>NC_056666.1:127507880-128243505 GCF_018350195.1 Panthera tigris | reverse complement strand
GGAGCTCTCTTGCGAGCTGGAAACCCATCGTGGACATGACGGGAGGGGTGCAGGGCAGACCTGGGCTGGTCTTTTCTGTCCAGTCTGGTCGTGGACTTCCTATAGTTCCCTTGTGCCCACAGCATATAAGGCAAACTCCTTGGCACGGCATTCAAGGCTCTTCACGTTCTCCCTTTCCAGAATCATCTGCTTTCTCCCCAATCCCTATTTCCATGATTTCACTCCCACCTGATCATTTCTAGACTCCACACACTGGCCGTGCCCTTTTAGTCTCCAGGTGCTTCGTCTCACTGCTCTCTCTGCCTGGAATGCCGGTCTTCTTCGTTTGCCTAGTGAACTCCTACTCATCCGTCAAAGCGCGAATCAATCAAATATTTCCTTTTCTCCAAGGTCTGTTGTGAATCTCTGTAGAAACACAACAGCTCTTTTTCAAAAATAAAATGTAAGAGCACTTTTGGCTTGCACCATCCGCCTCCGTATTTGCAAGAACAAAAAATCTCTCTTAGTTTTTCTCTCTGTCATTGCATATCTATCAAAACATTAATGGTGGTTAATACTGGATGATGAGAGGGTAGAATTATAAGTACATTTTTTAACCTTCTTTTTTTCCTATAATATACATGGATTACTTGTATAAATAAACAACAGCACAGAAAATAAAGCCAGCGTGGGAAGAGATGAGAATAAAAAAAACCACTAAGGGAAACAATTTCGAGAAGACCACTGAAAAGCCCACCGGCAGAGGGTTTGCTGACCTGCCCCCAGGGATGACGGGGTTCATGCTCTCTCCCAGCAGAAGAGGATTGTTATTTTCCATGTGCACGGCCTCATTTTCATAATGTATCCTATGTACACACACACACACACACACACACACTCACTCCCCCCACTTTTTGTTTGTATATCTTTTTTCTTTTTCTAATAGCAGGTCTACCCTTTGTTTAAAGGGAATTGTACACACACACACACACACACACACACACTCACTCCCCCCACTTTTTGTTTGTATATCTTTTTTCTTTTTCTAATAGCAGGTGTGCCCTTTGTTTAAAGGGAATTGTATGTGGAGCCCCACAAAACAAATAATGGTGGAGCTCTCTTACTGACGTGCAGGGGGCCCTGGAGGGAAGCTTGCTCAGTCTCCCCTTCGTCCCCCGCAGCTCCGGCTGTGCATCCTTGTGGAAGCCTGCAGTTCCCCCAAACGCGGGTTTTAAAAATGCTGATGTGCATAAATAAAGGCCAAAGGTCTTGGCTTAGTGCACTTGACCTTCAGTCTCCTCATTTCACTCATCCCTTCCACTGCTCCGGGAGTTTTAGATGCCCAGCCACACTGGATTTCTTTGTTGCTCGAAAGGAATATGCCTTTTTATCCCTCAGGGCATCCCTGCACATGCTTCTGTGTGCCTGGTCCTCTCCCCTTCTCTGCCTGGCTCCACCTCAGAGGACACCTCCTCTCTGAAGCCTTCCTGGAGGGTCTCAAACACAGTTCATTATTCCCCTCCTCTGTGTTCTTGGAACACTTTGTCAGGTTCCCGTGCTCTATCTATGTTGTGACAACGTGAGTCTCGTGACCGCATGTGTAGGTCTGGTGAGGCCAAAACATGGGGCGTGGGGTGGGGTGGGCACAGAGAACTGGGACAGGGGCTGATTTCACTTATTTATTTTTAAAGTTTATTTGTTTTGAGAGAGAGAGAGAGAGAGAGAGAGAGCGCAGGGGAGAGGCAGAGAGCAAATCCCCAGCAGGGTCTGTACTGTCAGTGCATGGAGCCCGATGTGGGCCTGATGCAGGGCTCTGTCCCACCAACTGTGAGGTTACGACCTGAGCAGAGCCCAAGAGTCAGATGCTCAACCCACTGAGCCACCCAGGCTTTCCTGATTTCACGGGCTTTTAGAGTGTATGCATGTGTGTTCTCCTGTCCTGCCCCTATTCCTCTCCAGTCTACACTTGTGGGAACAGACACCACAGGGTATGAATCTGGAGGACGTTTCATGGTGTGACACAGGAAGTGTCACAGAACTGGTTCCTGGGCGATGGGGGAATCCATATATAGTTTCCTTCCTGCCTGGAATTGAGGAGGAAGTTACCCGTTCTCTTTGTGGCCAACCCAAGCGCAGGCATGCAGAGTGCTTAGATTAGAGGTATCCAAAGCCCTGTAAACAGGGGGAAGAGCTGTTTCTGGCCCCCAAATGGCTTAACAACTGCCAGGTTAACAGCTGGTTATGCAGAACACCTGGGGAAGTGAGCCTCATTAGGGACACACCTTTGATGAAACAACGGAAAACAAAGCAAACGCTTTGACATTTCCATATCTGGAGACTGAAGATACCAAAGAAGACTTAGAAGGACCCTGAAATCAGAAGCCATCATCCCAGCATGGAACAGTGTGAGAGAAGAAGAGGACCAGCACGAAGAAGACTCCCGGCGGGGCCCCCACACATCCCCCTCTGGCCGTGGTTGACGGGTTTGGGAGTGGGCATCTCACTCAGGCTTGGCCAACAGGTCCCTCCTCTGGGGCTCTTGGACTTGGGACTTTAGAGAGCTTGAGAGAAGTTCCTGGAGGGTGATGGAAACCTTGGTGTTATTGGGAGTCATCTGGAGGGAGGAAAGTTGAGCCGCATGCAGACAGAGGCAGCTGGAGAGACCTGATGGTGTTGATTCTGGCTCCCATTATGGCTGATGCCTGCTTATGATCCTGCCCTTCCCGTAGCTTGGTTTGAGAAGACTGCTTCATGTTCTCCAAGGCAACTCATTTCCTTTTCTGTTTCAGCTAACCTGAGATGGTCTTTGTCTGTTGGAACCCAAGAGTTCTCATGACTATTGGTCATTGCACCTTTTCCTAAGACCCTAGAATGCCTCTTCATTCTTTTTCGGATTCAAAGCAAAAATAAGAATCCCCACCATGCCCCGTATGGCCCGGTGCGGCTTGGCTCCTTTCTTGCTTTCAGACCTCATCTTGCCTCCCTTGAACAAGTCCCTGTCTTTGGTGTTTTCTCTGCATGGAGTTGGGGGGATCCACATTTCTCCCCACTCAGCCTTCGGACTGCAGCTCAACCATGATGTCCTCTGGAAGCCCTCGCTGGCAGACCAAACCTTTCTTGACATAGGCCCTCTACCATGTCACCTTCTCCCCGGCACTTGACCACAGTTGTCATTGAACTTTCACTTGTGATTATCGGATGGCTGTTTGTTGCCCCTGCTACACTAGATGTTATGTGAGGGCAGAGGCCGAGCTTAATGTTTTGTTCCCACATTGTCCCCACTCCCAGCTAAGGTAGGTGTGCAAATTCTTGGACGCTTCTCGCTTGGAATTCTTTCCTCCTTGAGTGTGGCCCAACTCAACGACTCACAGAGCCAATGGAATGCTGTGGGAATGCGGCTAGGAGGTTTCTCATGATGGGTCATAAAAGGATGCAGCTTCCACCTGACTCTCTCCCTTTTGGATTGCTCGCTCTGAGAGAAGCCACCGCCATCTTGTGAGGACATTCTAGTGGCACGCGGAGAGCCCTGCGTGGGGAGAAACTGAGGTCTCCTCCTCAGCCAGCTGAACTGTCACCAACTCACTAGCCACGGAGTGACTACCTTGGAAGCCAATCTTTTATTCTGATCCAGCCCTCAGGTGACTGCCCCACACAACATCTTAACTGCAGTCCCACGAAGGACCCAGAGCCAGAGTTACTCAGTGAAGTCACTCCCAAATTCCGGATCCACAGAATCTGAGTCAGACAATTCATGTTAATTGTTATTTGAAGCCACTGAGTTTTGGGATAATTCGTTTTGCCGCCATAGATATGCCTGCCACTCAGTCGATTTCGGTGGCTCTTTGTTGCGTGCCCGGATGAGGAATACAATGGATAAATCAAATTTAAATGACGACCAATGTTTTCTGTGCCCTCTGTCTCCTCTGATTTCTCCTGGCTCTGATAGTCTGGGCCCTATTATTATAGTAATGTTGTCAATGCCCTGCTTGTATCCCTCAGACCTTTCTGTGCTCCAGATCAATGCCCTACTGCCAGGATATGTATTTCTGAGCTAAAAAGCCCAGATAATTCTGAGGAGTATATTTGCTTCATTTCCTAAAGGATTTAAACTTCAGTTTCCCACAGTGGCCACTGGCTTAATCACACACCCTTTGATCACCGCCCTCCCTTCCTTGTGTTATTTCACTACCTCCATGCTGGTGTCTGTGCATGTCCCAAATAAACCACTTGTGCTCAAATCCTTTCCTTCCGGTCTGCTTTTTGGAGGGGGGGAGGCTCCAGAGAGACAATGCTTTTCTGTAAGCTGTGACCAAGCCTTGTTCTTCCTTGAACTCCCACAGGGTTTAAGATTCAGCCAGGTTCTTGATTCTAGAATCAGCCTCCAGGTGCCCTATGGGAATGTCTCCAGGGTCTTGTTAGGCTGTGGCTCTGGAGGCAGGGACTGAGAGGGGGGTTCCGGCAGAGAGAGACCAAAGCCACACTTATCCTGGGGACATCCAAGCTTTTAGCTCTGGGCTCCTGCCCCGCTGCTGTCCGCTCTGATGGGAGTCTCTAGGTCTACCTGTCTGGGAGCAGCTCATGATGAGCTGCGATGAGGCGATGAGACACCCGCAGGGCTGACCACAGTCCCAGCCAGGATTCCTAATTCCCAGGACCAGGGGCGGAGCACTGCCAGTTGCCTCGGGTTCCAGGCATTGGTGGGGGGAGATGCAGGGAGGGGTGGGGAGAGGGGGAAGAGGAGGGGGAGGAGGGAGACAGGGAAGAGAGAAGAGAGAGAGGAAAACCAGGGGCTCCTTCAGACTTTTGACCTCCAGCACTGTAAGAATCAGTTTCTGTTGTTTTAAGCCACTCATTTTATGGCAATTTGTTACAACAGGACCTGGCGAGGAAGAGGGCAGGGAGGGGAACAGAAAGAAGAGGAAAAGGAGGTAGACGCGGAGGAGGAGCTGTGGCTTCTGAAGGGCAAAGGTTTGGAGACATTTACATTTTTTTTTTACATTTATTTATTTTTGAGAGAGAGAGGGGTGGGGCAGATTGCAAGTGGGGAGGGGCAGAGAGAGAAGGAGACACAGAATCGGAAGCAGGCTCCAGGCTCCGAGCTGTCAGCACAGAGCCGATGCGGGGCTCGAACCCGTGAATTGTGAGATTGTCACCTGAGCCCGGAAGGAAGTCGGGAGTTGGGAGTTTAAGCCACCCAGGCTCCCCAAGGTTTGGAGACATTTAAAGGGCAGGAAAGATTATGTGCCTGGAGGGTAGAGGGCAGGGAGGGGAGTGGGGCTGAGCGGGTGGGGGAAGGGCAGGAGAGACTGAGCTTAGGCACCAGAGTCTGCAAAGGACTTTGAATGTCACAGACTGGGTCTGACAAACTATAGCCAATCTGGCCCTCCACCTGGCTTTATAAATAAAGCTGTGTGGGAACACCAACATACCCACTCATTCACACATTGTCTTCTATTTAGCTGTGAGGGCGGAGTCCAAGTGGCCCTTTGCTGACCGCTGCTCTAGGGTTCCCTCGCATCCCGAGGATTCCACCTGCCCCCGGCCAGATCCGCCACAGAAGCGCTGCCCCGAGGGAGTGTCACCAGGACTCTCCAGCTGCGGATCCTACCCCCGCTGCAGGGGCACGGTCATCAGAGCTGGCCTTGTTCACTCTCCAGTCCCCAGCCTGGCCCAGAGTAAGCACTCAGCAGTCGGCCACCAAGTGACTGGATGGGGACAAAGCTGTGTCCCCCTTCTCCCAGACGCCAGGCTGGAAGCCTGGCACTGGTTACCCACTGGGGTGGCCTCTTCCTTACCTTCTTTTTCCCTTTGCTCCGGGGCATCACAGTCTCCCTACAAAGGGTCATCAGTGGCATAGATGACCTCTCTCTTCCCTGAGTCTGAGCTTCTAGTACAAAGTGGTTTCCTGCTGCCTGGGCCCCTCTTGACTTTGGAGGGTCCTGGGCTTCAGGGGGCCAGTCTCTTTCCGGAGTGAGCAGGCAGCTGGGCTCAGCATTCTTTCAAGTAGGGAGACCCTCCGGGATATTTCCGTTGGCTTGAGACCGGGGAGGGTCTGAGCCCGAGTTTATGAGGGTCGCTGCCATGAGAGGAGCGGGAGGCAGAGCACTGGCCCCGGCCTGGATGTCTGAGCCGGCCCCGTGCTTGCACATAACATTGGCTTTGTAGCTTGAACAAGCCATTTTGCGTCCCTGGGCCTCAGCCTCCTCGAAGAGTGGTCCTTGGACCACCTACATCAGAGTCATTTGGGAGAGCTTGCTAGAATGAGGATTCCCGGGGCACCTGGGTGGCTCGGTCTGTTGAGTGTCCTACTCTTGATTTCAGCTCAGGTCACGATCTCACAGTTCGTGGGATCGGGTCCTGCGTCAGATTCTGCGCTGACAGCACAGAGCCTGCTTGGGATTCTCTCGCTCCTTTTTTCTCTGCCCCTCCCCCTCTGGCATGTGCACACACTGTCTCTCAAAAAAGTAAATAAACTTTAGAATGTAGATTCCTGTTCTGCCCCTCGCCCCGCCCCTCCGCCCTGTCTCTCAAAAAATAAATAAACATTAAAAAAAAAGGGCGGGGGTGGGGGGCGCCTGGGTGGCTCAGTCAGTTGAGCCTCCAACTTTGGCTCAGGTCACGATCTCATGGCTCACGAGTTCGAGCCCCATGTCGGGCTCTGCCCGGAGCCTGTTTCAGATTTAGTGTCTCTGTCTCTCTCTGCCCCTTCCCTACTCAGGCTCTGTCTCTCTCTCTCTCTCAAAAATAAAAAAGCATTAAAAAAAAAAGAATGCAGATTCCCGGGCACCACGCTAGACCCAGAGGCAGAGTCTGGGGATGTTGGGACTGTAGTGCTGCATGTTTCCAAGCTGTCTGGGTATTTGGGACAGAGAGGTCATGCTTGCCAGGCCACGTCCGTGAGTCACTCTGTGAACCCCTTTAAGTGTTAAGCTTATTTCTGTGTTTTTATTACTGGGGTGGGGGGCCGTGGATGCACCATCTCCGGTGCCTTCCATTATCTGAGGGCTCCCGCGTGCTGGAGGGAAAGCAGGACAGAGAGGCGGAGAGGCATTAGCAGCAGCGACAAGCACCCGGTGGGGACGGGGCCCTGTGAAGGCGGGAGAGGCGAAGGCTGCCGAGGCCATTTGCCCTCTTGCCCGCCCGGTTACCCTGCTCCCGCCTGGCATGGACACCCCCCACCCCCGCCACTCCCCTCTGCAGGGAGGAAGCTTCTGCCACGGAAAATGACCCCAGGTGACACCAGCGGGGCTTTCTAGTGACCAGTTTGTGGAGGCATCGGTCATCACACACGTCGGAGCTGGGAGGGATCTTAAGAACATTCTAATCCTGCTCTTCCACGTTACAGATGGGGAAATGGAGACTCAGGAAGGGGAACAGCTTGCCTGAGGTCCTCCTGTGAATTAGCACCAGCCGGGGGCTCGGAGGCCAGACTCCTGGAGTCCCAGCTCCCCATCCTCCTGGCCTAACCTCTCACACACTCCAGCTCGTTTGCAATTTCTCCAAGTTACTTTTGTAGTTTCTGACATGTTGGCATCCTGTCTGTATTCTTATTTGTCAAGCATTTTCCCAAATAGGCTTTTTGTTTTACCTACACAAATAAATCCATTTTAACAGGAAACCTCACAGCATGACCATAAATGGATGACCGGTATCCTGTGTTGTGAGTAGAAGGTGCACGTAGGAATCCTTACAGAACTCTTGACGTAAATAATCTCGGTCTGTGTAGTTCTCAAACTCATTTCCAAAACCACCAGAGGGACCTTCTCTAGTCTTTTGGAGATGCTCGATGCCAGTGTAGCGGGAGATGTATAGATTTAAGCCACGTTCAGGAATGATCTAGACTGGATGGTCTCAGGCCACCAGGGTGCAATTCTGTTGCTAACTAATCAGGTCACTTGTGCAGGTGACTTCTCTTCATCGTTCTATCATCTGTAAGGTGGGCCTCACAACTGTGGCAATTCCATGGGGGACAGGGAGGGGAGTGCCGTGAGGGCCATAGGGCACTACTCTTGTGACGACTGCTATCTTGGCAAACCCTTACTAGAGGGTCTGCTCTGGGTCCAACAGGATAGCTGACATGGGGCATGCCGGCATCTTCAAGGGGAGGTTTAGAAGGAGTGGGTCCCTTTTTGCCATCAGCCATTATCAGGCCAGGGGGAGGGAAGCTGCTCTGAGAGGGGGGACCTGGCCTCTCCTCCCTCTCTCCCCTCCCCCACTTATCTTTTCCTCTCATTAGGACAGAGAGGGCAGTGGTGGATTTTATGTGGCTGCAGCAAGCCAGACTTAGGTTAGACTCCCAGAACTGTTTCTAATGCTCATTGATTTCACTGGAAGATTTTAGTGAGCTTCCGGAAAGGAAGCTGGGGACTCTCTCCTATTGATTGACTCAGCCCGGGAAAACCCGCCAGCTTCCCCAGGGACGGGCAGCCCTCCAGGGTCTTCTCCTTGCCTGAGGTTGAGCACAAGCCCCTTTTGGGAGGCTGAACTTGGGTGAGACAGCAGGGCTCGGTGATGGTAGGAAAAGGCACTGTGGGCTCCTCTGAGCTGCCCTTTGGGCCTTTCCTTGGATTAAGAGGGTAGAAAGAGGAAAGAACTGGGAAGCTCGTGAGTGAGATACTCCAGTGTCACCAACTACCAGGCTCCAGCAGACCCTTGTGACATCCCTGGCTCCCTCTCTCTTCCCTCACTCAACCGGTTTCTGGAGGGTAAGGCTGAGGCCAGAGTGGAAGGGACTTTACTGAGGTCACGAAGCAGGGTAGGCTGGAGAGTGACCCGGAGCATTCCTGACCCCCAGCAGGTGCATGTGTCCACCTCAATGCCCTTCCTCAAACCGGCTCTCAAGAAGGGCTTTGAGATCTGCCCTGTCATTGTGGTTTGGGGGACATGCCCTGGGGTGGGCCGCTGACCTGGGACGGTGATCAGGATGGGCAGATCCCAGGCTAAGCTTCAGCCACGGAAAGACACATCGGCTGAACTCTGCTTACAAAGAACGTGTCAGACTGAGCAGGTGTTGGGGACAGCCATGACCGACCGGTTCCTGCTCTCAGATCTTCCGCTCACTGGCTGCGTAGCCTGGGGACAGACACCATCCACCTCTTCCCTTTCACAGGTGAGTTTCCTCACCTGTCAAGTGATGATAATCGTGCGTTTCTACTGAAACGAAAGAGGGGACTCTAGGGCAGCAGCCGCTGCAGCGGAAATGCTGTAGAGGTAAATGGGACCTGGCATTCTCAGCTGTGGCCTGCTTGCAGGAACAAGCCCCACGTCCCTGCATCCTGCAACGAATGGAGCCTTCCTTGGCGTCTGCATCTGGAAAACCTCAGTCCTGGCGAGGCAGAAGGGTATTTAAGGCCCAACATCTGACCTCTCTTGGAATTTTGGGGTCCTCTCTTCTATTGATACAGAGCAGCTTTTGCTCTGCCTTAGCCCTGCTGGCTCTTGGGGACCTGGGAATGGAAAAGAAATGACCAGAAGACACTTACCCTGGGGCTGGGCCTTCAGGGGCCCCTCCGGCCCGGAGCTTGGAGCTGCTGCGTGTCTGGTGCCCTGTCCACCTGCCCCTTCCGGCCTGACCACATGGCTTTTCTCTGTGGGCCTCTTTAAGATCTCCTCGATGGAGAAGGACAGCCCCAGCTTCTTTGGGGCCCCACAGCGCCCTGAGTTCTTCCTCTCCATACCCCGCAGAGGACAGGGCTAGCCTTGGCGCACTCTGTGAGAGGCAGAGGGACAGAAGGGGACCTTGTGTGCGTCCAGGGCGACAATGGTGGAGGGTGGCGTATTTCCTCCCCTGAAACTCCTGTAATAATCAAAAGGGCAAGCAGAGGTGGAGGACGGGGCTCCTCAGGTCAGATGATCCAAGCACGATTCTGTCTCCATGGGGACTTCCACGGGCTCCTTTCAAACACCCCTGGGATCAAGGAGGCAGGTCACATTGGGAGAGCTGGAACAGGCTGTACCCCATGCCCGTGGGCCCAGAGCTCCCGCAGGCTTGATGTCAAAGGAGTCACCATTGCCAGGCTGGGTTCAGTTGTACTGCAAAAGGTCTTCTCTGGGGTGGTCGCTTTCAAAATCCCCAGGCTGGGTCAGGGTCCCTGAGGTCCCCGTCAGTGGGGAGTAAGGCAAAAAGCTAGAAGGAAGGTGGAGCCAGCTCCCAACGACCCAGAGGCAATGTGTCCACCTTTGCCTTTTCTCTGGCTTCTGGCCCTTTCCTGCCGGCTCTGGGCAGCCTCTGGCAGGCTGGAGTGCCACCGTTGGGCCCCAGGTGGCCAACTCAGATCCAGGCCACCCTACAGCTTGAGAGGTATTCCCAGGAACCCTCTTGGACTTCAAGTTCTGCTGCTTCTGGACTCCAGAATAGGCTTTCTGGCACATCTGTGCTTCTGTCCGGCAGGTGGAGGCTTAGGAAGGGGATGTCTGGACCACCGCAGGCTGGCTCTCTGGGACGGATCTGGACTGAGTGCAGGGGTCTCTGGCCTTCCTTCCACTCCCTCCCTGGCCTCACTTTGCAAGCCTCTCCAGAGGCTCCTGGCCCAGGGTGCCTCTCCCTTCCTTTCGATGTCCTTTCTGCTTTTTCCTGACTTACATGCCCCTTCCCTGTCTCCGGAGACAGCACGGAGGGAACGCTTTCTGTCTGTCCCGTAAACTGTTGGCTGGGAGCTGACAAGGCACCCATCTGTCCTTCCTGGGAATTCTACTCCCAATTTCTGTGTAACTAGGGAGGAGGGGGCAGTAAAACAGCTGATAAGAGAAGAAGCTCTCCACCCTCCTCAAGCCTGGCGATGCAGGTGTTGGGGGAGGGGACCCTGAGGCAGTGATGCAGGTGTTGGGGGAGGGGGCCCTGAAGCAGCGTGTTGTGTTGCTGAAGGATGGGAAGCAGGGCCCTGGGGAGGTGCCATGCTGGGGAGCAGGACAAGGGAGGATGGGAATGGGCCACCAGGAAGTGTCCCCAGGCCCCATAAAATGTGTTTGCTCAGTTAAGAGAGTTTATGGGTCACATGGAGGCTGGAGGCCCGGCCAGGGTGCTGTCAGCCATGGGCCAGTCAGAAGTGTTTCCCTGGGCTTGCAAATGTCAGAGGAGGAAAGGCTTCTGAGTTCTTACGGTGTATGTGGGGAGACTGAGGCCCAGACCACGGAGGTGCGGTGGATATCTGGGCACAGTCTGATCTAAGTACTCCACTGGGGAGCTCCAGAAGGCCATGCTGGGCGCAAGGAGCCAGTTTGCACGAGAGGGACAGATGCCCCAGGAGAGACTGTGAATGTGCCTGAGAACACTAGAAGCCAACATTCTTGCAGGGGGTGGGGGGAGGGGAGACTGACCCCCCACTTCCTACAGAGGAGGAGTCTGGAGAGTGAGGGACTGGCCCTGAGATGGGGAGAGGTAAATATCATGAGTCCTGGTTTAGAAGCGGTGCCCTTTGTGAGGTCAGGCTATCCAATGGAGTCGGGGGGTCTGGGCTCCCATGCTGTAGTGAGCGAACCCTGCAATCTTGGGAGCGTCGCTGCTCAGCCATGCCAAAGCCTGATGTAGTTGGTCACCGGGGCTCCTTCCAGGCGGCCATGCTGCCACCCTCCAAGTTTTCCCTGGAAGGGGAGGGAATGTTGGTGAGTCAGAAGTGGGAGTGGCTAATGTACTCCTGCTCAAGCTCTGGGGCCAGAATGAGTCACATGACCCTGCTTAGATGCAAGGGGCGAGGGCGGGGGTGGTGGTGGTATGGGGAAATGGATTTCTCCCTGTGCCAGGAGGAAAATGAACCAGCCTGGTGAATGCACTGTAAAATGCCTGCTGTCTACCTTTATGGTCAGGAGGCCAGGGTCCCACAGCGGTCAGGCCAGCGCTGGCGGGCTGAAGGAGTCATTGATTGGGAGGGCGTCTTCCCCTCCACTTGGGGCAAAGAAATGTGTGGGGGCACTTGCGGTAACTGGTCAAGGGTGAGGACAGGCACATCAGGGGCCGAAGCAGCAGAGGCAGCAAGGAGAGGAGGAGAGGCCAGGAGCTGGAAGCTGTGCACTCACTGCCTTGTTTAATCCACCCAATAGCTCCATCGAGCGGGTTTCATTCACGCCATTTTGGAGCTGAGGAGATGCGTCCAGAGAGGTGGAGCGGTGGGGGTGTGAGGCTACGCGGCAAGGTGGCAGAAGCAGTGTTGAAACCCAGGTCGGTCCTGCTCTAAAACCCTGCTCCCCTTGCCATAATCCCCGGAGACCATTTGATCCAAGCATGTTATTGTACTGATGAGCCGAGTCCCAGAGAGAGAAGTTGCCTGAGTTACACCTGTCATTTTTAGCACCTCCTCTGATTCCCTTATATTTTGCCTCTCTCTGGGGTAAGCCTCACTCCCCAGCAGGTTAAGGAAGCCCCCCTGTGGTCTCCTTCCAACCCACTGCCCCCAAGGCTAGCCACAGCCCTGGCATTCACACTGTGTTCATCCCACAAACCCGTGTGCCACCCACGAGGGACACGTAGATGCCCGAGACCAAGACTCTGCCCTGAGGGACTCACATTTGGGGGTGGGGGAGGAAAGAACATGGCTGGACCTGCGCCAGTGAGACAAACTTCAAAGTGGTGGGGGGTCGGGGGTGGGAGATCTAGTAGGACTTCAGAGGAGTCAGAGATTGGGTGGCCGTTTGGATCAAAGGATGCTGTAACGTGGAGGAAAGAAGGAGACAGGCAGGGGAGTCATCGCACACGAGCTCCCCCATTTATTCTATTCTAAAACACGCAGACAAATCAAGGGACCCTGCATCGTGTGCCATGACTAGTTTCACTGATGGGAGAAGGATTTCATCTTCTGAAGAGGTATTTAGGAAGAACGTGCTGGAAAAGTGGGCTGGAGCCATCTGTTCATTTACGCATCCATCAAACATTTTTCAAGCACCTGCTCTGACGTGCCAGACCGTGACTGCGGTGCCGGAATGAGAGTTGGGATCCAAATCGACAGCCTCCCTCTTCCCCTGGAGCTTACTTTGAGAACAGAGATGGTAACTAAATGCCTGACATCATTTCCATCCATGCTCATGTTGTAAATAAGACAAAACAGGATGGCGAGCTAGCGAGTGGCCAGGTGAGGGAAGGTACTTTAGGTTCCTTGGATTTGAATTTCAGCGCCCCCTCCCCCCCCCCCCCAAGACAACACGGAACCATAGGTGTTCTTGTGAGCAATGGCTCAGGAATCGGAGAGCTGGTGAAGGCAAACACCAGGGATAAAGTGGAGACGCGTTATAAGCGGAGTGTGTCGGCATCTGGGAGGGCGTGTGTATCAGGATGAGTTCAGCTGTAAGTAACCAAATTCCTAACACGAGAGGCTTAAACAATAGGGGGTTTGTTAGTTGGCTTGGTGGTGTGCACAGGTTGGAGGACTGATCCAGGACGGGCTAATTCAGGTATGATAACAATGTCAAGGGCTGGGAACTTTCCAGTTTCTCCTCTGTCTTCCCCAAAGAGCTGGTTTTTGTCTCCATGCTTGTCCCCACATGACTGGTAGATGGATGGTTCCAGAAGCTCCAGGCTTGTGGCCTCAGACACACACAAGTGGGCCTGCCTTCCCCCACTCTTTTTATCATGGAAGAAAGCCTTTCCCGGAAGTCTCCGAGGAGAGGAGACTTTATTTCCCCTTGGCTGGGACTGTGTCACATGCCCACACGTAAACCAATCACTGCCAGAAAGAATGAAATGACCACGACAGATGAAATTATTCAGGGTTCATTTCCTGGGACTGTGCCGGGGCCACCTTTCCTGGTCAGTCAGGAAACAGCTCAGTTCCTGGACAAAACTGGGGTCTGATTGATAGGAGGAAGACAGGTGACTGCTACTGGGGAGAGGCTGGCAGGGTCTGCTTCCGGTAGTGGGGGGGGGGGTGGGTCAAATGGGAGGTTGTGCAAGGAGGGGTGTGCAACTGACAAGGCCCCCACTGTGATTCGGGGAAAGGAGGAAGAGAGGAAGGACGGAAGGAAGGAAGCACCGTGTCCGAGTGTCCCCCATCTTTGGACGGCTCTGACATGTCTCACGGGGGGACAGCGGGACCCTTTCCAAAGTCATCACTGCATTACCGCCTCTTTGCTCACAGCCTCCGTGGGGAGGAGAGTCGTGATTCAAAGGGATTAAAGCCTGATGAGGGAAGTGACTCACTCAAGGTCTCTCTGTTAGTTGCTAGCAAGCGGCAGAGTCACGGCTTGGACCTAACCTTTCTGTCACCCAAACCCAACCTCTTTCTGCCACTCTCCACTACCCCCTGGAGTTATTTTAAAATTTTGAGTTTTTATTTTTTATTTTATTATTATTTTTTTAAAAGTTTATTTGTCTTGAGAGGGGAGGGAGAGGCAGAGAGAGGGAGACAGAATCCCAAGCAGGCTCTGCACTGTCAGCACAGAGCCTGATGCACTAGTTGATTCCACGCACTGCGAGATGGTGACCTGAGCTGACATCAAGAGTCAGAGGCTTAACCTACTGAGCCACCCTGGTGCCTCTAAAATTCTGAGTTTTTAGAAGGAACTCTGAAAGAAGCATCTCTATGGAGACCTCAGTGGGTTGGCACTTGAGAGATTTGAGGTCCTAGAGGCTTCCGCCCTAACTTCCCTCCAGAGCAATTTTTCTGGGTCTAGCCCTCTGTGTATTTGGGATTCTGTGGTGCTAGCTTCCTGAGCAGAAGAGGGCCCTTGTTCTGTGGGCTAGGTTTATAAGGGCTGAGTGATCGGGGACAATGACATGAAGGTCGTCTGTCGTGCGGATGCTCTGGTGAGAGGATTGGGAGTACTCAGCGGATGCCCTGCCCCACCCCCATCCTCGCACTATTTTCCCTTGAAAATTGCTTTTGCCATGGACTCCTGGGAGGACTGAGATGCCTCCATCTGCCATTCTGAGCTCATGTTTGATTCTTTTTCACCCTGGATTCTGTTGAGGGCACTCAAAGCCCACCCATGGTACTTAGACCCCCTTGCTTGGGAATGAGAACTTGTCCTTCAGGCAGCCTGGGCAGATCCTAGAGGAACCTACAATTGGGAAGGTAACACCTAGCACCCAGGACAAACCACAGAACCCTCTCCCTTGGGGATTTGGCAACCAGTGAAGCTGGACCTGGCGTAAAGTCAAGTCACATGTCCACTGTCAAGTCACGTGTCCAATGTCAGGTATATGCAGTCTGCTTGGATGGACCTTGGGTCAAATCCTTCATTTAAATCACATATTTAAAGCCAGTCATCATAAACTCTGAAAACCAGAATAACCAGGGTTGGTATAGGGCTTGCAGGGTCCTGCTCAAACTGCTCTAGAATCGGTGTGCTCTATATGTGACGACTTCCTATATTTAGAGCATATGTCCTTATGGATGGCTGTATCAGCAATACAGCAATCCATCAATGGATGTAGAGTCTAGTATTTCTGGGTGTTAGTGCATGGCATGGATCTGGGGAATTTTTTCAATCAATCCTTCATTCAGCAAGAATTCATTTGGTGCCTACTGTGCATCAGATACGAGGTTAAGTAGGAGAAATATATTAAGACGAACCCCTACCTGATAGGGTTATAGATCAGAGAGGAGATGCCATTAGCAAGCAGACAAGTAGATAAAATAATTACTGTAAATTGTATTACAGTTAGTTTGTCTTGTTTATTACTATGTTTAGGAAGGTGATTTTCAGGCAGGGACAAAGTGATAATATTCCTCCCATATCAACCATGGGCATTGCTGTGCCCAAGGCTATTAGAGCTCACGGTTGTACCTCAAAGGATGGGGGGTATTGCCTAGAGCGGAGTGGGACTTTCTCATTTGTGGAAATTGCTTTTTTGAGAATCTCTTAAAACACCAAGAGATGCCTTGGGTGTACCTTCTCATCCCTTGTCAACGGGTTGTTGGCAAATTAAAATTGGCTTTGTTGGCTCATTTTGACTTGGGTAAATGTGGGTTTTGTTGTTGTAGTTCTTGGTTTGATCAAGACTGTAAGTAAGCAACAAGAAAGCAAATGGGCTAAGAAATAATACGATTCTTAAACTGTGGCCAGGGGAGTGAGGTGATGTGTGGAGAGGGGCTCTGGGGACAACCACAATCACTATTATGAAGTTTGGATCTCGCCGTACGGAAGTGAGGCATCGTGTGGGGATAGTTCTCATAGATGTGATGCGGGTGAGCATGGCTGATCATTGCGCAGCACTCTTGGAACTCCCTCCCCTGGGAAAGCACGGGGCTGAGATATACGCATGGGTTCCAGGTAAGACCCACATGGCAAGTTCTCTCTCTAAGGTTGGAAGAAATTGCTGTGTCTGCAGGTAAGTTCTAGGCTGGGCAGCTGGCTTGCATGTGCTTTGTGTTGAATGGAAACAATACATTTTTTTGAAACTCCTGACTCCCATTGGCATGGTGACAGTACAGAGGATGGGAAGAGCCCGGGAAAGACAGATCGAGAGGCAGCTAAGGGCACCTCCTGTGTCACCACCCTCGGGCAGTGCCTCTCAACCTCGGCCACAGCTTAGGATCCCGTGGGGAGGACCTTTCACAAAACTCTCCCTGGCTGAGCCCTGCCCACACCAGTTATGTCTGAATCCCTTAGTGAGGGAGTGTAGGTACAACTTCAGGCTGAGTAAAAGCTTATGGGAGGTCAGGTTCACACTGCTGACTCCTGTGAGGTTTCTGAACACCAGTTCTGAACCAATGTCCTATATCAGAGTTTCTCAAACTGCAGTGTGTATCCAGTTCCCTGGGGGACATATTGAAATGCAGACTCTGATTCAGGACACCTGGGTTGGGGCCTGGGACTTGGCATTTCTAACAGCTCTAGGGACTCTGATGGGAGTGGCCGAGACCTGGGTGAGATGCAGAATTAAGCACCATGACATTGGAGAAACATTTCCTCAGAGCGGTGGTCTCAACACTGGCTGCACTCTAACATCACCTGGGCAACTTTTAGGAAATACCAGGGCCTAGGCTCTAACCCTAGAGGCCCTGATTCAGTTGTTTTGGGGTGAGCCTGGGGCATTGGGAAGGTTAACAAGTTCTCCAGGTGATCCTAACGTGCAGTCAGGGTTAGGCACCTCTGCTCTACAGACTTACTGTTATTTTTGTTGTTATTGCTTTGTTTTGTTTGAGATCAGTGCTGTTCCATAGAACTATAATGCATGTGTTAGCTATCTATTGCTGTATAATAAATTACATGAGACTTAATATTTATTATGCCACACAGTTTCTGAGGATCAGGAACCCAGGGATGGCTTAGCTGGGTGATTCCGGCTTAGGGTCTGTCACATGGCTGTAGGCAAGATGTGGGTTGGGCTGCAGTCCATCTGAAGGTTGGACTATGGCCGGAGGACCTGCTTCCAAGGTGGTTCACCTCCATGGATGTTGGCTGCAGGCCTTAGTTCCTCACTAGATGAGGCTGCTTACAACATAGAAGGTAAATTCCTCTGGAATTAGTGGAGAGAGACAGAGAGAAAGAGAGTGAGAGAGAGAGAAGAGAGAGATTGGCATCAAGGAAGAGACCAAAGCAAAATTTGCAGGGTCTTTTGTAACCTGACTTTGGAATGACATGCCATTACTCCTGACCTGTTCTGTTGGGCACACAGATCAATCCTCACACAATATGGGAGGGGACCACACACGGGTGTGAACGCCAGAAGGAAAGGCATATTGGGGGCCACCCTGGAGATGTCTACCACAGTGTGCATGCAAGTGATTTAAAATTCTCTAGTAGTCACATATAATAGCATTACTTTTCATAGCATATTTTACTCATCCAACATATTCACGTATTATTTCAACATGTAATCAGATACTATTATTTCCGAGATATTTTACTTTTTTTTTTTTTTTGGTGCTAAGTTTGTGTATTTGATACTTGTGGCTCATCTCAGTTTGGGACTCACCACATTTCAAGCATTCAATAGCCGGGTTGCTGCTTTCCTTAATTCTACGCGTGTGGCTTGTCTGGATGGACCCAAAGGGTAGATTATTCTACTTTGTAAAGGTCCATCCTGTGTTTCCCCTCAAATGATTGACTGATTGGTTTACCTGATATTCCAACTTAACCATCTGTCGATTTCTTCTTTTATAAATTGCAAGTCTGGGTTTCTCGGGCTGATATTTTGTAGGAGGAAGCCCTTGGGTTTTCAGCACATTTATTCCACACTCTTGACCTTTTTATGCTACTTGTGCAAAAATTTGTCAGGAACAATATAAAAATTGCAACAGCAATGACTGATTTTGGCCTTTGACTCAGTGGAGGGAAACTAATTATGTGGAGGGAAACCAATTATGGGCTAGACTCCAGACACTCAATATTAATCCCCATCCTGCCACGGGCACTTCTACAGAGCCTGCACCTTAGAGCAGGGTGAGGGATGGCCTAGGGGGAACTGTGTCCCCATGAACCAGACCTCAATTTCCAGAACAGCATGAGAGTCACACACTCTGATCCCTTGTCTTTAGGGTAGGATCGGTTACAATCTCACCCTTTAACAGGTAGTTTATGGCTTGAAAGAATTTTTGGATGAGCTGAATGAATTGCCCTTTGCTATGAGGAACAGAAAGTTAAAAGTCTTTTCTATGCAGATGACTCGGTTTTATTGTCACGAATCAGGAATGGCCTCATTACTGTCAGGAAAAAATGGCTCAGAATGAACTGCTCCAACCCCCAATTGTCATTTTTGGCAGATGTCCTCCAACATTGAGTTGGCTTTTATTCAACAACCTGTGAATTGCATTTACTCATTCAGTCACTCAGGGCTACATTTTCCTACTGAGCCATTTGGGGGACTCACCAGGAGGTGGTATTTGCTTACCATTAGGTGTCTGGGGTTCAGAATTGGGGTTTTTTTCTAAGGCCTTCTTGGGAGATTTGTAAAATGTACTTTGAAAAACTTTTAAACTAAAAAAATTATGGCTTAGCTTGATGGACTACGACATTATTCCCACAGGCATTCCCTCAGCTGTTCCCACAGGTATTCCAACAGATATTCCCACAGGTATGCTCACAGGTATCCTCACAGGTATCCTCACAGATATGCTCGCAGGCATTCCAACTGATATTCCCACAGGTATTCTCACAGGTATCCTCACAGGTATTCCAACCGATATTCCCACAGGTATCCTCACAGGTATGCTCACAGATATTCCAACAGATATTCCCACAGGTATTCTCACAGGTATTCCCACAGGTATTCTCACAGGTCTCCTCACAGGTATTCCCACAGGTATTCCCACAGGTCTCCTCACAGGTATTCCTACAGGTATCCCCACAGGTATTCCCACAGGTCTCCTCACAGGTATTCCCACAGGTCTCCTCACAGGTATTCCCACAGGTATCCCCACAGGTATCCTCATAGGTATTCCCACAGGTATCCTCACAGGTATGCTCACAGATAATCAAACAGATATTCCCACAGGTATGCTCACAGGTATTCCCACAGGTATTCTCACAGGTCTCCTCATATGTATTCCCACAGGTATCCTCACAGATATTCCAACAGATATTCCCACAGGTATGCTCACAGGTATCCTCACAGGTATGCTCACAGATATTCAAACAGATATTCCCACAGGTGTCCCCACAGGTATTCCCACAGGTATTCTCACAGGTATCCTCACAGGTATTCTCACAGGTATGCTCACAGATATTCCAATAGATATTCCAACAGGTATTCTCACAGGTCTCCTCATACGTATTCCCACAGGTATCCTCACAGGTATTCCCACAGGTATGCTCACAGATATTCCCACAGGTATTCTCACAGGTCTCCTCATAGGTGTCCCCACAGGTATGCTCACAGATATTCCCACAGGTATCCCCACAGGTATTCCCACAGGTATTCTCACAGGTATCCTCACAGATATGCTCACAGGCATTCCAACCGATATTCCCACAGGTATCCTCACAGGTATGCTCACAGATATTCCAACAGATATTCTCACAGGTATTCCCACAGGTATTCTCACAGGTCTCCTCACAGGTATTCCCACAGGTATTCTCACAGGTCTCCTCACCGGTATTCCCACAGGTATCCTCACAGGTCTCCTCACAGGTATTCCCACAGGTCTCCTCACAGGTATTCCCACAGGTATTCCCACAGGTATCCTCACAGGTATGCTCACAGATATTCAGATATTCCCACAGGTGTCCCCACAGGTATTCTCACAGGTCTCCTCGTACGTATTCCCACAGGTATCCTCACAGGTATGCTCACAGGTATCCTCACAGGTATGCTCACAGATATTCCCACAGGTATCCTCATAGGTATCGTCACAGGTATTCCCACAGGTATCCTCACAGATATTCAAACGGATATTCCCACAGGTATTCTCACAGGTCTACTCATAGGTATCCTCACAGGTATTCCCACAGGTATCCTCACAGGTATGCTCACAGATATTCCCATAGGCATTGTCACAGGTTTCCTCACAGGTATTCTTACAGGCGTTCCTGTAGGTACTCCCTCAGGTATTCCCACATACTTTCCACAAGTATTCCCACCGATGTTCCCTCAGGGGTTCGTTTAGCTTCTCTTCACGAAGAGGCTGGTTCACTGGATTATTAACGCCCTTAGGTCTTCCTTCAGCAGGTAGCAAATGTCTATGCCACAGACCGGCTCTTATGCAGCCTGTGACTTCAAACTGTCTGCTGTCAACGTCACATCCCGAAAGAGATGGACAGTTGTCCCCAGAACTCCCCTGAGGAATCGGCTCTTGCTGAGGCTCACGTGATGTTTTCTTAGGAGAACCCACAGCGAAATTCTTCTCAGACCACCAAGCCCGAACAACTCCTCTTGAGGAAACTGGGTAGTTTTCGTTTCTCTTTTTTTTTTTTTTTTTTAAAACATTCATTTGGTTTTGAGAGACAGAGCACAAGTGGGGGAGGGGCAGAGAGAGAGAGGGAGGCACAGAACCGGAAGCGGGCTCCAGGCTCCGAGCCGTCAGCACAGAGCCCGACGCGGGGCTCGAGCCCACACACCGCGAGATCGTGACCCGAGCCGACGTCGGACGCTCAGCCGACTGAGCCCCCCAGGCGCCCGGCAACTAGGTGGTGTTCTCCCCAGTTTCCACTCAGTGTCGTCCTGACCACGTGCAGGTGGTTGTATTTCTGACTTCTCTGCGGCTCCGGGGCCGGAGGTGAAGAAACCCACTTGGCTTCTTGGATGTTAGAGAGCGCCGGGCCTCCTCTCCCCTGCCCTGGCTTCTTGATCCCTTTCGTCCTTGGAAGTCCGTGCCGGGTTGTCTGGCTTCAGAGAAGTCTCTTCCAACCCTTCCCAGGATGGGGCCGGGATGCGAATGGACACCGCTTTGAGGAGCGGCACAACCTGTGTGTCCCCCTCAAACGACTGATAAGCATCGCGAAGGACCGGCGCCTGGTCTCCTGACGGCCTCGCTGGCGTTTTCCAAGCCGACCGCGAACTAGGCCCTTGACCTGAACAAGAAGAGGTTACGGTTGTGGAGGCAACGCGTTCCTGCTCCTGGATAAAACGTAGCCACAGGGTTTTTGCTACATCGGTGAACTTCAAACCCAAGGTGTTGAACCCTGAGGGACCTCAGCGGAGGCAAAGAAAAAACTGCCCGTGGCGGCAGCACGAAAACCAGGGGAAGGCGTGAAGTCTTGGCGAAGATCGTGAGGAGACGTGTTGTGAGAGAAGGTGGCAGCCCAGCCCGAGAGGTTGGGGCGCCTCCAGTCCCGCTTCCGGCGTGGGGGTGGGGGCGTTCCCAAAGGGAGGGGACGGTCCGAGCAAACGGCCAGGGGGCAGGCGGGAGCCTGGGTGGCAGGGCGAACCGCCAGAGGTTCAGGACGCCTGCAGTCTGTGGGCGCACGTGCGTGCGTGCGTGCGTGCGTGCGTGCGTCTGCGTGCATGCGCACACACGCGTGCGTTCATGCGTGTCCACGTGCGCGTGCATGTGTGTGCCGTGCACGCGCGCGTGTGTTCCTGTGTGCGTGTGTGTGCGCGCGCGCATTTGTGTGTGCGTCCGTGTGTGCATGTGTGCGTGCGTTCATGTGTGTGCCGTGCACGTGTAAGTGAATGCCTGGGTGTGGATGGGGGAGGATCCAAACCTTTCAGCCTGGCAAACACACTCTCCATCGTCTGCCTCAAACCTCCCCCAGTGACTCCTTGTTCTTGGGCGTGCAGCACGCTATTTGGGTGCCTTTCTCTGCCCTCCTGGGCTACGGCGTGCCCCGCCCTTTGTACGCTGTGTCCCTCAGCTCTCCAAACCTCCCGCTGCTAGACTAAAATGCAGACCAGGCTTAAAAAGCCCTCAAGCGGACAAAAACGTCGATGCCACGTTAGCCAGGCCGACTCTCGCTCATTTCACGAACGCGAGCAAAATTAACGTGGGTTATTTCTTGTAAACGTCTCTGACGGTCCTAAAAGAAATGTCAGCCATCCTCCTAAAATGGTGTAAGATCATTACTTTTAAACACACCCCTGCCTTCCGGAAACCCCACTGTCATAACCCATCACTGTAAGGGTTGAACCCCTTCCTCACTTCCGCTTTGGAAGCCATCCCTGTAACGTCATGCTTTTGAGTTTCAGGCCAGTTTTGGGTTTGAAGTGTCCCTGCTCACAGTTTGTTTCTCGCTCAATCAAGTGTTTGTACCAAGGACAGCTCTCTGGGTTTTTCCTTTGACACCGCTCTCCTCTCATGGTTTACTCGTGGGAGCCCTTGAGCTGGGAGGCCGTCGAAGGCGAGGGCTGTGGCTCGCTCTTTTTCTACTACACAGTGGATACAGTGCACACAGCAGGTGCCCAGTGAATGCACATGAGTGTGTTAGTGCTTCAGTGTGCAGCATGTTTGGCCGTGTGTCACAGAATATAGAAATACGTGTCTTTTAAAAAATATTTTTTTATTTATTTAGCACAAGTATGAGGGGAGGGGCAGAGGGAGAGAGGATCTCAAGCAGGCTCTATGCGCAGTGTGGAGCTCGACGCCAAAGCGGGGCTCGATCCCAGGACTCTGGGATCATGGTCTGAGCCACAATCAAAAGTCAGACACTCGGCTGACTGAGCCACCCAGGAGTACAGAAGTCCCAGGAGTCCCAGAAATACATGTCTGAAAAAAATACAAGTTTATTTTTTTCTGGCGTGTTAATGGAGCTCTGGGGTTGTCAGGCCAGTGCTGTGTTGGCAGACTCACTGTCATCAGGGTCCACTACCTTAGTATGGTCTTCCATTGTCAAGGTTGCCTCACAGTCCAATCCGGCTGCTGGGGTTCCAGACATCAGGTTCAAATTCCAGGCAGAAGGGAAAAAGGACCAGTCTTCAAGCTGGGTCAGCCCTCCTCAGGAGCTTTTCTGGAAGGAACCTCATACAATGACTTTCTCTTTCATCTCATTAACACTACCCCCGCTCCTCCACACCCCCACACCTTAGCTACAAGCAGGACTAGGAAATGCAGTCTTTAAAAACCTGGGAACATTGCCACCATGAGTAAAATCAGGATTCTGTTGGTAAGAAGAAGGGAAGCATGAATATGGGGTACACAACCAGTAGCCTGCACTATAGCTCATAGTTGGGAGCTACACCCCTAAAAACCCAGAGAAAGGAAGTGAGATGGACTTTTTGGTGACAGACTTAATTATGAACACATAATACGCTGAAGCAGAGATGCACAGGGTCAAGGTGAGACCCAAAGCCTGTAACCCATCAGGAATATGTCCACGTGAGAGCGGCTGGTCAGCTTCTGGGACAGGGAAAGCCTGTGCAGGTGCAAACGTAGGTGATACCCCCTCCTTCTGACCGGTGGAATCGGGGAGTGTGGCTGGGGGAGAGTTTTAGTAAGCGGACTTTGGTTAGTCCGGTACCACTGGGAAGACCATGCCGTTGAACTATGGGTAGAGCCCGTGGCCTGCAAGTCCAAGTTCACATCTTCATCAGGTTGCTATAAAATTGAACAGTTCAAACTCTCAGCTCATGAATGCGAGCACGCTGGGATTCAGACAAATAAACGCTAGCACGGCAGGTGACACATGCATTGAAGGGGGCGGAAAGAGCCGAGATTAGAACAGAGGGAAAGTGCCGGAGAGTCAGGGAAACATTTCACCGAGCATGAGCGAACAGACACTGAGATGCTAGAGTTTTCCTTCATCCCAGGTCTGTTGCTGACGGGCTTGCACGTGGGTGCATCCCTGGGGCTCAGTCTCCTCCTCTGTGGAATGGGGCCATTGGAGCCGGTGGCCAGAAGAGTGCAACGATTAAGAGTGTGGACCGTTGAGTGGGTACCGCCTGCCTCTGAGTCCCAGCTTAATTGTTAACTGAGCGAGTGACTTCTTCTGAGCCTTGCCTTCCTTGTCTGTAAAACGGGGATGAGGACAGCAGCCACATATGCATGTTTTGGGATGGCTCAGTGAGGCGGTGCAAATACAGTGCCTGCACACAGTAGGTGCACAATGCTTAGCAATTCCTTCCCCCGCCCGCCCCGGCTGGGCTAGGAAATGCTGTCCTTTCTTGATAATCTGCTTCCAGCTGTCACTGCCGCCAACTCCAGACTCCCTTTGGCAGCCCGTCTCCCTGGTGACAGTTGCTATGATTGTCTCAAAAGTTCAGCAGCTACCACCCATCGTGCGGCAGGCCCCATGCACTGGTGTCTGGAGTCCTTTTAACCCACGATTTATTAGGTTTGTCATCCCTGATGACTCCTCAAATGAGCCCATAAATTAGAAATATTAATAACACCTCCCTGGGGTCTGAAAGCGATAGCTTGTGTTATGGGGTCCATTTATGGACCAATTATGATCAATTGACATTTCCATCGGCATCACCATCCATCAGGGCACAAATGGCTCTAAGACTCGTGCTCTGGGGGTTGAATGGAGACGTCAGCCGAGGGGTGGAGGGTTATGTGGCTACGGTGATGTGGGTCTTCTGTTTCTTCTGCATCCACAGGCTCCATCTATTCTCAGGTGGATCATTTAAATACACTTCACACCCTCTTGTCCCCTTCTGCATTCCAGAGCTTTCTCTGGGTGGGTGATACTGATTCATTCATTCATTCATTCATTCACGTACTCCTTCCTTCTTGCCTACCTTTCCTCCTTCCTTTGTTTTTTTTAAAGTGTTTTATTTATTTTTGAGAGAGAGAGAGAGAGAGAGAGAGAGAGAGAGAGAGAGAGAGAGAATGAGTGGGGAAGAGGCAGAGGGAGAGGGAGACACAGAATCCGAAGCAGGCTCCAGGCTCTGAGCTGTCAGCACAGCACAGTTCACAGACTCGTGAACTGTGAGATTATGACCTGAGCTGAAGTTGGACACTTAACTGACTGAGACGACCCCCCCCCCAGGTGCCCCTCCTCTCTCCTTTGTTGAACGTTGACTGAGCACCTCTTATCTCTTTGGGCAAGGCTGTACTTGTAATGAGTAGTGATGAGGAAGGTGATAATGAATTAAAAACTCCCCCATCTGTTTCTGAGTATTTCTACACACCAGATTTTCCAGAAGGAAACCAGGGCACACAAGCAGTGTGGACATAACTTGTCCAAGACCAGAGTGGTTCAGTGACTTGTCCAGAGCCACCCAGCAAAGGAGAGGAGGCAGGAAGCTTCGCGCATGTTGCTCTGACACCATGCCTCAGTCTCTTCTCCTGCCAAACGGGTTTCCTGGTAGAACTCCGGTCCCAGGGCGGCCACCAGGATGGAACATGTAGGGGCAGTGCCCAGCTGGTAGAAAGTACTCCGGTCTCAGTAGCTGCCACAACCCGCACTATCCTTAAAACTGATCAGTTACTTGAAGTCCCCCGGAAGCCTCAAGAAGAAAAGGACACCCAGACCGTATCCTGACCCAGGCTGCCAGCAAAGAGACGGCAGGGGTGGGATGTGAACTCAGGCCCACGTTGTTACAGAACACACTTTGCCTCTGGCTCATATCCTAAAAATCAAAGCTGAAAGCGTCTATCAGCAGACATAGAAAGAAGACACTCGTGCGTGGGATCCGGAGACGCACAGAACACAGAAGCAGAGAGTGGAGCGATGGTTACCAGGGCCGGCCGGTGGGGGAAGGGGGATGTTGGTCAAGGGGTAAAGGGCAGGTGCGGAGTGTTTTCTGTGTAGAGGGTAGTGTGAGCCATTACACATTCTGAAAGAGTCCATGGTTCCCCCCTGGAACTTTCTGGAAATGGTGGTAGATAATTCTAGAGGTCTGATGTACAGTATGATGATTACAGTAGTAACACCATCACGAATCCCAGAAATACTTAAGAGAGTAGATGCCATGCCAGGTGGTCCACACACACACACATAAACACACACACACACACACACACACAGGGTGAGGAGACACGTTCATTCACTTAACTGTAGTGATCATTTCACTGTGCACGCATATATCAAATCATGTCGTACACCCTAAATATATACAATTTTTATTTAAAAAAGAAGACGTGACATTGTTTCTGTGGTTTCAAGTGGAAAGTTAGACTCTCTCTCTCTCTCTCCCACCCTGGGGCAATCAGGGAGGACTTCCTGGAGGAGGTGGCACTTGAGCAGTGTCTGAGGGGATAGGGAGAAGGAGGTGTGGTAGAGCTGGGGAAGGTAACCCAGAGGGTGGGGTGTGGCTGGCGAAAAGATGCGGGTGAGTTTGCCCAGAGCTGGGTATTGGGTGGAGGGAGGTGGAACGCTATTGCCAAGGGCCCTGGGCTCTGGGCCTGGCTGCAGGGTTGCCTTCCCCAGCTCCTTCCCAAAGCCCTGACTTTGGACCCTCTGCTACACCCGCCTGTGCAGTGGCCTCACCTCACTAGCACCGGTGGGGATAAAACGACTCTCTCTCCCCAGTTGTTGAGAGGGCCGGCTGAGACGAGGCGTGTGACTGTCGTAGGTGCGTCGTGGAGGGTGCCCCAGTAGCTTGCATTTGCAGACTTCATGGAGGTTGGAAGGAAGCCCTGACTTTGGAGTGGTTTCTGATCGTCTGATTAAGGGAAAACGGGAGAGAGGAAGGGAGTGCAGGTGGGGGCTCAGCAGGCACGGTGCGGGGCGAGTTTGAGAGTGCCACCAAGCCTCTGTCTCTCTGTCACTTCTACAGCCAGCTGGTCTGCAGGGCGACCGGCAGGGGACAGGCCTGAGTGTTTTCTGTGTACGGGGTGGTGTGATCCATTGCTCATTGTGAAAGGATCCATGGTGCCCCCTCTGGAACTTTCTGGAAAAAGCTGTAGTCATACAGAAAGAGGGATTTTGAGCAGAAAAGGCCTGGAGAGACCATCTAGTCCAGGTGAGAAACTGAGCCCTATGAGGGAAGCAAGGTTCCCAAGGTCCCCAGGGTCAGTTGGCAGAAAATCCATGACCACCAGCATCCGAGTCCCTTGACTCCTGATGTCATAGCATAGAAAATGCTACAGCTGGACCCCTCGGGGTCCTCTCTTTAATATGACAGCCGTCAAAGAGGAGAAATGACCTGCCTGCGGTGGGGAGGGGCTGCACCACACAGCGGCTCAGGACACAGACTATAAGTCAGGCCACATCCATACATGTCCGAATTCTGCCATTTACCAGCTGGGTGAGCTTTGTCTAGTGACGTCTCTAGGCTTTGGGTGGCGGGGTGGGGAGGGTCCCTCCTCTCTTAAACAGGACTGATCATGCCTATGTCACAGGATTGTTGCAAGCGTTAACGAAACCGTTCGAGCATAGCACAGCCCCCACCCCCCCCCACCGAAAGCCCCCACTCAATGTGTGCGGTTATCAGTGTTTCCAGGCTGCACATGGTGGGTGGCCATATCATGGTAGACACTGACCCCCATCACTCACTGCACCCTTGACCCAGCTGGGTGGTGGCACTTCAGTTTGGGGAACTCACCTAGGCTCCAGGCCTGAGCCCAAACTGGCCCAAACCAAGAACCCAGGAATTATCCCACTCCTTCCTGTCACAGCCCTCATATAATCCACCAGCAAAGCCTACTGGTTAGACCTTTCAGATGTGTCTGGAAACCGGCTACTTCCTACTACCACCTCGGCTGCCCTCTAGGGGGAGCCAGCTGTGGCTTCACCTCGGACAGCTGCATTAAGTTCCCTGCTTTTCTTTTTCCCTCTCCAGTCCATACAGATGTCGTAGCAGGTGTCCCTGCTCAAGCACCTGGCCCCCCCCCCCCATGGATCCAGAGGAGAACCAATAGCCTAAGAACCTCTGTGAAATCCGACCCCGTGGCCTCTTTTCTGCAGCTACACAGACCTCCAGGCAGTTCCTTTGAACACACAAGACATACTGGCGTCTCTGAATTGCTGTTCCCTCTGTCTGCAATGCTTCTCCCCATACAGTCTCATGGCTCACTTTTTTATTCCTTCTGGTCTTCTTAAACACCATTTTTTCAACCAGGCCTTCCCTGCTTACCTCTGCTCAGGCACACCCCAACCCCCCCCCCCCGTTTTCTTTTTCTAGAACACTTAGCTCCTTCTTACGTGTTTCATCATTTACTTATTTAGCATGTCTGTGGTTCCCAGCTTCCCCCTTCTCTCTCTCACCAGTTAGACTGCAAGTCCATGAAGGCTGGGATTTTTTTTTTTTGCCTATTTGTCTATTTTTATATAAAAAAAAGATGAAATTGTCTCTGTGGTTTTAAGTGGAAAGTTAGATTCTCTCCCCCCACCCTGGGGCAATCAGGGAGGACTTCCTGGAAGAGGTGGCACTGGAGCAGTGTCTGAGCGGATGGGGAGAAGGAGGTGTGGTGGAGATGGGGAAGATAGGCCAGAGGGTGGGCTGTGGCTGGAGAAAAGATGCTGGGAACTTTTGTCTATTTGTTCATGACTGTATCCTAAGCATCTAGACCAGTATTTGGCACAATATTTATTGATCGAAAGAGAGAAGGAAGGTCTCTGCTTCCAGTCTTCCCCTGGCCTGGACCCCTCTCTCCAGCCACACGGGTATTTGTGCCACACAGGTTTTCAGCCACCCGTCTGGACTTCTGCTCCATGTCTGATCAACGTCAACCCCATGTGTCATCCTCTTGGATGAGAGACCAGCCTGTCACTGAAACATGAAGCCAAATGTAATGGAAGCAAGTAAATTGTATCTTGTGTTTAACATTGTTTTATTGTAATTAAAATAGCGCACTAATTTTTAGAATGAGCAAAGAATGCACCCCATTTCCTCTTTGTGGCGGAATTTTTCTGACAAGATGATATAACGGTCCCTTAGGACAACCTTCGCTTCTTATTAGATTCCGGTGGGGCAGCTATAAAGAGGGTCATTTTTGTAAAAATGCTTGAGGGCTTCGTAAGCTTTCCTAAGGGCCTCTCTCAGTACTTTGATATTTAAATTATTCTCTTTTGAGGTACTTATTCATTATCCCCATTGATTTCCTTTTTGTTAATTATTAACAGGTCGAACCCTTCCACACAGTACTAATAACTAGCATTTTTCGAGCGCTTACCATGTGCTGGGCTCTTCGTTTGTATTAATGGATTTATTTTTGCCACAACTCTGCGTGATGGGACACGTGATTCTCTGTGTGTTATGGGGAAACTGAGGCATGGAGAAGTAAAGTAACTGCTCAAGCGTTGTGAGACGAGTCAATGGAGCAGTGGGGACTCAAGCTGTAGAACCTGTTTCTTTAACTGCTCATAAATAAACGTTAAAGAATATAAGTGGCCAGTTCATTGATGATTTTTGCATTTAGCCATGGAAGGAGCCACCCGTGGAAATGCTCTAGGGATAACTGAATTCACAGCTTGTGTTTAACAGTGAAGAGCCCAGGTCTCCCCCAGGCCATTTCCTGGATTCATTCTTTAACAATGAAAAGCCAGTTGTGACCTTCTGAGGGGGCGGGGCCAGGGCTGGAGGCGGGAGATGTAGCTATGGTGGGTCGTGGATCTGACATTTGTTGGACACCAACTCTATGCTCAACCTCTTGGGAGATTTCATTAGTCTTTTTTTTTTTTTTTAATGTTTATTTTTGAGAGACAAAGAGAGACAGAGCATGAGCTGGGGAGGAGCAGAGAGAGAGAGGGAGACTCAGAATCTGAAGCAGGTTCCAGGCTCTGAGCTGTCAACACAGAACCCACGAGCCGCGAGATCATGACCTGAGTCGAAGTCAGACGCTTAACTGACTGAGCCACCCAGGCGCCCCAAGATTTCATCAGTCTTGACCACAAGCCAGGGAGATAGGTATGACAGGCCCACTTTACAGAGGAAGAAAGTGAGGCATGGAGAGGTGAAGTCACCTGGATTAGGTACTCAGAACTAGATTTAAATTGGGGGGTTTGTGAGTCTCCCAAACCCAGATTTTCCCATTGCACTGCCGCCTTGCTAGAACAGAAACATTAGCGGAGGGAGACCTTGGGGACCACTGGCAGATTGGGGCTGGGAGACGGCCAGGGTGGTGGTGTTGCAGGCAGTGAAACAGCCCTGGATAAACACAGTGGGGCCAGCTTTCCAGCACCTGTTCCCATCGGCTGCTGCCCGGCTTCTCCCATTCCTTGTATTTGGAAACAGACTTATTTTCTAGGAATAAAAAGGGAGGCTGGCCCCTCCAATGATCTGACGATGATCTGATTGCTGCCATTTACTGAAGCCTGAAAATATGTCACTCCCCAATTTAGGGGCTGCAACAAAGTATCTCGTCTGCCAACCCCAGAAATGTCAGGTTGTCCAGCTGGAGAAGTGCCAGAGAGAGAGGCAGAGGGACACAGGGAGGTTTCCACAGAACCCTGCGGAGCATAAAGGGAGTGTGTCTCTTGATTCATGTACCAATTACACACAGTGTATTACATTACAGAGCTAATGGGAAATAAACCAGAGGAGCATCTGTCCGTGCCCAAGCCCACGCAGGCCTCTGGATTGCTCAGCCCTGGCTGGCCACCTCCTGGCCTGGCCCCCGGAGGCTCATGAAGTGGAGGATAATTTTGGCACATCCACGAATCACTGGAGATGGGGCCGCCCATGTGTCATAGTCACTCTGCATAGGCTGGGAGACCTCTTCCCCCTCCCTTAGTTTCTCTAGATGGTTATGGAGGTCAACAGCATCCCCAGGTCCTCTGAGCAGGGTCTCCAGCTAAAGAAGTGAAAGATGGGTCTCCTGCGCCCTCTCTCCTCTGTGGTGAGCGGCTCCCGCCCAGGCAGGGCCTGTGGCCCATCAGGAAGAGGCGCTCTTCGGGGCAGATGCAGGAGGGGGCAGACCCTGGTAAGCCACAGAGCTGGGTTTACCCGGCCCTCTCAGCTGGACACAACCTGTCCAGTCACGGGACGTCGCGGGGCCCAGCGCAGACAGAGGGAGTTCACCCTTCAGGAAGGCAAGTGGTTGGCCTTCAGAGGCTGGCATTGGATTTGGGACTTCCCTCCTCCTCCCCCTTCCTCTTTCCTCGACCCCCCTGGATGACTTCCTCCTGTTTCCTTCTCAGCCCCTCCCATCTGTCCACCCTATTCTGACATGACCCCACTGGGACTTCTGGAAATGGTCTTGGGATTCCGACAGACTCTGGAGGGAAAGCAGAAATGATTACTGACCTCAGGAGAAAGTGCTCTGTCTCATCAGGAACCCAGGGAGCGGGGATTTTAAGGACAACAGGATCCCTGGAAATTGCTTTATACAAGAGAGGGATGTGGTCAGAATGCTTTACTATAGCAGGTCCCCTTGTTCATTTGGAATTTCTTGTTCAGCATATAATTCTCGGGGTATGTCTCAAAATGTAAATGGCTCAAGTTTTGTATTTTTCAGCATTCTGGAATACTGTCACCCTGAAAATGAGCCTTCCAAGCCCCCGCGGGGAGCCAGAAAGACATTCTTTCACACAGTCTGGAGTCACCGGGCCAGGTAATGCACTTCACCTCCCCGGGACTCAGTTTTATCATCTGTGAAATGAGGGTCTTCGCAGACTGTGGGAGCACTGAACCCAGAAGAGAGTCGAAGACTCTTTCAAAAGTGTGATCGCTGCTCAAAAGTGAGGCATTTATCTCAAAACATGTGAACGATGTGAGCTTGTATAGCTGAGGGACTTAGGAATCCAAAGTGGCTGGGAGGAACCCATCCCTGGCTCCGCCTTCGGGTCATTGTGTGACCTTGTCCCCAGGGCATGTAACATCTTGGCGTTCCTTGACTTGCAGACACATCACTGTAATCTCTGCCTCCTTGGCATATGGCTTTTTCCTCTCCTCCTTTGTCTCTGTCTCTTCTCTTAGAAGGTCACCAGTCATCGAGGATTAGGACCTGCCTTAATGACCTCATCTTGACGATATCTTCGAAGACCCTATTTCCAAGTAAGGCCATAGTCACCAGTCTTGGGGGTTAGGACTTCAATATCTTTTTGGGAGAGGACACAATTCAACCCATACCAGTAAGTGAAACACTCAGCTTGGTACTGGTGTCTTGTGAGGATTCAATACATATCAGCCATTGTCATGGCTCCTGAGACTCCAAGGAGGCTAAGTACCGAAAGTCCCCTCGCAAACAACAAAACACCAGGCAGAGCTATATGGTTGGCTATTGGTATTTTGTTTCTTTACCTTAACGGGAAGTGCCTTCAGACAGAGGCAGAAGCTGTGGGAATTCTGGGAATTCTCAGGGAAGAGGAGAATGGGGCTCACGAATAACCCTGCGTGCAGGTGTTTGCTGCGGAAGGCGGGGTGGGGAGAAAAATCCTAGCAGGCTGCACTCATCCCCCCACGACTGCTGGTCGGCTATGTAATGAACGGCAGACACACCCGGAGCAGGGCTCAGGTGGGCAGCTCAGGCAGAATCAACAGAAGACAAAACTGGGAAGGAAATAGCCACTTCTCGGACTAGAGTCCTCACAGCCGGGAGCTCTTGATTATCCTGGACGCTCACAGAGTCCTGCGGTCTCCACTACCCAAATCCATCCCAAGCCACACTCCCTCCACCTCCACACTTCTGCTCATGCCTCCATTGCTTCTTACCTGGACACCCAAGCCTCCCTGCTTCTCCCCGCATCACCCCATGGTCATTTGTTCAACTCAGCAGCCAGAAGACTCCTTTTAAAAGCAAGAGTCAGATCATGCCTAAAACCTGTCTGCAACCTCTAAAGCCCTCTCATTGCACTTGGATTACCTTGGCCGACGCGTTCCTTCTCGACTGGTTTCCCCACCATCCTGTTCCCTTGTTTCCTGAGCACAACTTCCTGTTTCTTTCAGTTCTCCAATACACCAAACACAACCCTGGCACTGCCTCAGGACCCTTGCACTTGCTGTCTGCTCCCTCTGCGTGGAAAGTCTTGGCCTGGCTTCCTCCCTCTCATCACTCATTCCTGTCTCTGCTCAAATGTGTCTCCTGAACACCCCATTTAAAGGAATTCCCTGCCCCAGGCCCTGTCTGCATGCTTTCGTTTTCTTCTGAATACTTACCTTGATCTGAAATTATCTTGTATTTTATGTATTTCCTTGTGTGTTTGTGCTGCCAGAACATAACAGGCACAAGGACATGAGGAATTATGACTCTCTTGTTTACTTCTGTATCTTTAGTCAAGAACAGGGTATGAGATATGATAGGAGCTCAGTCAAATTGGCTGCATGAATGAGGGGCACCTGGGAGGCTCAGTTAGTCAAGTTGTCGACTCTTTTTTTTATTTAATTTTTTTTTAATGTTTATTTATTTTTGAGACAGAGAGAGACAGACCATGAACAGGGGAGGGGCAGAGAGAGAGGGAGACACAGAATTGGAAGCAGGCTCCAGGCTCTGAGCCACCAGCCCAGAGCCCGATGCGGGGCTCGAACTCATGGACCGCCAGATCGTGACCTGAGCTGAAGTCGGACGCTCAACCGACTGAGCCACCCAGGCGCCCCAAGTTGTCGACTCTTGATTTCGGCTCAGGTCATGGTCTCGTGGTTTGTGAGATCGAGCTCAGCGTCACTCTCTGAGCTGACAGTGTGGGGCCTGCTTGGAGTTCTTTCTCTCTCTCTGCCCCCTCCCCAGTCACTTGTGCTCTTTCTCAAGTAGATAAATAAACTTGAAAGAAAAAAAGAAAAACAATTTGCTGCATGAATTAAAAATGGGTGTGGGACCAGTAAGACCTGAATGTGGGCAGGAGAAGGCACCAGAACATTCAGCACGAGCCCTTCTCACCACTCTCTTGGGCTCCAATTTTGATAAACGTACCTCTGCCATGTTTCTGAAACCCAGTCCCTACTTCCTCAGCTTGTTTGTTCACTCCCCTCATTCATTCAACAATTACTGAGCACCTACAATGTGTCCCATGCTACCGTAAGTGCTGAAGAGGCAGATTACAAAAGCTTGAAAGGGAGAGGCCTAGAGAAGACAGGTACCGAGATCTGGAGTGGGAGGAAAGCAGGGAGGGCTTCCTGGAGGAGATGATGCCTTAGCTCACCACTTCAAGGATGAGCACAAGTTGGACAGGCAGGAAAGGAGGGGAATGGAGTGTAAGAGGGTGTGGCTGCCAGGCCAAGCCTGGGAGAACAGAGGAGGCTGAAAAATATTCACAGCTGCCACTTATTCAACATCAGGCATGCTAAGCACCTGGCAAGAATGATCACGTGTCTATGGAGCAACCCTTGAGTCAGGTGCTTTACCAACCCCGTGTGGCAGAGAAGGGAACTGACACAGAGTGAGGACACCGCTAGTACGGGGTGATCAGGCTCCAGTACGGGCAGTGCGGCTCTCGGGCGGGTGTGCCTATCTCTTCCGTCACGTGGCCTGGAAGGAAATGGCCTTATGGTATATCCCGAGTCCTGGCTCTATGTCCACTTCTCTCCTACGGGGCCTGCCCTACTTTATGGGGCCCCCATTCATTCAGGGATTACGAAAGTCTCCCTGGGGGTTACAGCCTGGCGGCCAGACCTCTGTGATGCTCGGCCCTCTAAGTCTTGCCTTTCTTCACATTCTGGGTTGTTCTGCCCCGGACCCTGTGCTCAGCAGACCCTCCTTGAAATTCAACTGGGACATTTTTGGATGCAAGTGATGGTCCCCCCAACTGGCTCTCTGCTTAAGGACATAGCCATTGGAGTGATTAAGGAGGGGGTCAGGGTACAGCAGCCCCCCAAAGAAGCCAGGACCCCTGATTATCACAATGGAGCCTAGTGGGAGGCAGGGCCACACAGGAGCCTCTCCCACTTGGAAGCTGTGGACGCTCAGGCGTGTCACTTACTCCGCGCCTCAGTTTCCTCTTGTGCAATATGGAGCTAATTTACACAGCCCAGCTTGTAGGGTGGTTTTGAGGGTCCAGGGAGCCTGGTGTGTGTAAGCCCGGTGGCAGGGGCTGCTTCACAGGGGCCTAACCACTCCACCCCCCACCCCCACCCCTGCACAATCTCATCCCTACTGCTTTCCGCACCCCTGATCTGCCTCAATCTCACACATCTCCGAACTGCCCAAACCAGGGTCACAACCAAGGGAGCCAGAAGCAGCTGTTAGCCTGGTTCAGGCAAGAGAGGCTGAAGAGAATTCAAAAATAAGAAAAAACCCAATAAAAGTCATCCTGCTTCTTATTATCACCATGCACCTATAAAGACTAAACAATGTCAGTGATCAAATATTCCTCCCTTCCAGGGCAGACAGTCCTACCTCCCCACGCCCCAAAGACCCCGCAGCCCACACCCCTTGGCTGTGCCCACTGGGACTCAGCACTGTTGTCAGCAAGATTCCCTGGGACCTCAGCCTCCCTCCTGTGCATTCCCAGAGTCCTCCTGCTCTGGGGGACACTTGGACCTCCCCTGAGTGCCCAGGGTCCCTGGCAGCTTTTCAAGTAGGCTTTCCCCCTCTCCCACACTCTGTGCACCTCGGGGACTCTGTGCCCATCCTTCTTGTCCAGGGTGAGTCACAGATTATGAGTTTAAAGCCTCCTGCCACCGCTTCTTCCTTGAAGCCATCCTGAGTCCCTGAGTTTGTGTCTCAGGGACTGAAGCTTTTATTTTAGCCCCTGGCTACCTGCTATGTCTCCAACACGGACTTCCTGGGGGCCTCACCTGGGGGGACTTAGTCTGCAGAGAGGATCCCTCCAATTACCCAGCCTCTTGGTTCCTTAGATTTCTCCCTTCCAGTGAACTTGTTCTCACCCCTACCTCAGCCAGTCACCCCCATAGTTACACCCAGACCCTGTTTTCCCCAATACTGGCAACTGCCCCTCCCCCAATTCCATGCTTTAACCAACACCTCCTGTTTCCCCTGTCACTCCCTGTGGTTCCCTGTCTTTATGATTCTTAACCTCACCCTGACCTCCATTTTGCCGTCACTGGCACCCTTTGACTGCCTCTCACCCCTTGTCCCTAACTCCCTCCTTAGATCCCGTGACCCAAAGTAAGATCTCTCTCCGGCATCCGCCCCATTCTGCCTTCCCTCCTGTCGCTGAGTGGTGACTGCTCGAGAAAACCCTGGTCTTGGGGAAATCCAACTTTCTTTCTACTCCACACCTGGACTCAGGTATTCCTTTCCGTCAACGGCCACTAACTCAAACAAGCCCCCAAGGGTGTGTCCAAACCAACCGTGCCTCCCCAGCCAGTGGTTTCTATGCTTCAGGTCGAGATTCATTTGTGGGTCAAGAAACCAGCTTAGCGGGTCCACCCAGCATGAAGGAAAGGGGATAAAATAGAATAGAAGGGGCCCATGCCCACTGAACGTAGCACTGTTAGATGATGTCTTGTGGGATGTGTATATTCTGGGTCTTGCTTCAAAACATATTTTTTACTGCAGACAGGGGTTCAAAGAAATTTGGGGTACAGAACGGGGCTCCCTCCCGCACATTCTCCTGGTTGGCAGTTTCGTACCGTTCGCCCCCCACCTCAGGGGTGCCCTTGCACCATTTCACGGGGACAGTGGTTGTGATAAGGACTGTTTCCACACGGCCCCGCCCACTCACTGGCCGGCCAACTCTCCCAGAAGGTCAAGGCCTCGCACCCCGCTAGCTGCTCAAGGACCCTCCCCCTTCTTCTCCGGCCTCCTTAACTTCTTCTCTACAGACTCTACAGAGTCATCCCATCAGCCTATAAGCAGGTGCTAGTCATAATAAAAACATACCTGCCTTCATTCCACAGCGGCTTCTGGAGACGGCTTCACATTTCTGCTTGTCTTTATAGCAAAGCTCTGCCAAAGTTGTCTCTACCTGCCAACCCTGATTCCTCTCTCTCTTTCTGCTTGCACCCACCCAGTCAGGCCTTGGTCGTGACCCCACCCCTGGAGCTGCTTGTATCAAAGCCACCCGCTACCTCCACCTTGCCACCCCCCACCGGTTGGTCCTCTGTCCTCACTTACTTGACCCCCTTCTGTTCTCCTTGGAATGCGTTTTATCTCCTGGCTTCCGGGACATTCCTGTGGTGTCCGGGCTCCCCCGCAGGGCTGGCTTCATGTGCCTGTGACAGCCACTAACGCTCCCAGGGCTCTGTGCCTCATTCACCTTCTCCTGCCATCTTGCTGCTTTTAATCATTTCGAGCAAGGGTTCCTGCATTTTCATTTTGCGCCAGGACCTGTGAGTGACGATGGCCATCCTATTCACCAGTGGCTCGTTCTGTCCTGTTGCTGGTCAATTCTCGTCTTTCTGAGCTCTTCATGCAGGGCTCGGCCCTTGGAGGAGCCCCCTCTCCCCTGATATACACTCTCCGCGTGACCCCATGCAGGCTCTTGGTCGCTGTCTCTAGTCTGGGCCTTTCCTTTGGAACCCAGAGCTGTCCGCTTGCCTGCCTCCTTGGGGTCTCTGCATGGCCATCTAATGGACATGTGCAACTGAGCGAGTCCCGCCCAGTCCATCCCTCTGAAGGCATCCCCATCTTAGAAGAAGGTGACTCTACCTCCCCAGTCCCTCTGACCAAACCCTTGGGGCCATCCCTGGTATCACTCTCAGTCTCACACCGACTTCCTGGTCATCAGCAATCATGTCGGCTCTACTTTCAAAATTGTTTCAAATTCTGGCCACTTCTTACCATTTCTGCCACAACCACCCTTTGTCTCTCAATTCCAAACCAGTCTCCTTGCTTCTGCTGTTGCCCGGGCTCTACGGTCCACACCAGAGAAGGCAGAGCCAACCAAAAACTTCATGTGAGGGACACCCAGTGAGCTTCTGACTGTTGATTTCAGCTCAGGTCATGATCCCAGGGTCATGTGATTGAGCCCCGTGTTGAACTTCACATTGATTGTGAAGCTTGTTTGGGATTCTCTCTCTTCCTCTCCGTCTGCCCTGTTTGCCTGCTTGTGTGTCTTCTCTTTGTCTCTAAAATTAAAACAAAAACATGTCAGATCATGCCACTCTCCCCACCCCAAGTTGCTTTCTGTCAAATTTGAAATAAAATCCAGAATTCTTTTATGCTACATCTGGCTCCAGACCACCTCTCTGACCTCATCTTCCACCTCCCTTCCCCCACCTGCTGTCCCTCCACCTGGAACGTTCTTCTCCATGTCTCTCAGGGGCTCAGCCCCTTGTTCCATGAGGTCTTTGCTCAATGGTCACCTCTTCCAGGATGCCTTCCCTGATATAACCTCACTTATTGCACCTTCCTGTCTTCCTTCTCATTCTATTTTAGTTCAGATCACCCCCCCCCCTTCGCCCCGCCACTGATACAAACCATATATATATTTTTTGTCTATTGTCTTCTTAACCCACTAGACTGAAGCTCCTTGAGGACAGACCTTGGAATTGTTTTGTCTCCTGTCGTATCCCAGCCACTCGAACAATGGTTACAACTTCGAAAAAGTTTACAATTCATGTCACTCCCCGCGCCGCCCCCCTCCCCGGCACATTCTAACTTTTCTGAAATTGGGATGTTTCTTAAAATCACCACTGGCCAGGCAGCAGTCACGACATACTTGTCACAGCCTGTATACTGGACTTCCCTTCCAGGTCAGATGTCAGCAGCTGGGGAGAAAATCCCCAGACAACAACAGCAAAGCCTTCTTTTAAGAAATGCTGCATCACACAGAGACACTGAAGACAATATTGTGCACAAAACTAGGACAAGGTGATTCTGAGTCAAAAAGAGACTCGGGGGCCGCCTGGGTGGCTCAGTTGGTTAAGATCCGACTTCGGCTCAGGTCATGATCTCATGGCTCCTGAGTTTGAGCCCCTCGTCGGGCTCTGTGCTGACAGCTCGGAGCCTGGAGCCCGCTTCGGATTCTGTGTCTCCCTCTCTGCCCCTCCCCCATTCGTTCTCTCTCTCTCCCTCTCTCTCTCTCTCTCTCTCTCTCTCTCTGTGTCTCAAAAATAAATAAAAACAGTTAAAAAAAGTGATTCGGAAGCATTGTCTCTGGATGTGAAGATGTTGAGGAGAACCTCAGCTAACTTCTTTTGTGCACGTGTTCCTTTTAACGTATCACAAGTGGATGCAAAATCCATGTGTAAGTAGTCTAAAATAACTTAATAAATACAGCATAAAAAATCTAAGTATTAGAAAAGTATTGTGGTACAGTTTGATTTGATAGCATCTTCCGTCCGTGGCACATCAGAATTGTGCATCTTACAAGTGATGATGTGTTAAACCAGGAGTTGGCAAACTTTTTATGTAAATGGTCAGATAGTCAATATCCTAGGCCTCTGGGGCCATAGGGTCTCTGTTGTAACTACTTAACTGCTACTGTGTTTTCTCAGCAGAGGCAGACAATCCTGGACATGAAGGCGTGGGTCAGAGTTACAACAGGACTTTATTTATGGAATTTAGATTTCATATACTTTTCACATGTCATGAAATATTATTTTGATCTTGTGACATTATTTTGATATGTCACACACACACACTCACACACACACACACACACACACACACTCTGAGCACATGGGCTGTAGGAAAACAGGCTTGCAGGCTGCAGTGTGCTGAATCCTGTATTAAATTCAGTGAAAGGTGCTGAACCAGTTTTACAGATGGGAAAGCCGGGCCCAGAGCGTCATGGAAACATCTTGCTCAAAAGAAAAGACTCCTAGATCTGGGAGCTCTTAGTCATTGTCTTCCTCAACCGGGCAGGCCCCGCACGCAGGCTGGGGCAGGATGCCTGGTGTTACACCCTGTGTGTTTCAGACACAATAATGGGGGTAAAGTGCTGGGCACTGCATACCTCACTCCCGCTGGCTCGCCCCTCTAGCCAGGCACCCATCCCTTCCCAAGGGGAACAACGCCCCACCCCGCCTCTCGCGTCTCGCTAGGGGCTGGGGCTTGGAAGGGGCATCGAGGCCAGAGGGGAGGAGGGGAGTGGCTCCAAGAGCTGCGCCCCTCGCCCCAGGTATTCGTGCTTCTCTAAGCCAACACCGAGGGCTGCCTTCCCTCACCTCTTTCTCGCTCACTCTGCGCTCTCTCTCCACTTAGTGGTTCATTTACTGCTCAATCTGTGATTAATTAAAACAATTTAAATAACTGTGCTGATGCTAAATTCATTTACAGCCACCTTCGCCGCGCATGGCTGCGTGAGCGCCGGGGAGCCCGGCGCGGGCTCGCGCTGACCGCCAGGGGGAGCTGTGGCCCCAGGTTTGACCCGGTCGGCTGGCCTCGGCTTTGGGCTGATGCCCGCTCAAGGAAAGGGTTAAACCGGGGACATTTCCCCTCCACCCACCTTGCCTTCTTCCACGTGGGCTCCCACCGTGCTCTCGCAGTCCCCGGAGACCCTCTGGGCTAACCCAGGATAGGAAATGTCAGGGGACCAAACTCCTTCTTTCTGCCTAGGTCAGCCCTGGAATATCACCCGGACACCTTGGGCCCAGACACCAGGAAGGTCTTGTTTGCAGGAGGGGAAACAGAGGCTCGCCTTGTCAGCCAAAGACCTGCAGGGAATGGACAGAGGTATAGAGCAAAGGCCCTGGCCTGCGTTCCTCCACCATGAGATATGTAGTAGGTTGAATAGCGTCCCCCCCAAATTCATGTGCCCTCAAAACCTCAGAATACGGTCTTATTTGGGGATAGGGTATCTGCAGATGCAATTAGTCAAGGATTTCAGTTTGCAATTTTTCTGAACTTTGGGTAGGCCCTAAATCCGAGGACTGGCCTCCTTCTAAGAGGTGAGGAAACTGAGACCCACACGCATATATGGGAAAGAGGGCCATGTGGGGCCGGGGGGCAGAGACTGGAGCGGTGTGGCCCCCCCCCCCCCCCCCCCCAGCCACGGAGCCCAAGCACCACCAGAAACTGGAGAAGGCAAGGAAGGATTCTCCGGAGAGCCTGCGGAGGAAGCATGGCCCTGCCAGTGCCTTGATTTCAGACTTGTGGCTTTCAACACCGCGATGGAATAAATCCCTGCTGTTTTAAGCCACCCAGGTTTGTGGTCATTTGTTACCGCAGAGCCACAGAAGATTAACACGAGGTGTTAAGACGGAAACCAGCATGGACGGGTCTGCTCTGTCGTCAGGCCCCTTTGCTGGGTGCGTTCACGAATGTTTTCTCATTTAAGCCTCGCGGTGGTCGGACGACGCAGGTTGGTATCAGCATCCCCATTTTGCAGGGTCACGCAGCTGGGAAGTGGCACAACCCCGTCCGCACTGGCCATCCACCAGTTTACCTGCTTCTGTGCTCCACAGCCCTGGAGCTTCCGGGATCTTGCCTTGAGAACAGTGAGGCCAAGGACCTAGAAGTTTGCTGCGTAGGCGAGTCACGCGCGTTCAGATCGCTGTCGGGAGGAGCAGGCCCAGCAGTGGGACCAGGGAGGACAGCACGGAGACGCTTGGTGCCTGAGTATGCTCAGGTCAAGCACACAGAACTTCAGGACCAGCTGCCTGCTTACAGGTTCACATGGGATGAGATGCGTATGAGGCAGAGGGAGCGATTTCAGCCCTCAGTGCCTCCCTTCTAACCAGGGGGGATTTGACAACATTTGGCAATGACTGGAGACATATTTGGTTGTCCCAGGTGGGTGAGGGGGTGCTCCTGGCATCTGGTGAGTAGAGGTCAAGGATGTTGCTGAGCAGCCTACCATGCGCCGTTCAGCTCCCCCAGCCTCCCCACCTCGACACAGAGAATGATCTGGCCCCAAATGCCAACAGTGCCGAAGATGCCCGTGTCTATTCCTCTTTTATTCTACGACATTCCAGGTTACATCCCTTGGCTGTGTGGTCCTGCAGATATCTGCCTGGCCGACTCATTACATCGCTCATAGTTTTTGGTTCAAAGCTGCCTCCTCAGTGAGATCTGTTCTGACCATCTTATTTAAAATTACAAACATGCCCTCCCACCTGCTCCTCCCCATCCCTCTTATCTTGCTTAAAAAAAAACAACAACCCAGATCCACAGTGTATCATAGCATATAGCACCTTGTAGCATCCTATATCTGTTGCTTATTTCCTGCGTTTCTTTTTTTTAAATGTTTTTTTAAAATTATTTATTTATTTTGAAAGAGAAAGAGAGCAAAAGCAGTGGAGGGGCAGAGAGAGAGAGAGAGAGAGAGAGAGAATCCCAGGCAGGCTCTGTGACGTCAGTGCAGAGCCTGATGTGGGGCTTGAACCCATAAGCCATGAGATCGTGACCTGAGCCTGAAATCATGGCTGAGCCACCCAGGCACCCCTCCTGTGTTTCTTACTTATTGTCTGTCTCCAACAAAGACTTTTTTTTTTTGGTTTATCTTATTGGCTGATGTGTTCCTCATGTCTAAATAATGCTTGGCACATGGTAGAAGCTCAAGAAATATTGATTGAATCAAATGATGCCCTTAAGTAGATTTCTAATGTGCTTGAGCACATGCAAAAATCCTGAGGAATCTGACAGCGAAAAAACCGGCGTGGCTTTGTCTTATCCAGGGCTTCTCAATCTTACTTGACCATGGCCCCGTGCTCGCTTTCTCACTGCAGCCCCCATCAACTGTCCCCATCCTGCAGAACTCACTCTGACAGTCACCACTCTGTTCCAGACCCCTCCTGGGGATATCTGAGGGCCAAGATTCTGAAGAGAAGGGTCAGGGAGCCCTGGGCAGAGCCGTGGGGCAGAGCTGTCACCACGTCCGGAGCCTGGACACCTGCCAGCAGCAGGACAGCACTTCCTTTGCACCTGTGCAAACATTCCATTGTCTGAAGCCTGGAGAAAGAGCGAGATAGCAAATGCCCAGGGGTATCCTTTGGAGGAGCTGGGAAAATAGGTTGAGCCTACTGGAAAACAGACAGTAGTTCTGTGAAAAATCAGGGTGCGCATTTAGAAGACGCCGACCAACCCAGGTGTCTCTTTTGAGGTCCTGCGTGCTTGAAAGTGGTATCTGGGGAACCAGGGCCAGCTGCATTGGGAGGCACGCTGGCTTCCCCAGAGGATGGGGAAGAAACGATGAAGGGTCTGGGTGCATGCCGAGGTCAGCCGGGAGTGCTGGAAATGGAGAGGAGGGCAATCCTCACGCATGGGTGGACTTGACCCCTGGGCCATGAAGGCCAGAGCCGGGACCAATGAGGGGAACTGACAAGGAGAGGCGGGCCTCAGCCCGAGGTAAGCCAGAAGCTTCTAAGCACTAACACACTTCCTGAAGGACTGGGCTACCTAATGACGCAGCACAATGCTATCCCCGGACATGTTTGACAAGAGTCCTGGAGGCCAGCTGACTCTGTGTGCACGTAGCTTTGCGCCCACGACATGTCTGATGCCTGCAGTGTAGCAGTGAAGAGTGGGGCCAGACCTGAGTTCAAATCCTGGTTGTCACTGACTTGCTGTGTGACCTTGGGCAAGTTGGTTAACCTCTCTGTCTTAGTTTCTTCATTACTACAGTGGAACAATGATATCCCCACCTCACAGGGTTTCATGGGGATTAAATGAGTTAGTACGCAGTGAGAGTCTGGACCGCCTGGCCCACAGAAAGCTCTACCTAAATGCCATGGCTGCTATTTGGTTATCCATTTGGAGCCCTCTCCTTCTAGCCCTCAGTTCCTTGGCCCTGTCACTGGCCCTGCTCTGGCCTTTGGTTTAAATTTCTAGAACTTGTTCCCTGGCTCCACATATTTTCGCTCCCCAGGCCTGGGTCTTCAACCCTCATTTTTTTGGCTTCTTTTGGTTTCTCCCGCAGGATCTATAGGGGGCATGGCTAGTCGCTGCTATCATGTAATATTAGCCTATTACCAATAAGAGCATGAAGTCTGATGTCAGAGAGATCTGGGCTCAAATCCCAGCCATGTGATTTGGGGTCAATATCTTAACCATGCTGGGCCTCAGTTCCCTCATTTAGAAAATGGGTATGCATAATAGTTATGTCACAGGGTTATTATGGAAGTTATGTGGGAAAATTCATGAAAGTGCTTATGATAGTGCCTGGCACATGGTAAGGGTACAGGAAGGGTAACCTGTTGTTACTGTTATCATCATTATTGCTGTTCCCACCGGGCCAAGAAAAGAAAATTCTGAGTTCAAATCCTGGTGCTGGCATTTACTAGCTGTGGGACCTGGGGTAAGTTCTGCCCCTCCCTGGGCTTCAGAATCATCATGTGCTTCCCAGAGAAGCCCTTTTGTGGCTGCGTTTCTGTTTTCCAAGCTCTGATGTTCTGGCCTACCAGCTTCCTCCTGAGCCAGGTCTCCGGAGAGACCCAACCTGGCTTGGGTGTCTGAGCTCGGAGGCCCTGGGTCCCTGAGGGTGCACTACTGATCCACACGCACCCTGGGGTCCACCCTGCCAGAGCCCAGGGCCCCATTCCCACTTCCCTGAGGGATTCTGTGGGGAGGACAGGAGGACTCCTTCATTGGAAGGACACCTGGAATAGTGGTCTCTGTGCTGCCTCTGGCTCAGCTCAGCCACACCCAAGGCCGCTATCCACTCTGCCACCATCTCTCCAGCTCCTGTGGCCGGATCTGTGGATGTGTCAGGTACCAGTGAGCCTGTCTTGGCTGGGACAGCCCCATCTTTGGAGCACACGGCCTTCGATTTAGGTCAAGCTGTCATCCAACGTTGGGATCCACCCCTCTTTCCATTCAACAAATATTAATCAAGTACTTAATCAAGATAGGTACTGTTTTAGGCATGAGGGATAAAGACACCAACGAAACCAAGTTCCTGACTCTGGCCGACTGGTTACTGTTCACCAAACTCACCAAACTTCCTTCCTTCCTTCCTTCCTTCCTTCCTTCCTTCCTTCCTTTTCCTTTCCTTTCCTTCCTTCCTTTTCCTTCCTTTCTTCATTCCTTCCTTCCTTCTCCTTCCTTTCCTTTCTTTTCCTTTTCTTTCTTTCTTTCTTTCTTTCTTTCTTTCTTTTTCTTTCTTTCTTTCTTTCCTTCTCAAGAGGAGAGACAGAAAATCCCAAGCTCACTCCTTGCCATCAGCACAGAGTCCAATGTGGGGCTGGAATTGATGAACCGTGAGATCGTGGCCTGAGCTGAAATCAAGAGTCGACACTTAACTGACCGAGCCACCCAGGCGTCCCTTTGCTTCTCTTTCTGGAGAAGGATTGTACTTCCCCATCCCACGGAATTCAGATTTGGTCAATGACATCTGAATGGAATTATGTGCACCAGCTACTTCATGTTGTGCTGCATTCTCTGGTCCATTTGGCAAGCACCTATAATATTCCAGATCGTGCTTCTCCTTTGGCCTAGCTCCTAGAGGGAGGACAGTGGTGACACAGCAATGGAATCCACGGCTGACACGTGTTGGACAAGGGTGAGAAATTAAGCCTTGTGCTTCTGAGGCACTGAGCCTCGGGAGTTGTTTGTTAACACAGCAGAACCTAGCTTATCCTGACTGGCACTCTGTCCTTGCAAAGATTCTATTCCAGTGGAGAAGAGAGACAATAAATGACAAATGAATCAATATGTAACGTCATATGGGGCACCAGGTGGAAATACTGAGGAAGGAAGAGGGATAGAAGGTGATGGGGTGATACTCTAGATGGGTGGACAGAGAAAACCTTGTGCAGGAGATGACATCTGGCCTAAAGGAAGCCAGGGGGTGAGCTACATGGATATTAGAGGGAAGACTTTTCCAGGCAGAGGCGCCTGTAGGTGTTTAGAGCTTGAGGTCAGTACGTGGCCTGTGTGTTTAAGAAACAGCAGGGGCCATTGTGCCTGGAGCACAGAGGGAGCAGTGAGGGAACCTTTTGTTGGTTAGCAGGTAGAGGCAGGTCATGTCCTATGTAGGGATGTGGGATTTGATTCCAATTGTGCTGGGAAGCCTTGGAGGGTAGACAGCAGGGAAGGGATGTGATGTCACTAATTTTACTCTCTCTGTGGAGAGGAGACTGCAGGGGTGAGGGACAAAGCAGGGAGACCCATCAGAAGGCTACTGCCTTTCCTGCAGGCAGGGGCTCATGGTGGCTCCCTCAAGGGCGCTAGAGAATCAACGGGGGAGAGAAGACTCCACACCCCTGTTAGAAGCGGTGGGTAGTGAGGGCAGTTCTGGCTTTGAAGGGAATTCCCATCCCTGTATTCCTATTTATCTTTGGGTGTTATTTTCCGAGCTTCTCAGACTCACCTGGGAACCTGTCAAAGTGCAGATGGTCGACACCATCTCCGATCCTTATTTCTGTAGGTTTTGAGGGCAGTTCAAGCATTTCCAATAAGAACCCCAGGAGGTCCTGTGGCAGTTGACCCGGGGACCATCCACTGAGGAACACTGCCCTAGGGCATATGCAGAAACCACATTATTCACAGATCACCTGATCTATTGGGGTTGGACCCCGAGGGGCCACCAAAGCCATCTCTTCTATGTCACAAAGTTGAATGATTGTTCAATCACCTGGAAACCCTTCAGAGCTTGCAGTGACACCATAATGGGCTGAGAAGTCTCCCAAAGAACAAGAACCCTGAAAGGATGACTTTGGGTGAAGGTCATGCTTACCTGAGGCATCCTTCATCATGGATGGGGTGTGGCTTGGTCCTGGGAAAGGAGGCAGGGGAGAGGCTAGAGCTGTGTGAGGGCTCTGAAATGTTTGCAATCAAAGGAGGTTTTTAAAAGGCTTTATTCTGTATGACATATAAACTGTGGTCCACCCTGGTTCACTGAGAAACATGAACAGCCTTGCTCCCATCCTGCCAATAGTCATTAACATGTTAGAAAATCTCCTAAGAGATTTCCCCATGAGCCAGGACATCTCTCTCATTCCCGTTTATTCCAGGCCCCCTCCCCCCAACGAAGGGCCACTGCTCCCCAGGGACAGCCCCAGTACTGGAGCAGAAGCCTCCATTCCACGTGCATGGAGCTGTTCTCAGCCAAAGTCTATTTGGGTCTGAAACAGAAGTCGCAATCCAGATGGAAAGCCCCCCAACTCCTTGGGCAGGAGCAAAACTTGAACTGCAGGAAGGAGGGAATCCAAGGGGAATCAGCACCAGACAGTGTATCAGACAAGCACTTCCTGGGCGATTTAATATGGAGTGTCATTGTCCTCATGCCAATCTCGGGTGACTCCAGGTTGGTCTACCAGGTAGCCTCCATTGTTTGCAGCCCTCCAAAGTTATTCCCTCCCTATTTGCCTGGGGTTAATCTTGCTCTTGCTTTTGGAAGCCATGAAGGTCAGGATTGTGTGTGAGCAGAGGCAGGGGTGGGAGGGCGGCAGGGGTGGGTGGAGGAAGCAGCTGGCTGGTGAGCGATGAGATTGCGCTACACATGTCAGAGGTAGCTGATACTGTGATGCCATGGTAACAGGGGACCACATGCTGAGCTGGGCTACTGGAAGTTGTTGGTCTTTTCCTCCCCATCTGCCTTTCCCTCCTCAGCGTCCACATCCAGGCCCACTGGGCTCCCTCCCACTCTTGCTGCCACACCCCACAGCCTTGCTTCCCAGGCAAAGCCACGTTGGAGGCAGAAAGCACTTAAGCAACCTCAGTGGCCCCTCTGGGCCAACCAGTGCGCCCTCCCGGCCTTTAGCCAGGCCCTGGAGTCACCTCTGGCTCTGAGCTGCCATTGAAAGCACCCCAAGCTGGTCCCAGAAAGGGAGCCGGTTGGAGCATGATTTCAAGCTTTCCGCCCTTGCTCATTCCTGTGCTCTGCTGTGTTACAACCACACGTGGGCTCCCCACCGCTCCTCACTCCCATGCACCAGGTACCAGGTACACTCCCAGGTACCAGACCCAGGTGGTCCCCAGTTTATGTAACTGGAATTTTCTCTTTGAACTCTATGCTTTGTTCTCTCTTAGCAGGAGACTGGGCATTCGGGAAGGGGAGTGCATGGGAAGATAGAAGCGATGGGGGACCACCCGGTTCTGTTCAATTCATTCACTGAGAACTTTGCTTGTGTAGGTCCTGGGTTAGTTGCTGGAAGACAGCAATAAAGAAGACATCACCAGAACAACCGCATCCTTGACAAGTCCTTGCCTGCGAGAAACTTGAACTAGTTCAGGAGGAAAGCTAGAAGAGACAGAATTCCAGCACAGAGTGATAACATCCATAGTAGAAATATGGATGTGTTGGGAGCCTGGGGGAACCCCCAAACTGGGGTGGGAGAGGGGAGGAAGAAGAGGAAGACAACCCTCTTGAACATGCTTGAGCAGAGCCTCTGTGAGGTCTTGGAGCGAGCCAGGTGGACAGGCTTGGAGATAAGACTATTTTGAAGATAGCAAAGAGCAGGTGGAGAGTCCCGAGGCCCTAGAGGCTGGGCAGGTGGAGAGTCCATGAGGCCATCACTGGTTGGGACTATCAAGGGATGGTGGGCAGTTTTATGTGGCCAGAACACTGAAGGAGTGGAGAGACGTGTGCTGGACAGGGTCCTAAGGCCAGTCTAAAAAGTTTGAGCTTTGTCTTATATACCAGGGTCAGCAAATCTTTTTTATAAAGGACCAGATACTAAGTATTTTTGGCTTTATGGGTCATACCACGTCTGTCTCAATTACTCATTGCTGCTATTGTAGTATGAAAGCACTCACTTACTATATATTAAGAGAAATGAATGTGGTTGTGTTCCAATAAAGCTTTATTTACAAAAACAGGTGGTGGGCCAGATTTGGCCCATGAGCTATAGTTTGCTAGCCCTGATGTGGACAATGGGCGTGGAGGTACCTGAGGGTTTTAAGTCAGAGAGAAACAGTCTGGTGCATAGTATTGATTGATTCATTGATTTGGTCATCCTTTCAGCAAGCAGGTATTATGCTCCTAATGTGTGCCAGGGGTTGAAGTAAGCACTGGAGATCAGAGATGAAAAAGACATAGGTCCCTACTTTCAGAAACCCACAATTCATTGGAGCGGGTGCGTGTAGAGACTCACATATAAGCAACTAGACTGCTGTGTCTATGAGAGCAGGGTTCTTGTCTGTGTTGGACACTATTACATCTTTCGAACATAGCACATAGTATGTGCTCAGGAAATATTTGTTGAGTGAATGATTGAATGAGTCAGTTCCCCAATCCAGATCGACTCTGACATGTGCTGTGATTGAAGTATAGGGGCAGTTGTTCGACAGGAGCTTAGAGCAGAGAGAGATTCATTGTCACTGGGAACGTGTGTGTGTGTGTGTGTGTGTGTGTGTGTGAGAGAGAGAGAGAGAGAGGGAGAGAGAGGGAGAGAGAGGTGTGGTAGAATCTGATTTGGACTCGGAAGGATGGATGGGAGTTTCATGTTTGAACTTGGCAGACCTAGAGGAGGAACAGGTGGATGGGAAGGGATAGCCAATTTCACTTTTCCACCCCATCTCCTCCATTTATTTTGGGTTCTTCTCCCATCCAGGTACTAACCAGGCCCGACCCTGCTTAGCTTCTGAGATCAGACAAGATTGGGCATGTTCAGGGTGGTATGGCCGTAGACTCTTTTGGGTTCTTCTAGTAGAATTATTGCCACCCAGGCAGGTGGGTCCCTAAACACTGGATCAATGGAAACCTTCAGGAAGCATTTACAATCTGTAAAAAGAGTGGCCCCGTCCCCCACTATTAAGTGGGAACCTCCCCCATGCCATGCTGAATCATTTTATCCAGCTTGTCCCCTTCTGTGGCTTTTGCTGTTCCTTCCTTAGGGGAGGCCAGATCACAGCCGGGTGGGTGGCCTGAGTAAGTCCATCAGATGAAATAATTTCCTACAGCCACCTTGAGCCCAGGCAGACTGCTCTATAATAATGATGCCATAAATGCAAAAGCAAATATTATTAAATTTTAGAATTAAGATTTATGGTGCTGATTTCAGGGGCATGGAGAGGCTGTAGTGCCTTGCTTTTAAGTTTTCCAAGCACTAACCAGGATATTGAGTGGCTGGAGCCTGGAACAGGCACAGAGAGATGTCTGGCCCCCCTCTACCCCCTTAGCTCTGACATGGCCCTAACCCCAAACCAGGTAAGTGGTGGAGTCTAAGGGGCTTGGAACTTGGAATCAAATAAACTCAGGTGCAGGGACTTGGCCTCTATAAGCTTTGGCTTTTCTATGTGCAGAGAGGATTAAGTCACTCAGTCAATGGATATTTACTGAGAAATTACTATGTGCCAAGCACTGTGTGATGATACACACCTCACAGCCTTATTGTAAGGATGTAAAAAGATGCATGAAGGGCCAGCTGTAGGTACAAAGTTACTTACATGACTCTAATGAGAGGTAAGTATTATACTTGTCCGTGGACCTAGATTTCTTAGGTGCTTATCATTCATTCACTAGACTCCTAAAAAATAACCTTTTTGTTTTGGAATAATTTTTAGACAGAAACGTTGCAGAGGTAGCACAGAGAGTTTCTGTGTACCTTCACTCAGTTTCTCCCACCATTAACATCTTACGTTGTCATGGAATCTTTGTCAAATGTACATTACTGACCTTAGTAGATCACTATGAGCCAAAATCCCCACTATTGGGAGTTCATCCATTTTCCATCAATGCCCTCTTTCTGTAACAGGAGCTGACCCAGGCTACCACATTGCATTTCATTGTCATGTGTCCCCAAGCCCATCTGGTCTATGGTAGCTTCTTAGAATACGCTTTTATTGAGTTGTTAGTATATCTTGATGTGCACTGGGAGCTTCTGCTTCTGCGGTCTTAAAGCCTCTTAACATCTTATTTCCTTGGTTTCCCACACAGCCGTGTCTCGGGTGTGGCTTGGGCTGACCGGTCTGTGACTTCAGCTCACGCGGCACTTTTCACAATAACATCTCGGCATGGGGACTAGTGACAAACACTGGACTCACAGATCTGTCAACAGATTTTAACTCTTCCACTTGTTGGTTGCATACTTGAGGGAAAATGACTCATAGTGGCTGGGATTCAGAGCACAGAAGATTCAAAAGGCTCAAGCAATAAGGAAAATGTGATGCATTACCTGATAGGAAGTCTTGAGGTTGGGCCGCCCAAGGTTGGTTCATTCAGTGGCTCAGCAAGGTCATTGGAGACTCAGGTTCTTTCTGTCCTGTCACTTTCCTGCCTTAGCTGGACTCAGCCCCACCAGGGTCACAAGATGACCCATTGCCCACTTAGATTTCCTTCCCCTGCCCCTGGGAATCCAGCTCTTGGGGTCACCTTGAGTAGGCTTGAGGCTGGCTCTCTACCCTTGGCCCACATCTAGCCCAGCTTTGCCCACGCTTGGTGCTGTGTAGCTGGATCCTGATGGAGCACATCGTCTTCCTGCCTCACTGCCATGGGCCTCTTGCCCTTAGATTCTTCAGGCACGTGTCACACAGCAGGCCATGGTGTGCAGACCATCCAAATCTAGCAGATGCTGTTCTACCAGCCTCTTTGAAGCCTATCCTGGGGATCTCACTCCCCATTCACTGACGACTGTCCAAATAAAAGCCCCTCAATATCCAAATCCTCCCAAGGCTGCTCCAATGCTTACGAGGTCAGAGGTGGTGGGCGGTGAAGAGTGGGAAACAGGTGTTTGGTTACCTTTTTCAGACATCCTGGATGGGAGGTCCAGCACTCACCTTGAAATGTGGAATGTCTTGGGGCTGAAATTGAACTCGGGCCAGAAAGAGCCCCATTTTAGCATCTGTCACATTATTATTATTGATTTTGTTGCTACTACTCTAATGTAAGGGGCAGAGTGTGGACCAAAACGTCCCAGTTTCCTGACTCCCAGACAGGTAACCCTCCAGCTGACATTGTCTCTTGGAGGTTGGAGTCATGGTCAGATGCTCAGGGGACAGGTCTACATTCTGGAATCAGCTCCTTTTCTGTGCAGGCAGGCAAGCGAGCAAGCCCTTGGCGGGGAACATGCACACACACATATACAGTTGCTTGCACGCAGGGAAGGCAATTAAAAGAACCAGCGCGGTGACACAGAGGCAGTCTGTCAACTGCACCAAGTTGACAAATTTTGCATTGTAGAAACAAAAACAGGAGCTTAACCCCCTCCCTCCTCCTGCTAAGAGTGTAATGGAAACAGCGAGACTCTCCTATGGCAGAGCGGAAGCGAGGTCTGGCAGATGGATGTGGGGCCCTGCTGGTGCGGGCAGCCGCTGCCTGGTCAGGAGCATGGGGGAGACGCGGGCGGGACAGGGCTCAGCAGAGCGCCGGGAGGACAGAGACGTGTTTGCTGAGCACTTGCACGGTTTCCCTACCTGTGGGCGGGGAAGTTCCCCTTCTCCAGTGAGCAAACAGTTTCCTGGGGTTGAAGCCCAGCACGCTGGCCCACGGCTGGATGAGAGCCCCGTGAGGGTTCCCATCCAGTTCTGTCTGACCCGGAGCCTGGACTTTTTGGGTCATGGATCTCTGCACTTCACATTTTGGCGATCTGTCTGCATCGCTTCCTTGTAGGGACCTCAGCTCCTCCACCTCCCAGATCTGTCTACGTCTATTCTGGCAGTGTTTGTGTTGAACGAATATTCTACAGATTGACCTCTGATCAGTGCTAGGAGCTATTCTAAGCGGCAAGGGTGTAGTGATGAGCAAAACAAAATCCCTGCCCTGGGGGGGAGGTTTCATGCTGGTGGGGACAAGGGAAAGTAGCAAATCGGAATCTAAGGAAGAGCAGGTCTCGCCACCCATCAGACCCCTTTCCCAGTGATCGCATATTTTAACTCCTGCAATCCTCACGACGGCCCTGGGGGGCAGGCGCTGCGGTGTTGTGCATGAGAGACATGAGCGTGCGGGGGCACAGGCAGGGGATGGTCCACAGCCACCTGATCTGTAGGGAACATCTGGCATTGGGACATGGGTCCTCTGGTCCGGGCAGTGCTGCCCGTGGCCCCTACGTCACACCCCTTCTCTCTGTCCTAAGAGGGGGTGGAGAATGCCTTAAGGAAAGAGCAGGTAGGCACCTGGCAGGAAGGAGCTGCTAGTATGGGCTGGTAGGAGTGGGGGCTGGTCAGGAAAGTCCTCTCCTCTGCCTTTTCCATCTCTGGCAAAATGATGGAGGGAGTGTCCACTCATCTGAGACTGGAGCCATGGGGCATGAACAATGACCCATGACCTCAGATGCCCAAAGATCCCTCTCCTTTCCCACCTAGCGAACACAAAGCACTAAGGGTTTTCTTCAACAACTAGATCCTTTAAAAGAAATTCATCTTTTTAAATGTAAATTCTTCTTTAAAAAATTTTTTTTAATGTTTATTTTTGAGAGAGAGAGAGACAGACAGAGCATGGTTGGGAGAGGGGCAGAGAGAGAGGGAGACACAGAATCTGAAGCAGGCTTCAGGCTCCAAGCTGTCAGCACAGAGCCTGACATGGGACTTGAACTCATGAACCATGAGATCATAACCTGAGCTGAAGTTGGACGCTCAACTGACTGAGCCACCCAGGTGCCCTTAAATGCAAATTCTTCTTACTATTATCTCTTTTTTTTCTACTTCTGTGCTTAACAAACACCACCCCAATTACCACTGGCCTTTGCTAGCAGGAGGATTTTGCTTTGTGTTGCCAGAAGTGTGAAAGCCCTTGGTTTGATCTTTGCTCTGCCACTTGGGTTGGCTGTGCACTCATGGGAATGTCGTTGACTTCTCTGTGCCTCAGAACCTCCTCCTTAAAGAGATGAGGATTTTCTCACCTCCTCAGGACTTTCCTTTTAGTATTTGGGTCACTGGAGAAGTCTGGTGACCTTGCTGACCTCATGATGTATGAGAGTAAGTGATGCATGTTCCAAAAAGGTACAGCTCATAAGAACCCGTCTTTTCTTTCTTTTAAGTGTTTTTTTAAAGCTTATTTATTTATTTTGAGAGAGAAAGAGAGAGAGAGAGAGAGAATCCCAAGCAGGCTCTGAGCTGTCAGTGTAGAGCCCTACGAGGGGCTTGATCCCATGAACTGTGAGATCATGGCCTGAGCCAAAATCAAGAGTCAGATGCTTAACCAACTGAGCCACCCAGGCACTCTAGAATCTGTCTTTTTTTTTTCTTCATTTAAAAAAAAATGTTTATTTATTTTTGAGAGAGAGGACTAGTGGGGGAAGGGCAGAGAGCAAGACAGAGACACAGGATCTAAAGCAGTCTCCAGGCTCTGAGCTGTCAGCACAGAGCCCAATGTGGGGCTCGAACTCACCAGCCGTGAGATCATGACCTGAGCTGAAGTCGAAGTCAGACGCTTAACGGACTGAGCCATGTAGGTGCCCCAAACCTGTCTTTTCTTAAAGGCACAGAGCCGTAACCCCTTTTGACATTCACAATCTTCCTCTGGGTCATCCTGTCCCATGCAGTAATCATAACAGCCCATGTCCCATAATAAGCAGCCCAGGCTGTGGTCAGTACAGTGTCCGTGTTCGTGTTTCAGCATCTTGTCCTGTGCTCAGTTTCCTCCTGAGGTCTGCCGTGATGCCATCATCGTGTCAGCTGGCCAGCAGAATGGCCTGGTGGCTCAAGAGGCAGGTTCCAGCTCACATGGACCTCGGGTCTAATCCTCAAATCACCACCTGCTGGTTGTGGACCTCAGAGAAGTTACCGCATCCAGCCACACCTTGTTTCCCAGTCTGTAAAATGGGGATTGTGCTGGTGGAGAGGCCTGGAGTGCACCTGGGGATGGTGCTGGGGAAAGAAACCGGCTTGAGACAGACTTTCAGGAGCCAATGGTCTGAGGAGGAAGTCCAATTTGGGAAGCAAAAGAGAATCTGCTGTGAGTGTGTACGGAGAGGAGAGGAGCTAAATGGTCCAGGGAGGAGCCGCTGGAAAATAGCACTAAGCAAGGGGACAGGTAGAGGAATAGAATTGAATGGGGATGTGAAAACGGGGAGCCCAGGAATTAGGAGAAGCAGAGGAGTGATATCTCATTATGTCCTAAGACTGTCCCTCGCTGGGTTTAATCTCCTGAAAGAAAGCATTATCTTAGTCCTTCCTGTGTTCCCCGAATCTGACATGATGGCTAAAACACAGAGCTGCTCGGGAAAGGTTACTGTTCATTCACGTCCTTCTCACTATATTCTCTGTAGTGCTCTGTCCCAGACTGAGAAGTGTGACCCTCCTTGGGGCCGCATGGCAGATGTCACTCAGCCCACCACGTCCTCTCCCAAGGCAGATGTCACTAACTGATCCCTGCGCTCTGTGCTCTGATTCTGGTCCTGGATTTCAAATCCTTCTCACTCCATGTTCCCTTCACAGCCAGTACCAACTAATAACCACTGGGATTCGAGGTGAACCTAACTGCCATCTTAACTTCATTGGTGTCGTTCCAGAGAAGCCAGGAACTGTCCGTCTCCCGGGCCCACGAAGCTGGGCCTCACCTAGCTCATCACGGCTCCGGCCATCTGCAAAGTCTGCACTTTGCCTATAGTTTGCTGGCCTACTTTTTTTCACACCATGGTGGCTCTTAAAAATATTTTCCTGGCGGCAAATGGGTGTCTTCCTGCTGGGAGGAAAAGGGAAGAAGAATTAGCAGCTTCCCATCTGAGAAACTTCCACTGGAATTGATTTATCCCAGCAGAAAGAGCCCGGTATTTTCCTTCGGAATTAATATGCAAATGAGAGTAAGCAACACCCCCCACGGGCAGGTTCAGAACACAGCGGTATCATCCCAGAACATTTATTAGCACTATTAATAGAGTTCACTGCCTCACTCCTCCCCTCTGCTTTTATTGCCATTCTAATTATGGACCGTTTTGTTTCATTTAACTTTTTCCCCGGTCCTGGTGTAGGCCCACTGTCCGCGTTGGGAACGATGCTTTGGCATGGAGTGATCTGCGAGGGTGGAGGGCCCTCATTCCTCCTGGGGGCTTCTCTCTGGGACCTTGCTCTACCCATCTGGCGCCCCCATGTTTTCGGAGGATGCTTTCTCCATCTCTGACCCGACACTAACGTGGACAGGAGCGCTACTGAGCCCTGTGGAACCTCTGAAGGGGTTTGGGGTTCCTTGAGGGAAAGAAGCATTCAATCCAGATGGCTCCCCCTGGGCATTGACTCCCCTAGGCCCTGAAGAGTCCTTGCCATGGACGAGGCAGGGTTCCAGGAGCCCCCTGTGTACGAACCCATCTTGTTTCCACCACAACCTGAAGAGGCAAGGGGCTATTAGGGTCCCCGTTTTTGGAGGAGGAAACTGAGGCACAGGGAGGTTAAGGGGCTTGCCCAGGTTAATCGAGTCTGACTCCAGACTCCATGTTTCCAATCAGCAGTCCCCTCCCAGACATCCCCCACCCCCACCCCGGGGGCCTCACTGGCTCTCTCTTTTTCCTCCACCACACAATTAGGCTCAGCTGCTCTCAGAAGGCATGCCCTGCCCTGCTCAGGAACAGAAGACCCTCAGGGGCACCAGGATTCCCTTTCTTAGGGGACACAGGGATTTGCAAGCAACAGATCAATTATTTTGCCATTGCCGCAGGGAATCTGCTTGTATTCGGTGTTACAGAGTCCTGATCCCTTCCTAAGCTGGCATGCCATTCATGTCCCTCCCTCTCCCACTTCATCCTGTCCTACCCCTGTAACCCTGACAACCCGCATCCCATAATAAGCAGCCTGGGCTGTGTACGCGTGGTACCTCATCCTTTCCTCAAGGCTCTGGGTCAAAGATTTTTAGGTACGGCTGGAGCCAAGTGCTTTACTAATTTAATTCTCACACAAAATCTGAGAAAAACCTCTGAAGGGTTTGTTTGGGTTTTGGGTTTTGGTCCTCAGAGGAGGAAACCGAATCACTAAACCATTAAATACCTTGCCCATGGTCACACAGAGTAAGTGACAGTCTGGTTCCAGAGCCTGTGGTCTTAACTAAACAAGATCTGGGTTGCCTCCATTTCCCCAATGTGGTCCGGATTTTGGAAGCAGCTGGAATGGTTATGAGGTTCCAGATATGGACAAGGACCCATGACCTTTGGCTTGGCTCCCGTGGAAGAGCCCATAGAGGTCTGTGTACCCCTCTCACCAGGCAGGGAGCAGCACCTGGAAACCAGCCCCTACCTATTTTTAAAACCACAGATGATGTGTTAGAAAAAGATGATTTCTTCTGCCCAGCCAGCCAGCCAGCCAGGCGTCACTCTGTGCTTGTGGCTTCGGAGGTGCTGAGCTTGGAGACTTTATGTAGCGTCACTGGGAGGTCAGGTCTCTCTGCCATGCCGGAGTCAGCCCATGTTCATGTGTCTCAGTGTGGACCCCAGGCACCAGGGAAAAATGTGCATTGGCCCACATTTGCAAAGGATGCTGAGCTTTGCTGTTGGGACTCAGGAGATCTCAGATGTGAATGTGTTTTGTACATGCCACAGCTCTGTCCGAATTAGAACCAGCCTGGCAACCTGGGGGTGCTTGCTGTGTGCACACTGGGTGGGTTTGAGGGCTGATGGTGAGAATGTGTCTGTATGGGGAATGCATCGCTCTAGGAGGCTGGACTCCTAGGAATTTTATTTCAGCTCTTGGCCAAATCTGTCCCTTCTTAGGGGCCCAGCTTTTCCACCCTGAAAGCTAAGGTGGTGGTTGTGAATGATGGGGCCACACTCCTGGGGTTGCCTCTTGAACTGAGACAAGGCTCAGGGTGGGCACCCTGACACTGAGTCTGGGGTCCCTCCCAGTTTCCTTCTGGCTCGCCCTGCCTACCTTCCCTTTCCAGTCACAGTGGGCCTGGCTCTGGGTGGCTCTGGAAGGAGAGGGCAGAGGGCTGTTGGTGGAAAGCCCAGCTGCCGGGACGATGGCTTGGCTTGGTTGGCTCAGGAAAGGACAAGGTCATCAAACAACATGGGTCGGGGAATGTTTGTTTTGAATCCAGAGTCAAAGGCCTCTCTTCTCTTTAATGAGGTGGTGAATGTGGCCATGGGGATGGAGGTGTGAGTCTGAGACCTGGGCATGGAAACCCCTGGGCACTGCCATCTCTGTGGGCAGCTGACTTCCCTGAGGACAGCGAGTATCTATGGGATATGTGTCGAGAAGGGAACTGACTTGTAGGGAGGCTTCATAGTGATCAGTGCCCACTCGCAGGTTACATTAGCTACCTCCTCTTGATGGGAGCCATATAATGATGTGGCCAAGTGCACAGATGTGACCTCGAGTAGGTTCTAACCCTGTGCCTTGGAGACCCATGACCTTGGGAGAGCTATTAAACCTGCCCTTGTGCCTCAGTTTCCTTGTCTGTAAAATAAGGCTTTGAACGGGACCTTCTTTATAGAGTGGTTGTGAGGCTGAATGCTCAGCACAAGTGCCAGGCATTTGATGGTATCAGGCTCAGGGAACTCAGCCTAAGTTAATGCTATAAGTGGCAGAGCAAGAATTTTGTTCCAGATCTTTCAGCTTTATATCCACTACTTTTCCTATGATGCCACATGGCCTCACACAGAGAGAAGCTACGGGAGATGGGCCTAGAACAGGATGCAGGGGTCAGATGGATCTTGGAGGGCCTTCAATGCCAACTCAGAGGCTGCAACTTTCCTGTGTAGCCCCTGGAGGGCCCTGGAGGCGTTCATCTTGGAGCTGGTTGGTGGTCAGTCTCTGGGTTTAGCCTATGCTGAATTTCAGCTGGCACTGGTTATTGAAATACTGAAACACTTCCATATTGGTGATAAAAAAAAATAGCCAACGGTATTCCAAGCATCCAAATTGCCCTCCCTCACAGTCTGACTGCCCTGGACCCTCTCTCAGAACCCCCCCCCCCCCCCCTTCAAGAAGAACAACTAGAGGGACTCAGTCCTGCTCCAGTGTGCTGGCCAGTGGGCAGGCTGGTTGGCCAGGGTCTGGGCTGGGAGTGTCACTGAAGAGTTAAACATCTCCCCAAACCCAGCTTCCTCTGTTGTGTCCATTGTCGCTTTAAGAAAGCCACAGCGTGCTCACTCATGATGAGAGGGAGGGGAAGAGAATGGAAGAGACCAGCCGGAAAGGCCAGGGAGGGTGAGAAGCTCTGGAGAGCACACCGCTGGGCTGGCAGCCCCAGAGCAGGGCTGTGCGGGGGCTGTGCACCCAGCTTCCAAGTCTCCCCATTGTTTGTTCGGTTTCCTCCCGGGACGGATGTCCCAGGGCTGCTCTGGGCAGCAAGAAGCTCCATTTGATCTCATCCTTTGTCATCTCCCTCCCGGGCTCTCGGAGGCCATAAATGTCCTTTGATGGTTCTGTTAGCCCCAGAGTCAAGAACAGATGCTGTGCTCCTGCTGTCTGCACTGCCACGAGGCGCTGTGTGGTCTTGGGGGCAGTTATGTTTCCTCTCAGAGCCTCGGTTCCCTCCTGCGTACAATGGGTGGATCAGACTAGAAATGGTTGTTTTCCAAGTGTGCTCCACTGTGATGTGGGGGGAATGAAAAGAGTAGAGTTCTTCCAGCCCCTTTATGTGGTTCCATGGCTTAAAATATGGCAGGTGGTCGGGGCACCCTTCCAGCTCTACCGTCATGTAGATGTAATCCCTTTATCATAGATATGCATAAAGTGGAGGGCCCCCACCCCCCTGTGTTACTGGGGTACAGGAAGGGGAGGAAGCTTCACTTGGCCAGAACCGTGAGAGGGAAAGAACATCCCCATGGAAGGTAGATTAGAAGCCAGCTCCAAGTCCATCTCTGAGTCAGGGCTTCTCTGGATCTCTTACAGCACGTGTCTTTCCACCAAGGGGATAGCGGAAATAGTAAGTGGGGCTCATGTAGCACTCATTTTGTGCCAACCACTGTTCTGAGTGTTCCTCATGTATTAATTATCCTCATGGCAGTCCTGAGTGGGAAGTACAACAATTAGCCCTTTTTACAAGTGAGGGAACTGAGGCTCATGGAGAGCTGAAGCACCTCACCCAGGGTCCTGCAGGTGGAGGAGGCAGGGCTAAGATCTGAGCCTAGGTGGCCTGGCCCTGAGGTCAAGGTCTTAAGTTCCATGCTGTGCCGCTCTACACCACAGCATGCCTGTCCCCATTACAAACGAGGAAGTTATCCTTCAAGGATTGCCCTAATAAAGTATACCACAGGCTGGGTGGCTTGAACAACAGAAATTCACTGTCTTGAATTTTTGGAGGCCAGATGTCCCAGATCAAGGAGTTAGCAGGTTTGGTTTCTTCAGAGGCCTCTCTTTGGCTTGTAGATGTCTGTCTTCTCCTTGTGTCTTTACAGAGTTGTCGCTCTGTGTGTGTCTCAAATTTCCTCTTCTGACAAGGACACCAGTCACGCTGGATTATCCTAATGGCCTCATTGTGACTTAATCACCTCTTTAAGGGCCCCATCTCCAAATACAGTCACATTTTGAGGTCCTGTGGTTAGGACTTCAACATAAGGAGTTTGAAGGGACGCAGCTGAACTGAAACAGCTGGCTGAAACACAAATTGAGGGAATAGTCGGAAGACACGAGGGGAGGTATCTGATAACAACAGGTGGCTAGCCCCAGAGCACTAAGTGCTGTGGGAACAGCCTGAAAGGCTTGTAGCACTAGCTCTGACTTGGTCTTGATCCCCAGCCAGACCCTCCCCACTGGGAGAGCCCCTGACTGGCTGGATATGAGTCACATGTCTGGGCTCCCAAAAGAAGCAGGGGCTGGGAGAGTGAGGATGGGCCCTCCAGCCTTCCACAGGGCAGGTGAGTGGTTATGCCCACCAACACTGCCCACCATGGGACCATGCCCAGAAGGGACAGGGAGAGTTGAATTCCAGACCACCCTCATTACTCCCCTGCTCTTCTCCCAAATAACCAATGTCTCCTGTATGTCATGATTTATCTCCCAAAGCCAGGCCCCATGTTCCTTAAGAGCACCTGCCCATGTCCCAGATATGTGACACATGGCAAGGGCATCAGGCTTAGTATGTGTTAGGCATTGTGTTTTGTGTCTGAAGTAACCAGCTTCATCAAATATCCACAGTGACTCTGTAAGGAGGAATGGATACACGTGAGGAACCAGAGCATCGGGAGATTGGGGGGGTTCTTCCAAAGCCCTTCCACAGTTCACTCATTCATTCAGTCAGCAAATATTTAGTGAACACCTGCTTCATGCTAGGCTTGGTGCTAGGGGACCTAACAGTGCCAAGCTGGACATGGTCCCCACCTTCATGGACGTATAGGCCAGCAGCAGGGAAGGAATTCTACCTTCTGTCTGATTTCCTAAGCCCAGTCTTTTCTCCCATTTCAGAATGACTTCTGAGAGAGCAGAGCAATTTTCAGAAATAGTATTCAATTTTCACTTCCACCTATAGGAGTGCTATAGCATAATGGTTAAGTGCACAGACTCTGAGCCTTGATGCTATGGGCTCAAATCCCAGCTCTGTTAGTTACTCGCTGTGTCCTTGGGCAAGTCACTTAACCTCTCTAAGGTTCAGTTTCATCATCTGTCACATAGGGATGATGATAATAGTACCTATGTCGTAGGATTATTGAGAGAATTAAGGGAGACAATTTACACAAAGCGTCCAGGGAGGTCTCTATCTCAGGTACCTAGGACAGCGCCTAGCACCTGCTCAGAAAATGTCTGTTGAAGGGGAAAATCCCTATCTGTTGAATGGGGAAATCCCTACCTTACCCACATGGGTCTGCTGAATTCAATATTCTTAAACTCCCCAGGTAAATAGAGGGAAGGGGCCCTTCTTGTCTGGCTCCAGGGGCTCCCTGCCTCCTCAGTTTTCTGTCATCTGTCATCTTGCATGGTGGGAGGGACAATGGGAAGAGCTGGGCTGAGACTCAGGGTTTCATCTCAGCAAGGTGGGTTTCGCATGCTAACCTGTAGTTCAGGTCTTCCATCAGAAGCTCCGATCTTTCATAAGTACCTCCCGCATCCCTGGTTCTGTTCGACAGCACAATTTGCTCTCTGCTCTGTCTCCCGTGAGATGGCTTGCTGCTTGTCAAACCCCGTGCTTCTAAGACCAACTCACAGGAAAGAGGGCTTAATTGCTATGGGCTCTGTATTTTATTACACTTTGGGAGATGGAGTTTAATAACACTTAGGAATTAGGACAGTTGTTTTTCCAGGTCAGGTTCTGCTGACCAGCACAAAGTTTTCTCTGATTCATCACATCAAAAGGACTCAATATGATTTTTACTCTCTCCTTTTTCTAAGAAGAGATGATCATAAACAATGTGTGTGACCCAGGCTTTCCTGCTCTCTTCCCATCAGATAATTAAACACAGATAGATCCTGAGGCTCCATGTGGGCCAGGCTCAATGCAGTGTCTCACTCAGAGATACCCTCAGTCAATGGTTAAACTAATTAAACAAAGAGTCCATTAGACTGGGGCAGCTCCAAGGCCCTGGTAACCTACATAAGCAAACCCAAAATCTAAGCCTGTAAATGCCTCAAGGTTACAAAATTGAAACTTGAGGACAATCACAAACAGTCAACTAGGCTTTAAGCTATAGTCAATCAATAATTTCCTTGCTTTGCTTCCACCTCTTTTCTAGAAAAGTCTCTCCCCAAGCTCTTTGGTGGAGCCCTCCTAACCACTTCTGGTTTGGTGCTACTCCCTTCGAATTGATTTTTTCTCAAATAAACTCTTAAAAATATTAATAGCCTCAGCTTATCTTTTCAACAGAATCTTCCAAATTACCAATACCCCATTTCTCTCAATAGAATGCCCAAGAAGAGAATCCACTTTATTTATCTCTTCGAAAGAGGATCTAAGATACTGTCTGTCAATCATAAATTATAAGATGAACTATTTTTTGTAGCACCAAGAAAGAAAAAAACTCTGCCAAACTTAATTAACTATGTTCCACAATCAATCATACAACACAGCCTAAAATGTGAAAAAAAATTGCATGTCTTAGATTCAGGGGAAAATAGTAGTCCTTATTATAGTACCCTCCCCCCCCCCGCCAATGCACAAAACCCAAGAGCAAATTAAACAAAACAAAAACACTGTGTAGAAAGAGCTTAAGACCAAGAGTCTCTTGGTTGGCCTTTGATAGCTCCTGTGCCTCGTGCCAGACACAACTTAAAAAAAAAAAAATCAGTTCTTACGATTTTGTCTCTGTCACTAAATGAACTTTCTATCTTGTATTACTTATCAGCTTATTTCCTTCAGGCATTTAAATTTAAAAATTTTAATGAATTATACGTTATAGGTAGATCTTCACCTGCTCTTGTCCTCACACCTTTCCTTTCCTTTCCCACAGGGATTCACTGTCTTGAGTTTAGTGGATATTACTCTCACATATGGTTTTATATTTTACTGTATATGTTTGCATCCATAGCAAAAAGTGACTTTCGATGGGGGATATTCTTTTTTTTAATTTTTAAAAATTTTATTTATTTTTGAGAGAGAGAGAGAGAGTGAATAGGAGAGGGGCAGAGAGAAGGGAGACACAGAATCTGAAGCAGGCTCCAGGCTCCGAGCTCTCAGCACAGAGCCCAACTCAGGGTTTTAACTCACGAACTGCAAGATCATGACCTGAGCCCAAGTCGGACGCTCAATGACTGAGCCACTCAGGTGCCTTGATGAGGAATGTTCTGAAAATGCAAAAACATCCTGAATAATATTTGAAATACTTCCAGTGTGTTTATTTTTTAAAATATTTATTTATTTATTTATTTATTTATTTATTATTTTTGAGAAAGAGAGAGAGAGCAAGCACAAGCAGGGGACAATCAGAGAGAGAGAGGGACACACAGAATCCAAAGCAGGCTCCAGGCTCTGAGCTGTCAGTGCAGAGCCCGATGCAGAACTTGAACCCACAAACCGCGAGATCATCCCCTGAGTCGAAGTCGGACGCTTAACCAACTGAGTCGCCCAGGAGCCCCCCAAATACTTGCAGTGTCTTTATAGAGAAGGCAGCTGTTTCCCCTCACCCCCAAATATCTTTGCCACCCTCCGCCACTCCCCTGCCCTCTTCCTGACTCTCCACTTGCCCCAATTCATTATTTCTTCTCTCTTGGTGTCTTATGTAGATCGGGATTGGCAAACTTCTCTGAATGGCTATGGACGAAACTCTTTAGGCTTTCCCACCATACGTTCTTGGTCACAACAGCTCAGTTCTGTCACTGTGTCCCCAAAGCAGCTCTGGACAGTAAGCACATTAGTGAGCATGGCTGTCTGCCAATGCAACTTTATTTATGGACATTGAAATTTGAATTTCATATAATTTTCATGGGTCATGAGATATCATTCTCTTTTTTATTTCGTTTCAATCATTTTAAAATATAAAAACCACTCTAAGTTCATGGACTATACGAAAAACAGTCATAGAGCTGTATTTGGCTCACGGGCCATAGTTTGGCAACCCTGACATAGATTATTTTAGCTTCTCAGATGTTGTTAGGATTCTCTCTGCTTCCCCCCATATCCTGAATTCCCCCAGTGAAGGAGGGAGCTAGGCTGAGGTTGCAGGCAAGAATCTTTCCTTGTCAGCATCCAGAAGGAGGGGATCATGGAAATATTCACATATTTGTAATGTCGTCTCTGCTCTGCTAGAGGATATCATGTACACGTGTACTGGAGCCTCTAGGAGATGACGTTAAACACCTTCCTGTACCACCACCTCCATCTGACTGGCAGGGACCCCCTTCTTTCTCTTCCTCACTCCATACCACCTTGCTCAAACACTGGCCAACCCCGGGATTCTGTTCATGTTGGAGAACAATAGGCAGGGACTGACTGAAGGAGGAAAGAGTTCTGAGTCAGCAGATTTTCATTTGGTTCCCACTGTGGGCTCCACGACTTGCTTGGGTTGTTTGTTCCTCCCATTATTTCCACAATCGGGTGAGGAAGAAACCGAAGCTCAGGACAAGAGGCCACTCTGGGACAAAATCCACATCCATTCTCCTCCTGGGAGCGCTGAAGGCTTTTACAAATGTATTTATTCCCAGGAGAGCCGAGCACAGGAATGAGTAGATTCGTCAGTGTAACAAGACAGTGGCAGTGGAGAGCAGTAGCAAGAGCCCTGGCAGGGAGGTGGGGCCCCCATCTTCCATTCCTGTCTCCTCTGACAACCGGTGTCACCTTGGGCATGCCCTGGCTTCTCTGGGGTTTGGCCAGGAAAGTGGATGGCGTGACATTGCTCGGTCCTACTTTAGCACCAGGAGTAGGAGTAGGGCAAGGAATAGGATTTTTCCCTTCTATGCCACCACCATGCTTCTGGGTGTCTAGAGCCCCAACTTTTGTTTTGCAGGAGCTTACAAAAACACAGGGCCATTGAAAAGAGGGATTTCCATGCAGTAAACTCTGGATGGGCTTAGCCAGTCTCGGGGCGTGGACTGGAGTCTTGCTGCCAGACAGCCCATGGGTGACCTGTGACCTCTGTGCAGGGTTCATGTGCAGCCCTGGCTTGAATGATGAGGTGATATTCTCAGGTGTTGACTTGGCTTCTACACGGCTCTGTGCTGCTGGGTGCAGGGAGAGCACAGCCATCTCAGGGCTGCCTGGGTGTCCTAAACATGGTCTGGGACCCTCCACCTTCTCCTTGGCCACCTCACCTCCCTCTCTTCTACTCCAAGCCCAGTGTTAAAGCAAAATTTTTAAAAGTTAAAGACATGACCCCTGTACAGATATAAAATGAATGAAGAATTTATTTAACTCATTGATTAATGAAGGGACCAGTAAGATATTAAAACCAGTTACAAACACACATGCGTGCGCGCGCGCGCACACACACACACACACACACACACACACACACATACACCCCAATCAGGGATGTGGAAATAAATATGCTAATAGATACAAAACTAGTTAATATTCTAATTAATCAGCAGTTACCCAACTTTTTGGTCTCAGGATCCCTTTACACTCTTTTCAAAAATGTTTATTTATTTATTTTGAGAGAGAGAGAGAGAGAGAGAGAGAATCCCAAGCAGGTTCTGAACCATCATGCACCATCTGCAGGGAACAAGACACTGGGTTTGATTCCACGAACTGTGAGATCATGACCTGAGCAGAAATCAAGAGTTGGACACTTAACCAACTGAGCTACCCAGGCACCCCCACTTTATATTCCTTTTTTTAAAATCTATTTTAAGTAACTCCACGCCACACATAGAGCTTGAACCCCCAACCCCAAGATCAAGAGTCACACGCTCCATTGACTGAGCCAGCCAGGTGCCCTCCAGGACCCCTTTACACCCTTAACAATTATTGAGGGCCTCACAAAGATTTGCTTATGTGGGTTAAATCTACCAATATTTGCCATATTAGAAATTAAAGCTGACAAATGTTTAAAACACGAGAGTATACAAGCACACATTCCATTAGCCATCACAGCAATGATAGTAACATCATTATAGCAAGAAACTTGGCTATATGCTTGTGAGGAAATGAGGGAAAAAAATAGGCAAATAATGCCTTGCTATTATTATGAAGATGGTTTTGACCTAACAGACTCACAGAAAGCATGTTGGGCAATCACCCAGATGTACTCAAATGACATTGAGCATCATTGCTATTGGGCAATAATGCATAAGGGCTGGGGTTATTATTTCTCTACCAGGTAGAAATCAATTATATATCTACCAGATAAAATTCATTTTCATCGCTGTGGACAAGAGTCAATTGCATTACTATGAGTTTTCTACAACTTTTACCTCGATAGAGCCATAAAGTAGCCTAGTTGATGGAAATCTGTCAAAGGTGTTCGTCCTGGTAGGAGCAGATGAGGTCTACTAGATAATACCCAGACCTCCTCCAAAAGGACACCAGGTACTTGATTTTGCTCATTTCCATGTCTTTGTAAATTTTTTCCTGACACCAGGGAACCCTCCTCTGGTCTCCCTGGTGACAGGGTGGTCTGGCCCTCTCTGCTCTCTTTCTCTCTGTTTCTTTCTGTCATCTGTCTATTGTTATGGCATAAGCTCCATGTCCGGCTTCCCTTGGGTCTGCCCCTTTGGTGCTAAAGAGCTCATTGAGGAAGTAAAAAAGATTACAGTAAAAAGGCCATCATAATCCTAATTATCCTCAAGGCAATTCAGAGAAGAAAAAGCATGAGGATAAACATATTGAGATTTGCTCTTGCCTCAGCATGATTCCCAGAAAGGCCCCTTCAGAGCCTAATATTCCAAGACTTGTGATGTTTTCAACATGGCAGACAGAACAGCAAGGAAGCTGGGGACCTGAAACAGCATTAGATAAAATTGCACAGTTGAGGCCACATCAATTGTAAGTCATTTCTACCCTCGATAAGGATATTCACCCCGATAAGGATATTATTCCTTGTGCCCTAGTCAGAAGGATATCTTGGTCCTGAGGCCAGGATCATGGTTTGGAAGGGAAGTCTTAATCTTGTAGGGACAGACAGGGGAGCATCTTGATGACTCCAGTTGGAAATGTCTAGAAGGTTGGCCTAAGGAGAAGAAGAGGAGGTGGGAGTAGAGGGAATCAGCAAAGATCTATCCAGAGCAGAGCTACCCAGATAGGATGGCTAGCAAATTCCTGTATATACTAGGATTGCTTTTGACTGCAAATGATAGAAAACCCTCCCTAGTGACTCAGACAAATAAAGGATTGTTTGTCAAATAGAATAAATGCTCCACCTTCCTTACCAGATAGACACACACCTTCATGCTTGTCACTTCAAAGCTTCACGGTGGCTCCTGCATCCCCTGGAGTCTTCTAGCAGCTTAGAAGGGGATAGGGGCAAAGAGAAAAAGGGGAAAAGAACAACGCATGTGCACACCCACATGTGCACCCACACATGCATGCATAGATAAGCACACACATGCATGTGTGCACACACGATTTCTCCTGCAAAGGAAAAGATCCCCTGGGGCTTCTGCTACCTCTCACTGGCTCCAGCTGTGTATATAGCTCTCCAGGCAGGTGGCACATAGGTTGTTTTGGCTTTTCAACCTCTGTAATAAAGGAAGACAAGAATAAATTGGTTTCAAATAGCCTTTGGGTTGACAATTCGAGGTGTCTGCCTCAGCCCCATTGTAAGAAATGCAGGTGTGAACAGAATTGACACACAACTCCAGGTAAGGAACTGGATGGGAAGGGGCAGGTCCTTAGTATATAGCCCACAGGCTCCTGCCTTCCCCTTTGCCTAGGATGCCTGCCCTGACCTACATGTCTGTCCACGTGGTGCCTGTGCTATGTGCTGGCCACAGGGAGCACTGCAATAAACAGGATCTATGGAGTCACTGCCCTCATGGAAAGTATGTTTCAGCCATCCTTTGACTTCTGTCTTCCAGGAAGGGGAGAGACCCTAGTGGAGCCCACTTCTGGTTGGCTGTAAGCAGCCTATGGAGGTAAGTGCTATCACGTCCATTTTAGAGATGAGGAAGCAAGGCTTGGAGACAGTAAATGGCTTTCCCAAGGTCATGAGGCTTGACAGTGGCAGAGGTGGACTTGAACTTGGGTTTGCCTGACTCCAGTGCCTGTGTGTTGAGCTTTTTTTTATGCTGCCTTTCCTTTTCAAAGGACATCCCTTAATATGTTTGTGAAGACAGAGTTGATTCTTCAGAAGTCTTCCTTCTCAGGAGATGCATCTCCCTTCCAATTGCCCATACCTCCTGAGGCTGAGGGTCCTCAAGGACGGGGCCTGGGCCATGTTTAATTTCACGTCTTTGGAATTTGAGCACCTTGCCTGACATACTGCGAGAACCCCAAAACCCAGGAAAGTTGGGTTCAAATCCCAGATCCACCAAGACTGTTGACTGAGAAATTCTTTTAACCTCTATGGCTGCAGTGACCCCAACTATGAAGTGAGTATCAAATGGGAAAATTTCTGCTCTAGAGTCTAATAGGCCTCCCACATGCTTTATTTGGAATCAAGAGGCATGAATTTGGGAGGATCATTGCCATGGATGGCAAATGCTCAAGGTCAGTTCTAATGCCTTAAGATATTTGGCCACGTGACTTTCCATAACTTTCAAGTCTGTAAAATGGGAACAAAATACCTACTTCAAGGTATTGACAGCAGAATCAGAAATAACAGACATTATAATAATGAGACTAGCTAGTACTTATTGAGCACTTACCACATGCTAGGATCTCTGCTCAGCCTCCTTCCCATGTTACTACACAACATAGGAGCTATGCATTATTATTCCCATTTTTTTGATGGAAAAAGAGAGGTTAGTACCTGGCCCAAGGTTATACAGGTGGTCAGGCCTGATCTGAACTCAGAGTCAGCTCCAAAGGCTTTGTAAAATACATGTAGATATAAAGTGCTGTGAAATGTTAATTCAGGAGCCCAATGTAGATGAGTGAGGGAATCAGCAAACTAACACATATTTTCCATTTTTCATTCCCTCCACCTCATGTCTCACAGACTGCTAGACACGGGTAAGGCAAGCAGTGTTTATGGATAAACAGAAAGTAGATGAATGAGTGAGTGACCAAATGAGCTTATATATATGTTTGCATCCCTCTCTTACTGTGTATAAACTGTTCACTCATTCCACTGATACTGGGTGTAGGCACTATTCTCGAGGTTAGAGATGAACCCAGAGCAAGGCATAAAATGATTGTTCAGGGAATAATTTGCTGAACTGCAATGAAGAGAACACAGAGGACTCTTCCCCAAAAGACATCACAAACTGGAGTCCTAGCCCGGCTCCTGAGATTAGCTGATGCTTTTGGAAAAACAAACCAGCCACCTGCCTCGTTGATCATGTCATTCACTGTGTTATTTCCTCCTCGGCTGTGCTCCCGGCTGGAGAAGGACGTTTGCGGGCAAAGAGGAAGTCCCCTCCTCTCTCGTGGCCCGCCTCAGCCCAGATTGCCATCTCCAGCTGGCGATACTGTAGACAGGTGCCTGGGAGTGGATCATGATGTTGCTCTGGGAAGATTAGGGCCTGATAGGGCACAGCGCAGGGGGAAAGGGCAAATATTGAGTTGCAGCAGGCTGCTTTCTGACAAAGGCCTCAAGTTGCTGTTTACAACATCATGATCCTTTCAGTGTCCATTTAATCCTTGCCACTCAAAAATTCCTATGAGATCTTAGGCAAGCTGCTCTAACTCTCCAGGCCTCATTTTGCTCATCTTTCAAATGGGATAATAACTCTTGCCCTAGCTTCCTGCCAGCCTTCTAAGCCTTTTTTTTCTTTCCATTTTTTTTTATTGCGGCAAAATGCACACTACATAATATTGACCGTCTTAACCATTTTTAAATGTACAGTTCAGCGGTATTAAATACATTCAAAATGTTGCACAACCACCCCCACCATCCGTCTCTGGAGTTCTTTACATCGTGTGAAAGTGAAACGCTGCTCCATTAAGTAATAACTCCCCATTCTTCCTCCTGGCAATCACCCCCCCTCAACCCCCTGGCAATCACCATTTTCCTTCTGCGTCTATGAATTTGACTACTCTAAGTACCTCGTGTAAGTGGAATCATGCAGTAGTTGTTTTATTACAACTGGCTCATTTCACTCTGCATAACATCCTCCAGGCTCACTCGTGCCATTGCCATTGTGTGTGCCAGAACTTCCTTCCTTTTTAAGGCTGAGTAGTATTCCGTTGTATCCATTCATCTGTCGGTGAGCACTCAGGCTGCTTCCTTCTCTTCCTTCTGTGAACAATGGTCTTGTGAACACTTGTTCCTGCTTCAGAGCCTTTGACTTGACATTCTATATGCTTGGGATGCTCTTCTCTCTTCTTTTTACATGAATGACTCCTCTTCTTCCTTAAGGCCTTGACTTAAAAGTCACCTCCTCAGGAAGGCCTAGCTAAAGTAGACCAGCTCTGTTTAATTCCCTGGTTACTGTCTATCAGATGACCCTGATGATCATATTTGTTATTTCTGAAATTATTTTCTGCATTTATTCATAAATGTGATCATTCCTTATCCTTCCCCCCACCCCCACCCCTGCAATATAAACTCCATGAGCTGGCTTGTCACTGCTGTGTCCCCAGGGCCTGGCCCAGCGCCCACTACATGGTAAACACTCAATAAATATTTGTTGTGTGAATCAATAATGGGCAGTTGGTAAATTAGGTTATTTCTAGTGGCACCAACATCATCGTTAGAGAGGGGCAGAGATCTGGCCTGGGAGATGGTGGACATCTGGTACCCGAGTGCTACCCTCAGCTGCCACAGGATGACATTCTCTGCTAGTGCATCAGCAAATACATCTTCATTCTCTGGGCAGCAGGAGAGCAGGGATGGAACAGTGTGAGCCGAGGGTATACTCCATGCTACCAGGAGGCAGGGCCTCATCTGGCTGGTTCGCTGTCTCCATCCACGTGGAAGACTGGGGCGTCTGAGATCTAGAAAAAAAAGAGATTTGCTCCCAACACTCTGTGGGAGTGGAAAATGAGCTCGGTTGGTACAGGAGGCCTGGTAGGAGTCTTAGCTCCACCCCTTAGGAGCTGCATGATCTTAGCCAGGGCTTCCCTCCTTCAGCTTCAGTATTTCATTTTTTTAAATGTCTATTTACTTTTGAGAGAGAGAGAGAGAGAGAAACAGACATAGTATGAGTGGAAGAGGTGCAGAGAGAGAAGGAGACACAGAATCCAAAGCAGGCTCTAGGCTCTGAGCTGTCAGCACAGAGCCCACCATCGGGCTCAAACCCATGGATAGTGAGATCATGACCTGAACTGAAGGCAGACGTTTAACTTGTGAGTCACCCAGGTGCCCCATTCAGTATTTCATTCTTTATGAAGCTGGGGGGATATGAGAGTTAAATAACAGTGGGTAGAAAGGTGTTTGTAAAATGTCAAATGTCAAAAAATTGAATGCATACATGAAAGATTCTCTCCTCTCCCCTCCTCCTTCCTGCATGTCTCCTCCTCCTCCTTTTCCTCTTCCTGACTCTCATGTACTATTATCTCCTAAACCCAGACTTCCATTACATAAAGCAAATAGCATGTTTATGAATAAGGAAGGCGGGAAGGGGCTGCAGGATTGCCTTCTATCCATCACATGGCCTAGAGGCATAGATTCTCCACTGGCACCTGGATGTGATTGGATTCCCGTATCTCTGGCAGGGATAGAGATCTTAAAGGGATAACTCTGGGGCAAATATCTTGGACTTCTACTCCCTGGGTCTTGTCTTCATCTTAGGTAAAGGGGTGGGCTCTGCCAGGGGCTGTGCTAGGAAAGAGCCCCGAGCTGTAATGGGGCTCAGCGAGCAATGGTGCTGTGATCGATTGGTGATGCCTGTCTTGAACCTGTAGGGGGAGTGACGGCACAGGTGCCCTGTACTGGCCCTTTCCAGTCCAAAGTACTATCTTGGGCAGCTCCTTGCAGGATCCTCTAATTGAATTGTCACAGCAAGTCAACCCAGGGATATATGCAGCTTAATATTTTGTCTGTGACAGAGATGCAGAGAGAAGTATCATAGGAAAGTACACCTGTTTTCTAAGACTTCAAACTTAAGAATGTGCTTCCTAACAGGATTGGATAAATCCATTAGGAATCAATCATGCATGAATTTAACTAAGCTTTTGGGGAAATAATTTAAGATTTGCAACTTAGCAGCCCCTTGGGGGAAATGAATTCCGTAAGTTTATTACCTGCGACATCACCTGGTGCTTCTTTTAAAATCATCCAAGATGGAGGGAGGAGGATCCCTGCCTCTAATCAGGAACTGATGGATGTGACCACTGTCACTGCTCAGCCTGCCCTGAATTCTGTGGATTTCATCCTTTCCCTCTCAGTCTGTACATCTCTGGGATGCAGAAGATGGCTGTTCTGCTTGTCAGGCAACAGCCCATGGCATGAAGATAGTTCTGATCCTTCAAAGCTTGCATGAAATGCCACCTCCTCCAGGAAGTCCATTCTAATCTCCAAGGGTCAGGATCCATCCTTTCTTATTCTGAGCTTCCAAAGCATGTGGGCAATAAAACAACTATCTGCTGTGTAAAGAAAAACTCATTATACTTCCTTTTTTGTTGTTGTTGTTTGTTTTTAATTTTATTTTTTAAAATTTAAATCCAAATTAGCGTACAGTGAAACAATGATTTCAAGAGTAGATCGTTAATGCCCCTTACCCATTTAGCCTATCCCCCCTCCCACAACCCCTCTAGCAACCCTCAGTTTGTTCTCCATATTTATGAGTCTCTTCTGTTTTGTCCCCCTCCCTGATTTTATATTATTTTTGTTTCCCTTCCCTTATGTTCATCTGTTTTGTCTCTTAAAGTCCTCATATGAGTGAAGTCATATGATTTTTGTCTTTCTATGACTAATTTCACTTAGCATAATACCCTCCAGTTCCATCCACGTAGTTGTAAATGGCAAGATTTCATTCTTTTTGATTGCTGAGTAATGCTCCATTGTATATCTATACCACATCTTCTTTATCCATTCATTCATCGATCGACATTTGGGCTCTTTCCATACTTTGGCTGTTATTGATAGTGCTGCTATAAAAATGGGGGTGCAAGTGTCCTTTCCAGACAGCACACCTATATCCCTTGGATAAATGCCTAGTAGTGCAATTTCTGGGTCGTAGCATAGTTCTATTTTTAGTTTTTTGAGGAACCTCCATACTGTTTTCCAGAGTGGCTGCACCAGCTTGAATTGCCACCAACAATGCAAAAGAGATCCTCTTTCTCCTCATCCTTGCCAACATCTGTGGTTGCCTGAGTTGTTAATGTTAGCCAGTCTGACAGGTGTAAGGTGGTATCTCATTGTGGTTTTGATTTGTATTTCCCTGATGATGAGTGATGTGGAGCATTTTTTTATGTGTCGGTTGGCCATCTGGATGTCTTCCTTGGAGAAATGTCTATTCACGTCTTTTCATGTCACTGGATTATTTGTTTTCTGGGTGTTGAGTTTGATAAGTTCTTTATAGATTTTGGATATTAACCCTTTATCTGATACGTTGTTTGCAAATATCTACTCCCATTCTGTCGGTTGCCTTTTAGTTTTGCTGATCGTTTCCTTCGCTGTGCAGAAAATTTTATTTTGATGAGGTCCCAGTAGTTCATTTTTGTTTTTGTTTCCCTTGCCTCTGGAGATGTGTTGAGTAAGAAGTTACTGTGGCCAAGATCAAAGAGGTTTTTGCCTGCTTTCTCCCTGAGGACTTTGATGGTTTCCTGTCTTACATTGAGGTCTTTCATCCATTTTGAGTTTATTTTTGTGGACGGTGTAAGAAAGTGGTCCAGGTTCATTCTTCTGCATGTCGCTGTCCAGTTTTCCCAGCACCACTTGTTGAAGAGACTGTCTTTATTCCATTGAATATTCTTTCCTGCTTTGTCAAAGATTAGTTGGTCATACGTTTGTGGGTCCATTTCTGGGTTCTCTATTCTGTTCCATTGATGAGTGTCTGTTCTTGTGCCAGTACCATACTGTCTTGATGATTACAGCTTTGTAGTATAGCTTGAAGTCTGGGATTGTGATGCCTCCTGCTTTGGTTTTCTTTTTCAAGATCATTTTGACTATTCGGGGTCTTTTCTGGTTCCACACAAATTTTAGGATTATTTGTTCTAGCTCTGTGAAGAATGCTGATGTTACTTTGATAGGGATTGCATTGAATATGTAGATTGCTTTGGGTAGTATTGACATTTTAACAGTATTTGTTCTTCCTATCCAGGAGCATGGAATCTTTTTCCATTTTTTTGTGTCTTCTTCAATTTCTTTCATAAGCTTTCTATAGTTTTCAGTGTATAGATTTTTCACCTCTTTGGTTAGATTTATTCGTAGGTATTTTATGGGTTTTGGTGCAACTGTAAATGGGATTGATTCCTTGATTTCTCTTTCTGTCGCTTCATTGTTGGTGTATAGGAATGCAACCAATTTATGTGCATTGATTTTATATCCTACAACTTTGCTGAATTCATGAATCAGTTCTAGCAGTTCTTTGGTGGAATCTTTTGGGTTTTTCATATAGAGTATCATGTCATCTGCAAAGAGTGAAAGTTTGACCTCCTCCTGGCCGATTTGGACGCCTTTTATTTCTTTGTATTTTCTGATGGCTGAGGATAAGACTTCAAGTACTATGTTGATTAACAGTGGTGAGAGTGGACATCCCTGTCTTGTTCCTGACCTTAGGGGGAAAGCTCTCAGTTTTTCCCCATTGAGGATGATATTAGCATTGGGTCGTTCATATATGGCTTTTATGATCTCGAGGTATGCTCCTTCTATCCCTACTTTCTTGAGGGTTTTTATCCAGAAAGGATGCTGTATTTTGTCAAATGCTTTCTCTGCATCTATTGAAAGGATCATGTAGTTTTTGTCTTTTTTTTTTACTGATGTGACGAATCACGTTACTTGTTTTGCGGATATTGAACCAGCCCTGCATCCCAGGTATAAATCCCACTTGGTCGTGGTGAATGTTTTTTTAAATGTATTGTTGGATCCAGTTGGCTAATATCTTGTTGAGGATTTTTGCATCCATGTGCATCAGGGAAATTGGTCTATAGTTCTCCTTTTTAGTGGGGTCTCTGTCTGGTTTTGGAATCAAGGTAATGCTGGCTTCATAGAAAGAGTTTGGAAGTTTCCTTCCATTTCTATTTTTTGGAACAGTTTCAAGAGAATAGGTGTTGACTCTTCCTTAAATGTTTGGTAGGATTCCCCTGGAAAGCCATCTGGCCCTGGACTCTTGCTTTTGGCAGATTTTTGATTACTAATTCGATTTCCTTACTGGTTATGGGTCTATTCAAATTTTCTATTTCTTCCTGTTTCAGTTTTGGTAGTGTATATGTTTCTAGGAATTTGTCCATTTCTTCCAGATTACCCATTTTGTTGGCATATAATTGCTCATAATATTCTCTTATTGTTTTTATTTTTGTTGTGTTGGTTGTGATCTCTCCTCTTTCATTCTTGATTTTATTTATTTGGGTCCTTTCCTTTTTCTTCTTGATCAAACTGGTTAGTGGTTTATCAATTTTGTTAATTCTTTCAAAGAACCAGCTTCTGGTTTCATTGATCTGTTCTACTGTTTTTGTTTTTGTTGTTTTGATAGCATCAATTTCTGCTCTAGTCTTTATTATTTCCTGTCTTCTGCTGGTTTTGGGTTTTATTTGCTGTTCTTTTTCCAGCTCCTTAAGGTGTAAGGTTAGGTTGTGTATCTGAGATCTTTCTTCCTTCTTTGGGAAGGTCTGGATTGCTATATACTTTCCTCTTATGACCGCCTTTGCTGCGACCCAGAGGCTTTGGGTTGTGGTGTTATCATTTTCATCGACTTCCATATACTTTTTAATTACCTCTTTAACTGCTTGGTTAGTCCATTCATTCCTTAGTAGGATGTTCTTCAGTCTCCAAGTATTTGTTACCTTTCCAAATTTTTTTCTTTTGAGTTTCATAGCGTTGTGGTCTGAAAATATGCACGGTATGATCTTGATCTTTTTGTGCTTGTTGAGGGCTGATTTGTGTCCCAGTATATGGTCTATTCTGGAGAACATTCCATGTGCACTGGAGAAGAATGTATATTCTGCTGCTTTAGGATGAAATGTTCTGAATATATCTGTTAAGTCCATCTGGTCCAGTGTGTCATTCAAAGCCATTGTTTCCTTGTTGATTTTTTGATTAGATGGTCTGTCCATTGCTGTGAGTGGGGTGTTGAAGTCTCCTACTATTATGGTATTCTTATCGATGAGTTTCTTTATGTTTGTGATTAATTGATTTATATATTTGGGTGCTCTCATATTTGGTGCATAAATGTTTACAATTGTTAGGTCTTCTTGGTGGATAGACCCCTTGATTATGATATAATGTCCTTCTGCATCTCTTGATACAGTCTTTATTTTAAAGTCTAGATTGTCTGATATAAGTAGGGCTACTCCGGCTTTCTTTTGTTGGCCATTAACATGATAGATGGTTCTCCATCCCCTTATTTTCAATCTGAAGGTGTCTTTAGGTCTAAAGTGGGTCTCTTGTAAACAATATATAGATGGATCTTGTTTTCTTATCCATTCTGTTACCCTATGTCTTTTGATTGGAGCATTGAGTCCATTGATGTTTAGAGTGAGTACTGAAAGATATGAATTTATTGCCATTAGGATGCTCATAGAGTTGGAGTTTCTGGTGGTGTTATCTGGTCCTTTCTAATCTTTTGTTGCTTTTGGAATATATATATATATATATATATATATATATATATATATATTCATCTTTTGTCCCCTCAGAAAGTTCCCCTTAAAATTTCTTGCAGGGCTGGTTTAGTGGTCATAAACTCCTTTAATTTGTGTTTGTCTGGGAAACTTTTTATCTCTCCTATTTTGAATGACAGCCTTGCTGGATAAAGAATTCTTGGCTGCATATTTTTCTGATTCAGCACACTGAATATATCTTGCCACTCCTTTCTGGCCTGCCAAGTTTCTGTGGATAGGTCTGCTGGAAACCTTATCTGTCTTCCCTTGTAGGTTAGGGACTTTTTTTCCCTTGCTGCTTTCATGATTCTCTCCTTGCCTGAGTATTTTGTGAATTTGACTATGAGATGCCTTGTTGATGGTTGGTTTTTGTTGAATCTCATGGGGGTTCTCTGTGATTCCCAGATTTTGATGTCTGTGTCTTTCCCCAGGTTAGGGAAGTTTTCCACTATGATTTGCTCACATAACCCTTCTACCCCTATTTTCCTCTCTTCCTCTTCTGGGACCCTTATGATTCTGATTTTGTTCCTTTTTAATGAGTCACTGATTTCCATAATTCCTAAATCGTGCTCTTTTGCCTTAATCTCTCTCTTTTTTTTTTCTGCTTCGTTATTCTCTATAAGTTTGTCCTCTATATCACTGATTCTCTGTTCTGCCTTGTCCATCCTTGCTGCCCCTGCATCCATCCGTGATTGCAGCTCAGTTATAGCATTTTAAATTTCATTCTTGATATTTTTTACTTCTTTTATCTCTGCAGAAAGGGATTCTAATCTATTTTTGACTCCATCTAGTATTCTTATTATCGTGATTCTAAATTCTGGTTTAGACATCTTGCTTGTATCTGTGTTGGTTAAATCCCTGGTTGTCATTTCTTCGTGCTCTTTCTTTCAAATTCCTTCGTTTTGTCATTTTGAAGGGAGAAAAGGAATTAATGAGGTAGAAAAACTGAAATTAAAAAAAATTAAAATAAAAATTTTAAAATTAAAAATTAAAAACACACACACACAAATTGAATGGATGATGCTAGATCTTAGGTGTGTTTTGGTCTGGGTGTTAAAAATGGTTTGACAGATTAGAGAGAAAAAAAGGGGGGGGGGGAAAAAGAGGAAATCGTTTGAGAATTAAAAAAAATGAGTACACTGAAGTCGACTAAAATGAGATGATAGGGGTAAAATAGAACTTGAAAAAATATACACAAAAGTAAAGAATATAGTAGAAAAAAATTAAAGAAAAATATTTTTAATAAAAATTAAAAATAAATATGAATTTTTTCATTTTCTGTATTTAAGAAAAAAAGAAAAGAAATGAAAAAGAGAAAAAAGATAAAAGAAAGAAAAGATAAAAGAAAAAAGAAAAAAGAAATCTTTTGAAAATCTGAAATAGTGAATAGACTGTAGTAGACTGAAATAAAATGATGGGAGTGAGATAGAATTTGAAAAAATTTACATAAAAGCAAAAAATATGGTAATAAAAATTAAATAAAAATATTTTAAAAAGAGATTGAAAATAAAAATGAAGTTTTTCTTTCTGCATTCAAGAAAAAGAAATGAAAAAGAGACAAAAATAAAAGGGAAGAAAAAAAGGAAATTGAAAATTTGAAAAAGCGAGTACACTGAAGTAGACTAAAATAAAATGACAGACGTAAAGTAGAATTTGAAAAAGTTACACAAAAGTAAAAAATATGGTAATAAAAATTAAAGACAGATATTTTTAATCAAAATTGAAAATAAAAATGAATTTTTTCTTTCTGTATTCAAGAGAAAGAAAAAGAATTGTGAAAGAGTAAAAGGAAAAAGAAAAAAAAAGAAAATTGAACAGATGAACCTGCCAACAGATTGAAGTAGGACTGAAATTGTTTCATTTTCCCCTAGAAATCAGTCTATGTAGCTCTTTATATTCCATAAACTAAGCCGGGGGTGAGACTTGTGTTCTTGAGAGCCAAGTTGGCCCAGTTGGGCGGGGCTCGGTGTAACAGCTCCGCTCTCCACTAGATGGCGCTGCTAGCCTCCTGGGGTGGATTGTTGCGGGGCTCGTAGGTGCCTACGCGCATGTGCGGGAGCGGTGAAAAATGGCGCCATCCAGCCACCCGGTCTGTTCCACGGATCAGCAGTCGCGCACCGGTCTTCCGTCTTCAGCTCTCGTCCACTCCCCGCTATTTCACTGTCTGTGACCAAGCCCCAGGCAATACCTCTCTCCTGAGTTTTTTCTCAGACACGGCTGTTTTTCCCGGCCCCTTACTTTCGAATGACTGTGCCCTTGACTCGCTCCGCCCCTCTGTGGGAGGGTCTCACCGAGTGGTGGCCGAATGAGCAATGGACGAATTTCGGCTGCACCCAGGAACGCTCGCCAGATCCTGCTGCTGCCGGTGCCCTGAGACTGTGGCCAGGTGCCAGTCCACCCCAGAAAAAGTTCGCGAGATAGTGTAGCAGCAGCGTTTCAGGGATTATGGAAAATCATGACACACGTCTGGCACCAGGCTACACCCTCAACGACCTTGTTCCAGCACCACCGAATGTGGCCGCCTTCCGGGGTCTGCTGGGACCAGGTGGCTTCAACAGTCTCTACCAAATGTCCTTCCAGCAGTGGAACCGCTTTTCCCCGTGTGCCCCGAGAACCTCCCAGACCCTACTCTCTTCCTGGGGATTCGCCCTTCCCACCAGAGCACCGCCAGGTATCGAGCTGTGGAGTTGCAGACTTTGCGCTCCCCTTGTTGACAGTCTTAATGGAGTTTAAACCCTCTCCTTTCTCCTTTCTCCCTTTTTGGTTTAGTCCCTGTGGCTGTTTCCAATTTTCTACTTTGTCTCCAGCTGCTTTTGGGGAGGGGTGCTTTTCCCGTATGCTACCCCCTCCCCAGTCTCTGTCCTCTCTCTGCCCGCAAAATGGGTTCCTTACCTTTCGTGGCTTCGTGGTCCCCAAGTTCACCTCTCCGCGCCGCATACTTGCTGAATTCTGTGGTTCAGGTTGTGCAGATTGTTGTGTTAATCCTCCAGTTTTCTAGGTGTATAGGACGGTTTAGTGATGGTCTGGCTGTATTTCATGGACGCGAGACACACAAAAAGCTTCCATGCTGTTCTGCCATCTTGGCTCCTCATTATTCTTTCTGAAACAGTTCCAAGTCCTTTTGGGGCCCAGAGAGGTATAATAATAATACTGATAATGATGATGATAATTTACAATAACAGCTATTATAGAATCTTTTGCTGTGTGTCAGATACTCTGCTTAGCATTTTATTTGCGTGGATTATCTCATCTGCACAGTAGACTTTTGAGGGAAGCAATATTACTTCCATTTAATAGGCGAGGGAACTGAGAAGCTAAGGCATTTTCTCAAATTTGCAAGTGAGGACACCGGAGCTCAGAGAAGGTTAAGTAAATAGATCTGGATCAAAAGTCAACAAAAGGCAGAGCTGAGTCTCTATTACATCAAGTTGCCTCTGTTTCTCTCAGTCTCTGTCTCCGTCTAGGTCTCTCTGTCTCTCTCAAGAATATTTCATCTTGGACTGTGTGTTATAATTAGCTGCTACTTGCCTGTTTTCAGTATATTATGAATCACTTGGGGGCAAGGCTGTGCTTAAGTATTCTGGTATCTTCACTGTTCTCTTCTGGAGCAGGGACTAGTATGGGTTCACCAGAGCCTTCCATTTTCCTTGGGGGCAGAAGCTGGATGACATTTCCCAGCATCCCTTGCAGTCAGGTGAAACCATGTGACTGAGTTGTGGCCAAGGAATGAGGACAGAAGTGACTTGTCCACTTCCTAAGCTTGCCTCTCACTAAAAAGACACCCTATGCTTCTCATGTGCTCTCTCTTCTCTTGTCTGCCAGCTGGAAGGACCAGGGGAAGGCCCTGAGGCCTAGGGGATGGGGAAGCCATGAGATGCAGGAGCCTGGGTCCCTGAATGGCTGCATGGAGCAGACAGAGGTTAATTCCCTTCCTATCCCTCTACAGCCTACACTGGATTCTGGTGTGAGGAAGAGATAAGCCATTACTGTGTGCTAAACCTCATTAATGTCTTGAAGTTGTTATAGCAGTTGGCCCATCCTGACTAATGAACCATCCCCACCAGCGCTCAGCATAATTAGCTAGTCCTCTGCATAAATAGAGTTTAGAATAAATATTTGTGTGTTCAATCAAGTGGTCTTGGTCTGCCCCTTTTCTGATTAGAAATTTTCCCTAAGTTTTCATTCTCTGGGATGTTAATCCATTCATTTAGCACTTACCATATATATCAGTTTTCTGTGGCTGTGTAACAGTATTACTATTAAACTTGTGGCTTAAAACAACTCACATTTATGATCTCACAGTTTCTATGGGTTAGGAGTCTGGACATGGCTCAGGTGGGTCTTTTGGGAGATTGTAATGAAGATCATAGCAGGGCTGGGTTCTCATTTGGATGCTTGATGAAGGAAGGATTCACTTCCAAACTAGTACAGCTCTTGGTAGATTTCAGTGTTTTGAGCTATGAGACTTGGGGCTTCTGTTTCTTGATGGCTCTTGGTAAAGGCTGCGCTTAGCTCCTAGAGCCTGCCTATAGTCCCTTGACACATGGCACGCCCTAAAATGGCTGTTTGCTTGCTCAAAACCAGCAGGAGAGTGAGAGATTCCACCAAGATGGGTGCTAATCTAATGCAACATAATCACAGAAACAGTTGTATGTAAACACGTATCACTTTTGCTATATTCCACTGGTTGGAAGCAAGTCACAGGTTATACTCATACCCAAGGGTTTTGAGTTATTTTTTTTCCTCATTTCCCCTGAACTTTGTAACTACCAGCTACAGTGGGGATGACTAACACTGAGTAGGTACTGTGTGTAAGTGGGTAGTGGGGAGCTGCCTGTTTCTGGGGGAATGAAACTAATTTTTTAATGTCTAGGAGTCTAACCAGTGCCCCAAACAATTAAAGAGGTATATTAACTTCTATTTGCCAAGTGCCATTTCCTCCTTATTAGTCCAGACATATGAACTCATGGTCCGGTAGGACCTAATCAATACCCCGAGGCTACACAACAGTCGTAGTGTCCTGCCAAGAGGCTTGGGACATTTAGTAATTGTCATTGAAGCTGTACACAGTGAATTAGATGACTCTCAAGTATTTGAACTTAATTTATCAAAATTATATCATAAAACTGGGACATGATGAAGGATGGCTGTCAAAAAGGGAAATAGGTGAAAATAGGTCCTTAGGCACCTAAGGAAGAAGGATGGGGAGGGAAACGGAACCCATCTCAGTGGAGTTCACTTTGTGTGCCAGGCGCTATTCTTGGCCTTCAGATGCACAAAATCATTTAAATCTCATAACTGCTCTGTGAGCTAATGTCCTATATTCATTTTCCACATGAGGAAGTTGAGGTTCAGAGAGGTTAAGTAACTTGCTCAAGGGCACACAGCTAATAAGTGGCAAAGGCAGGAATAAAACCTGGCTCTGTTTGACTCTAGGGCAATGTGCTTGCCCCAGGTGGTGCCAGCATGAGCTCTCTTCACTTACCTTTATTATCCACACAGATTTATACAGCTCACGTACATGTGATTTCACAGCAGGGGCTCACTGCTGGAAAAACTTGCCTGGATCTGCCCTGGAGTGAGGTTAGCAGAGGAGAGAGGAAGGGAAGGAGATGGGAACATTACCTTCCTACTAGGACTTCTTATAACCCTGGAGGAAGAGCAGAGAAGTGGCAGACAGCTGAGTGATGTTCCAGGCAAGTCTTTGAAAGCCATTGATAAATCCTAATCAGTTTAGAGAATGTTTGAGTTGTATCTCCAAATTGTCTCTCAAATATTGTTACTTTCTCTGTCCCCATTGTCCCCTTCATAGATCTCCATCATCTCCCTCTTCTGGACAGTGGTCACATCTAATAGGTGGCTGGATCCAGTCTTATTCCTGTCTGATCCATTCTAAGTAGGGTAGTTAATGGGATGTCTTTAAAACAGGTTAACATTTAAATCTCCTGCTTGGAATGTTTCAAAGGCTTCCCTTTGCTTTTAGTATTAAATCAAAACTTCTAGATTTGGTTTAAAAGGCTCTGCAAGGTTAAGCCTCTGTTTAACTAACTCCTCCTTTTCCAACCACTCCTTCCTTGCTCTTTCCAACTGAATAGAACTTATTTTTTTTTTTTCCTGGAATGCTTCACGGTCTCCCTGGCCTCAAACATTCTCTTGGTACACTCTTGCTTGCCCTATCCTGCACTCAAGATGATGCTTACATAAATAGACATGTGCTTTTTTCTACCCTGCACTTCTTCCTTCTTCAAGAGATTGCACATTGATTTTCCTTGGAGTTGCCCCTGTTCTCAGGCCATATGGTTTGATAGGCAGGAGCCCATGCCCCAATTCCAAGGGTGGCCACATGACCAAGACCTGAGTAATCGGTGCTCTCTATCTCCCTGACCACAGTGAGTTTGTTCAGAAATGACTATGACTCAAGCCTTGCCAACAAGCAAAGCACTGGGATTTTTCCTGGAACTACTAGGGAAAAAGGTTTCTTCTCATTGAGTGGTTAAGTTAAAAGCACACAGAACTGGAGTTTCTGGGTCCTTCTTTACTACCTGCTGGAGAAAGCCTGGTTGAGAATGAAACTCAGACAGGGGAAAGGAGAACCAGAGACAAAGATAGACCATTTCTCGCAATATCACATCAGCAACTAGAGGTAGTCATGCCTAAAGCATGAAACTATGTACCTTTCAGTCACACAACCCAGTACATTATCTATTTTGCTAAGGCCATTTTGAGTTAGATCTCTGTCACTTACATTTAAAGGAGACCTGTCTAATACACTCATCTTTACACTTACAGCCCAAAGCTCTTTCTTTATGCCTTCTTTCAATTTTGAGTAGGCTTAAATCTCACTATTATTTTATCAGTAATATTTATTGAGTACCTATTATGTTCTAGGTGTTGGAAATTCAACAGTGAACAAAACAGATGAAAATGCCCTCAGGAAACATATATTCTAGCAGATGAGAGAAGTAACTAACAAGATAAATAAAATATAATGTTTGTTAATGGTAACAGGAGCTAAAGAAAATAAGCAAGTAGGGGGAGGAGAAATTCCAGCTATGAATGGGAGAGTAGGTGAATGTAGATTTTTTTATAGGGTGGTCAGGGGACACCTCACTGATGGAAACATTTGAGCAAAACCCTGAGGGATGTGATGAAATGATCTATGTGGATTTCTGAGCCCTAAGCACAGGGAACAACATATTTATTTATTTATTTATTTATTTATTTATTACATTTATTTATTTTTAAGAGACAGAGTGAGACAGTGCACAAGTGGGGGAGGGGCAGAGAGAGAAGGAGACACAGAGTCTGAAACAGGCTCCAGGCTCTGAGCTGACAGCACAGAGCCCAATGCGGGGCTCGAACTCACGAACCGCGAGATCATGACCTGAGCTGAAGTCGGACGCTTAACCAACTGAGCCACCCAGGCGCCCCTTGGGGAACAACACATTTAAAGACCTAAGATAGGAGCATGCATATGGGTTACATATTCTGATAATATTTCTACTTTACTTTTTCAATTATACATATGTTAGATCATTAGATGTCATTTTACAAGTCTCTCTCTCTCTCTCTCTCTCTCTCTCGCACCCTCTCCTCCATATTTTCTTCTGTCTGTGCTTCAGTGTGGGTATTTATATTGACTGCTCTTCGAGCTCACTGGTTGTTTCTTCTGCCAAGTCCAGTTTTTGCTGTTAAGCCCATTCCCTGAATTCTCCATTTTAGATACTGTATTTTCACGATCTTGAATTTCCAATTTGTTCTTTTTATAAATGTCTCCTTTACCTTCTAAAATTCCCTACCAGTCCACTCATTCTGCATGTATTTTCTTGTAAACATCTCTAATGTGTTTATGACAATTATTTTAGGGTCCTTAGTTTGCTCCTTTCTGTGTCTGGGTCTTCTGTGGGTCTATCTATCTGGCTATCTTTTCTCTTGATTATAGGCCACATGTTCTTGCCTTTTCACACTGTTTTGTAATTTTCTATTATATTTTGGACATTTTAATTAAAAGAACAGTAAAGAGTGAATTAGACAACTTTTTTTTTTTTTTTTTTTTTAAAGGGAGGACATTTTCCTTTTCCCTGTTGGGAAGCTGGGGTGAGAGGTGATCATTCAGATCCCATAATGATGAAGCTGAGCTGGGCTGACATGAAACCCAATTAGTTTAATTTAGTTTACTTGTGGTCCAAAGGAGACAGCAGAGTTCTCTCTTTGTCTTTTGTCCCGATATTGAACTTTCCATGCTGAGAGACTGGTTCTTTGATCTTATTAGGATCAGGGCTAGCAGGGTTTTGGTTTACAGCCTTAGTTAGTTTTAGGTCATCTCTAGATTCATCCCAAGTACTGTACAAAATGGCAATATCCATGCTTGCTTTCCAGCTCCACCCCCACAGCTGCTTATTCAGCACAATTCATGTGGGAGAGAACTGTTTGCCCAAGAGATTTATTATTGCATTTGGACTCTTCTAGATTCCAATCTGTCATGCCAGCCCACATTGTTGCCAAAAGTGTGCTGGTTTATCCTTGTTTCAGCAAAGTTCCTCTGCCTATATGGCAAGCCTCGTGCTCTGCCTGCACATACCCAGATTGGGTCACAGACACCAGGTATGAGGATGGGGGGTGCTGTTTCCTCAGTGACTAAGTGCTTGTCTCTCTCTGGAATCTGGTTCATTTAAACATTGTTGCATCCACCACTCTGGTGATTTTAAAGACAAGTATGCTATCTAGTTTATCTGATTTTTTTTCTGTTAATCATGGGGAAAATGGTCCTTTGCAACCTTGTGTATCTTAATCAGCAGAGATATCCTATATTACCTTCCATAACAGCTGTATCATTTGTAAAAATCGTACTTGTAAAATTCCTCACTCTCCTGCCAGTGTGCAAGCATCACGAGGCCATGATGTGTCTGCTTTGTCTGTTGAAGTACAACCAGGGTCTGGCACAGTGTGGGTGGTCAAGTGTATCACCAAGGCCCTGGGCCAGGTGCTGGGGCAGCAAGTTGGGTAAGGACACCCCAGTCCTCTGGCTGCTCACAGCTGAGATGTGAGCCTGGGTCAGAGCACACCGATTCCTTCAACTGGAAAAGGATTGTCAAAGCCCAGGTTTTCTGGGCCGTGTCTCCAGCTTCATCTTGATTTAGGGAAATCATCATCTCTGTCGTAGGACACGGAGGGGGGACAAGCGTCCTTTCCTCTAGCTGGGCCTCCTTCCACGATCTGTCAGCTGAGTGTAGCTCTCCTCTCTGGGTAGAGGAGCAGCCGGATTGTGGAGGGTGGGAGCCAAGTCTGTGGGAAGGTCTGTCTTTCCTGAGGCTTGTGAGTCTGAGCTTGGAAAGAATCACAAGCATGAAAGAGGCTCTGCCGAATGGAGACCACTGAAATTCAAGTTCAGCAGCCCCTGCAAAGTCAAGAGGAGGGAAATACATGCCTCCAGCCATACCTGAAAGGTACATTTTCCTCAATTTTTATCAACGAGAAAAGCAATGTCAACGATTGATTGGCACTCTCTGTGTTAGGCACTGTGCTAAACACTTTACATACATCACCCTTTGAAGCAGGTGTTCTTACAACACCTGTTTAGGTGATGCGCTTGTTCAGATAAGTTGCTTTCCCAAAGTCACATGACAGGGGACTGATAGAGCCAGGATAGGAAACCCAGGTATCTGAGCCCAGGGCCTGTGATTTTCCAACCGTCTCCACATCACTGAGTATCTGACTCTTCCATGCCAAGTGCTCTGTAAACATGGTTTCTAATTTTCTAAATTGTACAATATGCCATTTATAGACACGGATACTGAGGTCAAGGAAAAGAAGGGAATTTTGTTCGGTGTTACTTAGCTTCCATGCACAAGTGTTGAGACATGGTACCACAAGCTTTTTCTTCTGCCTTGGATACTCTGCCTCTGTTGGTGTACATCTTCACTGCTTCCCTGTCCTGCTCTGTGCCCCAGGACCCTGTTACTCTGGGCTGCACCTGCAGGGCTCTTGACCTTTGGCTTCTGATTGGGTTTGGCCAGGGGGGCAGCTGGACACTGGGAAGAGAGGAGTTTGGGGTCTGGTTGAGTGTACCCTTCTCCTCTCTGCTCTGCTGTGGTTTTATAGTGGGTATAGGTGGCCCCTTTTGCAGGGTCTAGCAATTAAATGGACTCTGACAGTAACTTTTCCTCTCCCTGTCCTTTTGGGTTCAGGGCCGATCCTGGCTTCTGCTATGGTTGGTCCCTGGGTCCCTCAACATGCCCTGTGGGTTCTCCGAATCCTGCCCACCCCTGTGTGCCCACCCTCGTCCCTTCATTAAATGTCTCTTCAAACACACCAGCTGAATGAGTTTCTGTTTCCTGCCAAGACCCTGACTGATATAATTTCTCATCAGAGATCCAAAATTCAGGAATAAAATTTCAAAAGTTAGCTTGGCTCTTAGCCCATTTTGAGAAAATGTTTACTTCCTTCCAGAAAAATCTCATCTTCCTCTGCCCTCTACAGGTCTTTGCAGTGTGATTCCAGTCTCTTGACACCGGCCAAAGCACCCGGGTCCTGGGGTTAGGGAATGTGTGGCATTTCTGGCATCTGTGTTTGGAGCTACCCTGTTTGAACACTTTCGTGGCATTGATCACAGTGGCAGCTGAAAGAAGATACGGTCTAATTAGGCTCATTCTGGGTGTTGGTGGGAAGGAGAGGGACAGATGTCTCTCTCTTGTAGCTGTGGGAGCTGTTCCTGCTTGAAGGATGATATATGAGTGGGATCTTTGGGTGGAACCTTCAGAAGAGCAGCTTTCCAGCCTGTCTGGGCCCAGAAGGGGGAACTTTTGGCCAAGGATCCGATCCTGGGGAGAAGGGCCTCACTCCCAGTCACCGTGACCTGAGTTTCTTTTTCTTATCTCTGTCTCCTGTCATGCCAGACAGGTTTGGTATGTTGGGGGCATCCAGCAGGACTTGGAGCCACAGATCAGGGATGGAGATGGGCTGCGTAGTAATCTGCAGTGAGTCTTGACTGATGAGAGAAGCTTCTTGGCAGACAGTGGGTGCTCTCTCTCTCGGTTGGCTGAGAAAAGGAAGGGGAAAGAAGTGACATTCACGGTACAAATATCACTGACACGCACTGCTTAGTTGTCTCGTGTGGTCCTCACCCCGATCTCTGAGGTGGGTGGTGGTTTCCCTACTTTATAATGGACTTAACTAAGGTTCAGAGAGGTTATGTGACCTGCTCAAGGTCACACAGCTTGAATTGGCAGGCCCAGGATGGCGAATCCAGGTCCTTGTCTGTCCCCTCTACACACATTTCCACAGGTTAGGTGACTTTGAAGATGGTGAAGACCGACTGACAAAGTTTCTGGAAGTCCCGCCTCCCTGGATATCCCTGGAATGTGGTGCTAGGCATACAGCAAGCAGCAAGCACTCCATTAATTTCTCAAGTCCTAAGCATCTGAGTCCTTAGAGACACTTGGTGTACCCCACCTGGGTTGTCCAGAGAAGGTAACCAAAGCCCAGAGAGGTGGAGAGATGAGCTGTAGGTCACACAGCACAGTGAAGTTGAACAGAGCCCCACAAAGGGTCCCGACAGTACCACGTGTGATGTGCCCACACTCTCTCCCTTCTGTCAAACCAGGCTCCATCTGCTCTTTGCTCAGGCCCAGAGCTCCTTTCTCTGCTTTGTGTGTTCAGTAAATACCCGCAGGCCACAAAGGTATAGACAGCCTAAAAGGGTCTTGCCATTTGCAACAGTGTAGATGGGCCTGGAGGGTATTATGCTCAGTGAAATAAGTCAGACAGAGAAAGAAAATACCATAGGATTTAAAAAACAAAGAAAATGAACAAATAAACAAACAAACAAAAAAATAAGCTCCAAACCAGATTCTTTTTTTAAAATTTATTTTTAAAATTTAAATCCAAGTTGGTTAACATACAGTGTAGTCTTTGTTTCAGGAGTAGAACCCAGTGATTCATCCCTTACATAGAACACCCAGTGCCCATCCCAATAGGTGCCCTCCTTAATGCCCATCACCCATTTAGCCCATCCCCCACCCACCTCCCCTCCAGCAGCCCTCAGTTTGTTCTCTGTATTTACGAGTCTCTTATGGTTTGTCTCTGTTTTTATCTTATTTTTGCTTCCCTTCTCCTATGTTCATCTGTTTAGTTTCTTAAATTCCACATAGGAGTGAAATCCTATGATATTTGTCTTTCTCTGACTGACTTATTTTGCTTAGCATAATACACTCCAGGTCTATGCATGTTATTGCAAATGGCAAGATTTCATTCTTTTTGATCGCCGAGTAATATTCCATTGTTTGTATATACCACATCTTCGGTGGATGGACATTTGAAGCCCCAAACCAGACTCTTAAACACAGAGAAAAAACTGGTGGTCACCAGAGGGAAGGTAGGTGAGGGCATGGGTGAAACAGATAAAGAGGATGAAGAAGTACAAACTTCCAGTAATAAAATCAGTGAGTCACAGTGACGGAGAGCACAGCGTGGGGAGTATACTCAATAATACTGCAATAACGTTGTGTGGCCTGCAGGGGGAGCACTTAGTAATGGATGGCATCGTTGAGTCAATACATTGTACACTTGAATATAACATTCTATGTTAATGATACTTCAGTAAAAAAAAAAAGACAAATGAGGGTCACAGATTCAGGTTTCCATCATTTCCAAGTGTGGGACGATAGGCCAGTTGCCTTGAGCCTCATTGTATGGAGTGACAGTTTTCTCTGGTTCAAAGAAGCCATTGAACTGTCTGAGCATCAGTGTCCTGATCTAGGAAGTGGGGATCATGATATTCCCTTCAGAGAGCTGCTGTGCTAATTAATGGCTTTGTTAAGATGGAAAATTAAAAACACGGGAACCAATGTGAGAGACAGTGGTGGCAACAAAATGCCTATAGAGGAAGATTCAGGGCACCATGTACTCATGCATGCCAGCCAGGAAATAGCTTTTTTATAAAAAATGTTTGTTTATTTTGAGAGAGAGAGCATGCACATGCATGCAGGTGGAAGAGACCAGGGGAGAGGCAGAGAGAGAGAGAGAGAGAGAGAGAGAGAGAGAGAGAGAATCTCAAGCAGGCTCCAGGCTGTCAATGCAGATCTGGAGGCGGGCCTTGATCCCATGAACCATGAGATCTTGACCGGAGCCAAAATCAAGAGTCTGATGGTCAACTGACTGAACGACCCAGGCACCCCCAGGCAATTAATTTTGAAGGTTGTTTACATGGCGAGCATTGCTTTTTGGCTTGTTTTTAGAATATTTACACCTGCCCCCCACCCACCTAACCCACTTCCCCTGGCTTTGCTGGATGGCTGATCTAAGTGTGGAAGGGTTAATAACCCCTCAAGCCATCCTGGGGTGTCCTATTGGTTACTATAGTGATGTTACTGGTAATACAGAATAGGCTCCTGTATTTTGTGGGACCCAGAAATTATCTTAATACTAATTCTAGAACTGTAGCATCCAATATGATACCCACTAGCCACCCATGGCTATTTAAATTGAAATCTATTTGGGGTATGTCTGGCTCAGTCAGTAGGGCATGAGACTCAGGGTCATGAGTTCAAGCTCCACATTGGGTGTGGGGCCTACTTGAAATAAAATGCAAGTGATAAACTGAAATCTATCAAACTTGTGTAAAATTAACAATTTAATTCCTCAGTCACATTAGACCACATGTAGAGGGCCAAGAGCCACATGTGGCTAGTGGCTGCCATATTGGACAGAAGAACATTTCCATCATTGTAGGAAGTTGTGTTGAACAGGGCTGTTCTGGAAGATCTGGCATTGCCAAAGCTGACCAAATTCCCAAGTTGACGGAGAAAGGAACTAAAGTTCAGAGAAGTGCATTATCCTGGGATGCAATGTGCTAAAAGACCTTTAGTAGTGACTTTGGGATCTTCAATAATCAACAGATACTTTGGGTGCTGGGGCCAGCAGCTCCAGGCATTTCCAGAAGGAAAGGGAGTTCCCTTGTGCTGAATCTTGAGAGAGAACAGGCGTGGATAGGGATGGGAGAGGTAGACACCTGCCTCCCTGACCAGGGAGGACAGGTTGTTTGCTCAGACTCCTGGCTGTGGATGGCTCCCCTCATGAGGGATCTTTCGTCTGCATTCTTAGAACTTGCTGAGGATCCCTGGTATAATTCTGTGACTCTGAGATTCCTTTTATTTTTTTTAAGTTTATTTATTTATTTTGAGAGAAAGCATGAGTCGGGGAGGGGCAGAGAGAGAGAGGGAGACAGAGACTCTCAAGCAGGCTCCCTTGAGAGAACCCAATTCGGGGCTCAAACTCATGAACAGTGAGATCATGACCTGAGCTGAAACCAAGAGCTGGATGGGATGCTCAACCAACTGAGCCACCCAGGCACCCTTGAGATTCATGGCTTTTAAACTCCACCGGTTAAATGGTGGGGCCAACCAAATCCGGGCTTGACTCATACTCTGGCCAAATATCATGGAAACGCAGGAGTCACACAGACCTGGGATCAGTTTCCCCCTCCATCAGCAAGGCTTGGGACACCACATGTGAGCCATGTGAACTTTGGTTCCTCAACTATAAAATGAGAGTAGTACTAACAGTTGTCTCTTTGGATTGTTGAGATCTTTCCTTTTTAAACATTTTTTATTTTATTAAAATTTGTGTGTGTGTGTGTGTGTTTATTTTTGAGAGCGAGAGAGACAGAGCACTAGTGGGGGAGGCTCAGAGAAAGAGGGAGACACAGAATCCAAAGCAGGACTTGTCAGCACAGATCCCGACATGGGGTTCGAACTCATGGACCGTGTGTTCATGACCTGAGCTGAAGTCGGCTGCTTAACCAACTAGTCACCCAGGCGCCCCTAAAATTTTTTTAAAAAATATTTACTTATTTTTGAGAAAGAGACAGAGTGCGAGTGGGGAGTGGCAGAGAGGGAGATACAGAATCTGAAGCAGGCTCCAGGCTCTGAGCTGTCAGCACAGAGCCCCGCGGAGCTCAAACTCACAAACGTGAGATCATGACCTGAGCCGAAGTCCGACGCTCAACCCACCGAGCCACCCAGGCGCCCTTGTTGAGATCCTTCTATCAGATCATGCCTGTGGAGTCTCATTGCAATGAGTGCCCAGTAACTCTCAGCTATTATTAGAGGTGATTTAATTGGCAGGACTTTGCGATATGCCAAAATCTGATTGTTATGTTGGGAAAATGAATAAAGTTTTACACCATAAGATGGCCCACGGGACTAAAACAAGCTCTGGTCTCTAGCTTGGAGACCCCTCTTCCGGGTTCTTCTTGAGCTGCTTGCCGTGTGCCCCAAACCCCCCACAGATGTGGAAGCTGACGACGATAAATTACGTTTCCCATTTGCATTTGGCGCTAAGATCTTTGGAGAAACCGTCTCCTCTGAGCCCGCCGCTATTAAATAAATCTCCAATCTACCAAGATCTCCGAGTGCTGCTTGGCTTTTCCACCAGCGTTCCAGCCTGGTTCTGTAACAGTTACGCGGGTTACACAATCTCGATCTAAAATGAATGCAAAAGTCTGCTGCAGGGCTTAACATGATGTACATCCACCCTCTCGGTTTTTCATGTTGAAACCATTTCGCAGGCTCCAGCTGGTACCTATGAGAAGGCATCTCTTCTGCTCTCCTGGGATGGTTAACATGCAGCTTTGGGGTCTGAGCCCGTGCAAGGCTCCGGAGCTCACCACCTTGTATCTCTGGCCCCTAACTGATGCTACCGCCTGGAACGGTGGCTCTGAGACAGAGGCCCACAAGTTCTTGGCTTCACACCCCAGCCCCCAATCTGCCATAATTATAGAAGCCTGCCATCTTCCAGCCCAAAGCTGCAGAAGATGAAATCCATTTCAATCTCTGAGGACATCGGCCACAGTATTATTCCTGTTGAAGGTTCTCTCCAGCCTAGGACTGTGTGTGTTCACTGGTGCTACAGAAGTTTGGAGGACCAGGCAGGTGGCCTGGGGGCATGCAGTATAGAGGGAAAGAGATTCCAGAATGAGCAGCACACCTCCCCCCACCAAGAGATAATGATCTGCCCAAAGGCTACGATGTCTAGGGCCTGTCTTTCATTCCAAGGAGGGGCTGGGAAATTATGTCTCCTAACCAGGGATTTTTATTCGATACTATTTATTCAAACTCCCTCCTGTCATGGGCACCTGGGGATCCTAAACACAGGATGTAGGACACCTCAATCTAGTAAGATGTCTCAGAGATCGTCTGCGGTCCTGAAGACAAAGAGAGCCAAAATATAAAAATGACTCTACTACTTAATTCTTCCACTTAGTCACTACTTCATTTGCCCATTATCTAACACATACTCATTGGACATGTAGTGAATTCTGCTTCCGTCATCCAGTTTTCTCAACTGGGCTATTGTAAGGAATAAATTAACGTACATAGAGCTCTTAGCACAAAGTCTGGAAACAAGTGTGAACCTAATCAAGGGTAGCGATTATTAGGAGAAGTACGTAGGACGTGCCATGCTGGGGACTGGAGCCACCGAGAGATAAGGCCAACTCTCTGCTCTTGGAAAGTTCTGGGGTGAATAGGGAAGATAAGAAAGTATTCACAGAAGCATGTCTAGTCACAATAGGACAGAAGAGGGAATGATTAGCTTTGCATGGGGAAGGCAAAGCAGTTTTCAGAGAAAGGGGGGCTATTTCAATGGGGTTTTGAAGGGTGGATAAGAGCTCACTGATGACGTTTTTGGGGTGATAGTGGGGTTCATGGGGCCCAGAGCCGATGGCCAGGAAAGAATTCTTCACGACATCTTTGATGCAAAAAGGTGATTTTATTAAAGCATGGGGACAAGACCGTGGGCAGGAGGAGCTGCCCGGGCACCATGAGGAGAGACTGGTTATATACTATGGAGTTGGGGGAGGTAAAGTCCAGGGGAAGTTTCTAGTGATATTTTCATATGCTAAAGAAGACTCACAGGGTACTGGAGGCCTAGCTGTTGTCAAGCTAAGGTGGTTTTTCCCTCTAGCACAGCATTAGCATTAAGGCATAGGGAGTTTGTGGAGAAACGGAGAAACGTTTTACTCTGCCAGCCTCAAGTACTTGTCAATGGGCTGCAGGTTATAAGGAAATTTGGTTCTGTCTGCCATTTCCTTCTGCCTTTGTTTCCCACATCACTACGGAGGGGTGATGTTGGGGCTCCAGGAAACGGGGTCTATAGGTTTCTGGAGATGAGGCTCTTGACAAGATTGCCTTTTCTTGTGATTTACTAAGATATTTGTAAGTAGATGGAGACTCAGGTCCTACAGGACTCTATGATCTATATCAGCTAAACATTTGTCTTCCCCCTTTCCTTTATTCTTGGGCAGCAGGAGGGCTGGAAGAATATCACACATATCCCACCAGGAGGTGGGGCGGGGGGTGTTTGCGGCCTGTCAGCTTGCCTTATGCTCCCTCATCACTCACCATGGGTAGGGCAAGAAAGTCTTTTCCTGGAGAGGGATTAGCATGTATGAAAGCACAGAGCCTGTTAGAAATCTCTCTTGCCCCTCTTTCTCTCTTAGGCTGAGGCTCCACAGACCTGCCAAGCAACTAGCCCCTGTGTGTTATAGACCAGGTATCTGTTCTCAAAGCTCCGTCAGCCCAGAGGAAACTCGTGAGCTCCCCTGGGAACCTGGATGCTATGACCCTGAATTGGAACCAAGTCCAGCTGGACTTTGAAGCCACACCTTGTGGCTGGGCTCTTGCCAGGCCTCACCCCCGGGCACACTCACAAGGCTGCCTCTGCCATCATCCCAAGTTCTGTCAGAAATGGAACCTTAATCCCTGTTCTGAAATCTCAGTTGGTAAAGGATGCCTGACATTGGCAATGAGGGATCTGAGCGGGGCGTTGGGGGTGGGGCGGTGGGGGGTGGGTGGGGAGGGAGGGCGATTGCTTTCCCACAGTCCTTGAGTGAGCAAGGGACAGAGGCAAGACGGGAACAGAAGCAGTCTTGTTCTAAAGTCACAGTGCTCTGAATACTGACTCCCCCGCGTCACATGGCCTGTTCCTCCTGCCAGGGACCTTACCTTCATGTATTCCTTAAGCACTGGGTGTCAGGGACTCCTTTAGGTGCGTGGGTGCAACATGAGACAAACCAAGTCCTTGTCCTGTGCAACATACATTCCAGTAGGGACAGCGGGAGGTAGCAAAGTCCCTGCCTTCGCAAAGTTATTCTGAGTGCAGGTCACAGATAAGAAGCCAGTAGACAAAATCAGCGCTAAGAGCCATGAGGGAGATAAATGCAGAGAGATAGTAAAGGAGGGACCCGCTTTAGTCCCAGGGGAAGGTCTGTGCAAGCATGTGACCTTGACCAGAGTCCTGAAGGGTGAAGGGAAACACCAGACCAGGGGAGGCTGCTGGTCCCTTTGGCTGGAGAAGCCTTGGGCTGTGGGTCTTAGGAAAGCAGCCCCACACACAGGATGCAGGAGACCCTCTGTCCCCCCCCGCCGCTCACCCAGTGACTTGTATTGTCTCTAGTGCCTTCTTGTCTCAGCCTGCAAGACCCTCCCCTGGTTTTATCTACTGGGTCAATTTCTTCTGTGTCCAGGGACACTTTGTAGGTCCCTGTGCCTGGGAAGCTTTCCTTAATACCACCCCCCACCTCACCTTCACCGCCCCCCCACCCCGCCCCCGTCTCTGCACCAGGCAGAGTTCACCCCTTCTCTGCTCTGAGAGGACCTGTTCCAAATGCAGCTATCACATAGTGACCACATGGTAGGGGACTTCTTGCTGGCTCATTTCCCCATGATAGTCTGTGCCATCCTGAGGGGAGAAATGGTGCTGAGTTCACCTCCGTAGCCCAGCACTTAGTTGGGACACACAGTGGATGCCTAACAAACATCTGTTTTTGGAAGCATAAGTGATTTAGCTCCCTGAGGGCAACAGCCCCAGCTTCGAACTCCATAACCCCTCCTCTTGTCCCCCCCATCTCCACCCCTGCCGTGCCTGGTGCAAACTGAGAACCCGATAAATGCTTATGGAATAAATGATTATTTTAATTACTCAATGAGTCACCACAGGGTTCCTTTAAATAGCACTTATTCTGGTGCATTTAAATGTTCATTTATAAATAATTAACTATGTCACCAGGAAGCTTGGAGACAAGAGACATCCAGGGTAAGGAGAGGCTGGCAGAAAAACTTTATGCTACAAGGTTAGCAGGACAGTGGACAGGAAAGAATGACGGGTCGGGAGCCGGAGGTCCTGGGCAGCAGAGAGTCCTGGGGAAGCCTCTGCACTTTCAGGGTCTCTGGGGCTGGTTGCAGGATCAGATGTGCCCAGCGATCTCCTAGGACCGGGGAGACAACAGTGGACATGGCAGAGGGGCTGTCTTCCAGGGGCTTCTAACCCAGTTGGTTAACTGTGGTCGACCTCACATCGGTGGCTCCTCATGAGCCATGCATCCTGCTGTTCATGCCCCGTGCAGTCTGTGCCCACGTGGCTCACTTGGGCCGATCACGGGCCCATGCACTGCGACACTGGGAAGCATGACGCAGGTAACGGATTGATACACAGTTACACTTTGGAGCTTCTCCTCTAGGGACCTCACTCAGGAAGCCAGCCTCATGCTGTGAGAGCAGGTCGGTGAGACTGCTGGGTGTTGAGAGCCCAGGTGGACAGTGCCCTGCAAGACGAGAGGCCACCTTCGGAGGTCCAGCCTTTGCTACCAACTAAGCTCTGGGGTGAATGCAGAGGGACCTCAGCTACTCCCCGGGCAGTATAACAGCCACCCAGTTAGACTCAGACAGCCACGGGATGGGAGAAGCAATAAATCACGGTTGTTTTCAGCACCGAGTTAACATTGATAACTTAAGCACAAACATACACAAAAATGCATTATACAAATGTAAACTGCCATGCTACTACGAGGTCTAAAATTCATTTCTAGAGGAAGCTGTAGGACTCAGGAAAGCTGAATAAATGTAAGCTAGTGGGAAAATACAACACTAACGGTTCGCATTAATTTTTTCTGAAAGCTTACACTGCACCGCAAAACTCACTATGGCTGCTACTTGCTCCAATAATAATCATACTTTATCGTGACTTGTCTCTGCACCAGGCATTGTGCTCAGTGACTCACAAGGATCATCTTTTATCCTAAAAGCAACACCGTGGGGTAGTGCTGTACTGATGCACATTTTACACATTAAGACATCAAGGCACAGAGAGGCTTAGTAAGTGCCCGGTGTTGTGTTGGTGGTGGGTGGTGATGCCGGGATTCAGGCAGACTCATTAGACGTGCAATTCAGAAATCAGGTCCAAGGAGCAGCAGCACCGACACCACCTGGGAACTTGTTAGGAATGCAACGTCTCAGCCTGACCCCGGAGCCACTGCCTTAGAATCTGCATTTTAACAAGACCCCCAGATGATATGTGTGCACAAGACACTTTGAGAAGAGCTGATCTCAACCACACTGGAGCTTTGGCACAGTTAACGGGCTCCCAGGTGATTCTTGTTAAATTGTTACATTTTGACAGCCACAGGCCTCAGGGAGCAACTTTGCTTCCGCAGGGTCCAGATCTAAGGGAAGTTGGGCTTTCTGGGAAGGACATGTGCGACATAATGAAAATTGTACGCCTTTCAGCGCTTGGCAGTTTTGGATTGGAAGCTGGCTCTGCCACCTGTTGGCCCTAATGAGCAAGTTGCTTCTTAACACCTCAACTTCCTCATCTGTAAAATGGGTGGGGTGATGCCCAGTGAATCCTCATCTTCACCCTCCCTTATTTGGTCCATCTGAGGAAGCACCTGTTCTTTGTTTTGGCTGGAAGGTTTGTCATGAACTTCTTTGACATTTAGAGAAAGAACATTTAGAGTGCTTATAGTGTCAGATACTACAGGACCTACACACTTGGCCACTGCCGCTCACGGGTGAGTGAAATGAGTGTTGGATGTCGTCGTCTTGAATGGATGGACCACCTGGGCATTTGGTGGCTCCCAGACGGATTCTGGCGGTGGTGATCGTGGTGTGCGTGTGTGTGTTGGGGAGGGCTTCTGGATACTTTATGCATTTCTTCTCTTGACAGGGATGAAATTTATCCCCTTCCCAGCTTCTCAGGGTAGCTGGGTTAACCTAGAGGTGATTTCCAAGCCAATTGGGAATTCTTAGTTGCAGAAAATGGTTTTGACCATGGTGGCTATGATTTACTGAGGGCTGAAGATGCATAGTTGTCGGAGACAGGAGTAAAGTCACTTTAAAACTGAGAAGTCCTAAGTTCCAAGCATAGGTGGTAAAGTAATAGGGGAGATGCTTTGGGGACCAAAGTGAGGGGATGCTCTGGGGCCCCTCAGGTCCCACCAGGAGACCCCTACTTACCGCACACATGCAGAGGGTAGGGGCGTGTGCTGTTACTCTGGGCCTGGCTGCTTTGCTTGGGCGGAACCCTCCCACCGTTAGCATGAGCGTGGGGGAGGCTTAGGAAACAGCCAGCTGGCACCCTGGGGGTTAGAGTGTTTGGCTTCTGGCATCGCACCTAGAAGGAAGTTGCCTTCCCACCGAGCAGGGCAGACCAGCACTCAGGGATGTGCATCTTTAGCTCAAACACCATGCCTACATTCTTCACGATCCTTGACACCTAGTTTTTCCCCTTCCTCTCAGTCACAGCCTCTCTTCAGGCCTGACCATTAAGACCTCCCTCTCCGTGAAACAGCCTGGGCTCTGCGAGGCATGAGCTTAATGGGAAGAGATCCTGCGACAGCATTTAGTCCTGGGCGTCCACAGATGTGAGTGATGATGGGTTTTGTGCATTAATCTGCCTAATGAGTGCATCTCCTGGAAAACGTGGGGAACCACTGGGAGGCTGCTGATGGAGATTAGAAGGGCAGCTGGGGTGCTTTGCTGTCTCAGACTTCACCATGTACCAGGCTGTTCAGGTACTCTGTGTGTGGTACATAGTTGAGTTCCCACCCTGGTTACTCAAAATGCATATGACTGTTCCCATATTTCAAATGAGGGAACAGCCTCAGAGAGGTTAAATAACTTGCTCAAGTTCATGCGACTGACAAGTGGAGTTAAGACTTGGCCGTTCACCTAATTTTTCTCTTGCAAATCTCATCACTGGGACTTCAGAGTCATGCAACCAGAATCTGAGTGTGGAAGGGCCCTTGGGGTTCATTCAATTCACATGTCCACGGAATACAGGAATCCCACTGACACCATCCTCACCAGTGGCCGGTCACCTTCACCAACAAAGTTCCAGTGTGGAGGGGGAGCTCACTACCTTACCAGGCAGCTGGCGCCTGTGTTATACAACCCACGTTGACAAAGTTCTTTTTTCCCGTGGGTTGAAGCCCTCTCTCGGCTTTCCCTAGACTTTGCGCCTAGGGTCCTGGCTCTGCTCCTGGGGCTTCCTCCCTGCAGAGACTTCCAGAGGTTGAGGATTCACTGCCTCCGCTCCCTACTCATCTCCTGGAGACCCAGCCCTATTCTTTCAACTCCCCAGCTGGGCTGCTGGCTGTAGACGAAGGAGCCCGCCTGACATTGTTCTTGCCCACAAAGGGCTGATTCATCCAAAGGAGTGGGCTGAACACCAGGGCTGAAGGAAGCATTTCTAAGAAGCAGGAGCCAGAGCCAGCCTGGCAGGAAACGCTGTGTTTAAATAGCAAAATTCTCATTTATTCTGCCTGCCTAATGGTGCACAGCCAGCCAGTGGCAGAGGGGGACTCAGAACCAGATGGGTTTGACTTTGAGGCTTGCTCACCTTCCTGTCTTCAAGCTTCCTCCCACAGACGTCTCTCAATGGTGGTTTGCAATAACCCCCTCCTTCTGTGTTTCTGATCCCCTGTCCCCTGCCAGGACCCTCTATGGAAAGGTCCCAGTCTGTCTTGATCACCCAGGAACAGGGACACTTCTGCTGGGTCAGTGCTCACTGTTGAAGAGCTTCTGGGCAGAAAGCCCCCTGGTCAGCACCAGCTGTGTGCCCCCTGACTTCCCAGGCAGGCTCCCCAGCACAGAGAATCCTTCCTGAGAACATGCCTACTGGAATTTTATGCTGGCAGAAGGTAGATATGGGGACCGAGGGTGAAATACCTGTGTGCACTTGAGCAAGACCCCTCTCCTCTCTGGACCTTGCCTTCCTCCTTTGCAGACAAGGAGCTCTGGGCCAGACCAGCAGCTCCCTAGAGGCTTATGAATCTGGCTCGATAATAGTAATTGCTCCTTTGGATTAGTAAAAAGATAGGGAGTTTACCCAATTTCACATGTGTTGTCTTATTTGATTGTGGCAATTGATGGAGGGATCAGGATTCTGGGCTCTACTTACGAGATGAGGTCATCGGTGCTTAGAGGGTTTAAGTGACTCTCCCACAGCCACACAGAGGGAATGAGATATTTGGATTCCAAATTCTGGCTCTTCTCACGACACAAGGCAGCCCTCTCCATAGCCTCTTCTAGCCCTAACAGGTAGGGGCCATCCCTGCCAAACGGACCAGCTCCTAGGTTCCAGTGCAAACCTTCTACTGTTAATACTACTAATCAAATAGTAATAATAACAAAACACTTATGATTTGCTGGGCACTCACAATGTGCTGGGCCCCCTGTGGACCTTGTGTCTTGCAGTTCTCCCAGCAAAGCTGCTGGGTGGGTGTGCTACCCTTGGGTTCACAGATGAGGAATTTGAGGAACAGAGGGGTTTAGGAATTTGCCTCAGGTCCACACAGCTGGCTGATGGCAGAGCTAGGATTTGAACATCAGCTTGTTAGATCGGCAAAGTCGAGGCGCCCCCTGCACCCTGCCCCACACGGTCTAACCTGAGAACCATGGCAAGAATCCAGCCTTCCTATCACCTGCCCTGGAGAGCCTCTCACCTTGGAAATGGCTGTCAGTCACTCCTGGGTATTGATGGCTTTCTGCCTTCTCTGACAAGGCTCGGTTGAGCCCCACGGCTGGGATTCAATTACACAATCAAAAAGACAAACAAATTAAAAGAAGAGCAGGGCTCTGTAAACAGCTTCTTTAATGACTCTAAGGAGCAAGCCTGCCTCACACAAGCATCTCCTGGGTACCTTGGATGCTTGGGTTTCCTAACAGACATCTGCAGTGAGTTAGGTCAGTGTGGATGGGCAGATGTGACTCATGGCCAGGGCCAGAATGGACAGTCCTTACAGTAACACACACATTGTTCTAGAAGGGCCCTTAGGGTGTGTGTTTGAACCCAGAGATTCTAAAAACTGGGTGGCACGTCAGGATCACTTTCCTGGGGAGTTTGTTAGAAATTTGGTTTCCACAGCCTTGCCCAGAAAAGCTGGTTCTGTAAGCCTATGTGGGGCGGGCCCAGGAATCTGTATACTAAACATGCTGCCCCAAGGCCATTGTGATTCAGCTTGTGCCTGACCATGTGTCTGGGAGCCCCAAGTTCTGCCTGACTTAGGCAAGGCTCAAGATAAGGAGTGACTTACCCAAAGTCACAAGGCAGGTTAGCAGGAAAGCTGGACTCCCTGTCTAATGCTCACTCCATGACCTCATCCTATGTTATTTTGGGAATTTAGTCTAGAGTGCCAGAGATAGGGGGTCATAGAAGCCAGGTATATTAGTTTCTTAGGGCTGCTGTGAGAAAGTACCACAAACCAGGCGGCTTAAGACAGGTGGCTTTATTCTTCTCAGTTCTAGAAGTTCAAACTGTAGGCATCAGCAGGGCCGTGCTCCCCCTGAAGTCCCTGGGTGGGGGCGGGTGGGGAGCAGAATCCTTCTTTGCCTCTTCCAGCTTCTGATGGTGGCTGGTCATCCTTGAAACTCTTTGACGTGCACCTGTATCCCCCCACTCTCTGCCTCCATCATCGCATGGCCTCATCCCTGTGTGTCTGGATCTCTGTGACCAGTTTCCCTCTGCTTCTAAGGATGCCAGTCACTGGATTTGGGCCCTACTCCACTATGCTCTCAGCTCATTGTATCTGCAAATACCTTTATTTCCAGTAGGGTCCCATTCTGAGGTTCTAGGTGGACGTGAATTTTGCAGGGACCCTACTCAACCCGCAACACCAGTGATATACTCTTTTGCCCCATCCCTGCAAATAGCAGAGCCCTTCCCAACCTGCAGGTGTCAGGGAAAAGCCACTTCCCTAGAGAAGCCCTCCCTGATCACTCCATCCATGCTGAGGGCTTCCCGCCCAGTAATTCTTCATCACAGCCTCCTGTGTGCTTCCTGTGTGTGACCAGCAAGGGGGCCGTTATCTGTCTGTGTCCCTGGTCCTTAAACTCCTTGGGCAATGGAATTGTGCCAGTTCTGTTGTTCAAGCCAAAGTGGTGGCTGGAGCAGCTGGCAGATGCTCGTAGAAGGAATGAAGGAGGAAATGCTTAGCAGACTCTGGTCCCAGCCCTGCCTCACCTGCTGTGTGGCCTTGGGGAAGTCTCTGAGCAGCCTGGGAGCTCAGTAGCCTTAAGAGGAGGCTCAGTGAGAGCCTGTCCAGCTGGGCCCTGCACTTCGAAAGATTTGCCACCGTTTTCATTGTCGTGACAGGTCCTGGGTGCTGGAAGGCTCCCCCCCCCCCCCCCGCCCCCGCCGGCTCCCCAGTAGCCTTCCTCTGGGGCCTCTGAAGCTTCATTGTCCATTCAACTAATTTGGATGGTTTTGCTTTCCTCAGCATTTATAAACACTTTTGCTTCCTCACCCACCTCCCCTGTCACCCCCAACCAATTTTTTCCCCTTCCTCCCACCTCTGCTGTTATGAAGTGAGGTCAGGTGCTCACGGTACCCAGTGAGTCTAATTACCCGGGAAAGTAATTAACATTTCTAATAGAAACTGCCACTGTTCATTTTCATCGGGGCCACACAAAAGCAATAAGGTAAAAGACTTTTGTAATTAAAGGCTCGTTACTGCGGGCTCCCCATTCCATTCTGCAGCTAATAAGTCTTCTGCGGGGAGTGAGTACTGAGCACCCCAGAGACGGACAGGGGCTGGCTGGAAGCCCCTGACTGCTTCTCTCCCTTGCCTTCTGCTCAGCCCCCTCATCTGGGGCCCCATCTTCTAGCTCCTCCTCTGATCTCTTACAGAAAGGCTCATTTCAGAAGGGAAGATTGAATGACCCATAAAGACTCTGGGCTGTGACCATAAGGATGACTCAGTACAGCCTGGAAACGTGAGACTGAAGATTTGGGAAGGAGCATGGGAGGAGGTGAGCAGGAGCCGTTGGAGGAGAGGGCACAATGGGGTCGGGGCGTGGAGTCTCATTTCTCCTGGCTTTGTTGCCTAATCTGGGCAAGTCGCATACATTTTCTGAAGGAGTTTGTTCATCCAGAAAGGAGGACAGGCTTAACTGGATTGTGGGGGCAGGTGTTCAAAGAGAAACTAGGATAATTCTTGTGCCTTACTTTTAGTGAGCACTTACTATGTGTCAGACTCTTTTGGATATCTCATAGATATTAACTCACTTAATTATCCCATCAACCCCGAGTGTAGGTCTGTGTATTATCCCCATTTTCCCCATGAGGAAATCAAGGCACAGACCATTAGGTAACTTGCTCAAGGTCATGCAGTTAGTAATTGGGCAAACTGAATTGCAGCCCAGCTCCTATATCTCCTTAGCCTCTGTCCTGTATCCCCATGAGATTTGCTTGTTTGGGACCAGCCAGGGGTGCTACTGAGGCATCTGACCCATGTCTCTAAAGGTCACGCAAGGGCTGAGGTAACACTTCTGGCCACCGAGGCTAGTCATTGGGAAGCCAGGTCATCGGACGTGTAGATTCTAATTGGAGGGTGTTTGGGGGGTGCCATTCTAGGAATCCACAGGGTGACAAACCGTAGCGTGTGGATCAGGGAGAATAGACTCTGAGGCCAGGGAGACATGGGTCCAAGTCTTTGCTTTGTCACTGAGCCTCAGTGTTTCCCACCTTCAGGATGGGGAGTCTCAAAGTGGTTGTGATCATTACATGAGATCATGTTGGTAAAATGTCTGGCATGTAGAAGGTGTTTGTTGTTCTCTCTCTTTATTTCCCCTCCTCTTCCTCATTCAATTTTCATTTATCCAGAGAGTATATTTTTGCCTGCCTACTGTGGGGTGAGAGAAGACAGTGGCAAAAAAGTCAAGGTCTTTGCCCTCTCGGAGCTTACAGATATCGGAGACAGAAGTCAATGAACAAGAAAATAATTACCATGTCATGTAACATCATGTAATAAGGCTCTCCCCCATGTGAACTGCAGAGATGGGGTGTTTGAGTAGCTTATTTCTATTTTTTTTTAAAGTTTATTTATTTTTGAGAGAGAGACAGAGCACGAGCAGGGGAGGGGCAGAGAGAGAGGGAGACACAGAATCTGAAGCAGGTTCCAGGTTCCGAGCTGTCAGCACACAGCCCTGTGCGGGGTTGGAACCCACAAACTGAGATCATGACCTGAGCCGAAGTTGGATGCTTAACCAACAGAGCCCAGGTGCCCCTGACTATTTCTAAAGTGCCATTTAGCTGTCATTCTAGTTGATGGTTTTGAACACTGGCGGCTGAGAGCCTTCATGGAGGCTGTCTTACCTGTAAACGCCATGCTTCAGGTTACAGGGGCCTGGAAAGAGGAAGGGTGGGGTGGGGGTAGGGGACAAAGGATGAGCGAAGGAAAGGTTGAGACAAGGACTCCACTGGAGACAACAAAGAAACACAAAGAAAACTCAGGGCAGAGGAAGCAGGAGACCAGACAAAGGAACACGGCCAAGAACCTGAGGATCAGAAAATGAGGCCGAGAGGCACAGGGGCCTGTGAGGGGAGGGGAGTAAAATTCATGTCTCTGGAAGCAGTAGGCAGCCAGCAGTGGGTATGAACGTGGCTTCTGGAGCTATGTAATGTAGGTAGGTTGGTTTAACCTCTATGCTTTGGTCTTCTCATCTGTAAAGGCAGCATCATATGGTGTTCTTGTTATCTAAGCTGTGTAACAAATTACCCCTAAACTTAGTGGCTTGAAACAGAAGACGCTTACTATTTCACTGTTGCTATGGGTCTGGGGTCTGTGTCCTCTGACTCAGGGTTTCTCATGAGGTTGCGATGCAGGTGTCAGCTGAGGTCAGGGCCATCTCACGACTAGACTGAGGGAGAATCTGCTAATTATCAAGTGGTTGTTGGTAGGATCCAGTTTCTCATGGGTAGCTGGATTGAAAGCCTGTTTCCCACTGGCTGTTGGTGGGAGACCACCCTCAGTTGCTTCCCCCATGAGCTTCTCCATAGAGCAGCCCACAATATGGCTGCCGCTTCCATCAGAGTGAGCTAGAGAGAGCGCTAGAGAGAGCAAGCGTTGGGGAGTATGATGGGAGTCATTGTCTCCTTGTAACCGGGTCTCACAAGTGACATCCTATCATCTTTGTGTGAGTCACTAGGCCTGGCCAGCGCTCCAGAGGAGGAGATTACACAGGGGCATGAATACCAGGAAGCAGATACCATTAGGTGCTGTCTTAGAAGCTGCCTACAGTATGTGAACTGCCAACACCGCTGTGAGCATTAAATGAGAAGATTTGGGGAAAACGTTTAGCACATGGGTACGTAGGAAATGTCCCAGGCAGTTCTAAGTGCTATTATTATTATTATGGTTTGATAAGCGTTCATCGCTGCAGCTCCTCTACAGATGATGATGATGGAGAAGGGAAATGCACATGAGCAGACAGAAAAGGGACGGTGCATCAGTCACCTGGTGGCATGATAATGCTGCGTAACACACACTCCCGAAGGCACAGGGGCATCCTGCAGTAAACAGTGCACAGGTCTGTGGACTGACCTGGAAGTTCTGCTGATCTGGGCTGGGCTTGGTGGGGATTCCACGTCTGTGGGCAAGTACAGTGATGTGGCTTTGCTGCTGCAGGTGGGCTCTCACTGGCGCCTCAACAGGGACAACTGAGCTGCCTTGTCTCTGCTCCAGGGGGACCCTCATTCCACAGTGGGCTAGCCCAGCCTTGCTCTCAGGGAGACTTTTAGACAGGCTTCCGAGAGAGCAAGTGGAAAGCCCACGAGGCTTCTTGAAACCTAGGCTCAAAACTGGTACCCCCTCACTTCTGCCACTTCTGTTGGCTAAACGAAGTCCCAAGTCCAGCCCAGACATGGAGAATAAGGAAACAGATTCACCCCTTTGTGGGAGGAGATGCAAAGTCACATCACAAGGGGCACAGGTGTGGAGAGGAGGGGAACTGGAGCCATTTTGCAACCAACAAACCATAGATGGGAAATGGAAGAGATCTGGAATTTTATTTACTTATTTATTAAAATTTCTTTTTAATGTTTAGTTACGTTTGAGAGAGAGAGAGAGAGACAGAGCATGAACAGAGGAGGGGCAGAGAGAGGGAGACACAGAATCCGAAGCAGGCTACAGGCTCTGAGCTGTCAGCACAGAGCCTGACATGGGGCTCGAACTCACAAACCGCGAGATCATGACCTGAGCCGAAGTTGGATGCTCAACCAACTGAGCCACCCGGGCGCCCCTAGAGATCTGGAATTTAAATGGTATGCTTTCTAAAACATTTGGGTAATTCTGAGGGATTGGGTACTATTTCTGAGTTTTGGACTTTTTATTAAGTTGTACTGACCTTGTACAAATGTAACACTAACGCTGATCATCTAAAACCATTTGCTCACTCATTCACTCACCAAACATCTGGAACAGGGGTTGGCAAACTTTTTCGGTAAAGGGTAAGACAGTAAATATTTTAGGCTATTGGGGCATACGGTCTCTTTTGTAACTATCCAACAGTAGTTGAAAACAACCATAGGTGATTTGTAAATGAATGAGCATAGCTCTGTTCCAGTAAAACTTTTCATACGGACACTGAGATTTGAATTTCCTATAATGTTCATGTGTCGTGAAATATTATTTCAAGTTTTTCTGTCCAATTATTTAAAGCAGTAAAAATCACTCTGAGCTTGTGGGTTGGAAAACTCAGGCAATGAGCCAGATTTGGCCCAGGGGCCATAGCCTTGCCCCAGAGTCCCCTCCTGAGTGCCTGGAACACTGTAGATTGTCAGACGGTTGGTGTCACTGCATCATCTCCTTCTACCCTTACTGCAAGCCTGGATCTGTGAGATGAAAGAAAGAGTAGCAACCACAGGGGTCGGTCCTATTGCCTCGGGACATGCATGAGGTTGTGGTGGATCACATATCCGCTGGCAGGACTTGATCTCAGTTACCTAAGATGAACTTGCCGGACCTGGTGCAAAGTAAAAATGCATGGTTCTCCTTTAAAAATTAAGGATTTGAGGGCTGCCTGGGTGGCTCAGTCAGCTAAGCGCCCACCTCTTGATTTCGGCTCAGGTCACGATCTCATGGTTTGTGGGATCGGGCCCCATGTCGGGCTCTGTGCTCACAGCGAGGATCCTGCTTGGGATTCTCTCTCTCCTTCTCCCTCTGCCCCTCCCCACCCATGCACACTTGCTCTCTCTCTCTCTCTCTCTCTCTCAAGATAAATAAATAAACTTTTTTGAGAACAGTGACAACAGATCATGAAGCCAAACACAGGCCCTGTATGACTGTGCAGGTCACATGCCCATGCGGCTGTGGGCTTTGAGCTTGTTTTCTTGTACATTAAAATAACTGGTGGGGCACCTGGGCGACTCAGTTGGTTGAGGGTCTGACTTTGGTTCAGGGCATAATTCGTGGTTTGTGAGTTCGAGCCCCACATCGGGCTCTGTGCTGTCAGCTCAGAGCCCGCTTCAGATCTCTGTCCTCACCTTCTCTGCCCCTCCTCTGCGTATGCTCTCTCAAAAATAAATACAACATGAAAGAAAAAAACTGGCTAATAAGTTCTACCTCACAGACTTATTTTAAGGATTAAGGGAACTCAAAATTGCTAACTTTTTTTTTTAGCACGTTTCCTGATACGTAGTAGGTGAGCAAGAAAAGTTTCACGACACATTCTGGCATTCCACTTCAACTTCCGTCTGTTGCTGGTGGTTTTAATGCCGGCAGGAGGTTTGGGCAAAGCCGCAGCTCAGTGAGGATTTGTACTTCCATTTTTAGTAATTTTTCTGAAGGCTAAGACATCTGTTTGGATAGCCGGGACAAAACGAGACGTTAGGGATTTGGGCTCAGTTCAGTATAATTTGGAAAGAGCACACCTGGTCTTCCATTTATAATATTTCTGCCTTTTTTGTTGGCTTTGTGATTTATATCTTAAATATTTCTCTGTGTGTTTTTTTTTTCTTTCCATCCTTCTGTTGCAATTTGACCAGATTATAGAAGGACAGTGTAGACACGTGTCTCTTTAATTAAAGCCGTCCTCCTCCCCCAGGCCAGAACAGGTGTTATAGAAATTCCTGGGTGACTTCTTTTTAAACAAAACTGAACACGGCACGCAGACAGCATGTGAGAAATTCCTTCTGCTGGTGGCTTCCATTGAAGGTGTTGGTGGAGCAGTGACTTTTAATGTTGGAGGAGTGGTTTCCCGGTATCTGAGTAAAGGGAGACAGAAATCCCTTTATTGAGTAATATGTTTGACTGTAATTGACAGGTGCATTTCAAATATTTGCTAAATAAGTGACTGTGTATTCTAAAGCAGCTAAGGGTGAGAACTTTTGACTTGTAGTGCATGGATTTGGTAGAACAATCTTGGAAGGTTGATCTTGGAGAATGCTCCATACTTAATTTTTACAGGACCTGCAGGTACTTCACAGTCCCTTGGTAAAGGGTAGCAAGCATCCATCCGGTCCACGAAAGGGCAGAAACGGTCATTTCCAAAGCGCTCACTAGGTTAGCCCTTAAACTCAAGGAATAATTGGTGCCATTTCTTTAGCATTTTCCGCGTGCCAGGTGTCTTCCATGCATGGTCCACTTTACATAATTACCTAATTTACCTCTCATGTGTGATCTGTGGTCAAGGTATTTTTATCATTACTTTTGACAGATGAGTAAATAGAGATTTGGTTAAAATGTAGTAAATTGGGATGGGAATACAGGTTGGCTAGTTTTTTTCAAACTTTTTTTTTAATTGAGGTGAAATTCACATAACATAAAATTAGCCGCTTTATAGTGAACATTTCAGTGACATTTAATGCATTCATAATGTTGTGCAACCACCATCACTGTCTGATTTGAAAACATTTTATCACCTCGAAAGGACACGTGGTATCCATTAAACAGTCACTCCTCATTCTTCCCCCTCCTCCCAGACCTTGGCAACCAGGAATCTGTTTCTGTCTCTATGCATTTAGGCTGGTCAGTTTCTAACCATAACATGACACTAACAGCTAAGATTTATTTAATGCTTATGGTATGCTGGGAGGTGTTCTAGGAATTTTGAATGTATTAATCCTCTCTACCCTGTGCGGAAGGTACTGTTATTACCTGTAATTTACAGAGAAGAAAATGGAGGCACAGAGAAGTCCAGAAAATCCTCCTTGGTCACACAGCGACCAAAGGCCGCACCCTGGATTCGAACCCTGGGAGTCTGCCTCCAGACTCCCCTTCTTAACCACTGGGATGCACTGCCTTTCTGCCTCCTCATGCCTCTCACCAGGGTCTTACATTCCCAGCAAATCCACAGCCCTTGCATGGTTGCCCATACACCGCGTGATTTAGATTTAGAGCCTTGGCCCTTGGATGTATACAGTGGGGGCTGTCTCATTGCCTGACTGTCAGTTGAATCCCAACTCTGGCTGCAAAGTGAGGTGCCAAGAACCATGGAGGGATGTACAAAGGCTGGTGAAAACCCAGAGTGAGGAGAGATTAATTCTTCCAGGGGAGCCGAGAAAAGCATCTGGTTCTCTTATTTCTGTGTTTCTTTCCACGAGAATAAAATTCAAAATGACCTTTACATAGCAGAGAAGAACAAAGATCTTATAAAGTCAGCATAGATTTTTAGGGGCAGGTAAGAGCCATGCACGTAGCCTGGGTTTTACCACTAACTAGCTGTGTGACCTTGGGCTGGTTGCTTTACCATTCTGAGCCTTTGTTTCTTTATCTTTTTTAAAGAAAAAATTTAAAAATGTTTACTTATTTTTGAGAGAGAGCGAGCAAGTGGGGATAGAGCAGAGAGATGGAGACACAGAATCTGAAGCAGGCTCCAGGCTCCGAGCTGTCAGCATAGAGCCCGATGTGGGGCTCAAACTCGTGGACCATGAGATCATGACCTGAGCTGAAGTTGGATGCTTAACTGACTGAGCCACCACGTGACCCCTTTGTTTTTTTCATCTTTAAACCAGGGCCTTTTGACCTGCAAACATATAAGTTCCCGGCATATTCTAGGACTATACTGATGTTCTTAATAAATGTTTTAACGTCCTCATTAAGATCTAGTCTCGGGAATGGAGTGGATGAACTCCTTCATGCTAGGGCATAAGCAACAGCAACAACAACAAAATAATAGTACTATTTATTCATTGATCTCATAACATGCCAGGCACTATTTTAAGTGCTTTACCTGGATTTTATTTAATGACTAAGAATATGCTGCTTTTTAAAAACCAGGTTTTTTAAATTAAAAACAAAAACAAAACAACCGACCCACATTGCTTGAAACTATGTTCTGTTGGAAAACCTAGTTCCATGATTTGGAAAATCTGTGAAAAATAAAATGAAAACAAGGAGATTCCATAGTCAATGAGGCTAGGGACCCCCTGTACTCTAACCCTGTGGTTCCTCAATTTCACTGCATGCTGGGTCCCCAAAGCATCTTTAATGTATGTCTATGACTGACTTCAACTTCAGATATTCTGATTTAAGTGCTCTGGTGCGATCTGGGCATCCAGTGGTTTTAAAGTTCCCAGGTGACTCCCGTGTGCAGCCAAGTGGGAACTTCAGTACTATCCCCGTCTTGAAACGTCACTGTGCTCAGTGATGCTTTCAAAGCTTTGGGGACTTCATCAAGTTTTTAAATTTGTATTTTCTTTTTTTTTAAGTTTACTTATTTTTGAGAGAGAGTGTACACGAACTGGGGAGGGGCAGAGAGAGAGGAAGACACAGAATCCGAAGCAGGCTCCAGGCTCCGAGCTGTCAGCACAGAGCCCGACGCTCTGTCCCCCCTTAAGGTCCCCCCTTAAATGTGTATTTTAAAAAAAGTTTTTTTTAAATGTGTATATTTGAGAGAGACAGAGACAGAGCATGAGCTAGGGAGAATCCCGAGCATGAGCTAGGGAGAATCCGAAGCAGGCTCCAGGCTCTGAGCTGTTAGCACAGAGCCCGACATGGGGCTCGAACTCACGAGCCGTGAGATCATGACCTGAGCTGAAGTCAGACGCTTAACCGACTGAGCCACCCAGGTGCCCCTAAATGTGTATTTTTTAATTGTAGTTCTGTTTGCATTCAACCAGATTTCATTTGGAAAGCCCTCTCTCTTTTCTTCCCTTTCTTCCTTTCTCTGTCAAAAATTATGGGATATCTAAACTATATGTGATGTCTTCATCTTGCCCTATTGCCTTTTGGACTCATCTCCTGCCCCTCCCTCTCCTCTGTGGACCCACTAGGCACTTTCCCACCTTTGAACCTTCGCACCTGCTGTTCTTTCCAGAAGGTTCTCCCCCAGTGATCCCAAGGCTCACTTTCTTCTCCCTGCAGGTTTTGATTGTATCTCTTTTCCACCCACATTTTTCCTGGCTTTTCCACTTTCAGCCCTCTTCCCCTTTGGCTTGACACCTCTATTCTGTATTGAGCTTCCTTGCTTTCTTTGTCTTATCATCATCTAACAATTTAATGAATCTTGCTTATTTATTTATTGTCTGCCCAATTTCACTACTGTCAGCTCCGAAAGATCAGTGCTATTTTCTTGTTCACAGCCATGTCCCCAGTGCCTAGGACAATGCCTGACACACAGCAGGTGATCAATAAGTACTTGTGGGATGAATGAATGAATGACCAAAAAGTATTAAGAATAAAATTACAAACAGCTGTGTATCCATCACCTAGTTTAATGAGTGTTGGCATTTTGCCTATTTCTTTCAATTCTTTCTTTCCTAAAGAAATAAAATGCTCTAGATATGGTTGGAAGCTCCCTCGTTCTCCTGCCCCCGTCCCCTTCCTACCTTCCAAGAGGTGAGCCTATTCTGATGCTGGCAGATAGTCCACGATTTTATGCTTTTATAATATATCCAGGACTGTTCTGGGGTTTTAACATGTTACATAAACTAAATAACCTTCTACAATTTGCTTTTTATATCAACACTATACTTTATTCATGATGATACATGCAAATTTAATCCACTCATTTTAAGACTGGTATAGAATTCCATTGTATGAATATACCATAATTTATTTATTATTTCCCCTCTAAATGGATATCTAGGTGGTTTCCAATTTTTTTTGCTACTATATGCAGTGCCTCTGTGGGTCTCTGTGGACATGGTGTCTGTGCACATGTGTGAGAAGATTTTTTATTTTTTAATTTTTATTATAAAATATATATATATATATATATATATATATATATATATATAATTTATTGTCAGATTGGTTTCCACACAACACCCAGTGCTCATCCCAACAGGTGCCCTCCTCAATGCCCATCACCCACTTTCCCCTCTCCCCCACCCCCCATCAACCCTCAGTTTGTTCTCTGTATTTAAGAGTCTCTTATGGTTTGCCTCCCTTCCTCTCTGTAACTTTTTTTCCCCCTTCCCCTCCCCCATGGTCTTCTGTTACGTTTCTCAGGATCCACATATGAGTGAAAACATATGGTATCTGTCTTTCTCTGCCTGACTTATTTCACTTAGCATAACACTCTCCAGTTCCTTCCACGTTGCTACAAATGGCCAGATTTCATTCTTTCTCATCACCGAGTAGTATTCCATTGTGTATATAACTACATGTTCTGTATCCATTCGTCAGTTGATGGACATTTAGGCTCTTTCCATAATTTGGCTATTGTTGAAAGTGCTGCTATAAACATTGGGGTACAAGGGCCCCTATGCATCAGCACTCCTGTAGCCCTTGGGTAAATTCCTAGCAGTGCTACTGCTGGGTCACAGGGTAGATCTATTTTTAATTTTTTGAGGAACCTCCACACTGTTTTCCAGAGCAGCTGTACCAGTTTGCGTTCCCACCAACAGCGCAAGAGGGTTCCCGTTTCTCCACATCCTCTCCAGCATCTATAGTCTCCTGATTTGTTCATTTTAGCCACTCTGAGTGATGTGAGGTGGTATGTCAGTGTGGTTTTGATTTGTATTTCTCTGATAAGGAGTGACGTTGAGCATCTTTTCATGTGCCTGTTGGCCATCTGGATGTCTTCTTTAGAGAAGAAATGGGCAGAAGACAAGAGTAGACACTTTTCTAAAGAAGTTTTTTTGTTTTTTTTTTTAATCTGGGATGTGGAATGCCTGGGTCTTAGGGTAGGTGCATCTTCAAATTTACTAAATGTTACTAAATTTCCCACCAAAGTGGCTATGCCACATTGTGCTCCTCTCTGTAATGGCTTTTGCCAAGCTGGTAGGGAGTGAGTTTATGTCTTATAATTGCTTATTTTATTTTATTTTTTACCTCCCCCTGGCTCCTGATGAGGCTGAGCTCCTTGTCATGTGTGTATTAGCCATTCAAGTGAACACGTCCGTACATCATATTTTGATGGCCTTCAGCCATCATTGTTCTGAGTTGTTTGTCCTCGTTAGTGACTTGTAGAAATTCTTTATATATTCTAGACACTGATCTTTTGTAGGTCATGCGCTTTGCAAACGTGTCTCAGTTTGTTGCCTTTTAACTTTGTTGATACTGCCTTAGTTTTACAGACTGTATACATTTTAATGTCAGAGCATTTTCCGTTACACAATGAAGGGACTGAATTTCAGGCATCAGCCTGGCAGTTTATGGAGGGAGCAGGATGCAGTTTCTGAAGCTGGGATCTTCACTGCATCCCTACCACGCCACTGGTGAATCCCATAAAATCTCCTTGACTCCCAGGCCCTGACGTTTGTAAGTGAGGGTGGGGCTGCTTCTTGCCATGGGTCCCAGGCTGCTGCTCATATCGGAGAGGAAGCCAGCGGTCCTGCACCCCACGGAAGCCAGAAATCTCAGCAGCTACCTTTCCTGCAAAACCACCTCACCAACTGCCAAGCCTAGCACTTTGCTGACTTGCAGAAATGAGCCGTTTTCCCTTTTTGATATGTTTGTGTGATAATGGGAAATAGCAAGCAGGAGGGATGGAAATAAAACTGACCCAGGGTTGTACTGGCTTGTACAGGGTTGTAGAAGCTGCAAATAGAAGATTCCTGCCACTTCTGGAGGTTCAGACAGGACAGCTCTAGGAGGGGTCCCCTGGGAGACCTGTGAATACCCCACACCCACAGAGGGTAGGGAGCCTTTTCCATGGCAGGTAGGCTCTGGTTCAGATGTCTCCTTTAGAGCCTGGAACCCTGATGTTTTAAGGTTCCTTATGTTATCATTTAGTTTTTGCTATGTGACAGGTTGCCCCAAACTGTAGTGACTTCAAACAGTGGTTGTGTGTTAGCTCATGGTTCTGTGGACTGGCATTTGGGGCTGGACTCCAGCAGATAGTTAATGTCTTCTGGTCCTGACTGGTTTCACTCATGTGTCTGTGGCCAGCCGTTGGGCTGCTTGTTGGTGGTCTCTGGGGGTTGGCCGGCTGTCGGCAGGGCAACGCGTGTTTGTGGCCCACCGTCTCTTCTCCCCGCAGCAGGCTCCCCTGGACTTGCTCACCCATGTCTCGAGGTTGCCAAAGCCACAAAAGCAAAAGCGGCATGGCCCTCTGAGACTTAGGCTCAGGACTCACAACGGCACATCTGCCATTCTGTTGGCCAGACTCAGCCACAGGGCCGTTCCAGATCAAGATGAGGGGAACAGACTCCTCTGCTTCATGGGAGAAGCTGGAAAGCACTGTGGCTATTTTCTCCATCTACCGTAGAGAATTCTGACATGTAACCCTAGCACGAGGTGGTTGCCAGACTCTTGTCATTGGCAAACTTCACTCATAGATTACTTATCATCATGCAAGTATGTATAATGGGGACAAAATTGTTAGCGGATGCATAGTCATGCCCTCTTTCTCTCTGTACTAAGGAAACATCTAGCACTGTCTGGTGGGTTATGTGGCAACTCTGCCCCAGCCACACACACATACACATGCACACATACACAGAAATATGTACACACACACACACGCAGGAATATGTACCCAGACACACATATACAGGAATATGCACACACACAGGAACATGCACACACACAGGAATATGCACACACAGAGGAATATGCACACACACACAGGCATATGCACACACACAGGCATATGCACACACACAGGAACATGCACACACACAGGAATATGCACACACACACAGGCATATACACACACGCAGGAATATGCACACACACAGGTATATGCACAGACACACACAGGTATATGCACACACACAGACACACACAGGGATATGGACACACACAGGAATATGCACACACAGGTATATGCACACACATAGGCATATGCATACACACAGACACAGGAATATGCACACACACAGGAATATGCACACACACAGGAATATGCACACACACAGGTATATGCATACACACAGACACACACAGGTATATGCACACACACAGACACACACAGGGATATGGACACACACAGGAATATGCACACACACACAGGTATGTGCACACACACAAACACACACAGAAATATGAACACACACAGGAACATGCACACACATGAATATGCACACACACAGGTATATGCATATACACAGACACAGGAATATGAACACACAGGAATATGCACACACACACAGGAATATGCACACACACAGGTATATGCACACACACAGACACACACAGGAATATGCACACACAGGAATATTCACACACACAGGTATATGCATACCCACAGACACAGGAATATGAACACACACAGGAATATGCACACACACAGGAATATGCACACAGACACATAGGAATATGCACACACACACACAGGAATATGCACACACACAGACACACACACACACATTGTGCAGACTGATCTAGTTGCTCACCTGGAGAAAACAGAGGAGCTGGGCTGAGAGCTTTGGAAATCTTTATGAGATGCTTGGGAGAAGGAAAGGAAAATAAATGGGAGAAAGGGTAGGAGATGGGGACCCCATGTCGGGGTGAGTTGATTTGGGGGGTCCTCATACAGAGCTCAGGATAGGAGAGGAGGCTTTGGGGCCACTGCTGGGCATGGAGGCTTGGGGGCCAGGAGGGATGGGGAGGAGTTTTAAAGAGCATGGCTGTGTAATGCTCTTTGAGAGAATCAGATGCAGATGGAAAATATTTTGGATGGTAGGAACCGATATGAGACACCCCCCAAGACTGGACCGCATGAACGCTGGCCCTTCATTAAGGTTATAATAGCACTTTCTCACTTTGCTGAGGCACGATCTGGAATTCTCTCTGCTTCCAGGCAGTGTATGGACGTGTGTCAGCCGACCGAAGGGCCTCCCACCTGCTCTGTCCCCACCTTGGCTGGGCTGTTCTTGTCCATCCCTGCAGGAGGGTTCTCTCTGGGGTCTGCCGAGGCATCCTTCAACTGGAAGTCTGGAGGCGGTCTCAGGATTGCCCTTCTCTCTGTGAGGAAGGTATCTAGAATGTTCGTGAGGTGACAGTGACCCACGGCAGAGATCGCTGTCTGTAGTGGTACATTGTCAAACAGCTTTCTTGTCCAGTTGCTTAACTGGACTTGTTGGGTTTATGTTTAGGAAGGAGTTATTATCTGCTGAGATTTAAGATGCATTACTTTCAGTATTTAAAAAAGCCTCTGAAAGGAGATAATACTATTTCTCTATTACAGCTGAGAAAACAGAATCAGAGGGGTTATTTACTACAGTTCTATGGCTCGCATAGAAAACCCAGGTCTGCTTGGCTTTTAAAACCCTGAAGTGGACTTGAAGGGGGTTTTGTGGCTCAGCATCTTGATATGCATCCCCTAAACTTGGGGAATTGCCTTCATGGGAGTTCATGCCTTCTTAAGGTCAGACCTGGAGACTTGCTCTCCCAGTCTGCGTGCAGCCAGGGCCCTGGCATATGACCTTGATGCTGATAATCAGGTGTCTGTACGAAACCTGGGTTTGCAAGGGACTGAAATGGAGAAACAGGGGCAGGTGCAGATGATGTGTCCAGCTGGCCAGCCCAAAAAGCAGGCATTATTAGGGCTCCCATCCTGAGGAACCTGCTCTCCTATGGCAGATCATCTCTGCAGCTCACACCTGTGTGACATTGTGGGGTCTTTGCCAGAGAAGATCTGTACCTTGATATGGGTGTTGTGCTGGCTACGTGGCCTCTGAGAGTGATTCTCCGGCCCACGTAGAAATGGGTGTCCTGACATTCTTTAATAAATTCCTTTTCTGTTAAATTAGCCAGAGTGGGCTCTATTGTTCCGACCCAGGAGTCTCCACCGCTATGGATGTGTGTGTGTCATTGTTTATTTATTTTTTTATGATGGTAGAGTAGACACAGCATTAAATTTACCATGTTCACCATTTTCAAGTGTATAATTAGGTGGCATTAAGTACATTCACAACATTGAGCAGTCACCCACTCCATGGTCTATGTGGCTTTTCACATACATTTTTCGTTAGATTCCTCCAAACTTCTCTTTAAAAATCAAGAATTATTATCCTGGTTTTATAGATGAGAAACCAGAGCTCAAGGAGATTAAGTGACTTACTCAAGATTACATCACTGGTAATAAGAGTAGTAATAACAGCCACCGTTTACTGAGTGCTTACATGTGTGCGTGTTACACGTAATCCTTCAGAAGCCCCGAAAAGCAGGCGTTATTACAGATCCCATTTTCCAATGAAGAAACAGGCTCACAGAGGTCGAGGAACTTACAAAAACAATATGGCCAGTAAGCAGATTTGGATTTTAACCCATGTGTCTCTGACCAAAAGCCCTTGGTTTCCTATGACCCCATCTTTTCTCCTGGGGATTAGAGTCCATGCCTTCGGGCTCCCAGACCAGAGCTTGCCCTGTGACCATGAAATGAGTTGTTCCCAGAGGGAGCATGCGGCAGCCAGAACTGTCAGGGAGGGGCTTCTTCCCCCCCCCCACCCCCCCCGCCATGCTGACTTGGGTCGGAAAGAGAAGCGGGCAGATCAGATGGGGTTGAAGCTCTGGGTGCTGTGTCCTGATTGCCATGGTGCGGAGGTGAGGAGGCATGGTTGGCGCTCAGACGGAGTTTGTTGAGTGGAACTGAACTCTGTGGAGCATAGAGTAAGCCCTTCCAGGCTCCCTGGGCCGAATTGGGCACCTGAGAAGTTACCTGTTAACTTCCATGGCTGGAGTGTAGGATGTAATAAAGGGCGGATCATCGAGGAACCGGTGAAGGAGGAAGGATACGTTGGATCTGGGTGTTGTGAGAAGGGTTACAATGAAACCAACACAGCTTCTAATGGTTGAACACCAATTATATGCTAGGGGCCACTCTCAGCGCCAGGCATGCATGGCTCCTTGTCCTCCCCACCACCTAACGCAAACAATGTTTGGGGGCATCCTTGGAAGAGCAAAGCATGAAACACAAGTGCAGGTACTCTGGCCAAACAATAAGTGGGGTCCCAGCCCACCGTGTGAATGCTGAACAAGTCACTTCTCCATTTCCCCTGCTATAAAATGGGCCTAACAACCATCCCTCCAGCATAGGCTTTTGTGAGCGTGTTTTGTTTTGTTCGTGTGTGTGTGTGTGTGTGTGTGTGTGTGTGTGTGTGTGTGTTCAAGAGAGAGAAAGAAAGACAGAGACAGAGAGAGAGGCAGAGACAGAGAGCATGGTAGTGTGGGAGCAGCATAGGGCCAGAGGGAGAGAGGAGACAGAGACACTTAAGCAGGCTGAGCCCAATTCAGGGCTCAGTCTCAGAACTGAGAGATCAGGACCTGAGCTGAAATTAAGAGTGAGACGTTTAACTGGCACACAGAGAAGAGCTCAGCAGATATCAGCCATTATTCATTGGACAGATGAGGAAACTGAGCACCAGGGAGGTTTCCCAACACAAGTAGCATCACCAGACTGACCAAGGCAGAGCTGAATTGTGGACACAGGTCTGATCTCAAAGCTCTGTTTCTTCCCATATCTTTTGGCAGATGTTTACCGAGCTTTGATGATGTGCTCCCATCTCAGGAGACAGCAATGAATGGGGCTGGCAGAATTCTGCCTCTTCATGAAGGAAATGTTCCCGTCGTGAGAGGGATACTTAGCATGTGAACAAGCAATAAGCAAGGTCATTCTGGGTGCTGACGAGTGTGACACAGGAGGGCGAGAGAATGTACATGCGGGGTAGGATGCAGGCTGTGTGGTAACAGGGTTGGGTTGGGGGGAGCTCCAACATCTGGGGGAGGGGGGAGGCAGCAGTCTGAAAGGAGTGGTGGGGGGCGGCATCCCGAGAAAACAGAACAAGTGCCAAGACCCGGGTGTGTTCTGGGAGAGGGGACCAGGGTGACTGGTGAGCACTGGAGGAGAGATGGGGGAGGAGACTTGGCCAAACGCTCCTGCATCTGAACTCCAGCTCTGCCTATAAAGCGGGGAGGGCCTTACCTCCCACATCTGCTTTGGGGATGGTATTTGTTTGCTGGTGCTGCTGTAACAAAAGTCTCATGAACTAGGCGGCTTCCAACAACAGAAAGTTACTCTCTCACTGTTCTGGAAGCTGAAAGTCAGAAAATCAAGGGGGCAGCAGGGCCATGCATTCCCTGAAGGTTCCAGGAGACGGTCTGTTCGATGCCTTTCTCCTAGCTTCAGGTGTTGCTGGCAATCTTTGGCATTCCCTGTTTGTGGACACATCCTTCTGGTCTTTGCCTCTGCGGTCACGTGGCTGTGTTCCCCCCGTGTGTCCTGGTATCTTCTCCCCTTCTTTAAATTTTAATGCTTTTTATTATTTATTTTTGAGAGAGAGAGAGAGACAGAGCATGGGCAGGGGAAGGGTAGAGATAGAGGGAGACACAGAATCTGAAGCAGGGTCCAGGTCTGAGCTGTCAGCACAGAGCCTGACGTGGGGCTTGAACCCACAAACCGTGAGATCATGACCTGAGCCAAAGTCAGACGCTCAACCGACTGAGCCATTCAGGTGCCCCTCTTCTCTCCTTCTTACAAGGAAACTAGTTGTATGGGGTTAGGACCCACCCTAATCCAGTAGGACCTCACCTTAGCTTGATTACATCTGCAAAGACACAATTTTCAAATAAGATCACGTGCACAGGTACTGGCGGTGAGGACCCCCCAACATGTGTTTGGGGGGGGGGTCACATTTCAACCCTCAACAGGGACCAAAGGGCAGTGACTTCTACAAAAGCACCATTTCTTGCAGAGTGTGACTCACAGCCCGCCATTCTGCTGGGAGTGAAGTCACAGAGGGAGGTGGTGTGGGACCTTCGGGGCCTCGAGAGACCTGCCTTCTCACCCTGATTCTGCCACAGGGGTCTAGTGTGACCCGTGATGACCCTACAGCCTAACTGCATCTTCCTCATTTTCCAAACGAGGTCTTCAGGCTACATGATGTGCTTTTAAGTTTCTGTGGTTTCAAGAACATTTCACTCTATTGACCATCATTTGCAATTATTCAACTGGCTGAGCAGGAGGCAGTACCAGTCAATGCCATTCTTATTCCACCTCAAGTTCAGCTCATAAGTATCAGTAAAAACCCAGAGAAACACCCTAATAGATAAATAATAATAATTGTGAGTATTGATTAAGTGACAGACATTTTGCTATGTGCTCTACAGCTATTAATTCAAAGAATTTTTTTTTCAACGTTTTTTATTTATTTTTGGGACAGAGAGAGACAGAGCATGAACAGGGGAGGGGCAGAGAGAGAGGGAGACACAGAATCGGGAACAGGCTCCAGGCTCTGAGCCATCAGCCCAGAGCCCGACGCGGGGCTCGAACTCACGGACCGCGAGATCGTGACCTGGCTGAAGTCGGACGCTTAACCGACTGCGCCACCCAGGCGCCCCTACAGCTATTAATTCAAAATCTCCCTACAGCTCTATGAGGGATGGACTCAGTCTGTGGTTCGCCTCCAGGGGGTGCTGTTCACGCGTTCTTTGTGCGTGGTCCTCTCTGGAATCCTGTAAATGGTAGCCCTGTAGGCAATACAAGCTGCCCCTTCTCAAGATGCAAGAGGAATCTCAGCAAGATACCGTAATCCCTGAACGCCTGCCTATTCATCAAAGGCAGAGAGGAGGTACCCAGATCTAGCCTTACTCACTCCAAACCCTGAGCTTTTGCCGGAACATCAGGCTACCATGGGTAGTCCAGAGTGACCTGTTCCTGGCAGGGGATGCAAGAGAGGCTGGCAGCTTTGGGGTTGGTGTCTCAGTTCCATGACTGTGAGCAGGTTACAGAACACCTCCGTGTCTCAGTTTCTCGCCAGTAAAATGGGGTCATACTCATTCCACTCCATGGGCTTAAACAAGGTGATGCCCGTGTGTCCTGAGAACTGTGTACGTGCAGGAGGAAAGCCACCGAGCGCCATCCCAAGGAGCCTGCTGCCTGATGGCAGACTCAGGTGTCCGGGGATCAGTACAGACTTTGGAAAGGGGTCGTCTTTTCCAACAGAACATGACACAGCCGCAGGGAAAGTTGTTTTAATTCTACTTAGTTTGATTTATTATTGATAATGCTGGAGATAAATTAGAATCATTAAAATAAAAGGCCGTGGGTCTGCAGGCTGTTTTGAATTCCAGAGCTGTTTGCTTTGCGTTTGCCAGGACTGGAGTGAATACACGAGTGTTCCTGGGAAAGCAGGAGGCAGGAAGCCCTGATGAAAAAGTCTGGACAGCGAGGGAGGAAGCCTTGCAACTGTGTCTTAGTCTGCTGGGGTGCCATGACTGAAGGCTGCAGGTCATAGTTCTTGGAGGCTGGGAAGTCCTTTTTTTTTTTTTTTTTAATATTTATGTATTTATTTTTGAGAGAAAGAGAGAGTGTGGGGGAGGGGCAGAGAGAGAGGGAGACAGAGAATCCCAAACAGGCTCCAGAGCTGTCAGCACAGAGCCCCATGCGGGGCTCCAACTCAAACCATGAGATCATGACCTGGGCCAAAGTTGCTTGACTGACTGAGCCACCCAGGCTCCCCTCTGTTGTTTCTTCTTATGAGGGCACTAATCCTATTGATGAGAGCCCCACCTTTATGATCTTTTTATGGGCTAAAGGCCATCATGGAATATAGTCACAGTGGGGGGGGGGGTTAAGGCTCCAACATAGGAATTTGTCGGGGGGACACAATTCTTTCTCTGACACTCTGCCTTCCCCCTGCTCTGATGGCTGAGCAGTCATGGTTGGTACTGTAACAAGAAAAGCCACCAGTGCCTTAGTTTTTATAACCTTAGAAAACATGATGAGGTTGGGTACTCTCATTAATATCCCCCTTTTAAAGATGAGGAAACGGAGGCACACGGAAGGAAACTCACTGACTTACGGTCATCAGTGTGTGCAGGGTGGAGGCAGGTTCAGGACATGGTGTTAGTGACCTCTTATGGTACTTTGTACTTTGAAGGCCTGTTTCATAGGGTGGCACAGTGGAAAAGCACTAAGCTTGGAGGAAACCTTGGGTTAAATACTACTTCTGTCCTTGTAAGTGGTGAGACCTTCAGCGACTAATTTGTTCTTTATAAGCATAGTTGTATCACTTGTAAGGAGGTAATTAATAGTGCTCCCTTCACACAACCTTGTTGGCATCAGATGAGATAATGTATGATGAGTGCTTGGTATGGGGCCCCAAACAGGATAGCCCCTCAGTCAATGGCAATAATTTGACTTTCAGGGCTGTGCACACCCCCTTGAGGTCTACAAGGGGTCAGGAGGCTTTTGAGCTTGTCCAGGAACTTCTAGAGGTTGTGGTCCCATATCTTATTTAAGTATCTAAGCCCTTCACCAGCCCTCCTTCTTCCCCTGCTCTTAAAAAATAGTTCCAGGAGAGGATGTGATAAAAATAACTCATGCTAAGTTATAAATGACAAAGATGTTTGAAGTAGTCTGATCATTTTAGAGAGAAGTTGTTTTTTTTAATCTTTTAACCTTTGCATAGACTACACTCTGGCAAGGTCAACCCAGATCTTGGTAGACCAGTTGTCTGAGCAGTGTTGAGTGGTGCCTCCCGTGTATTAGGCACTGGATTGGGGACTGGCAGGTCAATGTAGAAATGACTCAGATTTAAACACTGCCCCAGAGGTACTGATTCGAGAATCTGCCCCTCCTTTAGAGTCCCCTTCTCATTAAATGGCACCGCTGCTTACCTAGTTGTTCACATTAAAACGTGTAGAGAGTTGCCCTTGATTCTTCTTTTGCTTCTACCCATCAGCAGGTCTTGTCAACGTCAGGCTGTATCTCTAGCCTGCACACTCTTCTTTTCCTGCACAACTGCAGCCTTGCCTCCCTGCGGGCTTTTACTGGCTTTCTGTTGAACCTAGACTAAGATTCAAAATCCTTACCATAGCATTGAAGAAGAGTGGTGAAGTCATGGGTTCTGGAAACAGACCACCTGGATTCAAATCCTGGCTCTGCCACTCATCAACCTTGTGATTGCAGGCAAGCGACCTTACTGTGCCTCCATTACCTCACGTGTAAAATGGTGTTAATAAAATTACCTACTCTGAGGGATGTTGTGATAGTAAATGAGATAGTTTATATGACGTGCTTAGCATAATGCCCAATACTTTGTAAGCCAGGTTTTTGTGTGTGTGTTAACTTTTTTTTGTACTTCATTTTTATTTTATTTTTTATTTTTTTCATTATTTATTTTTTAATATGAAATTTATTGTCAAATTGGTTTCCATACAACACCCAATGCTCATCCCAACAGGTGTCCTCCTCAATGCCCATCGTTAACTTTTATTGCTATGATACTATATGATCAGGCTCCTGGCCACCTCTCTTTTCTCACCTTCTTCTATTCCTTCCTTCTGTTATGTGTCCTGGCTATACTTTCCTTCTTGTTTCACCTTGAACATGTTAAGCACACTTCTGCCTCAGGGCCTTTGTACTTTCTGTTCTCTTGTTTGGCAATGCTCTTCCTGTAAATAGTCGTGAGCCTCCTTCCCTTAGGTCTCTGTGCAACTGTCACCACCAAGGGATGCCTCCCCTGATGACACCCTGCCAATTTACTCTCTTGCCCTGCTTTCCTTTTCTTAGTGGTGTTTATCACTGCTTAATAAATATTTATTTGGTTATTGTTTTCTCTCTATTCTGCTTATCTATTGATGCATCAAAAACCACTCCAAAACTTAGTGTCTCAAAACAGCATCAATCATTTTACTATGCTCATTGTCTGTGTGGGTCAGGGATTTAGGAAAGGCTCAGCTAGGTTGTTCTGGCTTGTGTTCTTTCGTGTGGTTGCTGTAAGATGATGACTGGAGCAGCTGGGACCTGATCTGGCATCTCTATCTTTTCTTGTAGACTCAGGACCTCTCCATGTGAGCTAGTTTGGGCTTTTTCACAGCATGGCAGCCTCAGGATTGTCAGACTTCTTGCACAGTGGCTCCAGCAGAAGTGTTCTAGTGAATGAGGGAGATGCCACATTGACTCTTATGACCTAAGTCACATTGTATCACTTCCTCTTTAATGATCAACCAGTTATTAAAGTCGGACCAGCTTGAAGATGAGGGCTATAGACACCAACTCTTTATGGGAAAATGATCAAAGAATTTTTAGATGTGTCTTAAATCCACCACAACTCCCAGCGAGATGTGAGCTCCATGGGGGCAGGAATTTGCTTTGTTCGGTGTTGTATACCTGACACTTAAAACAGAGTCTGGAACACAGGGGGTGCCCAATAAACATCTGTCAAATGAATAAAATAGTTAAGAACGTGCTAAAGTTCAAACTCCCAAAATACTTTTACCCCCATAATTAGCCACAGTCTCAACAATCCATTGAACCAATTGCTAAGCACATAGTAGAAATAATGCTAATTAAGCATGAGGAAACAAACTTAATTTAAAAGGCAAAAATGCAATATTACCTATATGGACATATTCACCAGGGACTTATTCTTGGGGGTTCATGTCTTATACATCTCTGTCTTTTTTAGAGCTGAGTACAGAGCCTGGCACAAGGCAGGTGATCAATGAATGGTTTCTCAAAGAATGACCAAGTATATTCCAGCCTGGAAGTAATTGTGTATCTTCTTTAATAAAAAGTTAATCAAAACCCCACTGCTGGGGCAACTTGTTTCAGGGAAACAGGTGCACTGAGGAGAAACATGTCAACTACCATTTATTAAATGCTTGCTATCTGCTAGGGAATGTGACAAGCACTTTGTATGCATACTTCTGGTTATTCTCCACAGTAACCCGTGGATTTCAGTACCACTGTTGGGTCTCCCAGCCCCCATTTTGCAGATGTTGAAAATGAGACTCAGAGAGGTTAATGACACCCTTCTTGCCATTAAGTTTGCAGGTGGCAAGTGGGAGGAGAGACTGTAATGTTCATTTGGCTCCAAAAACTGAGTTCTTTGCCAGGTCTCATGCTGCCTCCTTAGGGCTTGGGGGGGGTCTAGCTATTGCCTGGCACAACCAAAGCCTCTTCCTGTCTCCTACACCTGGACTTTTAATGGAAACTGCCCATTAAAGAGTATTTTGGCTGTTTGAGCTGATGGTTAGCAAAGACCAGATAACATGTAGATCATTGCTCTTGCTGTCTGCCGCCTTAAGGTGCTGTTAAAATGGGCATCATCTTGGGCGCCTGGGTGGCTCAGCTGGTTGAGCAGCTGACTTTGGCTCAGGTCATGAACTCGCAGTGTGTGTGTTTGAGCCCGCAATGGGCTCTGTGCTGACAGCTCAGAGCCTGGAGTCTGCTTCAGATTCTGTGTCTCCCTCTCTCTCTCTCAAAAATAAATAAACATAAAAATAATAAAAAAACTTAAAGTGGGCATCTTCTTTATAAATGTTCCCATTATCAACTGCTTAAAAGAAATAGTTTCGAGAGGATTGCAGACCATCTCAATGCATTTGAACCCAGCAAATGGATCTTCTGATATGAGATCCTGGAGGTGTGGTTGGGGTTATGTGAGTGGCTGGCACCCTAATGAGCTGGAGTTCATAGCCTATCCACACTGCAGAGTTTAGGCTGAGCTTTTGTCTTCTAGGGGCACTCAGTCACTTAGAACAACATTATTTCTAAGGAAGCAGCAGGTGGCAGAGAAAGCTGATGGATGTGGATTCAAAGCCAGGGCTGCCTCTTCCTAGCTGTGCAACCCTGGACCAGTGGCTTCATTTCTCTGAGTCTTCATCCCCCATCTGGCAAATGGAAGCCACAATCCAACTTCCTGGGCTGAATTAAATGAGATAGTACAGCAATATTTATCAGGACATGTTATGAGCCTGGTGCTGTTCTGGACAATGGAGAGCTGGTGGTGAATAAGACCAAGTCATAGACATCATGGAGCTCACATTCTAATTTTTGAAAAATGTTTATTTATTTTTGAGCAGGGGGGAGCGGGAGGGTCAGAGAGAGGGAGATGCAGAATCCGAAGCAGGCTCCAGGTTCTGAGCTGTCAGCACAGAACCCGACAGGGGGCTCAAACTTGTGAACCGTGAGATCATGACTTGAGCTGAGGTTGGACACTTAATCAACTCAGCCACCCAGGTGCCCCCTACAGAGCTTACATTTTAGGGGAACTTGACAAGAATTTGGAAGACAAAATTTATAAAGACCATCTTGAGTGAAATAAGTCCCGTGAGCAAAAAGGAATTTATGGCAAGAGGATACAGGGATAGCAGGGCTTTGGGGAGCCCTTTTTGGGAAGGTAATATTGGAGCCGACACTTGAGTCAAGTGAGGAGGAGAGCAGATTTCAGGTCAAGGGAGCAGCCAGCGCAGCAGCATGAGGGAGGACTCTGCCTGCCCTGGGGAGGAACAGCCATGCCAGGTGGCTGATGTGGCTATAGGGGGCCACAGGGAGCACAGGGAGAAGGGAAATGAGATGAGAGGGGGCAGTGCTGGGTCATGCAGAGCTCTGGAGCTCAGTGTGGGGTCTTACAAGAGGGTTCATATAAAGTGCCTGACATAGTGTATGCTCATGGCTCTCTTGGACAAATGATTCCTCACTGCCTACCATCTGCCAGATCCTGTGCTGGGCAAGGAAGCAGAGATGGGTTAGCTAGACTCCCCTTTTTTTCTTCAAACCACCTTGTTCCTTTCCCCTCCTCCACTCCTATCTTCTAGATCTTATTTCTAAGAATTGAAGACCATCTGGGAAGTTTTCGGATTTTGAGCATTTTGCTCAGTTCATGCATCTGAAGAATGTCCTGATAAAAAGTCTTTATTTTCCTAACCAGATGCATGAAAAAAAAAATAACAGAAAGGATAATAACTTTTTAAGTGAACTTTCTAATCCCTTTTCTTTGCAGCTAAGAACAAATTTACCAAGCCCGTATCTGAGATGTTGTCATTACAGAGCAGTAAAGGGTTCTCAAACACAGAGAGTGTGGGAACAGCCTTGCTCTGATGCAGTGTTAAGAAGCACTTTACAAACATCAGTGCATGTGGTCTGGCCCAGTCCTCTTGATGAAGCTGTGTAAGGATAGCAGCTGATGTGGACAGGGACTTACTATGTTATTGGGCACCCTTCTAAGCCCTAGGGGAGTAGCGATCCAAGATTCCTTGCAAAGCGTTTCGTCTAATTTTCACTATGCTGTAAGGTAGGGATCAGATATTGTCTGCATTAAAAAAGAAAAAAAGAAACCAAATCTCAGGACAGAAAAGTGACTTACCCAAGGTCATACAGCTCAGAAGTGGGTGACCAAATGCTCACAATTACCCATAGATGTGACCTGACCAAACTTCAGTCAAGCTTACTTCTTTCCTGCAGGCTCCTAAACTTTGGCTGTGCCCAAGATTAAGCAAGCACCAAGGTGTAGAACAGCTTGTTCTGAGGTGCCAACCACAAGGAGAAGTCTTGCTGACCTGTTCAGGTCATGCCTTCTGCTCAGCCTCACTGCTCACCAGCCTTCCCTAAAGTCCTTCCTAGCACTGTAACCTCTCCCTATAAAAGAAGTCTTCTGTTGGATGTTGAGATGCTTAAAGATCATGAAGTCAAAATGTTCTCTCTACTGCAATAGTGCTTCTGAATAAAGTCTCTCCTATCTTAAATCCAGATTAGTTTTTCACCTGACATGGGGGAATTGGGGTTTGAACCCAGAATTCTCCAAACTCCCTAACTGATTTGGGGGTGGGAGTACTAGGAAACATTTACTTCTGCGTGGAATACTGTGACACTCACATGTTTTTTCTTCTACAAACCAAGGATATTGCTGATAATATAGTCAGATTAAAATCTGACTGTGCTATATGCAAGTTGGTCTTTAAATCTAAAAAATAGTACATAAAGAATCTTAAAGATATCATGGTTAGTTTTTTTTTCTTTTTTAGTTTTTAAAAATTGTTATTAATATTATATTTTGGAGAGGGGGGAAGGGCAGAGAGAGGGAGAGAGAGAATCTCAAGCAGGCTCCACACTGAGTGTGGGGCCCAAGGCAGGGCTTGATCCCATGACCCTGGGATCATGACCTGAGCCAAATTCAAGAGGCAGATGCTAAACTCACTGAGCCACCCAGGTGCCTCTTTACCTTTTTTCAGTTTTTTTCTTTTAAATATATATTTCTATTTGTCCATTTGTTTGTCTTTTGCCCACATAAACCAGGAAATGCATAATATTTTAAGGAAAGTTTATGGGGAACAGGTTTAAGTGTGAGAAGATTAATTATTATTTTGGGAAATATGGCATAACTATCTTATTTGAATTCCACAAGAGGTGAATGGAGAAACTGGTTCCCTGAGTTAATTAAGCACAATTTCTGGGCTGGCAAGAATTGTTTTTGTGGTTAAGAGCTCATGAATCAGAACCAGATGGTTCTGGGTTTGAGTTCAAGCTTTGCCATTTGCTGACTGGCCTTGGGCAATTTCTCTGGTTTCTCTGTCTATAAAGTGAGGATTAAAATTGCACCTTTCTTATTTTTTCCTGTGTGGTGAGGCAGAAATGTAATCATGCATGGGTCACAGTGCCTCATGCTTGCTCAGTAAACTGTAAAAAATGTAAGAGAAGGGATCCTCCTTGGGAGAGAAGCACTGATGTCATTAAAGAGATTTTGCAGAGCAGGGAAGGCATTCTGATAAACCATTATAACCCAGCGTTCATGCCCATCTATTTACATAAAAATATGTCTTTTGTCCCAACTCATAAGGTAAGCTGGCTCTCCCTGCCTCAGCTTTTAGAATGTGTCTTCCAAGGTTGTTGTTTCAGCAGCTCCTCAGAGGGAGTTCCTGCGGCTGTGGGATCTTGGGTCCTTTCGGCTGCAGGTCACATTTACCCATCACCAGCCACTTGCCCAGTGGTGCAGCCCAGTGTAGGCCCAGAGGCCAGTTGGGGCCGAGTCTTCTCTCCATGTTCACTTGAGCAGTGCACGGCCAACCAACTGGACATGTGGTCAGGTGAACCTGCTCTTGAGCAAGGGGCCCTGGAGACCCTGAGAATAGGAGTTATTGACAAGATGAGGGGTTCACAATCTGAAGAAGTCTCTCTAACCCACCCTCAGCACTCAGGGAGCTGCAATATTAGCCTGGGCAAACTGCTCAGGTCAGGCTGGGGTTTTGTGAATGAATGAATGAATGAATGATTCCGTTAAGTCTGCTTAACCCAACCCTCAATTTTAGCATTTGACGCAATGTGATCCACTTATTTACTTGATGTAGCAGCATCCCCATGTTGGTTTCCCAGGGCTTTTGTCACAGGTACCACAGACTGGTGGCTGAACACAGCAGCAATTTCTTCTCTCATAGTTGTGGAGGCTGGAAGTCAGAAATCAAAGTGTTGGCAGAACCACATCGTAGGGCAGGATTCTTCCTTTCTCCTTTCAGCTTCTGGCGGCTCTGGGCATTCCTTGGCTTTGTGACAGCATCATCCCAATTTCTGCCTCTGCTGTCGCATGCGCTTCCTTCCCCTTCATGTATCTCTTCTTATATGGACACTGGTCTAATTGGATGAAGGGCCCACCGTACTCTCCGGTGTGACCACAGCTGAACACTTATGTTCAAAGAAGATCACAGTCACAGGTACTAAGGGGTTAGAACTTGAACATGTCTTCGAGTAACACATTTCAATCTGTTAGGATAGTCACTGCTGGTGCTGAATCAGCCCCTGCTCACAAACCCCTTCTCCAGACATCTGACAGGTTAAGGGCAGCCCATGTGACACAGTGCTGGCACTGAGCCTTCCGGGAGGTCTGTGGGATGAGGGATCAAGGAAAGCTTTAGTTTTCCTAAGGAATACACTTGACTGGCAAGCCTCTTGTTCTCACGTTCCTGTTTCGAACACATGCACATGTTGTTGGAGGTACAGTGGTCTTTGGTGGCCAGGAGAGGTGAGGCATTCCTAAGCCTCTATTCTAGCCCTGTCCATGTCTGGGCTCCTGGATTCAGGAGCCGAATAACTCATACCTTTTGTTGCCATCGTTATGAGGTTCTGTTATCCTGCAGCTAAATTCATGCCTTGATATACATGATTATCATTCTCTGGTGACGAGAAGGAGGATGCCAGTATAACAAAAACCACTATTTATTGAAACACTCTTTGCAGACGTTCTACTAAGCATTTTATACGGATGATAAAATTTAATAAATATATTAACCCTATAAAGTAGGGTTATTATTATTAGAATTATCCCCACTGAACAGACAAAGAAACTGAGTCTTAGAGAGGTTAAGCCCCAGGTCCATGGTCACTGGTGGGCCCAGGATTCAAAAACAGGTCTATTGGCTTCCAAGCCTGTGCTTGTTCCACTATACCTTGTGGTCTCTTCCCAGAAAAACTTTGGAAAAAGAATAAAAGTAAGAACAATAGCAGTGATGGTGGTGGTTAGCATTTATTGAGCATGTATTAATCATTCAGTCATCTATTAAGTAGCAGGTGCCAGGCACTGTGCTAGAGCTTTACCTGCAGAATCTCACAGAAGACTCCTCAGAGAGCAGGGGCTCAGCACACATGGCTCTTAGTGGCTGAACTGTGAGAGGGTCATTTAGCTGAGCTTTACAGGAAAAGTAGGAGTTTGATAGGTGAAAAAGAAGACACGGGACATTTCAGAGAGAAGGAGCGGTAGGATCGGGGTGCTTTGCCAGGGTTTGGTCCTCAGCAAGGTTTGGGTGTGGCCAACGCTGTTAACAGGCCCCCGGTGTCCATTCTCCCTTTCTGTCTGTTAGAAAGAGCATACCCCCAGTTTTATCCTGGTACATGGCCACCCAGACTCCCTTGCCACCAGTTGTAGTCATCTGGTTAATTTTTCACCAGTGGAATGTGTAACATGCTAGTCCTTCTTTTAAAAAGAAATGGCTTGGGGCGCCTGGGTGGCTCAGTCGGTTAAGCATCCGACTTCAGCTCAGGTCACGATCTCGCGGTCCGTGAGTTCGAGCCCTGCATCAGGCTCTGGGCCGATGGCTCAGAGCCTGGAGCCTGCTTCTGATTCTGTGTCTCCCTCTCTCTCTGCCCCTCCCCCATTCATGCTCTGTCTCTCTTTGTCTCAAAAATAAATAAATGTTAAAAAAATTTTTTTAAAAGAAATGGCTTACCTCCTCCTTCCTGTGGAGCAAAGCATGGGCACGGTAATGATCCAGCTTTGATCATGAAGGTGAAGGCAACATACTAGGGACTGGTGTAGCAAGAAGGCAGAAGGACCTGGGCCCCTGCATGACTTTGTGGAGCAGAGCTGCCCTGTCAGCCTGGACCACTAATCTTCCATTGTTGGGTAAGAAAGAAGTAAACCATTATCTTATTTAATCAGCTAAAACTGGGAGCTAGTTTATTACAGCAGCATAGTCTGTACACTGATATACTGCATCTCCACCTGGACCGTATCTGGAGGAAGAGTGGTCCAGTTAATTCAATACAACTCTCTGAGGGGCTGGGGGAAGCTTGACCTGAGAAGGCGGAGAATAGCTGTAGGAGCCTTAATTTATTCACAACAAATTAATAAATTCATTAATTTATTAATTCAACAGATATTTATCAAGCATATACTGGAGCACCCACAGCATCTAGTCAGTTATATTTTCTCCCCTGCTCTATTTTCTTCATGTCACTTCCCACTATCTAAAATTACATTATCTATCTTGAGTGGAGTAGTATTTACCAGGAGGTAAATTTATAACATTGGAGAAGGGAAAGTTATCAAGTCTTGCAAGAAGAAATATAATGTGGGGAGTTCGTGAATGCATGGGAACTGGTATAAATCATCACGACCCTGTGGAGGAAAGGACAAAAAATAAAAGGGAGCCAGCAGCCCAGCAGAGGTCTGAGCGCACGGGTGAGGGGAGCCAAGAACACAGCTGGGGTTTGGTAGAGGGGAGAGGGTGACTGGAGGCTCCTCTCCCATGCTCTGTTGCTTAGGTATGGAATTCGGTATTCACACAATAATGAGAAAAGCCCTATGCAAATGAAGTAAACAACAGTAAAGGCAAGGTGACTGGGGCTTGGGTATGGGTCTAATGAGAGGAGCACAATAGAATAAGCAGAACACAACACAATAAGTGTGAGACTACAAAGGGGTGATATTGAATGGTGTAGAGAAGAAACTGACATGGAGCTTCTGGGTCTGCACATACCTGTTATCTTTCCCACTGTTTCCCCTGCAGCCAATCCGGGAAATCAAGCAACTAACACTCATGAAACATCCCGTTTAGCATGTTGACCAAACATCTAACGAAAGCAAGATGTGAGAGCCACTTTATTCCCTGTTCATTGTCTCCCGGACCAGAAGGAAAGCTCAGTGAGGGTTAGGACCTGGTCTTCCTTCTTCACGGCTGTCTCCCCAGCACTTAGAACAAAGCCTGGCACACAATAGGAGCTCAATAAATGATTTGGGGTAAATGAATAAAGTAAGCAGACAGACAAATAAATCCACAACCAGTTCCAGTAATTCTAAGAAAGAGGTAACTAGTTTGACATGGAGAAGATAGAAGGAGCCTCCCTTTAGGAATCTGGTTGGGGAAGGGAAGTTTAAGATGAGATTCAAGGAAGAGAAAGAGCCAGCCATGCTAAGAGAAGGGAGGGAAGCATTGCCAGCAAAGGAAGCAGCTGGTCCAAAGGCCTCAAGGTGGGAGGGAGTTTGGCATGTTCCGGGAATCTAGGGAAGATTGGCCTGATTTCAAGGAGAGTGACATGAGCAGAGCTGAGAAGGTCAGCAGGGGAGACAGGAATTTTATTCTCAGATATATCCCAACTCCATGTCTAGAGAGATAGAACTCAATTTTGCTTTGAGAAAAGAATCTGACTTCTGTGTAGAGAATGGAGCAGAGGCTAGAGTGTAGGTGAGAGACCCAGGTAACAGTCAGCTCTAGTGCTGTGCCTGAGAAATAATTCTGTGTAACTGGGAAAGAGGTGGGTAGGTTTATTTGAAGCTTGCTGATGGACTGGGTATAGGAAGTGAGGGAGAGAGGAATCAAGGATGCTGTATCAGCTAGCTATTACTGTGTAACAAATCAACCCATGTTCAGTGGCTTAAAACAACAATCATTTATTATTATAGCTCATGCATCTGTAGATGGATCTGTAGATGGATCTGGTTATGGATTGGCTGGTCTAGGATAGGCTCCTTATTGATCCCAGCTGGACTTGTTCATGCTTTTGTGGCTCAGCAGGGGTGAGAGTACTGCGTGCCCTGCTTTGATCTACGCTTGTCTGGGTAAGCTAAGCTGAGGCAGCTCTCTTCCAATTGATTCTGTTTCCTTCTGGGTGAACAGGCTTGTTCTCATGGTAATGGCAGAGGCACAGGAGGTGGCAAGCTCAATTACACAAGAGCATTTCAAGACTCTGCATCCCATTTGCTAATATTCTATTGGCCAATGAAAGTTCCGCAAGGCCATAGAATTATGTTTCAGCATAATGGGAAAGCATAAGTGGCAAAAGGTGTGGGTACGGTGCGGGCTGAAGAATTGGCCGTTAATGCAATCAACCACAGATGCCTGCCATGCTTCTGGTAATTTTCATTGCAATTTCCCACTTGGTCCACTCCAAACAATTCTTCTCTCCACCCACAGGACGCCACTCTTATTTGCTTATTCTTGGACCTTCTGAAGAGGGCAGAGATGTCAGAACTGGAGATCTGTTCATGTGGCTTGGCCTTCCTGCAGAGGGAGGGAGACTAAATGAGCCCCACGGGGTCAATGGCAGCCTTCACCTTTTGAGTTGGGCTCTGAATCTCTGGGGTTGAGAACGGATGTAGAGTCTGGCCCCGATCCTGTGGGGGTGATGTTGCTCGTGGGACACACGGTGCAGGTTTACAAAAGCAATTGAGAAAGGCCTTGGCTAAAACGCAGAGAATATCTGCAGCTTAAATACTGGAGCGATTATATCATTTGTGGGGCTTTGCAAGCTAATTTGTTTGCTGCCTTTTCAATTTGCCATTCAGTTTCCATGGTTTCACGGATGGTCAGAGATGGAATATTTAAATCCAATAGACAAAGCTTGAAGCTGGAGAGCTGAAATGGCTGCAGAATTGTTTTATAGCGCAGACTGGTAGAAAGACGGCCACCCAGGGAATGGAGAGAGAATCTAGTCCTGCCTTTGTCACCACCATGCTGAATTCCTCGTCTGGGCCTCAGTTTCTCTATTTATGATGTGGTGTGAGCTCCTAGGTGGTTCCGTCCAGCTCTGTAGTAACAGTGAGCATAACAATATCAATAGGAAGTAGACGTAACAGGAGGAACCATAGCTGGTGTTTATTCTGTGATGACTTTGATACTCAATGTTCATGACCCCAATTCGTCCTCACAATAAGCACAAGAGAAGGAGATGCTTTTTTCTATGCCCATTTTAAGGGGCAATGAAATGGAGGCTTGCTGACATCATACAGCTAAGAGTGTCACCATGGGGCTAGGGGCCACATTAGTTTTAGTTTGGATCCTGGAGTCATAACACCTGCCCTCCTTCTCCCTAGGATTCTGTTCTCTCCAGTGCTGTTGGATGGAACTTTCTATTGGAAGTGTTCTCTGTGTGCACTGTCTCGTACTGTAGTCCCCAATTGCATGTGACTGTTGAGCGCTTGAAAGGTGGCTGGGGTGGCTGAGGGACTGTATTTTTAATTTTATTTAATTTGAATGGTTTAGCTTTAATTGTATAGAGCCACATGTGGCTGGCAGCTCCCATATTGGGCAGAGCGTGTGTGAGCAGGGACTTGGCTCCACCCAAATGCAGTGTAGCCTGGTGCTTAAGAGCTGAGGCTAGGGGCCCATTTTCTGAGCACAAATACCCATCCTGCCTCTAATTGGTAGCATGACTTTGGGCAAACTACTTACCCTCTTTGTGCCCTAGTTTTCATATCTTTAAAATGGGGATAGCAGTGGGTTGGGTGAGAACTTCATAAGTTAATACACTCAGGACAGTGCCTGGCACATGGTAAGAGGCATGTAGATAATTATCAGTATTGTCACGCCCATAGGCGAGAAGATGAAAAACCCAGATATATACTGTTGCTATTTAATTTGATTCCCACAAACAGTGCAAGGCAGTATGGTGGGCAGTGCTGGCCCCTGGCCTCATCTCTGCGGATCCCTTGAATGGCTCCATGTCCCATCTCCCAGCCATAGCATGCTCTGTTTCTTTAGATGGCACCGGCCCCTGTCACTTGCACAAGACTGTCCTTGGGCACTGGAGCCTTCCTGACCACAGGGAGAGCGAGCATGCCTGGGAGTCTGTCACCCCTGTTCCCAGAAGCTTGTAGCCAGGAGTGGACTAGTGTGGGTATAAAATGCCCAGCTCGTCTGCCTCCAGACAAACATCATCCAAGTTTGAGCTGCTATTTATACACCAAATCTCCCCAGGGGATGAAGCCGAGGATGGGACTCCTAATATGTGCCCTTGAGATTCCTTCCCCTCTCTGTCCTGCTCCCCTCTAGCCCCAGCTGCCTTCTTTTTAATAAAAACACATGACTCCCAATCCTTGCCCTGGAGCCTGCTTCTGGGAAAACTGACCCAAACAGGTGCTCTTTATTTATTATGTCCAAACCTGACTTCAGCCCTCAGGCTATTCCTATACCAATTTTATAGATGAGGAACTTGAATCTCATAGAGGGAAGGGCTGTTTCTAATGTCACATGGTAGTAAGTGAGGCTCTACAGTGGAGAACAGAGTATGTCTTCCTCCAAAGGGCAGGCATTGATATTCTGGTGACCACAATGTCTGCCCGCCCCTCGGCGGGTTCATAGTATATAGATAATGCCCTATATGCATGACTGGTACACAGCAGTTTATCGCTGGGGTCCATTTTGACTTTACCAACTGTGAACAACTTTCAGTAGGATCCCAGTTTATATTCTATGCCTTTATATGGAATGACACAGAGATGTATGTTTGGGGGTGGGGGGAAATGCAGACCACCCTAGAGATCCTGGGACAGATGGTGCGGGGCCCAGGGCTCCTCCTTCCTCAGAGACACGGGGCGCCCCTCTCCCCTGTCCCTGCTTTCCCACGGCCGAGTCTGTGCACCATCTCGCATAAGGGCTGCTGTTAGCACCAGGCTCATTTGCAAGTCGCTGGAGAGTGGTTGAAGGCGATTAGGAACCAGGCACCGTGGAAGATGAAAATGACACTCCAAGAGGTCGGGGAACTTGATCAAGGTCAAGCGGCCTGGAAGTGCAGAGCCGGGGTTTGCATGGCTATGTTCTGAGTCTCAGTTCTGGGTGCTCCCAGCCCTCCCTCCAAAGCAGCTGTGGCAAAGACGAAATGTACGATTTCCCGTCGGTCTTGCACTGCACGCTTTAACAGGGTCCCTGGCCCCTCCAGAGTGGAAATGATGGAAACCCTTGCCAGTTCCCAGGGAGTCCAGAGCCAATCCCCCAGGTTTCTGTGGAGTCCCAGATGCTTGCTGTTCCCAGACTGCTCAGTTGTCCTGTGCTGTTCCGTTCAGCACAGTGAGGACCTCATTGTCTCTTCATGTACCCTGCCACTCACTCCGTGCATCAGTGGGCAATGGAGACTCAGTGGGAGATTTTGTGGGGAGACGTGGGGGAATTATTGATTGGCTGTTCCACCACCGGGGAGTGTCACTGCTCCCTTAATTAACCTCCATATGTCCCCATCTTGGCTTCCCACTCTTCTTCTGACCTCATTCTCCACCTTTCTCTGCTCCCTTTCCTTGGACCCTCTTCTCCTTTGGGAGACTTGGTGCCAGACACACTCAAGCTGGGGTTTGTTGGCAGAGGGGATCAAGGCTCCCTGACACGCACATCATCCAGGCTTTCTTCCAAACGCCAATGGCACTCTTGCTAAGTGGACATCTTGTCAGTGACTCTCCCCACCTGTTTTCACCCTGTCTGTTATGGCTTGGAGTGAGGGGGTAAAGGAGGGATCGCCCAGGTGTTTGCCTGTGGACCTCACACTTGGTGGAAAGAGCTGCCAGGACACTAAGTCCAGGGCAGCAATACTGCCCCTGGTCCTGCCTTGTTGATTTCTCAGCAGTGAACCCTGACTTGAGCTCTCAGACTTGATATACCACTTATTCCTGACTTTAGGGCATCTCAGACCATGCTCTGGCCCTTCTTTTCCCCGTGAGAGAAGCTTCTACTTATGCCAATGTGACTGACGATAGATCTACATAGCGTTGTGCAAGCCTTCATTCCTCAACTGGCCCAGTGCAACTTTTGGCAATTCCTTCTTTTCTGGGCCACTGTCACTGCAGAGATGACAGACACACAGTCGTGGTGGAGAGTGAAGTCTTCCTCACAAAGAGAGAGGGGTCGAATAGCACCTGCCCAAGGTGAGAAGCATGGGTCATGTGACAAGGCTATCACCTGTGCTGAGGTAGATCCCAACAACTGCAGCTCCAAACATGCTAACAAAAACCAATAGCAGAGACCACTTGGCGCAAGCCTACTATGTGTGGGCCTTTGACACGGGTTTACATCTAAACCGCCACTCTCCAAAGCAGGGATGGACATTCCCGTTTAATACCTAAGAAAATAGGCTTGGAAGCATGAACAAAATTATTCAGCATCATAGTTTTGGAGTCGGGATAAGAACCTAAATTTGTCTCATTTCAAAATCTGTGCTCTTTTACCTTGTCATGTTGCCTCTAAAGTATGGATTGGAAAACTACAGTTGTGGTCAAATCTAGCCCACTGCCTGTTGCTGTAAATGAAGTTTTCTTGGAACACAGCAATGCATATTCATTCACATGTTGTCTACGTCTACACTTGTGTCACAACAACAGAGTTCAGGGGTTGTGACGGAGACTATGTAGTTTGCTAAGTCTAAAATATCAATTATCTGGCCCTTTATAGAACAATATGTTTGCAGACTTCTGCTGTACAGGGCTAACTGAAATTTCAAGTAAATGAAATGAAATGAAGGCAGTGGTGTGATTGATTGAGAAGTATGAGGATGGATGGAAGGGGAGGATGGGCCACTATTCAATCAAATCCTGAATTTAGAAACAACAGAGCCTTTATTTGCTGGCCAACATTTCAGGGTTTATGCTGTGGACTGAACTATGTCCTTACAAAGTCATGTGTTGAAATGCTAATCCCCAATGTGACTCTCTCTGGAGAGAGGGCTTTTAGGAAGTAATTAGGTCACAAGAATGGGGTCCTAATTCAGTAGGAAAGATGGCCTTATAAGAAGAAGAAGAGAGATTAGTCCCTCTCTCTGTCTCCACACACAAAGAAGAGGTCATGTGCTCACATAGCAAGAAGGGAGCCAACTACAAAAATTAGTTCGTTTAGAGCAAATTCAAACTTACCACGGACCCAGGGTCCATTTAGTTCCCTGGTCTCCCTTTTTTAAGGTGTGGCTTCTAGCCTCAGTGTTACAAGGTGGCTGCTGTACATCCGGATTCACATCTGAATTCCAAGTGGGAGGTTTTTGCAAAGGATGAAAAGATGAAAAATGCAAAGGATGAAAGGAGTGAACTGGTAAAAAGTCCGTATCTTTTTATTAGGAAATTGTAGCTTTCTCAGAGGCTCCACCTTTAAATCTCATTGGTTGGAACTGGGCCCCATGGCCACACCTAGCTTCAGGTAAGTATGGGAGATGGGTAATTATAACCAGGGACATTACCACACTGGACACAGTTGGAATTCCCTTAGGAAAAAGGGAAGAACACATCCCATTGTTCTTAGCAATGTCTATCACACCCACCAAATAAACTGCATGTACAAAATAATATATAATTTGTTTCTTCTCCTTCATGAGCCAAATGCACAGCTTCTAAGAAGAGCATTTTTAGGCGTTGACAAGTAATATCTAAATCCATTTCCTCCTGCCTTCAAGAGCCTGTGCTCCACACATGGGGTGGGGACACTGAACTGCTCTTGATCAGGGATCTCAGCTCCTGCTTGGGATCAGTGCTGCCTTCCCTCCCACATCTCTGACACCTGGTTTGGTCCCTGTTCCCATCTCTGTCCTGCCTCTTTGGCTTTGCCACCTGTACCTGGGGCTTCACAGCCCCAGACTCCTGCATATCCCCACTGTGAGGCTTCCAGGGACTGGAGCGGACCCGGTGACTGCCCCTGCCCTTTGGCCACTGTACCCGTAGCAAAGCCAGCCCTCTGGGTCCGAACTCAGAGCCAGGAGCTCTGGCTCACTCCTCAGCCCACCACCTATTTGGTCTTTGGCAGTGGGGGAAACTAATTGTGTTCTCACCGAGCCTGCTCTAGTTCCAGCCCAGCAATTTCCCAGGTGCCTTAGCTAACCTGGGCAGTCTCCTTGTGGGTAAATGTATGGTTTTCATTAGGCCTTTGGAGTGACCAGAAAATAGCTCATAAGTCTCTGTACCGCCTTCTAGCTCGGCCCTGTCCGGGAGGGCTTTCTGCGACGGTGGAGATATTCTCCACCATCCAGGCACCATCCACGCAGTATCCACTGGCTGTGTGAGGCTACTGGGAACATGAAATGTAGCTAGTGCAGCTGAGGAGCTAAATTTCTAGTTTAACTTAATTTAATTTGAATTGACTTAACTTTAAAAATAAACAGCCACATGAAGCCAGTGGCTACCATACCGGACCGTGCAGCTCTAGAGGTTTGCTCTGGGGACTTAGGTGCAGGTGGGAGATTACTGAGGTGGTTGCTGAACCGAAACCCCAACCAAAGAAACCCACACATGAAATAGTTAGACAATAAATGGGCCACACAGGGGTCTATCGATTCTAAGGCCATGATGGTGACCATTTGTTGAACATCTACTCTGCCGGAGGCTTGCATCCATGATACCACTTGATGCTCCCAATAGCCCTGCATGGCTGCTGTTATCCACACTTAACAGGTGAGAAAATTCCTTGTCGGAGAGGTTGGGTAACTTGTCCAGGCTACATGGTGCAGCCTAGACTTGAACTCAGGCCTGCCTGACCTTGCCGTCCACGCATGCTTCTTACACCATTCAGGCTTCCTTCTGCAGGGCTTTCAACAATCGAGCCCATTTTTACCCTGGCTATTCAACAGCTCACTCTGTCACTGTCCTCCTCTCTCCTGGGTGACAATAACAGAAAATTTTACTAAACACTTTCAGCTTTGCTACTGCCAACTCCAAATAATAGAATTGTGATTTTTAAAAAATTTTTTTAATGTTTATTCATTTTTTGATAGAGACAGAGCGTGAGTGGGGGAGGGGCAGAGAGAGAGGGAGATACAGAATCCGGCAGAGAGCCCGACGCGGGGCTCAAACTCACGGAGTGTGAGATCATGACCTGAGCTGAAGTCAGATACTTAACCGACTGAGCCCCCCAGACGCCCCTAGAATTGTGATTGTTACAGAGGTTTGTTTCAGTATACACATACACACATCACTCACCCTCAGACACAGACGTACACACACAGATGGATAAACATAGCCATCCCTATAAACACAGATGGACACACACATGCACACTGATGGACACACACAGGCATGTTCATGCACACATACGTACACACTCACATGCATCACATGGACACATTGCACATTGATGGGCACACACACGTGCATACACACAGACACACTTCACTTTTCTCCTGTACCCGCCCATCACGGAACTTACACCCAGCTTTTTTCTCTTTGGAGAACATTCCTAAAAAGGGAAAAGATTCAATACCCAGAAGCAAAGATAGAAAAATATTGCCCTTTATCTAGTTTCTTCCCTAGTTGCCGGAAGCTTCCAAATGTGAGATGAAGGCCAGGGAGCAGCCGATCCCAGACCTCTGTTGACTTGTAACATGACCTAATGCCCACTTGAAGTGCCTTCTGTCCATGCAAGTCAGTGATTAGAAGGACATTCGTGGGACCCACCCAGAATACCAATGATTGATGGGTCTGTGGGCTCTACAAATAAGCCCCAAAGGAAAGCCTTTATGAAAAAGTTGATGGATTCCTGAGCAGCAGGGGCCACATCTCTGCTCTGCTTCCTCACTGGCTCAGGAAGTGGTGAACAGCCACGCAGCCACGGATTATAAAAATATAACCGGGGATTCAAGGATGGACTGCTGGATGGCTGGGATCCCAGCTTGCATGACTGTAGCCAGGCTGTGACTTTAGCCTGTTGCAACAAATTTAGTGCATCTCCTTTCTGAAAGAGAATTTCCAGGATCACGAGTCTTGCTTTCTGCAACCCCACATGGTGAGAAAGCTAACCCAAACTGTCCTTCAGAAAATAAACCAGATGCCAGATTGCACGCTGTATTGATTAAGGTAATGGTAGTTGCTGTTAGTTACACTCAAAAACTCAGTTGACTTATAAAATAGAAGTGCATCTTTTTTTAATGTTTATTTATTTTTGAGAGAGAGAGAGAGAGAGAGAGAGAGAAGGGGAGGGGCAGAGAGGGAGATACAGAATCTGAAGCAGGTTCCAGGTCCTGAGCTGTCAGTGCAGAGCCTGATGTGGGGCTCGAACCCATGAACCGTGAGATCGTGACCTGAGCCGAAGTCAGACGCTCAACCGCCTAAGCCACCTGGGTGCCCCCAAATAGAAGTGTATCTTACCCTCACAGGAAGTCGAATCAAAGGGAGGGTGAAGATAGTGATCGGCTGTGCTCTACACAGTTGTCCAGGGACCCAGGCTGATGGTGGCTCCGCCACCTTCGACAGGCGGCTTGGCTTCCATGGCCGCTCTGCACCCTGAGGTCCAGCCAGCAGACAGGAGTAGAGAAAATGCAGGTTTGCATGGGAAGTTTCTATGGGCCACCCCTAGATGAGGTAAACACCAATACTGTCCACACCCCATGGGCAGGACTCAGCCATATGTCCCCAGCTAACAGCAGAGAAGCCTGGAAATCTAGCCTAACTGTGCTCCCAGGGCGAAAAGAACACGGATTTGGTGAATAGATATGGAGTCCTTGCTATAGACCTTAATCCCTCAGCTGTCAGATAAGAAAAGAGACTTGTGCTTTTGTAAAGAATCCACAATGCCAGTGGGCTGGGGTAGGATTTTTCTTGTTTGTTTTTGGTCAGAGTACTGCTTTTGAGGCCTCTTCAGATGTAAGTAAAGAAAACTACAGGAAGGAAGGCCTACTAACATGAGTTGGAAAAGTTTGATTATTTACTGGACTCTGTGTATGACAACCAATCATGTCTGCTCACCATATGAGCTGGCATGAACTCCTGTCATCAACCAAGCAGTAAATAACATGAAGTCCAAGGCCCAGCATTAATCTGGCCAATGATATTTCCCGTGTCACTTCCCCTGGTTGTTCCCTCTCCCACTGAGTGTTTTGGCCACACTGGTCTTTTGGTTCCTGAATGCTCTAGTCCTACCTCAGTGCCTTTGCACAAGCTCTTTTCATTTCCTAAAATGCATCAGACACCCTGATGCCCCTAGCCACCTCCAGCAGGAGGCAGGCCACATTCCAGTCTCTTTAATTCATCTCTTCCCCTGGCCTTTGGGCCCTACAGGATGGATTTAGGCCTGGTGCTAAGAGATGCTGCCTGTGGGTTAAGCTAAGATTTCATCCTTTATGTGGTGGGTAAAATGCTGCTGACGCCTACAGCCCGCCTAATGCATATGCCTTGTAATAATTTTAATGTGGAAATTAAAGAGCAAAAGTTGGCCAGCTTTGTGCTTTTATTAACCACATTTTCTAGGCATTATTACTTTTTCTTTGTTTCGTGCCATTTCCTATCCGTGAGAAATCTGTTTAGTATATTATTTGCTTTGGATAATAATAGGGTTTGTTTATGTGCGTAAGTGTGTGAGTACAAGCCACTTAAAAACTGTGCCTGGACCAGGTTGGCGCTTATAGAAGCTTAAGATGAATAATGTCTTTTTTTGGTTACATTTCCCCCATCCACTGGCACATTATCATTCTCAGGCCACATTCCTTGCTGCTGCTATTTTGCTATAAAGTCACCCAGCGGTGTTTCTGGCCAGAGTTCTTTTCCTAGAGCTGGAGCGAAGTGTAACCAAAGCAAACAAATATTTATTGAACACCTACCTTTCCTTATTGAAGCCTCCCTGAAGCCCTGCGGGAGGGCATTATTCCTCACCCCCTCCCCCGCTCTTTTTCAACTCCATCCTGCCTTCTGTGTGTTCTCTTACCATCCTCTGGAGCCCCAGTTCCTACACAAAGTCGTGGAATAGCCTGTATTTCCTTGTGGCAATAATTTGAACCATGAGTTGTACCATTTTTTTTTCTATTTCCACCCAGATCACTAAAAACAAAGGTGCCAGCTTGCCCAAGACTAACCTCAAAAGAGTCCCTGTGGAGCATGAGAATGGCTGGTTTGTCCCATCTTCCCTCCGAGGAAGGTGAAGGAGGGGGGTACTGTTTGGGAGAGGACATCTTGCCCTCCTAACTTAACAGGGAGATGGTTGGGAGGCCACCTGTCTCCCTGTGAAGAGCAGAGACCAAAGCCTGGTCTGTTGCTTGCTTCCTGCCTGGAGCCCAAGTAAGGGCTGGAGGCTCCCCCTGGAGACCCTGCATTAGCTGGGGGTAAAGCTACAGGGAAGGATGCAGCTGAGAGAGAGGTCAGCACCCAGGGCTGACCACATTCCCACCATGTGGATGGCAGGGCTGCTGTGGCAGGTGCATTACTGTTCCCAACATGCCATCCGTCCTGTCTCCATGCCCTGTGCCCGGTGACCCTGCAGTCCTTCCTGTGGGAACTGGAGTGTGATCTTCTCCTCCAGCAAGGTCGGGGTGGTGGCTCTGAGGCTTGTGTTGTTAGCTACAGGGGTGTGGGTGCCCTAAGTACCTTGCTCTTCCAGAAAAATAAGAGACATGGGGAGTAATACCCTGCCAACTGCCCCACAGACCTGAAGCCTGAAGGAGAAACTTCCAGCTGGCCCACAGACCCGTGCATGTCATGAGAATGCTTATTGCTGCCGGCCAGGGAGTTTGGGTCATTTATTACGCAGCTATGTTGTGGCAAGGGGTGACTAATGCTGATTGTAAGGGCCTGGAGTGAGGCATGCAATTCCGTAGGGCCAGGGCTGGCTCAGCATCCCAAGATGCCCCCTGGTGGAACGAAGAACCAGCACTTCTGGGAAAGGAAGGGTGCCATGTTGATACGGTTACCAGAGGCGGGAGGCTTCATGGAAGACACTGCTGGGGACCCAGGGATCATCAAATGTGCCATATGATAGATGCAGCAGCTGTTGGCATCTTGAGCCCCTCTCCTCTTGCCGTGGAGGAATGGGCAGCACGGAGGGCCCCTCACAGTGGGGAGCAGAGTGTGCATCCGGTTAGAGGCTTTGAGCCGGACTGTCATCCATCCCACAAATATTTATTGAACGCTGTGAACTGGTGAGCGTTCCAGGTGCTGTGCATACAGCGGTTAACACATCTGCCCGCATCCCTGCCCTCTTACGTTCACTTTCTTATTACTGATAGTGATAATAATATGAGCACCCATGTCAGGTCGAACACTTACCCAACGTAAATCTTAACACAAAAGTGACTAGACAATGACTACACAGGGCTGTGTGGACTGAATTGGACTAAATTTAATTTTCTTACTGTCAAGTAGGAAAGGAGGCTTGTTGAAATAAAGTATGGGTGTATAAAACTGAAGTGAGTTTACGCGCTCACAGATATAACTTGTGACCAACCCAGTTCTGACTGTGACTCGGTCAAGCTCATGCCCGTTTCCCGGGTTGCTCTGTCTACCTCCTGTCTTCCCCCCTGGGCTGCCTGTCCCATAGAGATATCCCTCACCTGCGTCCCCATGAAGAGCTGCACGTGGCACTAAGTGCCCTACAACATTCTCTGGCCTCAGCTGCTCCATCGGTACTCCCCCATTTTCATGCAAAAGCCTTCCTCCTTTCCATTCCTTCCTCCCTCCTTCTCTCCCTTCCTTTCCTTTTCCCTTCCTTCCTCCCTCCCTCCTTCCCTCCCTCCCTTTCCTCCTCCCTCCTTTCCTTCCTTCCTTCTTTTGCACAATAACTACTAGGTCTCAACTCCATGCCAGACCCAACACTGCTTTGGGGAAACAGTAGTGATTAAAAATGAGCCCAGTCCTCATCCTCAGGGGACCATCTCTGAGGACAGCTTCTATTCTTCTGCTCCTTTGTTCCTGACACCCAGTCACTGACCTCAGAGTCAGAGGCTTCTCTTAGCCCTTGGAGTACAAAGCGTACTGTCCCAAGCATTCCCGCATTTGGTTTCCACACAAATCCTGAAAAGCATGTGTGGCGGCTGTTATTATAAAGAACACCTAACCCTCATATGTGGCTCAGACAAGCCAGCACGGTCCAAGGGCCTGATCTGGACTCGCTCATTACACCCTTGCAACACCCCCTCAGGGAGATATGATCATTATTCTCCTTGTACTCTCAGGAAACTGAGGGATGGAGAGCTTTTGTCATCTGTCCTGCGTCTCAGAGCACGAGGCCACTCTGGAGGGGGGTTGAGGGGAGGCAGGTAGCACAGGGATTTGAGGCATGGGGGATGGGTCCTGGGAAGGCAGGATGGGGAGAGGCCAAGAAAGGAAGGGAGGGGGAGCTCAGGGTGGCTTTAGCCAAAAGCAAATCACTCTGGGAGAAAAGAGGGTCAGAACGGGTGGGCGAGGCCATGGGAGAAATTCAAGCTCCTTCCATCCCCATGCTAAGCAGTGGTGCCACAGTTGAATAATTCTGATGAAGAAGGTGGTTTTTATCTCTCTCAGGAAGCTTGGAAACACTTAAAAACCATCTTGCATTAAAGGCCTCTGAGGCTTATCCTATTTGAATTAGAAAAATGCATGGGGTCTCCAGGCTGTGAAATCCCAAAGGCACCTGACTTCTGCTTCCTGGCTCCTCTCTGTAATGTGAACTGCAATCATGAAACAATACTTGGCATTTATCTATCCAGAGAATTCTCTTCTGTTTTTTTTTTTTCTTTCTTCCTTTTCAAGGAGCTGAAAGCTATTAATAGCACTGATGATGGTAATTCAGAAGGTGGTAGGTTGCTTTTTATTTTTATTTGAATCATAAAATTAGGGCTTGTCCCAATGTTAAGGGCAGTCAGAAATAATGCCAAAGAGTTTGTGACTCAGAGAGCAGTTTCAATCTCCTTGTCATGTTCATTTGAGAAAAGGGGAGCGCTTGTCACAGGTGCCTCTGTTCTGTGAACCATGGTTGTGCATTTCCACCACCAGTGCAAGGGTCCTGGGGTGCCTCATCTGACCCTCTGAAGTCTGTTCCCCCCACTAGGTTCTTTTTATTTTTTAATCTTTTTATTTTTTAAGTTTATTTATTTATTTTTGAGAGAGAAAGAGCACAAATCGGGGAGGGACAGAGAGAAAGAAGGAGACAGAGAATCCAAAGCAAGCTCCAGGCTCTGAGCTGTTAGCACAGAGTCCAACACGGGGTTCAAACCCATGAACTGTGAAATATGACTGAGCTGAAATTGGACGCCCAACTGACTGAGCCACCCAGGAGCCCCTTATTTTTAAATTTCCATTTATTTATTTTGAGAGAAAGAGAGAGAATGCAAGGGGGGCGGGAAGCAGAGAGAGAGGGAGAGAGAATCTCTAGCAGGTTCTGCTCTGTCAGTGTGGAGCCCGTTGTGGGGCTCAAACCCATGAACCGTGAGATTGTGACCAGAGACAGAACCAAGACTCAGACACTTAACCGACCGAGTTCCCCAGGTGCCCTGTCCCCACTAGATTCTAAGTGTGATAAAAACAGATCCTTGGCCCCTTGTTCATTGCAATGTTCCAGTCTGGCATATAGAGCTTGGTCAACAAATATTCGTTCAATATGAAGAAATGGATGAGTGGATAAAGCCCAAATGAGTGATGCTGGTGGAGCTGGTGGAAGTCCCCACTTGGATTAACTTTCTCTCTCTCTCTCTCTCTCTGGTCTGGATTTCTGTGCTTGGTGTGGGCATGATGAATAGAGCATTTGGGGCAGGAAGGTGCTTGCTCATGTTTGGGCAGATTAGAGTTTAGCTCACTGGCGGCTTGGCACCCTGGGCCCCCACAGTGGTAGAGGGGGCTGGGACCGTGCACTGTGGGGGCTGGGAAACTGGCCTGGCCACAGAGTCAGGCTCTGGAAGGGATAGTTGGGACAACCAGACATAGGGTCCGAGGGGCTGTATCCATGTTAGACCCAATTCTGGTAGTGGGGCTTGTCGAAGTAGCTGAATGGGTGGACAGCAAGGTGTAGAGCAGTAACAGGCTGGGGCTGACCTTACGAGAAGCATATGGGGGCTTTGGGGGAAGTTACTGGTGCCTGGTCCCTGGGGTGGGGCTGCTCAGTCGGCAGCCTGAGGCACAGGAAAGGGCAGATCTGGGACCCAGGAGGAGGAGACCAACAAACACTAGGAATGATGTGAGCATTTATATAGGAATAGGTGTGCTGAGTCCCAGATTTCCAGCCCTGGGATATAATGTAGGTCAGCCAACAAACTGGAGTGTGGATCCAGGGAGAGCTAGTCTAGACTAGGCCGCCAGAATGGGGTAGGTATGGTGGGGAATGCTGTGGCTTGGGAATCACAGGACTCTCACCTGCCCCTGATTCCAGTGGTCTCGACTAGACCTCAGCATTCTGAGTCAGATGAATATAATCTAAATCTAAAGTGTAGAATTATACAGAGATGGGATTATACCTATGTGTCCTCCCCTCTTTGGGACCGGCTTACTTGACCCTGAAGTTTAAGGACATCATTTTTTTAAAAAAAATATTTATTTTTGAGAGAGACAGAGAGATACAGAGAAACAGAGTGCAAACAGGGGAGGGTCCAAGAGAGAGGGAGACACAGAATCTGAAGCAGGCTCCAGGCTCTGAGCTGTCAACACAGAGCCCGATGTGGGGCTTGAACCCTCAAAGCATGAGATCATGACCTGAGCAGAAGTCAGAGGCTTAACTGACTGAGCCAGCCAGGTTCCCCTTTAAATTTTTTTTAACGTTTATTTATTTTTGAGAGAGACAGAGACAGAGCATGAATGGGGGAGGGACCAAGAGAGAGGGAGACATAGAATCCGAAGCAGGCTTCAGGCTCTGAGCCGTCAGCACAGAGCCTGAGGTGGGGCTTGAACTCACAAACCATGAGATAGTGACCTAAGCCAAAGTCAGACACTTAACTGATTGAGCCACCCAGGTGCTCCAAGGCCATCATTTTATTGAACTGGAGACAGCTAGTTCATGAGACCAGGGTGAGCCCCAGGAGTACAGTGCTGTAGAGCAGGGGTTCTGAGGGTGTCAATTGAAGAGAGTATAGCTTGGGGTGGGCTGGGGAGCTCCTAACTCATGCTGGAGGGAACTTGGAAATCTGATAACAGTATCAGGTGGCAGTGTTGAATGTCAAGTCTGAGGAAGTGATGCAGAGTGGAAGCAGTGGAGGGATGAGGACCAAACCCAGAGGTACAAAGACCCCCGGCCATGAATGATGGAAGGAGAGTGGGGGGTGCAGAACCCGGACCTTCACGGGAAGACACTAGAGTGCTGTGCCTGGCACAACGTGGATGGAGGGTCGGGATGGCAATGGGAGGGTAAGAGATCCCTGCCTCACTGGGAAATGGGGAAAGAGTACCAAAGTACGAAGCCATGGCATGTGACTTTAGGGATGTTCTGGTTCCAGACACAAATGGAAGGCATTCTTGTCTGCTGTACACAGATAAGGACTTTGCTAGTTGGCTTCCGTGGCAGAGACTTCCACTGGCAGCTGGGGCACCAAATTTCACCTGGTACTTAGAGAGAACAAAAATGAAAGACGCTGCTTTCCTTCCTTCTTTTTTTTCTTTCCCCAGACAGTGTCTCATTGTCTCCCTAAAGCCCTCCCTGCCTGATGTCATCCTCATGACCGCCTCCCCCCAATTTGGTTATCTCTACTTACCCAGACTTCATTCATTCATTCATTCATTCATTCATTATCATTATTTAAATGCTTATTTTTGAGAGAGACACACACATACACACAACCATGCGGCTACTGTCACAGACCGCTATTTCTGTCATCATGCTCCCTAACCCACAAGATAGAAACTGGTTCCTCCATGTCCCAGCCCATTCTGGCCCAGTCTTGTTTTTCTGAGCTTATCTGATGATATCCCTTGGCAGCTTCTGCACTGGACCCATCTCAGAAGCCACTTCAGATGCTCTCGACTTCACCTGTCTACCTGTCTTCAGGGCCTTCTTCCAGCTGTTCTAGTAGAGTCTATCAGCTAGATCTGGGTAGTGGGACAGGAGATTTTAGATAGTCTTGACTCATTCTGCTAGAAGACTTCTTGGCAATCTACATGTGATAATCCATTTTTCACCACTGAACAAATAGAACGGACATATGGATACCAGGAGGGGTTAAGAGCCTTGTGCTTAGAGGGGCTCCATGCTTGGTTTAATGTTTTGCGTAGGTGCCTTCAAATTTTTAACAACATTTGAACAAGGGTCCTTGTATTTTCATTTTGCATTGGACCCTAGCTCCTCCTGCTATGTGGATTTTGACCACATTCAGGTAGACACAACCTGACTGCACCTCACTTATGTCCAATGCTGTGAGCCTCTTGTTTCTTGCCCTACAGCTTCCCTGTTGAAGTTCAAGTATCAGGCACCTTTAGAACTGGGGGTGTTGCTTATGAGCCCCCTTGGGGTGAACTCTTGCACAGTGGGATATAGGAGTGGAGATAGAAGTTTTTCTCTCTTCTCTCCCCTCCTTGCCCCTCCACCCCAGGATAGACCATCTCGAGATGCATTTGATATGGCTGATGGAAGATGGTCCTGTAAGGTGGACAGATCTGTTGTCCTTAGCAGTGGCCAGTTCAGTGGCATTTTGGTTGCCCTCCTTCCCTGGCTCACTCCCTTTCCTGGTTTCTCTTGTTTCGGGGCCTGTACCCTCTAAAAGTCAAGGAACACTCATCAGTGACTGCTGTGTTGGTCAGGGTGGGTCACTGATGAAAAGTCTCGGCGAGACAGGTCTTGCCAATCTCTGTACAGGCCTCCCCCGGCACCTGAAAGGTGTGTTAAGGTCAGAGACTGCCATATGCTCTGGTTAGGAGGCGGGTCTCCAATTCACTCTGCCCAGGTTTGAGTCCTGGCTCCACTGTTTAGTTGTCAAAATGGAATGACCTTTGACCTGTCACTTGACCTCTTTAATCTCAAATTCCTCTACAGACTGGAGATGTTAATAGTATCCAGCTCAAGGGGTTGTTGAAGATTAAGTAAATCTCATAAAAGGTTAGCACAGGGACTGGAATTGGGAGCTTTGCATTTGCCCAGAAGCAATTGCTATTATTCTCACGCACTGGCCGAGACTTGCCCTTCAAGGCAGAGACTCCTGTCCTGGGCCCCGAAGCTGCTGAATGTACAGATTCTCTGTCTAAAGGAAGGAAATGGACGAGGTGCTCACATAGCCTCTGAGGATGGACAGACATGACCTCAAAATCCAGGGTTGCTGTGTATTGGCACGTTGCCTACATTGGCTTTCTTTGTATAGAAAATGGGGAGAGTTGTTTTAGCAGAGTTGTGGGCAAAAATTCTCCTTGCCTGTCACAACATTTATTCTTTACAGAAGATGTTGCACAAAGGGTCTTGAACACCAAGAGATAGATATTTATTAGAAAGTTTTTTAAAAAATTTAAAACACAGTCTTTGTTTTTTACTCAAGAGAGTATTAAGTAAAAAGCTATATCAGCAGCCCTTGGCTGGTGAGTCTCCATCTGAGCAGACTGTAGTCCCCTCCCCATTCTGAGTGGGGTGTTGGGGGGTGGGGAGAGGTCAGCTGACCATAGGAACCTTATCATTTGTGCCCCTGGGGGGCAGGGCTTTCTTTATTACATTTTTTTTCTCCCAAATCGCTTGCTATAACTTATATAAATTATCTCTTGGGAACAAAATGACTTAAGGTCTCCCGGTATCCATGGGCCCATTCCATATGTTCAGAGATGAAGGATGGGTCATCACACACAAATGGCCAAGAAGCCTTTTAGCAGAGTGAGTCAGGATTTTCCAAAATTTCCTTTGGCACCACAGTCTACTTAATAGTTGGGGTGGCAGCAGCAGTAAGAATAAGGACAGGAAGAAATCACAGCAGTAGTGATCGCTCTTCCTTTGGTATTTTCCATTCGTTATGTTATGTGGGGCACTCACCACTCTTGATAAATAAGGAAACCAACTCAGAGAGGTTAAGTGATTTGCCAGAGATAGCACGGGATTTAGAAGCAAACAGCTGAGCTGGATTCACACCTGAGTTTTTTTCCAATCACCTGTTCACTCTCCACTTTTAATTGTTAGGCCATTTGCCTCTCTTGGTTGTCATAGGGACCCGAGGAGACAAAAGTCCATAAAGTGTCTGACACTTAGTAGGCCAATGCTATATGTTGGCTTTTTCCCTCCAATCTGTCCAAGGTCCTGGCCATTTGGTCGTGCCTTTCCCACTTTGATACAGACCTTAACTCTTCCTGTTGAAACATCATATTCTGCAATCAGTGTTTTGGAGGAAATTGTTTATTTCCTATTACTATCTTCCCAGAGGGGCCCAGGCTCCTTCTTGCTCTGGCTCACTTTTCTGGAACTTTGCTGGAGGCTCCTGGTTCTGGCCTCCCCATCTTTCCTGCTCTGTGGGGCATCAAGGGGAAAGTGGCTTCCTTCTCCAGACTTCTGTGCCCGCCAGCCACACTGTCCATGGCTGACCTACATCCATAGGGCTGATACGTGTAGTGACTGCATTATAGAGTACAATTGCAGAGAGCCCAGGAATAGACAGAGGAAGAGTGGCTAATAACAATTACTTTGATGGTAATAATACCATTTCCTGATTGCTTGCTAGTGCTAAACACTGTAGAACTAAGGATTTTATTTACCTGGACTGTCTCATCAAATCTTCAAAACAGCACTATTCAATAGGTACTTTTATTTCTGTAATCTCACTGTCAGCACTGAGAACAGTGCCTCAGAAATAGAAGGGGACTCAGGTCATATTTGTTAAATCTTGAATGAGTCTCCTCTTTCATGGAAGCCAGAGAGGTTTAGTGGCTTGCTTAAGGTCACACAGCAAGTGTAGACTTTCACCCAAGGAATCTGAATCTAGTTTGTTCTCTCAGCTATTGTACAATACTGTCTCCTGTTAACCAGGGGCTAAATGAGGGGCAGGAAGTCTCCATAGGGGACCCCCAAACTTCCAGTCAAGACCTGAATTTGAATCCTAACATTGCCACTTAATACTTTTGAGTAAATCCCTTAACTCTCAGGGACACACTGCTCATTGGCCAATCCCCTGCCGCCTCTGCTCTAGAGACAGTGTTATGGGTTGAACTGTGCCCCCGCCCCCCAATTCATGTGTTGAAATCTTAACCCCAATGCCTTAGAATGAGACTTTCTTTTTTTTAATGTTAATTTAATTTTGAGAGAGAGAGAGAAAGAGAGAGAGAGCAGGGGAGGGGCAGAGAGAGAGAGAAAGAGAGAGAGCAGGGGAGGGGCAGAGAGAGAGAGAGAGAGAGGCAGAGAATTTGAAGCAGGCTCCAAGCTGTCAACACAGAGCCCAATATGGGGCTCAAACTCACCAGCTGTGAGATCATGAGCTGAGCCAAAGATGCTTAACTGACTGAGCCACCCAGGTGCCCCAGAACGTGACTTTCTTTGGAGTAGAGTCTCACGGGAGCAATCCAGTTAAAAAGGCCGTTAGGATTGACCTGGGAAATCTGGACACAGATGCACGGAGAAGAGGTGATGCAAGATGGCACAGGGAGAGGCAGCGGGCCACCTCCCAAAGCCGCAGAGGGCGCACCCCTCCCTCACAGCTCTCAGAAGGAAGCAAACCTGTGGACACCTTGATCTCGGACGTCTAGCCTCTGGACTGTTGTGTAAGCCACCCAGTCTGTGATACTTTGTCATGACAGCCCCAGCACCGAAACAGGCGGAGAAAAGGACTCTGCAGCTAGGACTGGCCAGGTGACACGGCATTGGCAATGACAGGTGAGGGCAAAGGGTGCTGGTGGGAGAACTTCTGGGGAGGCCTTGCTCTCCCGGGAGAGGTGGCTGGTGTCACCAGCACCCATCTCCCCTACATCCTGCCTGACTGCAGAAGGGGTGTCTGGGTCGTTTTAGGAGGGTTGGAGAGAACGCCCAAGGATCGCAGGGACGCCCGCCCGGCTGCCACTGCCCCCACCGCCACCGCCCGCTTCTAGGCTCCTTGTTTTGTGGGAAGACGAGCTCCTGCTTCCTTAAGCCCAACGGTCAGGCCGCGTGTGACTTGCTGGTGCACAAACTCCTGACGTGCTCTTGGAAGGCGCTTCTTGAACAGAGTGCGTCTGACCACGTTCAGGGGGCCTGCCGTGCAGACGAAATGAGAACCTCCGCAGAGTGCCTGCTACGAGTGGCGAAACGCCACGTGAACTGTGAGTTACCAGCATAACACACGAGCCAGAGCCGTCATTGCGACCTAGAGCCTGGTCCCAACCCCCGACTCGTAAAACCCTGGTTTCCCCACCAACCAGCCAGATGGCCTGCAAGACATTCTGTTTCTGGTCATTTCGCATGATTATTATTTAAAGCTGGAAGGAGGCCTGGAGGTGGTTTAATTCAAACCCTTTATTTTATAGACGAGAAATCTGAGGCCCAGAGAAGCTGGCTTGTCCAAGGTCACTCTGGCAGAGCCAGGCCCTGAATCCAGGTGTCCTTGGACCCCAGAACAGGGGTCCTCTGGTGCAGACACAGCATGGGCCAGGAGACTTGTGTGAGGGTCTGCGTCTAAGAACTGACTGCTTAAAATGCTTTTTTATTTTATTTTATTTCATTTTATTTTATTTCATTTATTTTTTTTCATAAAAAATGCCTTTTGACTTAGGGCTCAAAGGCCCTCTGTTTCCCCACTGTCTGAGAAGATGTGGTCTCGTTTTTTCCACATCTCTGTCTCGGCCTCTTCTGAGCATGTGCACGGTCTGGCTGGTACCACTGGGCTTTGTTTTCTTGTCTTGCTTCCCCTGCCCCCATTAATAACAATAGTTACCACTGTTGACTGCTTACGGTGTGCGAGGCACTGGAGAGTTCTCCTCAAATACGGTCTCAAGTAACAATTGCAGTGACACCAGGGTGTTGGTATATTATCCCCATTTATAGATGCAGTCCTCGAGATAAAGCCACTTCCTCTGGGTCACTCAATGAAGCCAGCTTTCTCCTGGCCATGTGATCCAAGGTTTCCAATTCAATTTAAATCAAGTCAATAAATTTTCAGTTCTGGGTCCCCTCCTGGGCCCTGGGGATAGAACTGTGTTATGGTGTGGGGTCTGAATGCTCATGTCCCTTCCCACCCCTTAATTCATACGTTGAAATCACAATGTCCAATGTGAAGATTAGGAGGTGGGGGCCTTTGGGTGGTGGTTAGGTCATGGGGACAGGGGCCTCGTGAGTGGGATTAATGCCTTTATAAAAGGGGCCCCGTGGACCTAGCCCACCCCTTCTATATAATGTGAGGTCACCGGTCTATAACCATTCTGGCAGCCTGATCTTGGACTTCCAGCCTCCAGGACTGTGAGAAAGAAATTTCTGTGGTTTATAAGGCACCTGATCTGTGGTATTTTGTTATAGCAGCCTGGACAGACTAAGACAAGTGACTGAGACGTTTTGGCCACTGACCTCAAGGAGGTGACCATCCAAAAGAGAAGCATCACCTAAGGCTTGCATGGATGGTGCAAGGGTCATGGGCATACCCTCTGGAGCCAGAGAGTCTGGGCTCGAATCCTGGCTCTGCCACCCATTGGCTGTGTGACTTTGGGCAAAGTACTTTATCTCTGTGGCCTTGGTTTTCTTACCTGTACAATAGGGACAGTAGTAATACTCCCCTCAGAGATTGTTGTGAGGATTAAAGTAGTTAGTACATGTCAGCTGTTGGGAACACAACACATTTTAGCTATTGCTATTATTATTTTAATTTCATTCACTCGGCATCTGTGTGATCCTCTGCTCAACCTGTCTTACCTGGTTGAGTTCATTGGCTCCGGCTGTCAGTTTCAGAGCTGGTCTGCTCACCTTGTACTGATGATGGTCTCCACTCCATCCAGCTGCTACTCCATCCAGTTATTGAACAACTCTAGAAGAGAGGCCAACAGAAGTTTGTCACCTACCTCTGGTAGAGTAGGAAGAGGGCCCGTCTTTCCCCATGGGGTCCGTGCCTCCCTCCATCCCTCCAGCACTATTATAGAGGGTGGTGGGCTTTGGGAAATTTTTCACTATTCTCTCCACTCAGCTCCTCGGTGTTCTGCCCTGTGAATTCTTGAGGGCCCCTCTGGCTTGACTGTCTGATTATTTGATGTTATGACTGAAAGCCAAGATACAAAAGCGGCTACGAGGGAACATACAGGACAAATTCGGTCCTCACGTGTGTGGTGTAAACAACAATCAGAACAGCAAAACCTAACACGACAGAAGTAAGGATGGAGGGCCAGAGGTCAGAGGGTGGGCATTATCCCAAAGCTTCAGAGTTTCCTGTCTGTAAAATGAGAGTGGAATATTTCATCCTTAAGCTTTGTTCTGCTCGTAAAATTTCTAGAGCCCCGGGGTTTTAGGAGAAGGACCTCTTTTAGGCATGAAAAGGCAAGCTGAATCGGGGTTTTTGGGGAGAGGCTGAGGGGGCCAAGAGGAAGGAGGACTTGTCCCTGTCACAGCCTCCTCCAGACCCCTGGAGAAACAGGAATAATTTTGGGTGGGAAAAACAGGATGAGAACACAGGACCTGCCTTCTGGGGTCTCCGGACTAGGCTCTGATGGATCTGGGTCTTTGACGAGGAGTGAGGGACCTGGAGGGAAGGTAAGTAAGAATTCAAGAGCCTCATCTCTCAATTGAGACTCTACTCTCTGATGGACCTAGACAGCTGTGAGTTCCCATCCCTCTTTTTCCATGGTCTAGGGAGTGGGGTGGACGAGTTCAAATCTCTGAGCCTTAATTTCCCCTGATGAAAATGAGAATAAGATAACACCTCATAGGGCAGTTGTGAGAACTTGGTAACATATACTGGCCATAGAGATTTAATAACTGTCTTTGGGATTCATAGAAGTGATTTTGGATGTTATCTGAATTTTTCTGAAGACTGGGTCATTTGCTCTGTCAGAATTATTTTTTGAGAAATGTAGACGCCTTGCTGTCTAACATGAGGCACATTACTCTCTGTCTCAGTTTCTTCTTCTGTAAAATGGGATAACAATCCTTCCATCATAGGACAGTTTTTAATTTTTTTAACGTTTATTTATTTTTGAGAGAGAGAGAGAGTGAGAGTGCAAGCAGGGGAAGGGTAGAGAGAGAGAGAAGACACAGAATTCAAAGCATGCTCCAGGCTCTGAGCTGTCAGCATAGCGTCCAACACAGGACTTGAACTCATGAGCAGTGAGATCATGACCTGAGCTGAAGTCGGACACTTAACCAACTGAGCCACCCAGGTGCCCCATGACGGATGTTTTAAGCTGCTGCAATTTGTGGATGTTTGTTATGTAGCAGTAGCTGATTAATACGCTGGCTTTTAATACAAGGTCTGCTTCTAACTCTCTGTGTGACTTTGTCCAAGTCATTTTACTTTTTGGGCATCAGTTTTCCTGTCTCTAAAGTGGGAAGAATTAGGCACAATTTTTTTTTTCAAAATATTGATTTGTTTCTATTCCCAAAAAGGAAACCAAGGTTCTAGGGAATGGACACCCTGTGAATCTTTCTTCTACCCTACATTCCCTTTGAATTTGGTTGTTTGGTCTTTGCCCTAAATATAAATAAATATAGGCTGACCATTTATTTCCTTCCTGATGGAAGGAAGAAAAAGATGAAGGAGAGGAAACTAACCTGTATTAAGCACCTGCTTTGCATTTGGTGTTTTGCCAGTGGCAAGTGACATTTGCTTTAATCTGTGGGATGACCCTGAGGTGGGTTTGATTATTCTTGCCTTGTAGATGAGGGGCTCTTAAGGCCTAGGCTTAGTGCCCTGTCACATCTGTCACGTTCTACTGGCCAAAGTAATTTGCAAGGTGAGCCCGATTCAAGGGCATGAGGAAAGAGACACCATCTTCAGATACGTGTGTATGTGGGGGAGAGGGGACCGGCAGCATCCATTGCAAGGCACACAGATCCAGGAAGGCCATTGATTTGGGCCATTGACACAATCAATCTGCCACAGCTCCTAAGCGGAATAGCCTAGTTATTAGGAATAGGGATGGAGGGGAGGACCGGAACGGCAATCAGGGCACCTACTGCCGGCCCTGGCTCCCGATCAGGTCTAGGAGTGCGGTAGAACCGGTAGAAGCTAAGTGTTGAGATGGAGGCATCTAAGAAGACGGTTCCGAGCTTATGGCACTGGAGGGACACCATATTCACATCCAGGCAGAGCACGTACCACAATGGAAAGAAGTGTCCACATCGATGTGCGGGCGGCCAGAGCACAGCTCTTGTGTGATGAGAACACTTTGTGCTGCTTATGGGATTGCGTGATACTCCCCCCATCCCCACCCTGCCAGGTTACTTGTGACCTGTGCCAGAGGCAGGGTTTCTTTTAAGAATATGAAAGTAATACATGAGAATTAAGAAAATTTGGTATAATTCAGTAAAACGGAAAAAGAAAGTAAAACAAATCACCCAGTTGCATGATCCAAAGTTAGTCACTGTTAACATCCTAATACAGTTTTTTAGCCACCTTTCCCCTCCTGCGTATCTAGGCTTTTTGATATAGTCCACCCAGTATGAAGAAGCATTTTTAAAACCATAGTCTGTGAGGGGAACCTTTTTATGTTCTGATTGGTTTTGTCAACCTATGGAACATTATTTTGACTATAATAATTCAAATTCTATCTACCTATCATCATCAATCTATCATCATTTTATCTATCATTCTATCATCAACCATTCTATCTATTATCTATTGATCTATCATCTATCTGTCATTCTATCTATTATCTATCTATCTATCTATCTATCTATCTATCTATCTATCTATCTATCTATATATCTATCTGTCTATCTATCTATCTATCTATCTATCTATCTAATATCATGTATCTAGAGATCCAGAACTGGAAAGGGCAAAAATGACAAAATGACTTAGTCCAGAGCACAGCATAAACAAAAAGTAGAGGTGTGAGTTCCTGACCAGGAAGGTTGGAGGCTGGTCCAATTCAGATGGGGCGGCATCCTGCGTCTTTGGGCCTGTGCCGACCCTCTCCTGGATTTTCACACAGCTCGGTATTGGAGCATCTGGCTAAAGTTCTCGCACCTTCTAATTGGTGTGAGATGGGTCAGCTGTGGCTCAGGCAATGTGCTCCAAGTTCTTCTTAGAAAAAAATACATATATATTTGGTTATAAAAATGCTTCACATCAGATCTACAGTTTGGTTAGCTATAGGCACCATGCTGTCTGGTAGATCAGTAGACCTCTAGTATTTATTTATCTTATGGACCTGAGACTTTGTGTTTCTCTGATTCTTCCTCCATTTCCTCTTCCCCCCTATTCCTGGCAACCCCCCATTCTGCTCTCTGCTTCCATGATTTTGACTGTGTTCCATGGCTCATGTAAGTGGGATCATGTACTATGTGTTCCCCTGTGTTTGGCTTTTTTCTCTTAGCATATTGTCCACCGGTTTCATCCACTTCTCTCCAAACTCAACAAGTTGTATAGGTGAAATATGTACGGCTTAAAAACCAAGAGTCAGGTCTCCACCCGGTGCTTTCTGTGGATGGTGCTGCTTTCCGTGAGGGTGTCCCTCACGTGCTCCTGTCTGAGATCCCCTTATGTTGCTACAGTTGTTTTCAGACTCTCAGCCTCTGTCTCCTTCTGTGCCTTGGGGGACCTGAGCCAGTTCAATGTACTGTTAAAACCCATACTGATGGGACGCCTGGGTGGCTCAGTTGGTTAAGCATCTAACTTCAGTTTAGGTCATGATCTCGTAGTTTGTGAGTTCGAGCCCTGCCTCAGGCTCTGTGCTGACAGACGGATCTCGTACTCTCCTAGTGGGGTGAGTGTGGGAGAGCGGGCAGACAATCTGTACCAGTGGGGTGGGCACTCGAAACCCACTTAATGCAAGTGCCTTTTTCAGTTTTTTTTGAATGTTTATTTATTCTTGAGGGAGAGAGAGAGAGAGAGAGTCAGATCACAGGTGGGGGAAGGGCAGAGAGAGCGGGAGACACAGAATCTGAAGCAGGCTCCAGACTCTAAGCTGTCAGCAAAGAGCCTGACGCAGGGCTCGAACTCACAAACTGCGAGATCATGACCTAAACTGAAGTCAGATGCTCAATTGGCTGAGCCACCCAGGCACCCCATCAGTTTGGGTTTTAACGGTACATTGAACCACTGCTTTAAACAGACCTGTGCTTCCTTCACGTCACCCCCAAATATCCACAAGCCTCAGCCACACAGCACATGGCCCTCCTCGACTGTTTCCAGCTTCTGTCCCAAGATGCCAAAGGCATCAAATTTTTTGCATAGTTATTATCACATTGCCCACAAATCCTGAAATCTTATCTCACTTTCTATTTCACAGTATTTGCTGGAGCTCTCATGTTCTAAGAAAATGCCCTTTGCCATGGCTGCATAATATTCCACCGCCTGAAACCATTTAAAATATTATTTCCTTACAACTGAACATTCAGGTTGTTCTTGACATTATTGGTATCTATAGTGAACACTTACACATAAAGGGTTTTTTTTTCTTTCCAAATTTAGGATCTCTTCCTTGGGATAGATTTCCAAAAGCAGGATTTTTTTTTTTTTTTTTAATAATAAAGGTACGGTCATTTAAAAGAAAAGACTTGTGGAAGAGTTTTCTAAATCACTCTCCCAAAGGATGTACCAATGTGACCTCCCACCAGTGATGGATCAGCGTGACCACTCACTGCTGAGAGGTAGCATTTTCTGGAGTTACTTTGAACAGTGGAAGAGAGCTAGTCTGGGGAGCTTCAAAGGTGTTGCGGATTAAAGACATGATTTGAAAGGCGATATCAAGGAGAGAGGGAGACCATCAGCGGAACTAGCGAGGAGGAGGGTCAGGTGGGGAAGCAGAAGGGATGGATCTCGTGGACTTCACAGGGTCTCGGGTTCTACCCTACCAGGTCCAATGTGTTTTCTGGGAACTCCTTCTGATCCATCAAGACCCAGCTTGAGCTCCCCCTCCTATGGGAAGTCCTCCTGGGCTCCAGGTAGAGTGGAGGTGACACTTCCTGTCTGTGTACCCACCCCATTGTCCTCTGGGTATTAACTGTCTCATGGCCACAGCTCTGTGTGTGTTCCTGCTAACCCAGGAGCTTCCCTTAAGGCAGGGACCACATTTTTCTCATTTCTGTGCCCCTTGGTGCCTTACTCACATAGGGGTCACCAGAGGTCTGTTGAGAGGGTGATTAGATCGAATGGGCCCTCTGTATTTTGACTTGCTCCATCCCAGAGGCTGTGTCTATCGTGGCTCACACCTAGATTTCCCATTCCCAGCCAGTGACTTTGTAATATCTGGTTGAACTTTCCCTCTCACCTCTTATCTGCCTTCTAGTCTCTGTCCTGCCTTCCCCATGTTCATGTGTAAGCTCAGAACCATTCCGGGCCCTGGAGTATTTCCTGATGGATTGATTAAGTTGCTCACTCAACAAAGACATGCTGAGCACCAACTATGTGCCAGGCGTTGTTCCAGGAACGGGGGGACCAGTCATGAGCGGGACAGGCTGTTCCTGTCCTTCGCTCACCTTCCCACCAGGTGAGGGCCCAAGCATTCCTGGTAGTTTTCAGGGCAGTGAAGGGGGTGAGATGGGGGTGTGGGGTGCCCTGCTGGCACAGGTGGTAAGAGGAAGTCTTACACCCAAGCTGAGGTCTAGATGGTGAGGACACATCAGCCACAGAAAACCTGGAAGTCAGAGAGCTCTCAGTAGAAGGAATGGGCCCGTGCAAAGGGCCACGACATGGTAAAATCCTGGCACATTTGGGAAGTAGAATGATGGGGCTAGATCACAGGACATGAGAAGGCATGGAGTGGAAGGTGAGGGTAGCAGAGCCCAGATGACTCAGGGCCTCGAAGATTAAAGAAGTTTGCTTTAATCTTGAGGGCCAAAGAAGGCAGTGAGAGTTCTAAGGATATGGTTAAATTTACATTTAAAAAGATCATCTACTTGCTGTTTGGAGAACACAGAGCAGACAGAAAGGAACACTCCTGGGATCCCAGTGAGGAAGGTCTTGCCAGCTTTTGAGGCAAGGGGGGCAGGGCAGGAGATGGCTATAAGTCACGTCTGACAACAGAATCACAGGTGAGGGCAAGGGTGGGGGATGCCAGGCTGGGCCTCAGGTGTTTGGTCTGCATGTGCAGGTGAATGTAATGTTTTAGAACTCACTTGGGGGAGGAGCAGGGATTTTTTCCTTTTTGCCCATAAGGTTGGGAAAGAGCCAAGAACCAAGAATTCTTCCTACTGTTCTAGACCTTCCAGATCTGGGCCTCTGTCTTACCTTTTCCATTCTGGCCTGGAGCCCCCAATCTCATGTTTGAATCCTAGCCTATGGACACTATGGTGCATCTTCCGGATACATGCTCTGCTGATACACACCTGTCCTTCCCAAACCATCATTTGAACCCTATTCTGGCTGCCATGTCAGACTTCCTCCCCTTCCTCTACAGCTTGTCCTCATACCCTGCCCTGTCCCCTTTCACCCTGCCCCCAGTGCCCAAGGTCTGTCCACTCCAAGTCTATGGCACTGCCATACAGGTATAGCTGACCAGGTCTCAGGGTAGAAATAATAATGGCCAACAGGCATAATACGTGTTGTATGGGCAGGTGCGTATCTTAGTTCAATCAATCATCACAACGGTGCTGTTCAGTTGCTACTATTATCATCCCCAGGGTACAGATGAAGAAACTGAGGCCAAGAGTGTTTATGTGACTTGTCTATGGTCGCACAGATGCCAAGTTGTGGAGCCGGGATATGAAGGCTCTGGAGCCTGTGTGCTAACCTACAGCACTGCAAGATCTGGAGGAACATGCTATAGGTCTGTCCCACAAAGATATATTGGCCAGCGTAACATGCTGAGGACTCCTGATAGGAGAGCCATGCTCATTGGCGGCCAGTGGATTTCCTCCGCCTTCTCCAGCCCCATCACCAAGGGCGACAGAAAGCTAGAGAGGATCTCACAGAGAATCAGATTATTGATTCACCATCCCTATTTGGGCATTTATTCATGGAACATGTTTTGTTTTTACAACTATTATTTTATGAACATGATTTTGCCGAGTGCCAATCACATCCTTGCATTCATGGCATTTACGTTCTCCTTCCTGTGATCCCACGTTCCAAGGCATGTGCAAGTGCCCCCACTTTTTTCTGTCCCCCTGCGTCAACCCAGGCAAGTCCTTGTTTATGACACCCACCCCTTTCTGCGACGCTAACTATCCTTCTTGGCTGTGCCTAACCCGTGCTACTAAACTACCTCATCTCAGGCACCCCTTACCGATTTTCCAGGGTGGGCAGCTACCAGCTGTATATAATGGCAAACATCTTCTGAAATCCTGAGCAGAGAAACAGGAGGGTAGCTGGGACCGGTTTCTGAAACTGTGGATCAGTGGAAGCTGGGGCGTCTGTAACACAGTGAACAGGATGTAATAACTAGATGAAGAAATCAGGGATAAGGGGCAGTGAGGGTTAGAAAATCAAATTGAACTAAGATTCATGTGTAAAATGCCTACTCCAAGGTCTTATAAAATTGTTATAAGAGCATTGGCTATCTGCTTTGAGCTCCCTGGCAGCCAAAATAAAAAGGGAAAACATGATTAGTTGGTAAGATTTGCATGGTCCAGGGGGTGAAAACAAAATGGTTTATTGGTTGAAGCCTAGATTTTTCATGTACATGGAACAGAAAGAAATGCCTCCCTTGTGTACTCATCAAGAGGACCCTGGCTGATGTAGTGGGAAATCTCCTTAACAAAATTACTGTATTAAAATGTGCTTGCTTTCCTAAGCCATTTCATATTCATGGCAAGCAGCCTTGGGAATGGCCAATCTCTTCAAGGTCAGGTACCACATTTCTATTTCCCCTGGGTCTCCCGTGGCACCTAGAGTGGTCTTCTGTGCATTGTATGTTTCCTGCCAATGTTATTGCCTGATGACTGTTAATTAGGTGTCTACAGAATCTCAGCATCCTGTGTCTTATACTCCATTTTATCTAAAAAACATCCTCTGACTTTAAAAATTGCTGATGGGTAACTGAGAGGGAAAATAATTAGTGAGGAAAATCGAAACAATGCTCCCTAAATTTATGAGCATTCTTACAGAGATATCTTTTAGGGAGGAAGAATTACCATAAATCCCAAGGGCAAACAATAGCACTAGATGTAAAAGCAGAGAAGCCAAGAGTCAGCAAAAACCTTTGGCAGTTTGCACACTTTGTTTTCTGGAAGACAAAAGGAACTGCCATCAGGTTGGTTTTATGGGTCAGCTACTTGCCCCTTCTCTCCCCTCTTCCCCCTCCCCCCCCCCCATCCCACCATTTGTAGAATGCGAGGTGGCATCTTCATGGAGATGTGCAAAGTGTATAGGTTGCTCATTTCCAAGAGTGACAACATCCCTGTTAGTTACTTCTGACTGCTTGCAAAGAGAGCATGGCTGGAAAGGGAAAGATTTCATTTTCCGAGTGACAGCCCTGGAGTGCACCAATGAGCCAGACCAGGCTGGCGGGTGGGGGGGAGGACACTTAATTCCCGCTCCATGGGGAAGGGCACCTGCTAGAGTAACACCCCAGCCTTCCTGTCTCTCTCACTTCCAACACTTCTCCTCCAGAGGGCAGAGACTTACCTGACTGTTAGTCTGGAGAAGGAACTGGGCATCCCCGACTGGTCCCCTTCCTGTTTTTCTCTTCATTCTACACGCCTGCAGGGAACACCCCCTCTCTCCTCCTCAGTGCTTCAGGTTTTACTGGGGCAGCAGCATGGGGGGAGCCTGCAGGTGATCAGCACTGCTTGTGACCAGGTAGGCCAGTCTGCCTACTTTTGCGATGCAGCATCAGGAAACCAGCTGTTGCTATTTACGTAAGCCTTGATCTCCCACAGCGGAATCAGTGGTGAAGGTGACATTTCAAACCCCCACCACCTGACTCCTTGGTTGATGCCTTCCTTGTGCCAGAGTAGGGAAGGGGAATCTTGTATTTGGACCCCTAAAGCCCTAATGATGACCATAAGCAACAAGCTGTGCATTTATGACACAGGGCAGCAGGTTCTGGGCCAAGGCTCACAGGACTGAGGTGGTTGGAGTGTCTTCTCAGAGTTTTTAACACTGTATGGGGAGGCCATCCATAAACTGTCATTGAAGAAAGCAGGTGATAAATGTTGGTGGAAACCCAAGTCCCCAGGTGAAGTTTTATAAGCAAGATTAGAACACCAGGTGGGGAACCTGTGCGAGACATGTATGTTTTTGCCTGTTTAGCATCTGTTTCCCCTTCTTCTGGTAACTTCTGGCAATTTCCATGGGGAAGCCATTTGTTTTTTAGAGTGTGTGGGGCTCCTCCTACTTTTCTCCAAGGATGGGCACCAGGCCAATGAATTGCAATTTGGGGAAATGTATGGAACTATTAGGAAGGAGAAACTCTGCTTGGGGACTAGTTGGCTGGATGGATGTGAGTCTGAGGTCACCAGTGGGCATCTTGCCACCAAGAGGAAGTATGGCCCATACCCATCGCTATGAGAGCAACACAGAGGAAAGCGGAGGCAAGAAGGGGAGACGGCACTTGCGTCCAGCTATGCCAGAAGCTAGTCACCTAGACTTCTTAACTGAGACGTTGCCTTTTGCTTCAACTTCTTTGTATCACTTTTCCCACTAAAACTAAAATACTAACAATTAATACAGACATCAAACAAGGTCTATGGCTTGTTTGGAAAGAGACAGAAGCCATGCGTTTATTCTTTCTCTTGCTTGCACAAATATTCACTGAGCAGCTGCAGTGAGCCAGGCTCTTTGCTGGGTCCTGGCAATGCAGAGATGAATAAAGCACATCCTCTCCCTCAGAAGTTCACAGGCTAGCTGGAGAGACAGACAGATGATCAAGGAACCATACTGTGATGACTAGGGACATGTGGAGAGCACCATGGTGGCCCAGGACAGGCAACTGCGAATTGGGACCTAAGGATAAGGACGAGCAGGACTGAGAAAAGCAGAGAAGAATAAAATGGTATCTATGACAACATGGAGGAGGGAGACTACAGGGTGAGGCGGGAAGCTAGCGTGTACTAATAATGAGCGGGAGAGGTATTATATCAAGTTAACATGTATCGAGTGTTTATTATACAGAGGGCACTATTCCAAGTACTTTAAATACACACTCTCATTTAATCCTTAGGACAATTCCATGCTGCAGGTATCTGTTTCATAGGTCAGAAACTTAAGGAACTTGCCAGAAGCTGTGCATGTAGCAGGCCAAGGCTGCTGAGACATATATATGCAAAACGTATGAAGCGATGGTAGATGAAACCTGCAGATTTGTGTTAAACGCAGAATTAGCAGACAGGGTGCTGCATTTACTGAGCGCCTACCGTGCGCCAGGCATATACCGGATCTCACAAAATCTTTAAACTCCCCTATTTGATAAGCATTATTAGTCACATTCTTACTAACAAAACTCGGACGTATTTATATTCTCCCTAAATCATGCTATATTAAGTTGCAAAGAAAAACAAAACAAAACAAAAAAAAAACGCCTAACTCCTTAACAATTCTTTTCCATACTCTGCCCCACTCTTTCTTCATGACAGTTATTTTTAATCTTTCTTTTCATTTCTGATCAACTGATGAAAGCTATCGGTCTTGACATACATGGAAATACAAACAAGACTTGGCTTGTGATTTATTTAATTGCATGGGAATTTGATTTCCTTCATATCGGTAGACTCTAAAAAGAAATTTTACCAAGAATTATTTCTCTCTCATTTTCTCCTCCTACAAAACGTTAGTGGCCACTTTCTTAAAAAGAAGCAATAAATCCAAATTTTTCAAGTGAATAAAAAATGTAAATTTAAATTCTGATGAAATGTTAATTTTAGCGAGAAGCCTGCTGTTATTTGACTAAATGAGAAAAAGAAATTTCGGAGTTGTCCTTGTACAACGACATCATTTTTGCTGTCTGATCGATTGCAACTTTGTTTTGTTGGCAATAAGTACTCCAAACGGCAACTCACAAAGGTAAGTAACCAAGAAACCATTGTTCCCACAGCTCCCTTGCCAGCCATGGTCAGATGCGTGTCAAGGAGCCCTGGAATTTCCTAAGACTCTTTGAAATTAATTTATGTTGTATGATCCCCTTTGTCCTAGAGTTAGTGAAGTCAGCTTTGGCCAGTTCTCTACATTCTTGATACTATGTCAGAAAGCAAGGACCATGACTCCAGTTCAATTGTAAGGCTGTATATACAATAGTAAACATCAAAAGCATTCAGCCCTGTTTCCAGGTGTCTACAGATTTCTGCTTGCAGAGAAACTGACAAGGTTTGGTCACTGTGGACAACAGTCCACAGAAGCATTTCTTCTGCACTGGGAAACTGGATAATTCCCACCTCTCAGCTTGTCCAGAGCAGTGAAAATAGTCGAACAGCTTGGGGCTTTGGGGCAGTGTCCATAATGGTGAGTATGTTGAGTTTAAGTTCTGTGTTGTCTCACTCAACTTGCCAAAAACATCCACCGGGAATTTCTCCGTCTGACTATTCTGAGAAGGGCTATTCTTTAGTCTGTAACAAGTGGGACTGACTGCCAGAAGTTCATCAGGTGCTTCAAGACATATTCTCTGGAAGTCAGTAAAGCTCCCTGGAGAAGGGCTTCAGAGTCTTTCCCTGTTTTTTGATAAAATGTATGGAAAAGATGGTTCCGGGTGAGGACACAGGAAGTTCTTTGAGGCTGATTGGTTAGGTTCGACACTCAAGCACACCGATGTAGAAAGGGGCGAGGGGTGATGCCACCTGCCGCTTCTTTCTTCACTGTATCTGTTCTCAATTGCTGTGTGACAAACCACTCCACAGTTCAGTGGCTTCAACAACAACCATTTATTTGGCTCATGGTTTTGTAGATTGGAAGTTTGGGCAGGGCTGAGTTGGTGAGTCTTCTGATCTGGACTGGGCTTAAGGGATCTCTCTTGGGCTCACTCATACACTTGCGTTAATGCTGGTGTGTGGTCAGGACCCACTGGTTTGCGATTGCCAGCCTGGTCTCCACAGTTGGGATGTTTGAGACCTCTCTCCACATGGTCTCTTACTCTCCAGAAGGCTGGCCTGTTCACAGGGTGGGTGGAATCTAAGAATAGCCAGAGAGCAAGCTGATGGAGTAAGCCCAAGTGCTTTCCAAGTGTGTGTGTGTGTGTGTGTGTGTGTGTGTGTGTGTGTGTGTTCGGGGGGGACCTTTGCTCCTATACCACTGGTCAAAACAAGACACATGGTGAGCCCAGATTCAAGGCACGGACCCAAACTCCAATTACCAATGAGAATAGCTACCTCGTGAGAATGTGGATAAAAAGAAAAGAAGAATTTATGGCCATTTTCCCAATTTACCACAAGCAAAAGCATGAAACAAGGTCTTTTAGGTCTCATGGGGGCCAATAAATTATGTCCTTTTATCAAACTTCTGAGCTTAGAACAATTGAGAGAAGTACACAAGAGTTCAACAGAGCAGATCAGATATCAGCTTTATTACTGGTGACATTGGAATGAAGACATGGCTTGCATTTGTAGTCTGAACAGACTTTCTACAACCTCCTCTCCCCTGGAATTAAAGTAACCATCTGGAATTGAGATGTCCCCCTGCAGGAGCTTTAAAAAATGTGTGTTTGGGGTAGGTGGATGCCAGAGAGAAAGAAACAGAAAAATGAGCCTGGGTGGGGACATTATCCTCTACTCTGTAGAGAAAAGTGGACCAGTGAATGCTAGACATCTCCTCTCCTATCAAGGAGATAAAGAAAAATGTGGAAGGAGGGGCAAAAGTGACTATTTTATGGGCCTAGGTGGGGATGCTGTGAGAGGGAGAAAAATGGTTCCCCTTAACCCGGACGTGTTTCCAAGCAACAATGGTATTCTTTTTGCACCCTGAGTACCATTTTTTCTCTCTAAGTGAGATTTTGCTTGGCAATGAAACTATTGACCATTTTGAAGGTGTGGATGACCAGTGAGGTTTCCCAAAGGGACTTGCAAAATAGAATTTCTTCTCTGATGGAGTAAGTGAAAACAGATGAAAACCAAGAGTTGGCTGCATTGAAAGACGTCAGTAGTTACATCCTGTTGCAAGTTGAAGGGAAGTAGCTGCCAATTCCATGACCTGCTTCCAAATACTAGAGGAAATTTAATGTCTTTGGGAGTGGCACCATACTTTGTTCCAGCGCTCCAAGACCCAAGCAAGCTTAACTGAAGTGTTGCAATGAGCTTGTTTGCATGGCTCCCCACTCCTGCCCCCCTGCCCCCGCCCTCCGGGCAATGCCATGAGCAAAGGTTAGAGAATAAATTTTCATAGTCAAGGCAGTCTTCAAAACTCAGGTTTGTAAAATATGTTAACCTGCTTTATCTCCATAGGAAAGAATGTCTTAGCTCTCATGTCCCCAGTTCCAGGGATGGTGGAAAACTTAATCTTCCAAAACCAGCTAGGCTCAGCCAAGTCTAGTTTAAAACTCAGTCTCCTTGGGATAAAAATGCAATTAATTCTGGATGCTTGCCTTCTCCTTTTTCCTTTGCTTCCCCTCTGGCGATGGGCACCAGAAGAACATGGGACATCTGATCCATGATCATCCTCTGACCTTGAATGAAATGTCTTAACAAGGTCTTTGCTGTCATACATTGACATTTGCTTCTGTGGTTCATGCTCAGTGTGACATCCTCTTTCTGACTCTGAGTCCTTTTTGCATCAGCTACACTCCCTCAGCACTTCTGCTTTCTCCTTAATGGCTTTGAAACTCTCAGTGTCCTTGTCATTGGAGTACACAGGGCCCCACACTTAAGCCCATCCAGCAAGACTTCTCCCTCTGCCATTGCTTTTCTGAGAAGAGCCTCTCTGCAAGGTTTGCAGATTCTCCAAGAGACACTGGAAGAGAAGGCACAAGTCTTCTCTGCTCTGAGGTCTCCTCAAATCATTTTGGCTCTTCTGTGAACCACCTTTTCTTCCCAACTTTCAACCACTAGCTACGGCAAAAACTGTGGTTCCTTCCTCTGAGATTTATCCAAAATAACTGACTCTCTCACTGCCCTCTCCCAAATTTCTGGTAAACTACCTCTTCCTCTCAGCCCAGGTGGTATATCTTACTTCCTCTCTTAGTCTTCTTTATTTCTTATTTAGTGCTCATGCTTCGTTTTGTTCAGGGCTTAGCTCCTGATTATTTTGCTCAGGAATTTGAGACTGCTGTCACCATTATGGCATTCTGGAAACCAACTGAGTTTGTTGTTGTTGTTGTTGTTGTTGTTGTTGTTGTTGTATCATGCTTCCCCATTGAGGGCAGGGCCATATAGAAAGTTTTTGCTGCTGGTTGACATGGTTGGGGGCAGAGGGGAGGATTGAGTAGAACCTTCTACATCTTCCAGATAAGGCTTCTGTGTTGGGGCAAATCCAAGTTTTATTAGTAGTGCAGAGTTTTCAAGTGACACATCATTTTCACAAAAGATACCCCTAGGGGTAGTAGTAAGTCAACAGAGTCACTCTTAGGAAAGGGTAAGAGGCTGGCAGAGCCATGGCTGGGAGGAAGGTCATCACAAAGGATAGAACAGCCAGTGTGGATGCAGGTATGGAGCTGATGCCTCCACTATTAGATCGAAGAGAGTAGGGGGTTGTTACCAGCTATACGGCAAACCTGAGCACCCGTGGTTAGCCCATCCATAATTCCAGTGCCAATGTATCATCCATCAAGAAACTTTTTTTCACCAGTGATTGAGTACAGAACTCCTGTCCTCCAAAGAGTAAGGACGGTGGCAGTGAGGTACCATAGCTTTGCACTGCAGTGCTCTGAGGTTGGTGAAAATAAACTTAAACCTTGGTTTACCCTTGTCTGCTATGTGGCCTTGGATGAGTTACTTAATTTCTTCAAACCTCAGGTTTTTAAAAAAATTGTTTTAAGATTTCTTCATTTTTGAGAGACACAGAGAGACAGAGCACAAGTGGGAGAGGGGCAGAGAGGGAGGGAGACACAGAATCTGAAGCAGGCTCCAGGCTCTGAGCTGTCAGCACAGAGCTCTACATGGGGTGCGAACCCACGAACTGTGAGATCATGACCTGAGCTGAAGTCTGATGCTTAACTGACTGAACCACCTAGTTTTCTTATCTGAAAAATGTGAAGATGATACAATATCTAACAAACATGTGTTTGTTAAGAGAATTAAGTAAACGGTCATATGGCAAGTCCCTGGCAGAATGCCTCATACTTAATAAGTGCTTGATATTGTTCTTATCATGTCGTTTAAAAAAATTATTTATTTTTTTAAAATTCTTAATTTTTTTAATGTTTATTTATTATTGAGAGATAGAGACAGAGCATGAACATGGGAGGGCAGAGAGAGAGGGAGACACAGAATCCAAAGCACGCTCCAGGCTCTGAGCCGTTCAGCACAGAGCCCGATGTGGGGCTTGAATCCACAAACTGCGAGATCATGACCTGAGCTGAAGTCAGATGCTTAACTGACTGAGCCACCCAGGTGCCCCCCAACAATTATTTTTTTAAATGTTTATTTATTTTTGGGAGACAGACAGAGCGTTGAGCAGGGGAGGGGAAGAGAGAGATGGAGACAGAATCTGAAGCAGGATCCAGGATCTGAGATGTCAGCACAGAGCCCAACACGGAGCTGAATTCATGGACTGTGAGATCATGACCTGAGCTGAAGTCAGAAGCTTAACTGACTGAGCCACCCAGGAGCCCCAATCATTTAAAAATGTGGTTGTTGTTGCTGTTGTTTTTCAGGAGACTTCTTTAATGAATTTTTGCTTTGGGCCCATTTTTGTTCTTTTGCCAATGACTCATCCTGTCTGATGTCAGACTAAGGATGGACAAGTGTCAGGTGCTGCTTCAGTTAGGGTCGCTTTAAGTGTTCCTTGGCAAGATCAAGGTCATACAAAAGGACAGCAACAGTGGAACCCCATCATGTCTGTTGATAAAAGTATGAGCAAAAAACAGGGGAGCTGTGTCAACATCTCAAGTTCAATCTAGTACTGATGTAGACCAACCATGTGGGAATCATAAGGGCAGTTGGACTTTCTACTTTCCTATCACTGAGATCCTATTATAAAATGGTGACCGTGATAATGATACTTGTCAGGAGTGAAACAATACCTTAATATAGTGTGACATAAAAATGCTTTTCCAGATAGGTAACTTACGATCTAAGACTGTTTTCAGATAACTAGGAACCATCCATGTAATCTCAGAGGCCCATAGTTACATATTAAAAATTCCTGTTGCTGGTCCCTTTAAGTGCTAACAACCCAAGCCATCTGTCCATCCCCTAGATCACCCAGGCCAGCTCTGTACACATAGTAGGTATATAACAGATGTATAATAGGTGTAAACCAGGCACTCATTCAATTGAACTGAAAAGTCTTCGGGACTCCAAAGTATCCATTTATGATGGTGAATGAGAAGCAATGGAACCCACGCTTCAGGGGGCTCCCTCTCAAATCTGATAACATGAGTAACTGTCTTGTACACGCCAACCTGAAGCTTTATTACCGAATTATCAGTCTGTGCAGAGCTCTGCCAGAGGGAAGAGATGAGAGAGCACAGGAAATAAAGCCAAAGAAGGGAAACTGGGCAGGTGGCCAGCTGGTGCATCGAGGTGGAGGGGTGAGGCTGAAGTCAGGGGCTTGGAGACTGAGTGCGAGACAGCGTGAGAAAGGCAACACGGAGGGAAACAGAGCCGGCAGACTGGGTCTGATGACTATGAGCACATCCTGGGAGATTTATTACTTGTCTCCGAATGAGGCAACCGGGAGAAGCAGGTGTGATAGGAGGAAATTGGGAGCTCTCTTCTTTTCCTCTCAGTAAACAGATAATTTTAGACAGTCTAGTGATGATAAAGGACCTTCATGGGTGAGGTGATGGCTCCTCCAGCCAGAAAGACGTCCCCTGCTGACTCAGAGCATCCACTTAGGATCTCCATGGGAGGGAGTTTGGTGCGAAGGCTCCTGAGAAGAGCCAGGGCGGTGCCCCAGACTGCTGGTGACCTTGGAAGAGCAGAGACAAAGGGTGCATCTGCATGATCCCCCGCGCTGTGCAATTAGGACCTGCTGAGAACTGGCAGGCGAGGTCAGAAGATCACATGCAGCTAAGGAAATCCACCCCAGCATTCAATTTTTATTACACACAAATATAGTGTGTGTCAAAAATGCACTTAGGAAGGGGAAAGATCACACTGTGGCCCGGATCTGTAAGGCAGAAGCTGTCAGCGTTGGGGTGCCCTCCTAACCCTGTCTGAGGGCAACTCCCAGGAAGCAGGGCCCAAGCTGTTCCCTTTAGCCGCACCCCCCCCCCCCACCTTTTGCCACCCTGAGTGCCCTCTGCTCCTCCTTGGAGCCTGAATCAAGTCCTGGCTTCACACTCAGCAGGGCTGCCCACTGGTTTGACTTTGTTCTGTAATTCACGGGGCTAGCTAGAGAAAGGAATTTCTCCGATGAGCCTCTTGAGACTGAAAACTTAACCCTTCAAAGTTTTCTTGGTCAAAAGCAAGGAAAGGGCTTCCCCTGGGCTTGACTGGCAGATGCAAACTGTCCCCTGCCCCCAGGTCAGATGGGTTTGCACCCACTGTTGCTGTGCGACCCTGACCCTCAGAGCCCACCTCCAGGGTGGTGGGGATAAGGGACATTCCAGCAGAGACATCCCACAAATTTAGTCTCAGAGATTCCACACTGGTGTTGCCTGCCAAGCGCCCATCTCTGTCACTGCTTAGGGGGCAGAAAGAGCTAATTAGAAAGATCTGCCTCTGCTCTTTGCCAGCTGTGTGACATCGGGCAACTTACCTGCCCTCTCTGACCCAGTCTCCTCATCTGTAAACCAGAGACTGCAATACCCATGTCTGAGAGTGACGGGCTTCTGAGCAAGATGATGCATGGAAAGCATCTGAAGGAGAACCTGGCTCAGTGGATCATGCAGTACATGCTTTATTTATTTGAAGTTTATTTATTTATTTTGAAAGAGACAGAGAAGAGCGTGGGCAGGGGAGGGGCAGAGAGAGAAGGAGAATCCCAAGGAAGCTCCACAATGTCAGTGCAGAAACCCACACCAGGCTCAAACCCACAAAACTGTGAGATCATAACCTGAGCAGAAATCAAGAGTCAGATGCTTAACAGACTGAACCACCCTGGACACCCTGTTTTCTTATATTTTTTAATTGTCACCTACCTGCCTGTCTGTCTCCTATCATTTGCTCTTTCACTGTGTCTTCTTCAGTGGAGAGACTTGGCCAGGATCCCCTAAAATCCACGGACACCCAATGAGGCAGACAGCCATTGAGGCAACGGCTGGGCTTGCTTTCTCGCTGGATGTTGGCCTGCAATTTCTCTGAGATTTCCTACTGGGGTGAGCTGGGCGATGGTCTGAGACCTGTCTTTGCCTGGACTAGAGGGGAGAGCAGGCTATTTGGAGGGGGGGGGGTCTTACTTTTTTCCAGACTCTTCAGTCCTTGTAGTTGTCCTTCAAGTATAGGAGTCACTGGGTGGGAACTGTGGTGTTTCTCCTTGGCTCCTTCAGCTTCTTGGGAGAGCAGCTCCAAGAGGTGGAATAGTCCTCATACCTATGCCAAGAACAGTATTTCAGAAAAAAAAAAAAAAAAGAAAGAAAGAAAGAAAATAAGCTTTCAACTTCTCCGGAGTCTCCTCTTCAGAGCTCTATGCTCCAGCACTGGGTCCAGTCCTGTCCCTGTTTCTGGTCTCAATCAGAGCAGAGCCCCGAGGGCACCCCCAGGCAGAGGTGCCTTACCCTGGCTGCACTTGGAGTCACTTTGGGAGCCCCATCCTGGACCAATCAAGTTGGAGTTACTGGGGGGATGGGCGAGGGGCATCCATATTTTAAAATCTTTCCAAAATGATTCCAACCTGCAGCCACAGTCAAGAGGTCCAGGCCTGGAGAGTGTGAGAGATCTCTCTGAATCCCTTCTCTGCTCTGTGACTGAGACTTATTTCCGGCTTGGGCCTGGAGGGGCTGGATGCCGTGTTCAGCCTGCCTGGTATGCCCTCTGTGCCAGCCTCAGGCCCTACAATTTTCAGGAGACCCCTCAGGGGCCTTGCCAGGGCTTAGCCCTGGGGCTGCAGAGGGACTGAAGCTGGACTTCAGTGATTGCTATTTCCAAATCTTTGTGACATTTGCTTGCTTGGTTATTGCTGAAGGTTTACAAATACAATAGCAAGGACCCTTCATGTCCCCATTCCCCTCTCCTTGCTTTCCTACCTTATCTGTCTTCTCAGCTTTATTTTTCTGCTGGTCACTTTATTGCCACCTGACATTCTGTTTTCTCTCTTTCTGAAATCAACACAACACTTTTTTTTATTGCTTTACTTCATTAGACTATAAGCTGTAGGAGAACAAGAATTTTATTTTTTTGTTCATGCTGTATCTCGAGCATTTCGAACAATGCCTAGTACAAGTTTTCTATAAATATTAAAAACAAATCTGTTTTGAGTGAACACATGAAATCTTGTCTTCATAGTCTGGCCTGGTTTATAGAAAGGAGACAGACAAGAAGCTGGTAGCCACATGCAGATCAAGGCATTAACATAATTAAAGCGCTAGGTGAACATCTTACACCTTCCACACACCTGTTCCTGGATGGTGGAGGTGACCTAGCATCCCTGGCCTGCTCCTGTCGGTATCCAGAGACCAGCACTTGGGCCTTTTAACTCAAATGCCGATGATTACAGAAGACGGACTTTTGAGGGAGGCGCACTCAACGTTCCTTTCTGGAGCCAGCAGAATCACTTGCTGAGGTCCTGTGGCTAGTCACCAGCAAAACCAGGATTCAAAGTGTGTGGCTCAGAATGAGGCCTATACTCTACAAATCACCATAAACTTTAGTCACCATCCGGGTATTCCAGAAAATGTGGCTCGTTTCCACACTTAATTTTGCTCCCTCAATTTTTCTTCTTGTCTCTTCCCCCAAATTCATGGCTCAGTGTACAAGATGGTGGGAATCTCAACCAACGGCAGACCTAACGCCCTTATGAGGGCAGAGTGTCATTGGTGGGGCTCTGACCCTTGTAAAATCTACAGCACTGGGAAGTGGAGGAAATAGAAATTTCCTCCAGCAGCTCATAGTAAAAAAAGTAAGAGGCAGAATCCCTATCTCTCTCTCTCACCACACACACACACACACACACACACACACACACACACACATGCACGACACACAGCCATACTACAAACACATACATTCACGTGTGCACACAACACCCACTCACACAATACACACTCACACACTCATGTGTGCACAGCATACACCCATCCATACCACATACACACCAGAAGCTCACTCACTCATATTCACTCACATATATATACACACTCATTGAGAAACACACACTGACTCACACACATATACACAGTCACATGACACACTCACGTACACACACACTCATAAACACATCATTAGATAAAACACTCTTTCTTGGGGAGCCTAGTGGCTCAGTCAGTTAGGTGTCCAACTTTGTGAGTTCGAGCCCTGCATCTGGCTCTGTGCTGACAGCTCAGAGCCTGGAGCCTGTTTTGGATTCTGTGTCTCCCTCTCTTCTTGCCCCTGCCCTGCTCACGCTCTGTCTCTCTCTATCAAAAATAAATAAACATTAAAACAACCACTCTTTCTTTTTTCTCTGGGAAGGGTAAGTGAAAGAGAAAGGCCAGGAGCTCCACACATGGAAGGAAGGATCTGGTATAGGAAAGAAGCACCCTACTCCACTCCCCAACCACAACTGTATGGATTCTTTCTAAAACCTACAATACCTTTGAAAGTCAAATGTAAGCCTGAGAGGTGAAACATTTGATCCAAGCCTCTATAGCCAGCAAGGGACTTTAACCAGAAATATCTAGCTCAAAGTTGGTATTTTCTCCTACTGTCAGCCACCCCTAAATGGTCTTTTTTTTTCTTTTAATGTCTATTTAGTTTTGAGAGAGAGAGAGAGAGAGAGAGAGCGAGAGCAGGGGAGGGGCAGAGAGAGAGGGAGACAGAATCTGAAGCAGGCTCCAGGCTCCAAGCTGTCAGCCCAGAGCCTGATGCAGGGCTCAGACTAACAAACCATGAGATCATGACCTCAGCTGAAGTTGGAGGCTTAACCAACTGAGCCACCCAGGCACCCCTCTAGATGGTCTTTTTAAGGCAGAGTAGGATGCAGTGAGGCTGGGTTAAGAAAGCTGGTCTCCAGGGTGGGGCATCAGCCAAGATGGGTTGAATCTCAGCCTTCTTGGAGGTCTTAGTAAGGCTCCACTTAAAAATGTAGACACCACCTTATTAGGGGTTAGTGGATGTGACTAGCAGATTGCGGAACGGGTGGTGTTAGCAAAAATTATTCCCAGTATCAGACCCTGTTTGTGAACTGTCAGTCAAGCTCCTATTTCTTCATCAATAGGAGAGATGGGTGTGATTCAATAAATAAAAACTCACGGTTGGAGAGGGAATGACCATTGGCTCCGCCTCCTTTGGTGGCGATGATGGCAATCATGCCTTCTACCGTCCATCCAACACTGACTGCACATCAGGCATCATCTCTAGCACTTTGATTCATCCACCTAAGTTACCTCACCTAACAACCCTGTGATGCCAGGCCTGTTGTTATTCTCATTTTGCAGCTGCACAAACAGTGGTCATCCAGTTGGTATGTGGCTGAGGCGGGAGCCCCATCTAGTTCTGTGGACCCTGAGCCAATGTTCTTTAATGCTCTGTGCTTCCTGCACAGAAGGCAGACATTCCTGCTCCTGGAAATGTGGTTTCACTGCCTTGGGTGCCCACAGGGTTTTTCTTGGTGCCCAAGGCATGTGCATACCTAAGAAGCAGTTCTCAAGTCTCCTTGTCCCTGTGCTGGAGTGGGGTAGAATCCTGGGACGGATGGAGACATTGGAACTGAGCCCCTCCTCATCTCCACCGTCATCAGAAGAGGTGAGAACCTCACTCTGGCTGGGACCCTGTCCAGGCCAGCTGCCAAGCTCGAGAGGGACCACCTAGATTTGACATCCACATAGAAACACCTCTCTTCCGCTGTGAAGATTTTCCCCAGGAGGGGCCAACGTTTGGATTTTCCCCTGAGAAGCAAAAAGAGAATCCACTTCTGGCAATTCCATTTCTCCAGGCTTTAGCAAGGCCCAGCACCTCTATCCTGAAGGAGCTGTTTAATCTGAGATCAGCTCCTGTCACATCCAGACCCTGCTGACAGCATTAAGGTTCAAACTCATTCAGCACCAGGGCATGTTATTTCTTTCCATCTTTTACCAGGTCCCTAATATGAATTACTTCTTGGGAAAAAAGAGACCATTCGCAGACCTGGCCTTTCAAATGCCAGTGTGCTTGCTTATCAGATTGTTTGACTGGAAGGAGGTATGCTGGTCTTTGGTGTAAGCCTTCTTGGAGAAAATGAACTGCTGCACGACTATTGGAAATTTAAAAATTTTAAATAAATAGGCAAAAAGCCACAGGACTAATCAGTAAATCCAGAAACTTCTATGGAGCTTTTGTGAACTCTTCTACTTAAACCAGACCTTGTCCAGTGAAATGCATTTGCTGGTAACTGTGAAAGACAACTGTGGGTTTTGCCTGCCTGATTAACATTACCTCTTTTTCTGGTTATTGCACTCAGATTTTATTATGGATATGTTTGCTTGCCCATTGGATGCAGCCTGTGAGACTGTGGGTCAAGGAGCTGTACCTCCAGGGAAGGAGAGAGCACAGGACTCATGCTCAGCCAATCAAATGCTCTTTCCCTGGAGTTTGACTGTAAACACAGTGGCATCCACTCAATCCAATCCAACAACTGCCCAAACTGATCATTGGCTTGTTCCTGACTCCCAGAGACACAGATTTGCCTTGGTTCCCATTCTTTCCAAAGACCCATTTCTGAAGTTTTCCATTTCCATTCTGTCCCATACTCTGCCAATAATTCATTTTCACTGATGTTGGAGTTGCTGTTTGTTGCTCACAACCAAATCCCCAGTGGCTGCTCTATTCCTCAATGTGGACACATTGCTGGCAGGGTCCTGTCTGCAGTGACTGTGCATTTTACGGTGGGGTCAGAGTTCCTGGGAATGCCCTTGTCTAGCTTTATCTGAAACTGGTCTTGCCTCACATCCAGATCTGAGGGCAGCTAGCCTGGGATAAATATGGTGGTTCTAGGTTAAAGTGGACCAGGTATAGCATGGCCTCAGGACATGGCCTGGTGTGAGCACTAAGCAATCTGACTGGCTCTTTCTGAATTTGAAAGAGAGAATATGGAAAAGAGTGGCCATTTGGTAACAAGAGAGTGCAGCAGTGGGCTCACAGGGAGAAGCAGAGCAGACATTGGTGCTCTCTTCACTTATTTGGTATTTCAGGATGACCTCAAAAGTGAGGACATGCTCTCTGTTTGATTCCTACTTCTCATTTAGACTTAATCTTACATGTTACCTCTTCAGGGAAGACTTCCCTGACTACCCCATTGAAAGTAGTCACTCCTCGGGAGCCTGAGTGGCTCAGTTGGTTAAGCCTCTGACTCTTGGTTTTGACTCAGGCCATGATCTCACAGCTCATGAGTTTGAGCCCTGCATCAGGCTCTGTGCTGGTAGTGTGGAGCCTGCTTGGGATTCTCTGTCTCCCTCTCTCTCTTTGCCCCTACCCCATTTTCTCTCTGTTTCTCTCAAAAACAAATAAATAAACATTAAAAAAAAAAAGAAAGTAGTCACTCCTGACCAGCTTATGACATCCATCCTTCACAAACACTATCCATATTTTCTTGTTTGTGTCTGTTGGTTAATGGTCAGTGCTAGTAGCTCCCCCAATACCACCTCTAGAATGTACGCTCCCTGAGAGCAGGTTTCTTGCCTGTTTTGTCTTTGTCTCCTAGATCTAGAACAGTGCTCATCTCAGAGCAGGCACTGAATAAGTGTTTTTATAAGCAAAATATCTCTCTTTTTTATAGATGGTGTCTGTTGTGGGTTGAATTGTGTCCCCCCAAAAGATCTGTCTGAGCCCTAACCCCTGCTATCTATGAATGAGACCTTATTTGGAAATAGAATCTCTACAGACATAGTCAAGTTAAGATGAGGTCATACTAGAGTAGGGTGAGCCCTAATCCAATGACTAATGTCCTATAAGCGGGAAATTTGGACACATGCAGAAGGAGAACATCATGTGGAGATTGGGGCAGAGATTGGAGTGATGTGTCTATGAGCCAAGGAACACCAAAGATTGCCAGCAACCACAGGAGCTGGGAGAAAGACAGGGAACAGATCCTCCCTTGGAGTCTCGAGAGGGAATCAACGCTGCTGCTACCTTGATTTCTGACTTCTAGCCTCCAAAATGCAGGAGAATAAATTTCGGTTGTTTTAAGCTGAGTACTGAACTATGGTACTTTTGTTATGACAGCCATAGAAAACTAAGACAGTGTCCTAAATAAATTCCTTTCTTAACATTATAAAGAATTTGCAAGCTATTTCTCTAACTTGGGGACAATTCCTTATCATTCAAAGCTTAGTAAAATATCGCTTCATTCATTCACTCATTCTTTCATTCAGACATTTGTTGAGTGCTGCAGGCCGAGCAGTGGGATATAAAAATAAATAAGATGTTTTTGGTAAAGTTCCTCCCAATTAGCCACATTCTCCTCTGTGCCCACCCAGCATTTTGCAGAACCCCCTTGGTGTAACCCTTACCACCCTCAATTTTGCTTACCCTTCTTTAGTTTCTTTTTTAAAAATTTACTTATTTATTTTTTATTTGAGAGAGAGAGAGAGAGAGATATCACGTGAGAGAGGGCGAGAGGGGTAGAAGACAAGAAAGCACTGGGATCATGACCTGAGCTGAAATCAAGAGTCAAATGTTCAACTGACTGAGCCACCCAGGCATCCCACTCTTTTTTAGCTTCTTGATTTCAAGGGCCCCTATGCTCTTTAATGGTCAATGCATGGTACCTAGTACAGAGGAAATGTTCAATAAATACAACAAATGAGTGAGAGAATGGTGGACTAAGGTAGTCATCGTACAAATGGGGGAATATTAATGTACTGTCAAAAATATTATTGGAAATGATCTGCCTGTCCTTCTCACATGTCCCTCTTATGGCAGGAGTGGCACAGTATCAGGGGACAAGCAGGAAATGGAAGTCAGGAGACCTGGTTCTGGTTCTGACTCTTCTACTGGTGGGGGCGGGGAGGGTCTCCTTCATGTGGCTTCAACATGGACAGCGGGAGTGAATGGGCAAGACTGGGAGACAGGGAGGGAGGGGAAGGGGAGAAAGTGATTGCCTCCAGCTCATCTTCCCAGCGGTCAGAGGTAAACAAAGATAAAGTGAGTTGGCTAGGGTTGTGATGAGTTCTCCACTGCCAGAGGTATTCAAATAGAGGCTGGATGAATGAGGCTTGGCAGGAATCCTAGAGGCTAAGGCTACTCATGGGGAGGGTGGTGATCATATTAGGTGGTCTTTTAATTTCCTTTCCACCTTATGCATGTTGTAGGGTTCTACCTGTATGACTTGGGCCAAACCATACTTCCTCTGGGCCCCAGTTTCCCAGCCATCCAAAAGGTCCCCTAGAGTAGGAATTCTGTGAGTCTAACAGAATTAAGAGGTCTGCAGTCTAGAAAGCTGGGCGGTTATAATGAGAAGTGCTGGCAGGTCAGAGAAAGAACGACCACCAGGGACTCCTACAGGGTAGTATGATGTAAATCTTGGAGTCTTGGGAAAATGTGAATGAAATGTATCTGTTAGCTCTAAACAGACAGTGGTTCAGGGCCTTTTGCTCTTGAGGTAAGTATATCTAAGAGGCAGGATGGTTCAGTGGCATTGGCAGGAGATTACACCCTTGACTGTAAGCCTGGGACCAATGTTATTTCTCAAGTTGGAGTCCAGTGACTGGCCCTTGCTGCCCCAGGCTCTTTTGCAAAAATTTGTTTCTGCAAGCATGTGATTGCCTCATGTGGCTTTCTCACTCATGCAGCTCATTTTGTAAAATTTGCTCTTTCTGATAATTAATTTTCAATGAAAATGAAATCTGCAACAATAAACTAGCAAGGTTTGCAAGGAAAGCAGTGAATACAAAGCAATGGATAAAGGAGTTGCCAGAGAGAATCACCTGAAAACAGATATGCAAGGGGACCAAGTCATGGCAGAATGAGGTGGGATGGGAGAGTCGGGACACAGAGAGTGGAAAGGAGGTTCACTTTGATTAATAAAGAAATGTATTAAGATTGATTTTTAATGAGATTAAATTGAACCACGGGCTACTCAGGTTCTGACCACCTCCTCATTATTTATTATCATCTGCATGGCTCTTTACTGTTTTGCAAAATGCTATTATAACAGTTATTTGTTTAAATCTCCATAAGAACCTTGCATATTAAGATATTATTATCTCTATCTTGAAAGTTAAGGAAATGAGGTCAAGTGAACGGTCATCCCAGATCTTTCAGCCCTAATTCCAGCACCTCCCTACCCAATACTCTACCCCGTGCCACCCCATAACTGCCATCAACTCTTCTGGGTGTTCTTGGGCCCAATTCCAGTGTGTGTGGGGTTGGTGAGGGGGGCTTCCTTATACACCAACAGCAAGTGATTCTCCAAACACGAGCTGGGCATCCAACAATTCAACTCAATTCTGACTCTATCCACCTGAAGACAGACAAGATATGACAGGTTAAGGGCTCAGTCCTATAAGACTGCCCCCTGTATTCAGACACCAGTCATAAGCTCAAGTTGTCACCTGTGCTTCTGACTGACCAGCTACATACTGAAGGTTCCAACGACACCCTCCAACTCAGGATGTCTGTCACCAGCTCAGGTTGTTACCTGTACTTCAGATCAACTGACTGTAAACCAGAGGTTCCCAGGACCTCTTCCCTGGGTTTGATTAATTTGCTGGAGCAGCTCACAGATTGCAGGGAAACATTTTACTCACTAGATCACTGGTTTGTTATAAAAGGATGCAACTCAGGAATAGCTAGAGGGAAGAGATGCATAGAGCAGGATCTGGGGAAAGGGCACAGAGTTTCTGTGCCCTCTTCAGGGACACCCTCTCCTGGCACTTCCAGTCCTTCATACCTTCTCTCCCCATTTTAAACACCAGTGTTTTTTTTTAAGTTTATTTATTTATTTATTTATTTTGAGAGAGACAGAGACAGCATGAGTGGGGGAGGGGCAGAGAGAGAGGGAGACAGAGAATCCCTAGCAGGTTCCACACTGTCAGCATGGACCCCAATGTGAGGTTCAAACTCACGAAACCAGAGATCATGACCTGAGCCAAAACCAAGAGTTGGACACTTAACCAACTGAGCCCCCCAGGTGCCCCTAAACTCCTGTGTTTTAATCGCCCATTCTAATTCCCCATCAAGCTGGTACTCTCAAGAGGATGCCTCTCTGCTCATTGTTGGACATCACAGGCTATAAACTGTCAACTGTCAGCCATCAAGATTGGTGCAATATCTTCTATTCTGATTCTTTTATAAATGCACTCTGAGCATTTACATCCACCCCTGGGTAAGCAAAGCCTGGTCCAGAGCCAGTGTCTATTCCTGTTAGGATCTACCGGTAGCCTCTTAGAGCTACTGGCCATCAGTGCCACTTGCCAGCTATGTTTAGGGCTTTCCCACCAGGGAATCTGCCACATAGCCTCTGTACTCTGTCTCTTTTTCTGGCAGACAGAACAGTTCTTACTGGCATTTTGTGCCTCTGAGGGTGCAAGAGGACTATGGCTACATTCATCCCATCTCTGCACTTCTGTGGGTCCCCCATGTCCACTCACCTCACGGGCCCAGGTGGCTACCTCTGTCAAGCACACAGGGATATCTATTTGTCAATTCTAGTCATCTTTCAAATTTGGAAGGAGGTCTGATAGGCACTGACATGTCCTACTTCAATGAGCGCCTCAAATTCCCATAGGGCTGTGCCCCATTCAGGTGTCCCTTTAATTGACCAGCCTTCCTCTGCCCTTAAATCTAATCATACGGCCAGGCCGTTGGCTACTGTCCATGAGTCAGTAGAAACCCAAACATAGGGACTTTGGCCACTGTTCAGTTCTTTCCTCACTGCTAGGAAAACAGCATGGAATCCAGCTGCTGAACTGATTTGTTTCTCTCTTCTTCCGTCAAGGTGGTGGCCTTCCAAACAGGATGTTGTTTGCTCACTGTGGAAGTGCTCTACACAAACCAAGCAGCTCTTTGCCAATTGAGAGATGTTTATAGAGTGCTGTTCAAGTAACAGGGAATCCACGGCTCCTTACACATTTCCAGAGACAGTCCTAGGGGAATAGTCCTGCTCATGAGTATCACTTCCTTGTGTCCTTCCAATAGCAAGATCCTGTATAAACCATTTCCATATTATTATGGAAGTCTTCTGGGTACTGCTGTCCCCATGGGACATTTCTCCAACATCATTCCAGATATCATGGCTATTTCAGATTTTAAGATTACTTTGTCCTTCAGTTATTGAGGTGGCTTCAGCTAGTGTCCAATGGTAGTAAATCCCCTTCGGGTGGAGATTCTTTAGTCCTAAGTCCAAGGATTTGTCACTGGGAGGCACCCATAGCCCCTTGTCAAGCCCCAGTGTAGCCTCCACAAAGGGCTATGGTACAATGTGTCCCTACCAGTGCTCCAGTTTTTATTTTATACTACATGGGCTCAAGCAATCTTACTGGTTCCCATCTAGAATGTCCAATTGATATTGCTTAAAGGGAAGATTTACATGCCTTCTGTTTTGCAATACTAGAGAGGGGGGATGTTTCCCAGTGAGATACAATGTCCATCCTCACAAAATATAATCAGGCAACAGAAACACAGCCTCTTCACATGAAGTCTGTTCAAACATACCAATTCTGCAAACTTTTACCTTAATTCCATCAACCCTCATTCAACCTCCATTAATTCAACCTCCATTAGGACTTCATCAACAGATTTTGGTTTTATAATATTAGGTAGGGGAAGTAGCCATAATCAGATGTGATATCTATTTCCATAAGGCATTTGGGTAAAGTTGACACAACATTACATAAATAACCACTTAAACATCCAGCTTTTGTAATTGCCTCAATGCTCATATTTTAGGTTTTCCCTAGTCAGGGCTTCACCAATGGGATTTGCTGTCCCAGTTCATGGGGATGCCATATCAAAGGGTCTTGGAAACTTCTCTTCTCCACCCACTGACCATTTTACCCACTCTTGTGCAACAGACTTTGGGTCCCCAGTGAAAGGTTGTACCAAGGGACCTGGACCCTTTTGTCAATTGTTATCTTGATTAACTTGCCTGACCACTGCCACAAATCATTGTTGGTCATTTTTCTCATTGTAATCTCTGCCTTCTGTCTTTTAACATTTCTCCAAACAGGGTTATAGAGAGTAGAGTTATTTGGTACCTTTTTTTTTTATACTTATTTATTTTTGAGAGACAGAGTGAGACAGAGCGTGAGTGAGGGAGAGACAGAGAGAGAGGGAGATATAGAACCTGGAGAGAGGGAGGCTCCAGGCTCTGAGCTATCAGCACAGAACCTGATGCAAGGCTCGAACCCACAAAGTGTGAGATCATGACCTGAGCCGAAGTCGGACGCTCAACCAACTGAGCCACCCAGGTGCCCCCTTTGGTACCTTTTAATGGGGGCTTCCTATGGCCCTCCCAACCTTAGGTCATGCTCTGTTAAAACCTTTGTTTTAGCTCCAGCAAGGTCCATTTTAGTCATCCCATTTCTTTTCTTCTTTTAAAAGTGTATTATTTATTTTGAGAAAGAGAGAGAGACAGCAGAAGCAGGGGAGAGGCAGAGGGGGAGGGAAAGGGAGAACCCAAGCAGGCTCTGCACTGTCAGCATGGAATCTGATGTGGGGCTTGAACTCATGAACCATGAGATCATGACCTGAGCTGAAACCAAGAGTTGGATGTTTAACCAGTTGAGCCACCCAGGCACCCCAGTTTTAGTCATCCTATTTCCCATTTCTTAATAACCATCTAAAGATTTCCACCCTGCTGGAACCAACCCTGTGACTGCCCCTTTCTGTTCTCTTGGTTTCATTTCTTCAACATTTGCTTTATTCATCTTATTTCTTAATGACCTTTTAAAACTTTCCACCTTGTTGAGCAGAATCCCTTGACTCCCCTTGGCCTTTTCCCATTCTCTTGTTAATTAACCTAATATTTTTATTAGTGCCTGTAATACCTGGGAGGGGAAGCTGAGGTAGCAAATTCGATAAGGCTTCCAGAGCTTTTTTTTTTTTTTTTTTTTTTTTTTTTTTGGTTTTGCAGCAACAAAGTCATATGGAATGCCCACATGAAAGGAGCCCTCTTGGGGTGCCTGAGTGGCTCAATTGGTTAAGCATCCGACTTTGGCTCAGGTCATGATCTCGCGGTTCGTGGGTTCAAGCTCCGCGTCGGGTTCTGTGCTGAACGGCTGGGAGCCTGGAGCCTGCTTCAGATTCTGTGTCTCCCTCTCTCTATGCCCCTCCCCTGCTCATGCTCTGTATCTCTTTTTCTCAAAAGTGAATAAACATTAAAAAAATTTTTTTAAAAGAAAGAGACCCTCTTAATTACAGCATTTACCACGACTTGGGGAGTGGGCTGTGGGTTCTGTATCTACCCAAACATGTTCTTCCACTCTGCAGTGCTCAAAACCATATAGCTCCTAAATAAATTACTCTTTAGTCCACTATGGTAAGGGGCCTTCAGGAAGCCCATGATACCAATCTACAAAATGCAACTCCTTCACAATAAACCCCTGGTTTCTATAGTGTCTCAGTTTTGCCCTTTCTTCACCTTCGGCCAGTGGCCAAACCTCAGACGCACTGAAATCTGAGCAATTCATTTACCTTGATGGCTTTTGGTTCCAGTGGAGACAATAATTTCTATTTTGTGAATGTCATGGTGTCAGTTCATCCATTAGTTTCATCCATTCATTCATTCATTCATTCGTTCATTCAAGAAACACTTCCGGAGCAGCTTGCCTTCTAGCACTGGGTAAGAGGAGCTGGAGACCAGGTTGAAGACCAAAAACAAAAAGGAAGTGAACGTGCTCTCCAAACTCTAAGTTGCTAACTAAACATAAACTGCAGTATTATTATCCCTTCTGGAATATGTGCATCTTAAAGGACCATGGCTGGAAGACAGCCAAACATAACATGAAAGGATAAATTCTTAATGGTGGAATTCTAGGTGTGTGTGTGTGTGTGTGTGTGTGTGTGTGTGTGTGTGTGTGCGCGCACACGCACTTATGGTAGAGAATGCTTGATAGCACATTAGTAAGTGCAGAAGGAAATAGGAAGGAGGAAGAGTTTTTTACTTACGGAAAATTTCCATTAAATGCCTCTCATGGTAGGATGATGTGCCAGGCTTGTTCTACAAGTGGGAGCAGAGAGAAAGGGCTCAACTTTGTGGAGACCCAACAATGAGCTTGTATCATTGTTTGCTACACAATCATTAGGAGAAGCAGGGTTTCTGGTCTCTGATGAACTTCCCTTGCTTATAAATGCTATCTTTACTGACTGTCTGAACTTCAGAGCTGGTAATGAATATATTTTAACTTTCCACAAAGGGGAAGAGGTTGCCCCTTTATTGAAAACATCCATTCTCCTGAGAAGCCGCAACATCACAGATTATACTTTCTAAGATCAGAGGGCTTGATGAAACCCTGGGCTGGATTTTAGTCATTCCATTCTAGGAGAGATGTCTTTGAAAGTGAAAAAGCTCTGGTGAAAGCTCCTTTTTCTTGCCCATCACACCTGGTGTCTGAGTATAAGTCTTCAAATACCAATTCATTCATAAGTGCTAAATATCATCTGTTTCTGGCTGTATATTAGCTCCTGAGATCTCACATTTATTACATTTAGCCTCACTCTGAGCCCTCTTACTTCTGTACCTGGTAGCTGAGAGTGTCTGGGACAGATAGCACATGCTTTCAGAATTGTCTCCATCCTGAGTCCTGCCTGGCTCTCAATGCTGCTCCCACAACCTCCCATTCTCTTTACCAAGTGTGTGCCTTGAATGATGCTCTTCCCACATCATCCTTAAACTGAAATGTCCCCCTCCACTGTCACCTCCTCTTTGAGCTTCCCTTAATAATAGCTGCCATGATATGAGGCACTATACTTAGTGCTCAGAGCACATCTCCAATCTTCATAACAGCTCTGAAGGAGGTGGAAACTGGGGAGGAAACTGAGCCTTAGCAGGTTAAGTGGCTTGCCCAAGGTCACACACCTGGCAAGGGGCAGCCCCAGTCTCTGAGATCCTTGTGACTCTTCCTTATACTCTCAGAACTACTCTAGTGTTTTTATTTACATAAGCAACCTAGGGTTGAGTACCTATAACCCAACTATGGTGTGTATCTTCCTAGAGACAGAAAGAAATATCCTATCATTCAAAACCGTTCATTCATTCATTCAGTCAGTCAGTCAGCAAATATTTGTGAAGCGTCTCCATATGCCAGCACTACTCTAGACACTAGGAATACAGCTGTGAAAAAAATAGGCAGACCTCTGCTCTCCAGGAGCTTAATGGCTCCTTGGGGTAAATAGAATAAATTAATCAATCAACATTGTCAGGTGAAGATACATACTGTGGGGAAAAATGAAGCAGGTAAGAGGATGGAGAATCCTCTGGAGAGATTGGGGAATTGAGTTTTCAGTTCATATAGAATGGTCAGAGGAGGCCATAGTGTTAAGGTAACATTTGGACACAAAGCTGAGAGAAATGACGGCATGAGTCATGTGGGTATTTGGGAGGAAAGAATTTCAAGCAGAGGGAGAAGCAGGTGCAAATGTCTTGAGGCAGATTATTTGCTTGGTCTATTTGAGAATAACAAGAAGGTCAGCACAGCTGATCAGAGAGAGTGAGGGGACAGTGATTGTGGAAGATATTTGCGAGGTTGCAGGGGGAAAGATTGACTTGGGCCTGATCAGGTATTATCATAAGATTCTTTCACTTTGAGTGAGGGAGGGAGCCATTGGGGGATTTTGAGAAGAGGTGTGGCATGATCTGACTTATGTTTTAAAAGGTCATTCTGGATGCTACTTATGAGAAACACAAAAGGAGGAAAGACAGAGACAAGTGGGCAGTTAGGAGGCCACTGTGCTCATCCAGGTGGCTTGGACAGGGTTGTTACTGTGCAGAAGGAGAGCAGTGCTCAGATTCTGGATATGTTCTGAGGAATGAACTGACAGGACATACTGATGAGGTCCGAGAGAAAGAGATAAGCCAAGCATGAGTCATGCTGGCCATTTCCTGAGAATACAAATTCCCTCTATTAGAATATAAACTCCACGTGGGCAGAGGTCTTCATCTGTTGTATTGAGTTCCAAGTGCCCAACACATAGAAGGTGCTCAATAATTTTTAAAGAAATGAATATAGAGAAACTGACTTGGCAGTGGGACTTGAGAGTTTATATGTAAAATGTCATCTGCAAACACATTCTTCCAGTGCACAGCCTGTCTTTTCATTCTCTTAAGAGTATCTTTTGAAAACAGCGTTCTTAATTGTGTTAATGTCCAATTCATCACTTTTAAAATGGATCAAGCTTTTCGTGTCATAGCTAAGAAGTCTTAGCTATAAATCCAAGGTCACCGATTTTTTTTTCCTGTTTTCTTCTAGAATTTTAATATTTTTATGTTTCATATTTAGGGTTGTGATCTTTAGGAGTTAATTTTTCCTATGACATTTTCATATGGGTTATGGAAGTTCTTTTTTTTTATAGATATTCACTTGTTCCAGACCTGTTTGTTGACCTGAGTTAGTTTTGAGGAAAAAGCAGGATGTCACCAGCTGGACAAGTGAAGGGCGGGCAGGCAGAGGAAACAGCAGGTGGAAAATCATGGTGGTGAGAAGTACTAGCAAAAATTGATCATGAGAGTGTACAAGTTCTCTGGTTGACTGGAGCATAACATGTGAATGGAGAATGATGGGATATCAGGCTTTAAAGGGAGGCAAGGTATGCACCATGGAAAACTGGGCACACCTTGGTATTTTCCTGGCGTGTTAAGCTGGGAGTATTCTTGGAGATCACAAATTAAATTTCCTCCCCATTTTACACATGGACAAACGAAAACCCAAAAAAGGGGTATCACTTAATTTTAGAGTTTGATTACTACTCTGACTTTACATGTTTTACTAACCAGAATTACCTTATATAAAAGGAAAAGATTAAACAACAACAAAGGAGAAGCCATGGTCTTAAAGAAAAGATGAATCATGTTCTATTTTCATGCAGGACTGATCCCTACTGAGAGGGTGCTGATCAATAGATCGATGCCATGTTGGAAAGGAACCCTAATGGCACAGTGCCCTGTCTGAACTGATATTTTTATCTGTGCCCAGGGTGAAGCTGGTAAAGGAACTCTCATAAAATGTGTGAAGGACCAGAGAAGTTGGGAAGAGAGAGAATATGTTGAATGACAAGGTCAGGATCCTAGAAGATGCCAGAAGCTTGGAATTCTGGAACAGATATAAGGAGAAGATGTTTTAAAAGCTAAAGTTATGCCCTTGGATTCACAAAGCAGCTGAACAAACAGAGGCAGGGAATCAAGGCTGCACAAGTCACAATGAGAACCCTATAGGGGAAGCATGTCTAAATGCATAAAAGCTCATACAAGAAACAATGACATAATCTTGAGCTGTACTGGGAGAAGATGAAGGTCCTAATCTGCTATTCTGCTTGGATCAGACAATGCTTGAAAAGCATTCAGTTTTAGAGGGGAATCACGATTTAAGAAAGTCATAGTTACCAAATATAGACTCTGGAGCTAGACTGTCCTGGCTCATGTTCTGGCCCAGTCTCCTGCTGGCTGTGCAACTTTGGGCAAAGTACTTAACCTCTCTGTACATTGGTTGCTTCCTCTGTAATAACAATGCCATGACTTGTTATAAAGTAAAAATGAGTTAATGTATAAAGTGCTTAGTATATGCTCTGTAGGAATTAGCTATAATTAGTATTTGGTTACTATTTACTGAACACTTTGTCATGCTGGACTCCATGATAAAAATTCTTTGTACAATATTTCATTTGATCTTCATAACAATATCGCATGACAGGCAGTTTCTCCATATACTATAGATGAGGATGTTGAAGTCCAAAGAGTTATGCATGTAGCCAGTTCACAGATACTCTTGATGTGACATCCCTAGAACTGAACTCCAGGTCTGCCTGGCTCCCAAGCTGATAGTTACCACTGCTATTGCACTGTCCCCTGGTGCTGATTCCAAGAAGAATGTCTAGGATGGTGAAGGGCTCAGAGCCATGTCATGAGGTTTGACTGGAGGAGTTGGGGAGGAGGTGTTGGTGACTAATTCTGGAGAATAGATGCCATATGTAAAAGGAATCAAACTTGTTTGGGGGTAAAAATAGTCTTTATCTACTGGAGACAAATTTAGATCAATCTAACAATCTTATTCTCTAGAGATGGAATGGGCATCTTACTACACTAATGAGTTCCCCATCACTGGAGGTGTTCAAGAAAACACAGGTAGCATTCAAGTACCAGATAGGTGGTTGGAATTGATGTCTTTTAAAGCTACTTATAATGCAGCGATTGTCTGTTCCCATCTCTGTACCCTGGTATCTTTGTTTCCAAAGTAATTTTAACGATATTTATATCTTCCCAATTCTAAAGGGCATTGTGAGGGTTAAGAAAAAAGTGCTCATTAAGCATGCCAAGATCCAGAGAAGAAATGCACTATTTTAAGATAAACTATTATTATAACACTATATGTAATTGCCAAGTGGATAATGGAACCAAGAATCTGCTAAACTCATGTACATAACAAACTGTGATAATTTCTTAGAACCAAATGTGTTTATTGCATGTGCCCAAGTATTGCAGTTGATAATTGCTATTATATCCTATGCTTTAGTGCATAACAAATTCTCATAAATTATTTGGAGGTTTCATGAACAAAATACAACTTAAATAAAAGCAATCTTGCTATGCATTTGAAACCTCCCCCTAGAATTTCCTAACATATAAAAGCTAAAATTCCTAGTGATGAGGTTTTTTACTCAATTAGGAGATCCAGAAAGGGGACCAAGTTGTGGTCTCCTGGGGAATGGGTGATAGATACTCCTTTTTGTCATTCCAACTTGGAAGAGTGGACCATGGCCCCTTGTCCATTTCCAGTTTGCTTCTCTAGCCAATGACATTGGCATGTTTTTGTCCAGTTGGCCAATGAGACTTAATTGCCTGCTAATTTTGTACTGGATTGAATTAATTTTGAGACCAAATTAATTAAAACAGATGAAGCTCCCTTCATCTATTATTCATGAGCTTGTTAGAACAGGAGGGAGCACATTAGCTACATTAAGGATATTACATTGTTTTAACGAACTTCTTTTTGGTGCCCATTAATGGGACTTTTGAGGAGCCCAATGTGCTTTCCCCAATCTGTGGCTCTGAAGTTGCTTTGGTTTGCTCTGGTAAATAACACATTTTTGTAGGAATGACTGCTTTCAAATCCTCACGGACTTTAGAAGGTGAGGGGTAGGTGTGTGGGGGGGGGCAGTAGAGGGCAGGGGACAGAATTACATACCAAAGGAAATACGCTTGCTGCAAATGAAACTTTTGGTTGTCCAGTTTCCACGTGCACTAGGACAGCGAATAAACCATATGCACAGATTGACAAGATAGTGGCCAAGGAGAGCAACAAGAAATAAATGATATTAGTAAGAGTGAAAAGTTTTGGTTTGGTTTGTTAAATTTACCAGTTTAAGGTTTCTGCAAGCATGATCTTCAATTAACATGCAGTTGAGGCTGACAGGTAAGAACTTGATGTGTTTTTAATTTTTTGAGGAACCTCCACACTGTTTTCCAGAGTGGCTGTACCAGTTTGCATCCCCACCAACAGTGCAAGAGGGTTCCTGTTTCTCCACATCCTCTCCAGCATCTATAGTCTCCTGATTTGTTCATTTTAGCTACTCTGACTGGCATGAGGTGGTATCTGAGTGTGGTTTTGATTTGTATTTCCCTGATGAGGAGTGACGTTGAGCATCTTTCATGTGCCTGTTGGCCATCTGGATGTCTTCTTTAGAGAAGTGTCTATTCATGTTTTCTGCCCATTTCTTCACTGGATTATTTGTTTTTTGGGTGTGGAGTTTGGTGAGTTCTTTATAGATTTTGGATACTAGCCCTTCGAGTGTTATGCTAAGTAAAATAAGTCATACAGAGAAAGACAGATACCATATGTTTTCACTCTTATGTGGATCCTGGGAAACTTAGCAGAAGACCATGGGGGAGGGGAAGGGAAAAAAAAGAGAGGGAGGGAGCCAAACCATAAGAGACTCTTAAAAACTGAGGATAAACTGAGGGTTGATGGGGGGGGGGTGGGGGGGAGGGGAAAGTGGGTGATGGGCATTGAGGAGGGCACCTGTTGGGATGAGCACTGGGTGTTGTATGGAAACCAATTTGACAATAAGTTTCATATTAAAAAAAGTATAAGGCCCTCAGGTAAATATGAAAAAAAAAATAAAGTGGCCAACATCTAATTTGGGGACTTAAAAAAGAACTTGATGACGGCTCTGTTCTGATGACTGGTGTGGTCCATTCTGACTGCCAGAATCTTGCTTCTAGGGGGTAGGTTATACCTATTTACAAATTCATGCACAGGTGGTCTTCTTAAAGCCTGATTTTAATGGAAAAAAAGACCTATTGGGAATGACTGAATGCAGTGGATTGTAGGATTCATATTTGTAGGCTTCTCTGCCAGCCTCTAAATACTGTCCCATTAAGCTTCCCTTGTTACTCTTAATTGAGGATGTAGCAAAGAACTTTTTACAGGGAATTGTTGCCTGTCCTGGGAGACAACCACATAGTCCGGTTGCTAAGTCTGTAATTAGAGTCATGATCCCTTCTAGCTAACTGCAGAGGCACCAGTCAACCTTGGGCTGGTTCCCAGAAAACCTTTTTAGAGTGCAGTACCTGTCAGGCACTGGGCCAGGCACAAAGTTGAGCATGACCAGATTCCTTTCCTTGGGAAGATTGTAATCTCATCCAAGGATCTTTCTGAGAGGAGAGGAGATAGGGAGAATGGCCCGGCACTGACACAGGATGGAAGCTGCATCCCGTTGCTGGCCAGAAACCACAGATGGGTGATTGTACAGGTTCTGCTGAAGGGCCCTAATTTTAGATATTCTGTTCATTTGTCAGGCATAATTACTGACTTGTACTTTAGAAAATATCCACACAGTGAAAGGAATGGGAACCAACACTTACTGAACATCTACTATGTGTCAAACATACTTGACACTTTATGCATCTTATCTCATTTCATCCTTGTAACTGCCATGTGAGAAGCCAGTTCTATTTTTCCTACAGCTCTTGTAACACACAAGCAAACCAGGGTGCAGTAAGGGGAAGCAACATGGCTAAGATGGCTTGTCTGCCTTTTCCATGTTGGTTTGGAATTCCGAAGTTCATTGCAGCAGAAAGGAATGGATGATGTCAAAGTAAAATGGGGCAAGGATGTGGGAAGGAGAAAAGGGAAAATGAAGAGGAGTGTTGATATGTGTCTTTGGTGGAGGTGGCAAAATGGTGCTCTAGATTTTGAAATGGGAGTGATATTTCTGTCCCACTCCTGGGGAGTAAGAGAGCCTTTTGGGAAAGGAAGTGCCTAATTGGCAATGGTGTGGGCAGTTAGGAATGAGAGGGAGAACTGAATAAGAGGAGAACATGTAGAATGATTTTGAAGGTACACCCATTTGTTAGACAGATTTGGTTACTAAGCAAGAACCTGAGAGGAGGGGGAAGGGATGGGGAGAAGGGGCAGAGGAGGAGAGGGAAGGCAGCAAGGAGAACGGAATCCTTAGTAAGCATGGGATTAGCATCCCAAGGTGTTGTAAAGCTTGGCTGCTGTTTGTCCTTGGACCTTAGGAGGATCTTGACGATACCTTGAGGAAAGGTTTTCATACTGTTCTCTGCATGTTTAGAAAAAAAATGATTCCTTGTGGGATCATCATCATCATCATCATCTCCTTTTTATGGATGTTGGAGCCAAGGCTCAGTGATAACACAGAGAGCACATGACTCTAGACTCTTACTGTTACCACTGGACATTACTGTCTTCCTCTGGGACCTGTCCATTCTCCTTATTCTGATTGGCCTATGTACCTGTTACTCCTGTCAAACCAACAGATTGTAGTGATTGGAAAGCCCCAAAAGAAGCATCTTATTTCCTTCTTCCTCCCTCCCTCCTTCCCTTCCCTTTCCTTCCTTCCTTCCTTCCTTCCTTCCTTCCTTCCTTCCTTCCTTCCTTCCAGAAATATTAAAGTTCTTCTGTGTTCCAGCTAGAGTGTTAGTGTTAGGCTCTGGAAATACACCTATCAACAAAAGATCCATGGTTGCTTCCCTCAAACTGCTTACAACTTACAACTTAATGGAGGAGACAGACATCAAGCAAATAATCATGGGCATAAACACGTAGTTGTGGTAAGCACTCTTCATGAAATGAGCAGATATACTGGGGAGACTGATGCAGCTGGGGATTCAGGGAAGATGTCCCTGAGGGGGTGACACTGAGCTGAGGAAAGAAGGTTGACTAGAAACTTTCTAGGTGATGAGTAGTCAAGGGAAGGCTGGGAAGGCAAGATGACAGCATAGAAGAGGGAGGGCTGAGTCAGGAAGAAGCATCACATGTGGTGAAGACTAAAGAGGTCTTCTGCAGCCTCAGAGGAGAGAGTGAGGTCAACAGTGGGAAATGTGGCTCCAACATGGAGGAGGACCAGCTTACCCGGCTTCCAGAACCACACCAAGACATTTTACCTTTATTTTCAGAGAAGAAAGCCAGTGGAAGGCTGTAAACAAAGGCAGGATGGAGATGCTTTGCCTGATTTTGGGGAGTGAGCAAGGAAGGGAATAAAGTGTTGGGGGGTGATGGTGAGGAGTGAGCATTGAGCTCAGGTTCACGATGTTGGTGTCTTGAATTAAAAGGGTGGTGGTAGTATGAAGATAAGGGGATGCTCCAATAGTGTGGCACCATGGACGTTTGGCAGTAACCACAGGTTATGATGTAATTTAGGACCCTACATGCAGAATGTCCCTAACACACATTGGTAGTATGCTCTATTGCATGGAAACGTAACTTGGACCCATTAGCTCTAAAGTACTTTGAAGGACTTTAGTCACATAGAAGTGTCCATTGTTTGGCACTGGAGGAAATTTCAAGGAAATGGGTCATTTCAAGGGAAGGATAAAGGAAAAATACTTAAAGTACCTTACTGCTTGTCTTTGGTCCGCTGATCTCCTCTACTTGCTTTGGAAAAGGAAGGAAACATCAGAGAATGGAAGGGCTCGTATATGGCATGAGAGACCTGGCTTCTGGTATAATCTGCCAGTAAGTGGCAGCAGTTACCAGGTAGCCTTGGTCATGTCTCCACCCATCTCTTGCTCTCTGCTTTTCCATCTGTGGTGTGAGGATGATCCCCAGTGAACTCACCTCTTTAAGAACCAAAGGTATCCTAATATGCATCATCCCTACCAACACATGTTATGTGCCTCGTGTCGTAGACAGCCTCAGCCTTGAGTCTGGGGGTGGACGGTGTATGAAATCAATAGTATATGGACATTTCTATTTTAAAAGGCCAACTTTCCAAAGTTAAGAAGAAAACGTTCCCTCCAAAGAAAAAAGCATCCTGCACCAAGTGTTGGATTCCATCAATTCTGTGCTCTAAAATACAAAATGGAATGAAACCAAAAAAGGACACATCCACAGGAAAATACACCATTAGAAGTAAGTGTAAAGCAGCCGAGAAGAATTGAGAACCACTGCTAAGAATGACTTAGAGTTTAAAAAAGAACATCAACCAACCTCTCCGAGTTTTGATTTTTCCAACTGTAAAATTGGGTTAAGGGTTTTTACCTCACAGGTTGGCTGCTTGGAATACATGAGGTAATGGGCATAAGGTACTAATGCAGAGAGTGGCACATGGCATGACTCATCTTTTGCACAATTCTTTATTGAACATTTACTATGAACTGGAAGCCATTTTACACTTTGAGCCTACCACCAAGATAAAGGAGGCCCCCGTTCTCACGGAGCTTCCATTTTAGGTGGACAGAGAGGAACAATGGAAAAATACACAAGGATACTTTGGAGAATGAAATCATGCTAGGAAGAGAATAAAGCAAGATGATGAGGCTCCTTTAAATTGGGTGGCCATCTCTCAGGGTAAAGTATTTATTTTATTTAAATTTTTTTAAAAGTTTATTTATTTTGAGAGAGAGAGAGAGAGGGAGAGAGAGATAGTGAGCAGGGGGAGGCAGAAAGAGAATCTCAATCAGTTTCCATGTTGTCAGCACAGAGCCTCATGCAGGTCTTGCAATGTGAGATCATGACCTGAGCCAAAATCAGGAGTCAAATGCCTAACCGACTGAGTCACCTAGGTACCCCAGGGTGAGCTATCTAAATTGAAATTTTAGGGGCATGGGTGTGAAGGCAACATTGTGACCCAATCTGATCTACATTTTAGAAAGGTCACTCTGGCTCCTATGCAGAACCTGGATTGGAGTCAAAGTAAAGGGACAATGGGGAGCCCAGTGAGGAGGCTATGGTTTATGGTTTGCACAAATGGGCACAACTGTCCCGCTTCTCCACCCTCCAGTCTCCATGCCTCTTGTGGTGTGACTTTTCAGTTCTTCCCATCAAATGGTGGAGTCTGTTTCTCTACTGTTTGAAACTGTGTGGGCCTTGCTACTTTCCTTGTTCATGGAATGGGGTGGAAGTCACAGTATGCTCAAGCTTAGGGCTCAAGAGACCACACATGCTTTCTTAGAACCTGATCCAATGGCTATGTGAATGAGCCTGGGCTGACCTGTTGGAGGAAGGATGGCCACATGGCCTCCCAGCTGAGGCCATCCTAGACCAGCCAGTTCCAGCCAAGTCCAGCAGCTTAGTACATACACAAATGAGCCTAGCAGAGACCAGAAGAGCCCCTCAGATAAGCTCAGCCCAGGTTGCTGACCCACAGATTCTGAGCTAAATAACTGGTTTTGTTTTAAGCCACTAAGGTTTGGACAGTTTGTCATACAGCAAAAGCTAACTGATACAGAAGCTACTGAGGTAGCCTAAAGATGACCGTGACTCAGACCAGGATGACTACCATCCTGGGGATCCATCCATGGACTACCATCCATGGGGAGGTGTAGACATGATTTGGCACATGTCCTAGAGTTAGTATGGACAGGATTTGGTGTTGGTCAGCAGTGAGAACAAAGGAAAGAGAGGAGAAGGACAATACTTATGGATTGAACAGTAAGCAATGATAATATGGTTTTGGATTAAAAGCTAGAGATGTCGACGTTAGATGGTTTTCTGATTTGCTGGCTTTCTGCAGACGTAAACCAAGATAGTAGTTCAACTTCAAATGTATCCATTGAGGACTTACTATCTGCTAGCATCTGGGGTTGAAAACAATGATCCTAATAGTAATAACAGCACTTATATAGTACTATTGTACTATACTATATAGTACTATACTATTGTCCATGTGTTAGGCACTATAATAAGAAGTTTACATTTAACTCATTTAATACTCTTAACAAGCTTTTGAGGTGGGTATTGCTGTTATCTCTATTTTATCTGTGGGGAAACAGGACCAAAGAGGTTAAGCAACTTGCTCGGTTCACAGAGCTGGTAGGTAAGGAAGTCAGCATACCAACTCAACCAGGGTGACGTCAGCATTGAACGGTTAGCCACCCTGCTCTGGTGAAAAGTGGATAGACTGAGATTATCCACTTCAGAAGTTTCCAACACGGTGCAGAGATGACTGTAAAAAGGGAGAAATTTGGTACAATGCAGCATGTGTTATGATGCAGGGTTTTAGAACAGGGGTGGGTAAACTTTTCTTGCGGAGGGCCAGACTTTAAGGCTTTGCCAGACATATAGTCTCTGTGGCAACCACGTGATTCTGCTGTTACAGCACGAAAGCAGCTAGACAATATAGAAATGAATGGGTGTGGCTCAGTTCCAGTAAAGCTTTATTTATAGAAACAGATGGCAGGCCCCATTTGGCCTGCAGACCACAGTTTAGTACAAAGAAAAGAGACCCAAGCTGGACTAAGGGGAAAGGAGGGAGTTGGAGAAGCCTCTCCTGAGCTTTGGTTTGAAAGGCAAGCAACAGAGAACCAGGCAAAATAGTAGTGGGAAGGGAGGACACCGGGCAAAGGGGTCAGCACACAACAGGGCAGATGTGTGTGTGGGGGGGGGCAGTATTGCTGGAGCCTTGAGAGACTTGAGTGTGTAAGAGAGGTGAGCCAGTTCTCAGACCACCCAGCCACCCATCCGAGCTCATGTCCAGGTCTGCATTCCTCAGGAAGTCCTTCCAGCAGTGGTGTGGACTGTGAGTAGGGGTGGGCATACAGAGGAGACAGGAGAACCGGGACCCAGGACACGGATGGGAGTGCAGGTCTGGGTGGGTCAGCATGTCTGGGTAGAGGAGGGAGAATTTGGTGGGAGGGAGGAAGCATTGCATAAGGAGAAAGGAGAGGGCAGGAGGAAGTGGGTGGAAAATTATTCAAGTCAGAACCCACTCCCTCTCACCACTCTGCGTGAACAGCAGGCATTCTGTGTATGAGCATTTGGAAGAAGAGACAAGTCCCAAGACATAGGGTCCGAATATACCTGTAACTTCACGTTTGGTTTTACTTCTCCTTTTGTGGGTGGAAAAGGCACCACTAGACCCTCTTGTGGCCCAAGGAAGCAGGAGAGGCTTTAGGAAGGAAACCGCTCTCCAAGAGCTGGAGGAACACACCAGGGCCCCTCTGCCAGCCTGCTTTGTTCTGGGTCCCAGAGCCTGAGGGGCCTCTTGGGTCTGCTGCTAGACTACATCATTATCCCCAATATTTTAATCTGCCTGTGTGGGAAATAACATCATCATCAGCCATGTCTCAGCTGTGAAGGAAAACAGCGACTCTATATATCTACATGTCTAAGTCCAACGGACCATGAAAAGTAACCCAGCATCCTGCTTTCAGCAGCTGCCGCAGAGTTCTCTATTGGAAAGGACCACAGCTGCTGTGGGCTGAGCCTGGCAGGAGAGCGCATGAGCATGTGCCCCACCCCCCACACATCATTTCTTAGTCACCTGCGTGGTATTTGATACCTTGCGGACTGCCTCCTGTTCACCAGAGACTCTACACAACTTGGGTCAGGAAGAGAAAATATTTTATCTATCTATCTATCTATCTATCTATCTATCTATCCATCCATCCATCCATCCATCCATCCCTCAAAGGCCCTGGACTGAGTGCAAAGTCTTGTAAGTGAGGAAAAACCAGCAATTTCTCTTCCTCTTGCGCTGGGCGTTTGTTTGTTTTTGGACTCTTCCTTTGGTCTGTGAGTTCCGGGATTGACAACCCCCGTAGCAGAAACGAAGGTGTGGGATTTGAGGGGACTGGCTTCCGATCTCTCAGGAATCGCAGAAAAAGATGCCAGCCAACTGTTCCTCAATTTACAGAGGAGTCTCTCCCACACTACATACTGACCCCACACAAGTTGGGGTGGGGGCTCACGGAACACCCCTTGAGCTCATCGGGAATCTGTGGGCACTTGGCAGAGAAGAGAAGGTCAAGCAGTACAGCGGTGTCTAAATTACCCAAGGCACCGGTGTTGCACCTCCAGAAGGCTCCAGAAGTCCAGTGATACAGTTCAAAAGAGGAGAGCTGTGATTCTGACGTGCTCCACAACTGTCCTGGTTGGGTGGGGAGTGGGGGGCAGCACGTATCTCTCTGGGGCCAGGAGCATCCTTCAGGAGCTAGTGCTTGGCAGAGGAGGCAACCATCAAGGCCTCCGAGCTGGCCAGGGGGGCTCTGCCCTCCCCCTTGCCATGCAGCTTTCACAGCGCTCCTGATGATCTCAGGACCTCTAAGGAGGTGGCTGGAGTGAGGAAGCATTGGGCCCACCAGTGTTGACCGGAGATTTACTGGGTGCTGGCTGCTTTCTCTCTTTTGCTGAATCTGCAAGACTCAATCTTGGCAGCAGCAATTAACCCCAGCGTACAGGTGAGGAAACCGAGGCTCAGAGAAGGCAAGTGTCTTGCTCAATAGTATTGAAGAGTAAGGAGACTCCTCTATAGATGTTTATGGAGGAGGAGTAATATGTTCTCTGTTTTGAACCCATCTTTGATGAACCCCTGCCCTGAAGCTGAGAACAGCTGAGAATATGTGCTGGGAGGTCCAGTTAGCCCAGGCACTTTGAACCAGTTCTAGCCCCAGGTGCCGGAGGGAGGTTAAGAATAGTCACTACTTGGGCACCTGGGTGGCTCAGTTGGTTCAGCGTCCGACTCTTGATTTTGGCTCAGGTCATGATTCCAGGGATGGGGGACTGAGCCCAGATGATCAAGCTCAGTGTGGCGCCTGCTTACGAATCTCTCTCTCTCTCCCCCTGGCCCTGCCCCCCATTCATGTGCTCACTCTCTCTCTCTCTCAATAATAATAATAATAATAATAATAATAAAGAACAATCATTACCAACGGCTGAGTACTAGCTATGTGCCATTCCCTGTATAATACTACACACATGAGCCCATTTAAAGAGAGAGATAGTACCAACCGCGTTTTATAGCCGACAAAACCAAGTTCACAAACCCTAGATGCATTGTTCAACAATGCTCAGTACAGAGCTAAAGTACAACTCTCTTACTCTTTGACCCCAAAGCCAATTTTTCTCAGTGTTACATTATATTTTAAGGGGGTTTTCTTTCAATGTGGGGAGGCATGAAGATCAAATGCTGTATTCTGAGGATCCCAAATGGAGGCAGGTGAATTTTTATTAGTGTTGTCGTAGTTGTGGTGTTAATAATTATTTCACCGTTAATTCAGGATGTTTACTGAGTGTGGCTATAGGGTGAGTACCATTGTAGACACTGGAGGCAGGGAAAGAACAGGCAAAAATCCCTGTCCTCATGGAGGTTTTATTCTAGTTGGGGCAGACAATTAATAAGTAAGAAAAATAAGTATAATATATGGTATACTGGGGGCTAATAAGCTATGGAGGAAAATAAAACAGGAAGGGGAGATGTGTTAGAAGTGAGGGTACAGGTTTAGATACAATGGTCAGAAAGGCCTCACTGAGGGACACCTGGTGGCTCAGTCAGTTGAACATCCAACTTCAGCTCAGGTCATGATCTCACGCTTCATGAGTTTGAGTCCCACATCAGGCTCTCTGCTGTCAACGCAGAGCCCACTTCTGATCCTCTGTTCCCTCACCTCTCTCTACCCCTCCCCGACTTGTGCTTTCTCTCCCCAAAATAAATAAAACATAAAAAAAGAGAAAGACCTCTCTGAGAAGATGAATTTTGAGTATGGACCTGAAACAAGTGAGGGAATTCATCTTGTGGATATCTGGGGGAACAGCATTCCAGGCAGAGGGAACAGCACATGCAAAAAAATAAAACAACAACAACAACAATAATAATAATGCTTAGCTACCCTGGACCAGACCCATGGTTCTCAAAATAGGGCCAGCGCAATGGCAACAATGCCACCTGGGAGCTTCTTAGAAATGCATATTCTCAAGCCCCTCCACAGAACTTCTCTGTGGGTACAGCCCATAATGTGTGTGTGTGTGTGTGTGTGTGTGTGTGTGTGTCTGTGTGTGTATGTGTGTGTGTGTGTGTATTTTATGCCGATTTTTATGACAATACAAGTTACATACTGTAAAATCCAACTCTTTCAGCATGCATTCCTTTTTTTTTTTTTTAGGTTTATTTATTTGAGAGAGAGAGAGGCAGAGAGGGGCAGAGAGAGGGAGAAAGGGAATCTCAAGCAGGCTCTACACTGTGCACGCAGAGCCCAACCTGAGGCTCAAACTCCCGAACTGTGAGATCATGACCGAGCAGAAATAAGGAGTTGGACACTTAACTGACTGAGCCACCCAGGCGCCCCTAGCATGCATCTTTTAGAGTTTTAATACACTCATGCCATGATGTAAGCATCGCCAAGATCAAGACAGAGAAGAGTTCCATCTCTCCCTAGAACCCTGCTTGGTAGTCACCCTGCCCCTTGTCCCCAGGCTTTGCCACCATTCATCTGTACCTCTGGTTTTACCTCACATTTCGAGTGTTCCGGGAGCACTCCAGGTGATTCTGATTTACACTAAGGTTTAAGAACTATTGCGTAATTCTACATCCTCAAGCCACTTTAGGAGGCATTCTGGATACCTGTTTGACACGTGAGGACTTCCTCTGGGTTCTCTCAGGAGACCCAAATTGCCCTTGTGCTATCATGCAGAGCAGTGTCACCTCCTGTTCAAGGGCGTGTGTGATGGTTGGTGGGGTGAGATTCATCTTCTAACCCAAATACATATTAAGATATTCTTCTAAACAAAGGAAAGTATATGCCCTAAACAGAATGCTGGTAAATAAATGCTTTTTCCCTTTATTACAGCTAAAACATATCTGGCTCATAGAAATGCAAAAAGCCTTTATCACCTAGCTAAAGTGTTGGGGAAATGTTCCTTTTCCCCTTCCAAAGATGTCCCACTGGTGGTATATATGTTGCCTGTCTTTGATTAAATTCATGATGAAATTTTAAAAATGTATTTACATTACATAAAAACATTCTTAAAACATTTAAGCAACACATAAATTTGAAGAATAAAAGTTTGTCCCCCTATATATGGTCCCTGACTTCCCATTATTTTCTCGCAAAATAATCACTTAGAGTCTGGCATATCAATTTTTAGACATACGAACATACCTACACACACAGATAAGATTATATGGGGGTTTGTGTGTGTGTTTTTAAAAGAAGAGGTACAAAGTACTGTATTTACTACATAGTTTTATATTTGATCTAGTTTTCCTGAGAACTTACATTTCTAGCAATTTAATAAATTAGAAAATCTGAAAATCTTTGAATTACAAGTCATTTGATGTATTGATTGAGTGTATCAGGCATCCTTTTAAAGACATTGCTGAGTTTAAAAGGATATCTCTGGGGTTAAAAAGAAGAGGGAACTGAAAACCACAGTGTGATGTAGTCTTCCTTTTCCTTTTTAGTTTCTACTGCTAAGAGGATTGGGTTTCAACAGCCACATGAAGATAAAATGCATGCCTTTGGCACCCTGAGAGGGTTAATTGCAAATGAGACAGCCACTGAAACCAGGACCCTCAAATAGCTAGATCCTCAGTGAAAACATGTATTAGAAAAATCTGTCCACCAGCCTAAGGAGATAAGAAGGAAAACTGTGTGGCTTCTGCTCTCAGTGTGGAAAATCCCCCTTAAGAAGTTATAATCAGAGATCTACTCTCATGTAGGTATAGGATTAACATTTGTATTACCCATGCCCTCTAGGACCTGCCAAACTGAGATATTATGTAAGTGGTTTTGGGTGGCGACAATTTAAAAAAAATGCTTATTTATTTTTGAGAGCAGGCAAGAGAGATTGAGAGAGAGAGAGAGAGAGAGAGAGAGAGAGAGAGAGAATGAGCACACTTGTGTACCTGTACAGGGGAAGGGCAGAGAGAGAGGGAGACAGAGAATCTGAAGCAGGCTCTGGCCTGTCAGTACAGAGCCCCTCTTGGGGCTCAGATTCATGAACTATGACTTCATGACCCATGCCAAGGTCAGATGCTTACCTGGCTGGGCCACCCAGGTGCAGGAAATGTCACCCACTCAAGACAGCAAAGGATTCCCACAGATAAAGTTCTGATAAAGATGGGTCCACAACAAAAAGTTACAACACACACGAAGAAACAACACACCAAGGAAGAGCAAGTCAGCAGACACAATAAGCAATACAATTAGGTCATCCCACATTTTATACAATTGGTCTTTTTGATGGTAATTATAAAATAAATATATTTAAAATGATTAAAGCTGTAAAAGAGTTAGAAAATGAAAATATAAATATTTCATAAGTCCTAGTAGATTTGAAAAAGAAAATAGCAGAACTCCTAAAAATGAAAAAAGTATGATAGATTAAAAAACGAAAAGACAGGGGCACCTGGGTGGCTCAGTCAGTTGAGCGTCTGGCTTTGGCTCAGGTCATGGTCTCATAGTTCGTGAGTTTGAGCCCCACGTCAGGTTTGCTGCTGTCAGCACAGAGCCTGCTTTGGATCTTCTACTCACCTCTCTCTCTCTGCTCCTTCCCTGCTTGCACTCCCTCTTCAAAAATGAATAAATATTTTTTAAAAAGACACAAAAGACAAAAAGCAATGGTTGAATTAATCAGCAGATTAGACCCAATTAAACAGAGGATTGGTGAACTGGAGCCAATTCTGAGGAAATTATCCAGAATGCTGCATACAAAGAAAATAAAGTATATTAAATAGAAATTAAGAAAAATAAAGATAGGGTGAGAAGTTTCAATGTACATCTAGTAGGAAAGAATAGAGAATAAAAGAAGCAATGTTTGATGAATCAATGATTGAGACTTCACTCAAATTTATGAGACATGAATTAGCAGTTTAAACAAGCATAAATACTGAATATTAAATTTAAAAAATCAGATTATGCTGACATATTTGCAGAATTATAAAGAGATGCTGCTAAAGAATATTCATATTTTGCTTTTATACTTGAATGGTGATTTGGTGATATCAACATTCTTGGGCCATATTTTTTTCCTCAAGATTTTGTAAATATTGCTGTATTTCTTCACATAGTGAATGTTCTGTGAAAACGTCCAAAGTGAGCCTATTTTTTTATTCCTTTGACTTGCCGTTTCCCTCACCACTGGCTGGGTTCAGGAATTAATAGCCTAAGCATTCTTTGTAAACTTTCCAGTCATCCTTTGATGATCATTGGCTAGGTCCATGAGTGGTATGCAGTTTTAAAACTTATTTTTAATATTTAAAAAGGGAAATTGACCTTTTGGGGGGGGCATTTCTAAAGCTTGTGTAGCCACCAACACAATCAGAATACAGAAAAGTTCTACCAACCCTAAATCCCCCTTCTGCTATCCCTTTATAGTCATACCCTGCCCTACCTCTGTAAGATTTGTCAAGCACACACCTGTTCTCCACAGGTATAGTTTGGCTTTTCAAGAATGACATATATGAAATGAAATCATACAGTATGTAATTTTTTGAGACTGACTTTTTGTATTCAGCATAATGCTTTTGAGATTCATCTAAATCATCACGTAATTACTTTACATATTAGTAGTTCATTCCTTTTTATTCATGAGCAGTGTTCTATTGTATGAATGAACCATAGTGTGTTTATTCACTCGCCCACTGAATGACATTGATTGTTTCTATCTTGGGGCAATTATGAAAAAAGAAACCATAAATATTTGTTTACGGTTTTTGTATGACCATAAATTTTCATTTTTCCAGGGTATATACCCAGGAATGGGATTATTGGGCCCTGTGTTAATGTATCTTTAAGCTTGTAAGAAATTTACAAACAATTTTCCAGAACAGCTGTACCATTTTGCATTCTCATCAGCAATGGATAAGATGTTTAGTTTCTCTGCGTTGTCACCAGTACTTGGTATTGTCAGCATTTTTTAAAAAATTTTTAGCAGTTATAATAGATTTGTGATGATATATCATTGTGGTTTTGCATTTTACTTGTAACTAATGATGTTGAACATCTTGGTGAAGTGTCTGTTTTAGTCTTTTGTTCATATTTAAATTGGGTTGTTTGTTTTCTTACTGTTGAGTTTTGAGACTCTTTATGTATTCTGCATGAAAATTATTTGTTGGATATGATTTGAAAATATTTTTATCCTAGTCTGTATCTTGTTTTTTTTAATCTTTTAGCAATGCCTTCTGCAAAGTAAAATTTAAATTTTTGATGTAGTTCAATTTATCCTTTTTTTTTCTTTCATGGATCATAATTTTGGTGTAATATCCAAGAACTCTTTGCTGAACCCAGCTGACAAAGATTTTTCTTCTATGATTTTCTCTAAGTTTTACAGTTTTATCTTTTATGTTTAGGTCTGTGATTGATTCTTAATTATTATTTTTTAACTTTTTTATGGTGTGAGGTACGGTTTGAAGTTCCCTTTAATGGATATTCAATTAGAGTATCATTGAATTCCTTTTGTACCTTTGTTAAAAATAAAATTTCTATATTTGTGATATATTTCTCAAGCTTATTCTATTTCATTGATGTGTGGGTCTACTCTTCCACCAATACCACACTGTCTTAATTACTAAAGCTTTCTAAGAAGTCTTAAAATTGGGTAGTGCAATTCCTTAACTTTCTTCTTTTAAACATTGTTTTAACTGTTCTAGTTCCACTGCTTCTCCCTATGAATTAAAAAAATTTTTTAAGTTTATTTATTTTTGAGAGAGAAATAGAGACAAAGCATGAGTAGGGGAGGGCCAGAGAGAGAGGGAGACACAGAATCCAAAGTAGGCTCCAGGCTCTGAGCTATCAGCACAGAGCCTGATGTGGGGCTTGAATCCATGAACTATGAGATTATGGTCTGAGCTGAAGTTGGGCACTTAACCAACTGAGCCACCCAGGTGCCCTACCCTATGAATTTAAAAAAAAATTTTTTTTTTTAACGTTTATTTATTTTTGAGACAGAGAGAGACAGAGCGTGAACAGGGGAGGGGCAGAGAGAGAGGGAGACATAGAATCTGAAACAGGCTCCAGGCTCTGAGCTGTCAGCACAGAGCCTGACGCAGGGCTCGAACTCACAGACCGTGAGATCATGACCTGAGCCGAAGTCGGACGCTTAACCGACTGAGCCACCAAGGCGCCCCTACCCTATGAATTTTTGAATAAGCCTATCTGTCTATGAAAAATCCTGCTGGGATTTTTATCAGAGTTGTGCTAAATTTATAGATCAATTTGAAGAGAACTGACATCTTTACTATGTTGAGTCTTATGATCCATTAACACGATACATCTTTCCAGTTATTTGGGCTTCCTTTGATTTCTTCCATGAGCTGGTTTTTGTTTGTTTGTTTGTTTTTTAGTTTTCAGATTTCAGCATACAGATCCTGTATGTACTTTGTTATATTTATAATTATATGTGTTTTTAATTTTACTAGGTAGTGCTCCCAAAAGACTGTATTAATTTACCCATCTACTAGTAGTCGAGAGTATCCTTTTCCCCACATTCTACCCACAGTGAATGTTGTCCATTTTTGAAATAATTTTGCTCACTATACAGATTTATTTTAAAGTGATTTATTTTGTAGGATAGACAAGGTCATCTTCCTCCAACTCCTTTAGTTTTATCCCAGTGAATTATAACATGTATCCTGAACACTGGGCACTGCAGGTATGGATGTGTGTACCACATTGCACAGATAGCTTTTACCTTCTCTCATCTCAAAAGAAAGGCTGCAATGAGCCTAGCTTGACATCTTTTTAACTTTATAAGGAATGAACCTGACCAGTTTCCAAATGAGCATTTTGGATCTGAGATTCTTGGACATAGTTTGGAGTAAATGAACTATGTATGGATTGTTTGCTAGAGACCACAACCTGCATTTCCAACTCTGCTATTGACCTGAGATGTGAGTTCAGAAAACTGTCTTGCTGTCAGGTTCTCAGTTCTTGTAAGTTTAATGAGACTGAAGATCCAAAGATTGTTCTACTTCTGTGGTTCTGACTTATACAAATAATTGATTATACTTCTCAGGTGGGAAATAAAGAAATAGAAGAATGGAGAAAAGAAAAAATATATAAGGAGAGGAAAAGAAAGAACTATAAGGAAAAAAAAAAATCCAAGGGCTGATGGCTGACTTGCCAGAGGTTGACTAGCTGCCCAAATCAGCAGTCATTCCAAGAAAGCTTTCCCAAGAGGGAATAGAGGTAACTAGAGGTTAGTCACCTCTACAACAAGTCAAAGTACTTGACCTTCTGACTGTGGGTCAGAAACCCCATTTGCAGACTCTAAGGCAGCTGTGATTAAAAATCTGCCTTTGCCAATTTTTTTTTAGCGTTGTGATTATCTCCCTTTGCACAATAGACCAATAAATGTGTTAATCTTGTCAATCTCATATGTAAATGTGGCTTTTGAAAATGCCAGTTTCTTGGAGGCAACAGGTGGTAAACAGAAAACAGAGGGGGAAAAAAACAATAATTTTGCAGTAGAGGGAATGGAGGTTCAAAGAGATCAAGACACTCAAGTCCACAATTATTTATTGCGACTCCATTTGGCGCCAGATGCTACGCTGGGCGCTGAGGTTTGAAATGAGCAAAACATCCATGCTACTATTATTAGTGACGTTTATAGGACTTGCCCAAAGAGATACCCAGTAAAGGGGTGGAGCCTGGATGCACACCCTGGACTGTGAGGCTTTAACATCAGCTTAGAAACCAATTAAATAAACCATGCTGCTTTTAATATCTGTGACTCGTGTGGCTGAGAACTCTGATTGACCATTCCACTTCTAGCTAACCCCAGTGTTTCCTAACCCAGCAGAAAAGTAACTTTGCCATTTACATTGCTGACTAGATAATTGATTATAATAATGTTGCTGTTATAATAATACCACATTTACTGAGGGATTTCACATACTAGAGAAAAAGATATTGGTTGTTTGATAGACTTTTAACTTTTTATTTTGAAATCATTATAAATTAACAGGAAGCTGTAAAGATAGTAAGGTCCCTGTACACTTCACCCTGTTTCATAACTGTATCTATCTATCTATTAATATCAAAGTCAGGCAATTGACATTGGTATAATAACTGTATATAATTCCATGCCATTTTATTACATGTGTATATTTGTGTGATCACCACTGCAATCAAGACATGGCATTATTCCATTACTACAAAGATCTTTTTCATGCCATTCCTTTATAGCCACCCTTACCCTATTCCCCCTATGATTCCTAGCTCTGGGAAACCACTCATCAGTTTTCCTTTATAAGTAATTTTGTCATTTTGAGAATATAATATAAACAAAATCACACAATGTGTGACCTTTTTAGGTTGGCTTTTTTCCATGAAGCTTAATGCCCTTGAGATCCACCCAAGTTTTGTGCATCAATAGTTTATTTCTCAACAGTGTTCATGATATGGATGTACTGCCTTTTGACTATTTTCCTATTGAGGGACATTTTGATTATTTCCAATTTTGCCTATTATAAATAAAATTGCTACGAATATTTGTGTTTGGGTTTTTGTGTGGATATGCACTTTCATTTATTCTGCGATAAGCTTCCTGTGATTATAATTGCTGGATCATTTAGTAACTGTACATTTAGTTTTTTAAAGAAACTGTCAAACTTATGCAAAGTGGCCAGACTATTTTACATTCCCACTAGCAATGTAGGAGAGATCCAGTTTGTCCATAAATCAATAGCATTTGTCACTATCACTATTTTTCATGTTAGCTGTTCCAACAGGTGTTAGCGATATCTCATCATGGTTTTAATTTTAATTTCCCCCTGTAGCTAGTGATGTTGAGCATCTTTTCATGTGCTTATTTGCCATTCATTTATCTTCTTTGGTGAAACATTCATTCATGTCTTTTGCTTACTTTCTAATTGCATTGTTTTTTCACTAAAGTATTCAAAGTTTTAAAAATATCCTAGACGCCAGTCCTTTTTCAGAGACGGGGCTTGTGAAGATTTTCTCCCACTCTGTAGTTTATCCTTTCATCCTCCTAACAGATCTGTCTCAGAAGGAAATTTTTTAATTTGGATGAGGATGAATTGATCAGGTTTTCCTTCTACAGACTGGGCTTTTGATGTCATATTTAGGAACTCTTAACCAAGCCCTGGATTCTCAAGATTTTCTCCCATGTTTTCTTCTCAAAGTTTAACGGTTTTAGGTTTTAGGTTTACATCTATGATCCATTTTGAGTTCATCTTTGTCTAAGGTGTGAGGTTTAAGATGAAGCTTCCTTTATTTTGTTGCCACTGAATTGCTTTGGCAACTTGGTCACAAATCATCTGGCCATACTTGTGTGGGGCTATTTCTAGGTTCTCTAATCTATTCCATTGATGTATGCATCTCTCCCTCTGCCAGGACCACACAACCTGGATTCCTGTAGCTATGTAACACATCTCGAAATTGGGTAAAGTGAATCCTCCCACTTTATTCTTCCTTTTCAAAACTGTCTTAGTTTTGGCTCAGTTGTCTTTCCAAGTCAGTGGAAGGGTGATAGTCTTTTCAATAAATGGTACTGGAACAACTGGATAGCCAGAGGAGGGAGAAACCAACCCAGACCTTAACCCTTACACCTTATACAACAGTGAACTCAAGGTTGATCATAGAGTTAAGCTTAAAAATGCAAAGCTATAACACTTTGAAAGAAAACTTAGGAGAAAATCTTCAGAGCGTAGACTTGGGAAATAATTTTTACACTTGGTACCCAAAACATGATCCACAAAAGGAAAAAAAATGGAAGTATTGGACATGATCAAAAGGAAAAACTTCTGCTCCATGAGGGACCTGTTAAGTGAATGAAAAGATGAGTTGTAGGGCAGGAGAAAACAATTGCAGATCAAATATCTGACAAAGGGCTAGTGTCTGGAATACATGAAGAACTCTCAAAACTCAGCATCAAACAAACATTTTAATAAAAAGATGGGCAAAAGATATGCACAGACATTTCACCAAAGAGAGTATACAGATGACAAATAAGCCCATGAAAAGATGTTCAGCATTGTGAGCCATTAGGGAAATGCAAATTAAAAGCACAATGAGATGTCACTCTACACCTATTGGAATGGCTAAAATAAAAAAGAGTGACAACATCAAACGCTGGTGAGGTTGTGCAGAAACTGGATTCCACATTCATTGCTGATGTCAAATGGTACAGTCACTCTGGAAAACACCTTGGAAGTTTCTTATCAAACTAGACCTGGAAGTTCCATTTTTTAACCTGTTAACATTATAACTAGCAATGCTGAACTCTAGTTTATTCTGATGCTGTGTCTATAGGTAATCATGGCTTTTCTATGTAGAAAATAATTTCTTTGAATTAGTATCCTTTGCTTATTCCTTTCCATTTCTGGTATCTATTACTTATTTTTCTGTTCATATTGTATTGGTTAAGACCTTGAGGATAATGCTTTATTGTAGACTTTACAGATAACCTTCTAATGTTCACCACCCAATTTGAGGCTTGCTTAGGAGGTCGTATATGACGTTAATGAGTTAAAGAAACCTTTTCTCAAATCCTAGTTTGCCAAGACTTCTTTTCATAAATTAGTGCTGAATGTAGCAATTTTTGAAAGCCATACATTATTATAAACAAATTGTTTTCTCCTTGAATTTGTTAATAATTTGTGGTAAAATAGATTGCTAGATTTGGTTGTGTTGTTTTGTTTAATACTTTGACGGGAAATCTCATAGAATTGACTCATGTTTCTTCTACATCTCAGAGGTTTTCTGTTTCAAGACGAGATTTCACATTAATTTCCTGCTCTGGGATTCTCATACTGTAAGAGTCGTGCAAATTCTGACCCATAGCCAACTGTGGAGTAAACTTGGACTTTTGACTTTTCACAGGAGATTCTTTATTTCTCTACTCAAATTCTTAGACAGAAGACAATCTCTCTCTGCTTTCTTGGGCTTATATTTTTCATTTGCTAAGCCCTATTTTTCTAAGCCTGAAGTGTTTATTCTCAAGCCCCAGTCCTTAGTCCTCTTTCTGAACTGGATGCTTCTGGACTACTCTGACATAAACCCAAACTTGTATTTCTTCGATTTTGAGCTATTTCTTTGCTTCTAGACTCTAGGAATTTCTTATTCTCCTCTCCACCATCAAGCTGAATATATATTATGCTATATTCCATGTAGCATTTCTGTACAGGGGGATTAGAGGGAGAGGTAAACCAGCCCAGTCTATCACAGTTCTAAAAAGCTTACCCACTTATGTTTTCTTTTTTTTTTTTCCAGGAAGGAATATTTTTTGACTTCCAAACTGCTGTCATATTACAAGAAAATATAACACGAATATAAAGTGAATCCCTACCAGACAGCTTCATTATTGAGGTATTAGTACCTACCTCATGGGGCATTTGGGATGATTAAATAAAATAAGGCCAGGTAATAAGTTTATTCCAGTTTTGGGACTATGGTAATGCTCAGAAATTGTTAATTATTGCCACAATTATTCAGATTATCCATAATATCTAGAGACACTTGCTCTGCTAGGGAAACTTTTCATTTATTTATTTATTTATTTATTTATTTATTTATTTATTTATTGTTGACACACAATGTTACAGTAGTTTCAGGTGTACAACATAGTGATTCAACAAGTTGATATATTAAGCTGTGTTCACCACAAATGTAGCTACTATCTGTCCCAATTACATCATTATTACAATATCATTGATTATATTCCTCATGCTGTGCCTTTTATTGTGACTTACTCATGGAAAACTGTATTGAGGATCCTCAAAAAGTTAAAAGTAGAAATACCATATGATCCAATGATTCCACTATTGGGTATTTACCCCAAGGGAAAATACCACTAATTCGAAAAGATACGTGCACCCTTACATTTACTGTAGCATTATTGATAATAGCTAAGATATGGAAGCAACCTAAGTGTCCATCAATGGACAAATGGATAAGGAAGATGTGGTATGTATATACAATGGAGTAATACACTGCCACAAAAAAGGATGAGATTGTGCCATTTGAGACAACACAGATGGGTATAATGCTAAGTGAAATACATCAGACTGAAAAGACAAATATCATATTATTTAACTCGTAAGTGGAATCTAAACAACAACAACAACAACAACAAATGAATAAACAGATGAAAAGCAGAATCAGGACCATACTGTCTTGATGGTTACAGCTTTGTAATATAGCTTAAAGTCTGGAATTGTGATGCCTCCCACTTTGCTTTTATTTTTTCAACATACTTTGGCTATTTGGGGTCTTTTCTGGTTGCATACAAATTTTAGAATTGTTTGTTTTAGCTCTGTGAAGAATGCTGGTGTTACTTTGACAGGGATTGCATTAAATGTGTAGATTGCTTTGGGTAGTATCGACATTTTCGTGATATTTGTTCTTCCAAGCTTGAGCATAAAATGTTTCTCCATTTATTTGTGTCTTTGGTTTCTTTCATAGGTTTTTTAATAGTTGTCAGAGTACAGATATTTACCTCTTTGGTTAGGTTTATTCCTAAGGATCTTATGGTTTTTGGTGCAATTGTAAATGGGATTGATTCCTTGATTTCTCTTTCTGCTGCTTCATTATTGGTGTATAGAGATGCAACAAATTTCTTTTTTTAAATGTTTGTTTATTTATTTTGAGGTGGGGGAAGGATAGAGAGAGAGAGAGTATCCCAAGCAGGCTCTGTACTGCCAGGACAGAGCCTGAAGGAGGACTCAAGCTCATGAACTGTGAGATCATGACCTGACCAGAAATCAAGAGTTGGACACTTAACTGACTGAGCCACCCAGGTGCCCAGAGAAATGCTACAGGTTTCTGAAATGCTACAGGTTTCTGTCCGTTGATTTTATATCCTGTGACTTTGCTGAATTCATGTATCAGTTCTAGAGTCTTTCGGGTTTTCCACATAGAGTAGTCTGCAAAGAGTGAAAGTTTGACTTCCTCCTTGCTGATCTGGATGCCTTTTATTTCTTTTTCTTGTCTGGTTGCTGAGGCTAGGACTTCCAGTACTATTTTGAACAACTGGCACAAAAACAGACACATCAATTAATGGAACATAGGAGAGGACTCAGAAATGGACCCCACAACTATATGGCCAACTCATCTTTGACAAAGCAGGAAAAAATATTCAGTGGGGAAAAGACAGTTTCTTCAACAAATGGTGTTGGTAAAACTGGACAGCCACATGCAGAAGAATGAAACTGGACCACTTTCTCACACCATACACAAAAATCAATTCAAAATGGATAAAAGAATTAATTGTAAGACAGGAAACCATCAACATCCTACAGGAGAAAGCAGGCAGCATCTTTTTGACCTCAACCATAGCATCTTCTTACTAGACACGTCTCCAGAGGCAAGGGAAACAAAAGCAAAAATGAACTATTGGGACTTCATCAAGATAAAATACATCTGCACAGTGAAGGAAACCCACAATAAAACTAAAAAGCAACCTACAGAATGGGAGAAGGTATTTGCAAATGACATATTGGATAAAGGACTGCTAGTATCCCAAATCTATAAAGAACTTATCAAACTCAGCACCCAAAAAATAAATAATCCAGTTAAGAAATGGGCAGAAGATATGAACAGACATTTCTCCAAAGAAGACATACAAATGGCTAACAGACATGTGAAAAAATGTTCAACATGACTCATCATCAGGGAAATTCAAATCAAACCCACAATTAATATCACCTCACACCAGTCAGAATGGCTAAAATTAACAATTCAGGAAACAGATATTGGCAAGGATGTGGAGAAAGGGGAACCCTCTTACACCATTGGTGGGAATGCAAACTGGTGCAGGCATTCTGGACAACAGTGTGGAGATTCCTCAGAAAGTTAAAAATAGAACTACCCTATGACCCAGCAATTGCACTATTAGGAATTTATCAAAGGATACAAAAATACTGATTCAAAGAAGTACATGCAACCCAATGTTTATAGCAGCGTTATCAGCAATAGCCAAATTATGGAAAGAGCCCAAATGTCCATTGACTGATGAATGGATAAAGAAGATGTGATTTATATATACAATAGAATTTTACTTGGCGATCAAAAAGAATGAAATCTTGTTATTTGCAACAACATGGGTGGAACTGGAGGGTATTATGCTAGGTGAGATAAGTCGGGGGAAGATAAATACCATATGATTTCACTCTTATGTGGAATTTAAGAAATAAAATAGATGAGCATAGAGGAAGGGAAGGAGAAATAAAATAAGATAAAAACACAGAGGGAGGCAAACCATAAGAGACTTTTAAATCCAGAGAACAAACTGAGGATTTCTGGAGGGGAAGTGGGTAGGGGTATTGGCTGAATGACTGATGGGGATTAAGGAGGGCACTTGTTAGGATGAGCACCGGGTGTTATATGTAAGTGATGAATCACTAAATTCTACTCCTGAAACCAATACTACACTATATGTTAACTAATTTAAATTTAAATAAAATCTTAGAAAGAAAAAAGAAGAATAAAAAGCAGAATCAAACCTATAAATACAGTTAACAAAGTTATGATTGTCAGAGGGGAAGGGTGGAGGGATGGGGGAAAAAAGGTAAGTTTTAAAATTTAAATGATTTTTTTTATTTTACAGTAGTTTTAGATGTACAGAAAAGTTGCAAAGATAGTAGCTCGTTCCCAAATAGCCCTCACCCAATTTCTCCCACTGTTCACATCCACATCACCACTGCACAATTGTCATAATGGAATGACCTTACTGGTGCATTTCTATCATCTAAACTCCATATTTTATTTGGACTTGACTAGTTTTTACATAGTGCCTTTTTCTGTTACAGGATCAAATCTTGAATACCACATTACAGTTAATTGTCATATTTCCTTAGGCTTCTCTAGTCTGTGACAGTTTCTCAGATTTTCCTTGTTTTCAATGACCTTGATAATTTTGAGGAGTCCTGGTCAGGTGTTTTAGAATGTCCCTCAATGTGGGGTTGTCTGATGTTTTTCTCATGGTTGGAGTGGGTAGGGTTACATTTTAAGATCTGAAGGGGAGCTATCAGGATGGAATGTGTTGTTCACTTTTAGCTGAGGTAGGAAAGAAGGGAAAAGTTTGTTAATTTCACCCCCAGTGGTTATCTTGTGCCTCTTCCAGTGACAAAAATGGCCACAGCTACCACACAAACACAGATTTTATATATGTGGTATACATCTGTATCTGTATTGGGTTTCTATCTATACCATTTCTGCCTCTTATCACTGTGTTCATTCGCATGCACACGTGTATGCATGTGTGTGTATATAATAGATTATAATCTTAAATTTCCACAACAACTCATCCTTGGTAGATTCTCTGTTCTCTATTTTAAAGAGAGAAAACAGGGTTCAGAAGTCTAAAGTGACTTCTGGAAGCCACCCCACTAACAGGTGCCAGAGTTGGAATTTAAACCCCTGGCCAATTGGCCCCAGAGCTGAAATTCCTAGCACTGCACTGCCCCCTACTGGCATCATCCTCTGGTCACCTCTGACCAAGGACCATAGTGGTAAGAAGGCCCATAAAATGGATTAAACCTTTGCACTTTCCCCAAGTTTGTTATTTTTTTTTTCTTACTCCAATTTCCCCCTTTGGTTGTCAGTGGTAAAATTTCTAAAACAAAAAGGGTCGCTGTGATTTCTTTCAGAGACAGCCTGGAAGAAGAATGTGGGGAGCCTGAGTCCCACTCTGCAACCAGACCTTGGGAGAGCAGCTCCCTTGGGGAAAAGAGTGGGGACAACAGCGTTCAGACTAGAAGGAAAATTCTGGAACCCCCTCGAGACAGCAGGAACCAAGCCTGAGACTGAAAGAGGACCCTGGAGCCTCAGTACTTCTCAGCCGTTTACCAAGATGCCTTTTGGAATACGTCTGCTCAGGAGTGTGGGACTGTAAAATAATAGCGATCCTACTAATAATAGCACAGAAAGTAATTTTCAGTGCATCCTTTCTTCTCTCATTCCCCTTTCCATTGTTTATCTTCACTGGGCTTGTTCCTCATTCAGACACTTTCTTTACTAACAGTCCCTGCTCATCTCGGGGTGGATGGAGTGCTGTGCGTGACCGAAACATTCATGATTATCCCCTTATTGATTAGCTTCCATAAAATTCACTCCTAGTCTTCTAAAGTTTGCTGCAATCTGATGTCCTGATTATTCCCTTATTAGGTTCTGCTTTGGATGGAATTACTAAGCCAAATTGAAATTCATGGTTGTTATGAACCATTTCCAAAACATCACTCAAAAGCAAGTCAAGAGATGCTTCTTGCCTGCGTCTGCTCGCCAGATTTTGGATCAAGATTCACATCCCATGCCATGCCCATTAATGTGAGGTTGTTGCTTTATTTATGACCTTTATTCGGTATGCCGTAGTCTATTTCTGTTGTCACATTTTCCACCAACTTATATCAAATTCTGAATCTCACCTTGCATGGCTGTGGAGTCTGCATGTCTGTGTTACTTTATTTAGCAGATGCCTGGACCAATTACAATTCCTTTGCCTTTTCCTCCCCCTTGGACAAGGTGGAGGAGAGTGAGTAAAACCAGAACTTCCTCTATGTTTATTTTTAAACAAAGCATCCTTAACACTTGAAAGATATCATCTCCTTCCTCAGGAAGCTGGCAGCTGTCTGGCCCAGGGACACAATTATAGCTTCATCCTTAAGACCAGAAGTCACAGGTCAGTACCTCCCTGTCCTCCATTCAGTGTATGCTGAGGGGAATTCATTTACTAAATTAGCACAGAGGACAGCATAATCTCCTAGGAATTCTCAGAAGGGGAATTCGGAAGTGCATATGTATCAGTGGGGAACCACCCCGCATTGGTTTCCCCAGAAATTCTTGGAGTTTTTTCTTGCTTGTTACCCACCCAGCACCCTGACCTTAATAGATGCTTAATTGTGTGAGTGTCAGGTGCCCCGGCTCACTTCAGGGCGATGAGGAGGCAGTTTTCTGGAGCAGAACCAATGAAAGGGAGGGAGTCAGACTGTCTTGAGTTCTAGTCTCAGTACCATCACTTACTAGCTGTACCACCTTGGGCAAGTTACATCATGTCCTGAAAACTCCATTTTCTCACCCATAACCAGAAGTCCCAATACTTAATTCCTAGCATTTGGGAGAGGATCCAGGGTGTTACTAGATGAAATGTGCCAAGTATTAATGCTTACAGCATGCCCCATTACTAGTTTAAAATAATTTTCTAGAAAACTGTAAACCTTTGGGATATGCTGTGGCACAGGCTCTTGGGAAAAGGGCTTGGGCTTGAGACAGACTTGTGTTCAAAATCTTGTTCTATTCCTTATCAGCTTTTTGACCTTGAATGAATTGTGAAGTTTTGGAGACTTGGGATCCTTACTTGTAAAACAAGAATAGTTACATGGAGTACCTAACATAAAGGCAAAAACTGTTAGTGGTTTTTCCTCTTTCTTTGACTTTGACCTTGATCATTTGTGCCAGTCATTTCAATTAACGTGGCTGATATTTGGTCATTTTTGAGAGTGGTCATGTGGCTTGGTAGTCTTAAGATGACCCAACACCTGAAGGTATTTTCCCTGATCTAATTTGCCTCTGTGTGTGTGTGTGTGTGTGAGATTATATAGTTACATAATAAATTAATATATACGTATATGTATATGCATGTGTTTTTCCTTTTTCTTCCCAATCCTTTTTAATCCCTTTAATTCTCTCCACCTGTGATCCACCATTGGCTAAGTCACATGTCTTTTACTGACCTTCAGGTCACCTGTACCATTTGTACCTCTGATGCAGAGACAGGATGGGCTGAGGTTGGGATGTCCTTCTGTCCATTGCCCCTCCAAAGACCCCCCAGCTCTGGGGATTTTGAAATCCCCCCTTCTTGCCTCCTTATAACCACAGGGATGGAAGTTTAACCTTTACAACTTGGGTGCAAAGATTCAAGAGAAAACCTCAACTTCCTCTCCTTCCTTGTTCCTTCCATGAACTTATAGTGCTTCTGTCTCCCAGCAGTGATGAACCTGGCTCAGTCTTGTCACCACAATTGGCCCCAATGCCTACATTTGCAACACAGGAATAATATGGCCTCTTCCCCCATAGTTGGGATTGTCAGGGGGTGCTTAAAGAGGGTAAGCACCTCTTTAAGGGTAAGCACCTCTTTACCAAGGGTGCTTGGTAATGGGGTTTACCCCATTTACCAAGGGTTTAAAGGGGCTTGAAGAGTCTGTCCCATGTAACACATGGAGATAGTGGTGACTCTTTCCTTCTCCTGCAATTCCTCCTGGCTTTCCAAGGACCTTCAGAGTTATACCAAAGACAGTCTTCTTGTGTGGCAGCTCTGTATGAAGCACTTTGTCACTGTGGAGTCCTTCATAGCAGCAGTGGGGAGCAGGCATTACTCCCCCAGTGTTGTAGACAAGGAAGCTGAGGCTCAATTGTGCCACTTGCCTGAAATCACCTAGTTACTAAGTTGCAGAGCTAATCTGGGCCTTAGATATTCTGAGTGCAGGACTGGTGTGTACAAGCTTTTTAAGAGCCTCCAAAAATGTTTGAGACCTGGAAAATGATTAGTTCAAATATAGTACAAGAACACTGTACATTCAAAATGAATATGCATTTAGTTACCTTTGGACAGAACATTACAGTAGGTCAGCTTGTCCCTTGCAACTTTATTCTTACACAGTTATGTGTAAATTGCATTAATGTGGAATGTGGGTGCATTTGACTGGTTTGCAAGCTGTGAGATCTGTGAGTAGGGCCTTCAAAAGCAAAGGAGCTGAAATCCTGGGAAGAGATTGAAGCAGCTGGAAGTGGAACTCATTCAGGGAGTCTGGTTCTTCCAAGTGGTTCCAGCCTCTTCTGGAGTTGAGCTAAGTCACTACTCTGGACTTCCTGTGGTCTGTGGGTTGGGTACAAATACTCTAGGACTAATAGGTGAGCCCGCGAGTTTAAAGACTCTCATCCTTCCACAAAGCTGTCTGTGATCCTTTTTCTTCATTCATTTGTGTCACACGCTCAGTCATCAGGACATACATGATCTTAATTAAATCTCCTCGATGTTTCTGCCGTGCAAGACTGATTGTTAGTGGGACTCGTTGGATATCTGCCTCATACTCACAAGAGGATGGGGTCCTCCCTCCCATTCCCACTCTGGAGAAACGAGGCTGTTGCCTTCATTCCACCTGCCTCTACACTCAAATCAAACCCAAGGACACCAGTCTAATTTGCCCACCACTGACGACCTCTTTGCTTTCCTGGATAGTTTTATTGGCAGAAATGTACAACTTATTCCCAGCCTGGACACTGCCATCTGTCACAGTGTTTTGTACCCCAGCAGGGATATGAATGACTTGCTGGATCACAACAAAAATTAGGTACATAGAGAGCCCTGAGTGGATGAGGTGGAACATTTCCACACACACAGAGTGGCACTAGTCATGGGAACTTTCAAAGCCCATGGATGTGCTGTGGCTACACTGCCTTCCTTTCCTCACTGAGCATGTTCTTCCTCCAGATTGTTCTGAGTCTAGATCCCTTTCCAGAACCTTCCATGACACTATGTTAAAAGACATCACAGCCTTCCCCCAGCAGAACTTTTGGGATTCCTGGTGTGATATTCAGAGTCTGCCATTGTTTATGTCCGACTTTCTTGTGATGGTTAATTTTATGTCAACTTGACCTGGTCACAAGGTGCCCAGAAATGTGGCAAAACATCATTCTGGGTGTGTCTGTGAGGGTGTTTCTGGATGAGAGTAACATCTAAATCGGTAGGCCAATTAAAGCAGATTGCTTTCCCTAATGTGGGTGGGCCTCATCTGATCAGTTGAAGGTCTGAATAGTGCAAAAAGGCTATATGTAAGACATTGGTCTTTTCTGGCCTTTGGACTCAGACTGAAACATTGGCTTTTCCTGGATCTTGGGCCTGTTCATTTTCAGACTGGAGCCTGTACCATCAACTCTTGTGGTTCTCAGGCCTTTAGACTCTGACTAGAACTACTCATTGGCTCTCCTGGGTCTCCAGCTTATTGACTGCAGGTCTTGAGACTTCTCACCATCCAAAATCATAAGAGCAAATTCCCTATAACAAGTATTTCTACGTAGAGATTTGTTACATGACATTATTTATTATGTATACATGCATACATAAAGAAATTTATTTTATACACATACACACACACATCCTGTTGGCTCTGTTTCTCTGGAGAATCCTGACTAATATAGATTTAATATTATGGACATAATGGATGTGGCCAATATTATATGTTGAACTCTTACCCCCAAGGTGATGTTATTTGGAGTCAGGGCCTTTTGGAGGAATTAGAGGTAAATAAGTGATGAGGGCAGGGCTCTGGTCTAATGATATTAGTGCCCTCATAAGAAAACACATGTGAATGGCCCCCCTCCTTTGAGCATGTGTGAAGAAGAGGTCATGTAAGCACATGGCAAAATGGCAGCCACCTACAGCCAAGAGAAGAGTCCTCGGGATGAAACTTACCTTCCTGGCACTATTATCTTGGACCTCCAGAACTGTGAGAAATAAATTTCTGCTGTTTATTTTAAGTTTATTTAGTTATTTTGAGAGAGGGAGAGAGAGAGAGAGAGAGAGAGAGAGAGAGAGAGAGAACATGTGAACCAGTGGGGGAGGGGAGGAGAGAGGAGAGAAAAGGAATCCCAAGCAGGATCTTCACTGTCAGCGTGGAAGCCAACACGGGGCTGAAACTTATGAACCCCAAGATCATGACCTGAGCCAAAGTCAGATGCTTAACCAACTGAGCCACCCAGGTGCCCCTAGTTTCTGTTGTTTAAACCTCCCCAGCATGTGGTATTTTCTTACAGCAGCCCAAACAGACAAATTTTTAAGTTTTCCCAGGAAAAAAACCCTACCCAGAATCACATAGCAGCTATTCCTTGCATTTGTTACAGGAAGCACACACATCTGCATGTGGACTATAATGCATGCTGGGTGTGCTGCCCACATTCTTCCCCGAGACCCAGGCCTTCAATCTTCCAGCTGTTGGGAATGTGGAGAGCTCACAGCTGAATGTCTCTCCAAGCACTGACCTCAGCAGAAATTCACATCCTCACCTAAGCTTGTGTCCTATCTTCAGGGACAGACTACATTCAGTGACAGGTATATATAGGGTTGTAAAAGCTCAATCCCCTTGCCTGAAGGCGGGACAACTCTGAAGGGCCATCCCTGTGGGGTGTGCTGAGGTCTCTGTTGCAACTAGATCCCAGCTCAGCATCACCCTCTGCCCTATCCTACCCTTTTGGTCTCCCACAGCTGATCCCAGAGTCTCCCTCCAATATGCTTCCCTCATGCAGGTTTCCGTCCCAGTGTCTGTTTCCTAGAAACCTGGCCAGAGACACTTTTATATTACAAATATTTTATTATGCCCTGTCTATATGAAATTTACAGAAAATACACCTATCTCAGTATGAAATTTTTTTTAACTTATTTTATTTTTTACTTTTTTAAGTTTACATCCAAATTAGCATATAGCGCAACAATGATTTCAGGAGTAGATTCCTTATTGCCCCTTAACCATTTAGTGCATCCCCCCTCCCACGACCCCTCCAGTAACCCTCTGTTCTCCATATTTATGAGTCTCTTCTGTTTTGTCCCCCTCCCTGTTTTTATATTATTTTTGCTTCCCTTCCGTTATGTTCATCTGTTTTGTCTCTTAAAGTCCTCATGAGTGAAATCATATGATTTTTGTCTTTCTCTGACTAATTTCACTTAGCATAATACCCTCCAGTTCCATCCATGTAGTTGCAAATGGCAAGATTTCATTCTTTTCGATTGCCGGGTAATACTCCATTGTGTGTGTGTGTGTGTGTGTGTGTGTGTGTGTGTGTGTGTGTGTGTGTGGTATATATATGTGGGGTGTGTGTGTGTGTGTGTGTATATATATATATATATATATATATATATGGTATATATATGTGGTATGTATATGTGAGATATACACGCACACACACACACACACACACACATACCACATCTTCTTTATCCATTCATCCATCGATGGACATTTGGGCTGCTATAAACATGGGGGTGCATGTGTCCCTAAGAAATAGCATACCTGTATCCCATGGATAAATGCCTAGTAGTGCAATTGCTGGGTCATAGCGTAGTTCTATTTTTAGTTTTTTGAGGAACCTCCATACTGTTTTCCAGAGTGGCTGCACCAGCTTGCATTCCCACAAACAGTGCAAAAGAGATCCTCTTTCTCCGCATCCTCGCCAACATCTGTTGTTGCCTGAGTTGCTCGTTTTAGCCATTCTGACAGATGTAATGTGGTATCTCAGTGTGGTTTTGATTTGTATTTTCCTGATGATGAGTGATGTTGAGCATTTTTTCATGTGTTGGTTGGCCATCTGGAGGTCTTCTTTGGAGAAGTGTCTATTCATGTCTTTTCATGTCACTGGATTATTTGTTTTTTTTTGGGTGTTGAGTTTGATAAATTCTTTATAGATTTTGGATATTAACCCTTTATCTGACATGTTGTTCGCAAATATCGTCTCCCATTCTGTCAGTTGCCTTTTAGTTTTGCTGATTGTTTCCTTCGCTATGCAGAAAGAAGGTTTTTATTTTGATGAGGTCCCAATAGTTCATTTTTGTTTTCATTTACCTTGCCTCTGGAGATGTGTTGAGTAAGAAGTTGCTGCAGGCAAGATCAAAGAGGTTTTTGCCTGCTTTCTCCTTGAGGATTTTGATGGCTTCCTGTCTTACATTGAGGTCTTTCATCCATTTTGAGTTTATTTTTGTGGATGGTGTAAGAAAGGGGTCCAGGTTTATTCTTTTGCATGTCGCTGTCCAGTTTTCCCAGCACCACTTGCTGAAGAGACTGTCTTTATTCCATTGAATATTCTTTCCTGCTTTGTCAAGGATTAGTTGGCCATACGTTTGTGGGTCCATTTCTGGGTTCTCTATTCTGTTCCATTGATCTGAGTGTCTGTTTTTGTGCCAGTACCATACTGTCTTGATGATTACAGCTTTGTAGTATAGCTTGAAGTCTGGGATTGTGATGCCTCCTGCTTTGGTTTTCTTTTTCAAGATTGCTTCAGCTGTTCGGGATCTTTCTGGTTCCATACAAATTTTAGGATTGTTTGTTCTAGCTCTGTGAAGAATGCTGGTGTTATTTTAATAGGGATTGCATTGAATACGTAGATTGCTTTGGGTAGTATTGACATTTTAACAATATTTGTTCTTCCTATCCAGGAGCATGGAATCTTTTTCCATTTTTTTGTGTCTTCTTCAATTTCTTTCATAAGCTTTCTATAGTTTTCAGTGTATAGATTTTTTACCTCTTTAGTTAGATTTATTCCTAAGTATTTTATGGTTTTTGGTACAATTGTAAATCAGATCAATTCCTTGATTTCTCTTTCTCTTGCTTCATTGTTGGTGTATAGGAATGCAACTGATTTCTGTACATTGATTTTATATCCTGTAACTTTGCCGAATTCATGAATCAGTTCTAGCAGTTTTTTGGTGGAATCTTTTGGGTTTTCCATACAGAGTATCATGTCACCTGTGAAGAGTGAAAGTAGACCTCCTCCTGGCCAATTTGGATGCCTTTTATTTCTTTGTGTTGTCTGATTGCAGAGGCTAAGACTTCCAATACTATGTTGAATAACAGTGGTGAGAGTGGACATCCCTGTCTTGTTCCTGACTTTAGGGAGAAAGCTCTCAGTTTTTCCCCATTGAGGATGATATTAGCATTGGGTCGTTCATATATGGCTTTTACGATCTTGAGGTATTCTCCTTCTATCCCTACTTTCTTGAGGGTTTTTATCAAGAAAGGATGCTGTATTTTGTCAAGTGCTTTCTCTGCATCTATTGAGAGGATCATATCGTTCTTGTCCTTCCTTTCATTGATGTGATGAATCACGTTACTTGTTTTGCGGATATTGAACCAACCCTGCATCCCAGGTATAAATCCCACTTGGTCGTGGTGAATAATTTATTTAATGTATTATTGGAGCCGGTTGGCCAAAACCTTGTTGAGGATTTTTGCATCCATGTTCATCAGGGAAATTGGTCTATAGTTCTCCTTTTTAGTGGGGTCTCTGTCTGGTTTTGGAATCAAGGTAATGCTGGTTTCATAGAAAGAGTTTGGAAGTTTTCCTTCCATTTCTATTTTTTGGAACAGTTTCAAGAGAATAGGTGTTGACTCTTCCTTAAATGTTTGGTAGAATTCCCCTGGAAATCCATCTGGCCCTGGACTCTTGTTTTTTGGCAGGTTTTTGATTACTAATTCTATTTCCTTACTGTTTATGGGTCTGTTCAAATTTTCTATTTCTTCCTGTTTCAGTTTTGGTAGTGTATATGTTTCTAGGAATTTGTCCATTTCTTCCAGATTGCCCATTTTATTGGCATATAATTGTTCATAATATTCTCTCATTGTTTTTATTTCTGTTGTGTTGGTTGTGATCTCTCCTCTTTTGTTCTTGATTTTATTTATTTGGGTCCTTTCCTTTTTCTTTTTGATCAAACTGGCTAGTGGTTTACCAATTTTGTTAATTCTTTCAAAGAACCAGCTTCTGGTTTCATTGATCTGTTCTACTGGGTTTTTTTGTTTGTTTTTTGTTTTTTGTTTTTGGTTGTTTTTTTTTTTTTTTGGTTTCGATAGCATTAATTTCTGCTCTAATCTTTGTTATTTCCTGTTTTCTGCTGTTTTGGGGCTGTATTTGCTGTACTATTTCCAGCTCCTTAAGGCATAAGGTTAGGTTGTGTATCTGAGATCTTTCTTCCTTCTTTGGGAAGGCCTGGATTGCTATATACTTTCCTCTTATGCCCTCCTTTGCTGCGTCCCAGAGGTTTATATATAGTGTGTGTGTATATAGTGTACACACACACTATATATAAACATATGTATATATATACACTATACTATATATACTATAGTATATAGTATATACTATAGTAGTATACTATAGTAGTATATAGTATATACTATAGTAGTATATAGTACAGTACTATACTATATACTATAGTAGTATATAGTATAGTACTATAGTATATACTATAGTAGTATATAGTATAGTACTATAGTATATATATACTATTTATACTATATATAAACCTATATATACATATATATATATATGGTAGTGTGTGTAGGTATGTGTGTGTGTGTGTATATATATATGTATATATATATACGTGTATATATACATAATATATATATAATTAATATATATATATATATATATTAATCTTTTCTCCCCTCAGAGATTCCCCCTTAAAATTTCTTTCAGGGCTGGTTTAGTGGTCACAAACTCCTTTAATTTGTGTTTGTCTGAGAAACTTTTTATCTCTCCTTCTATTTTGAATGACAACATTGCTGGATAAAGAATTATTGGCTGCATATTTTTCTGATTCAGCACACTGAATATATCCTGCCACTCCTTTCTGGCCTGACAAGTTTCTGTGGATAGGTCTGCTGGAAACCTGATCTGTCTTCCCTTGTAGGTTAGGGACTTTTTTTTACCCTTGCTGCTTTCATGATTCTCTCTTTGCCTGAGTGTTTTTTGAACTTGACTATGATATGCCTTGTTGATGGTTGGTTTTTGTTGAATCTAATGGGGGTCTCTGTGCTTCCCAGATTTTGATGTCTGTGTCTTTCCCCAGGTTAGGAAAGTTTTCCACTATGATTTGCTCACATAACCCTTCTACCCCTATTTCTGTCTCTTCCTCTTCTGGGACCCCTATGATTCTGATATTTTTCCTTTTTAATGAGTCACTGACTTCTCTAATTCTTAAGTTGTGCTCTTTTGCCTTAATCTCCCTCTTTTTTTTCTGCTTCATTATTTTCCATAAGTTTGTCCTCTATATCACTGATTCTCTGTTCCACCTCATCCATCATTGCCGCCGCCACATCCATCCGTGATTGCAGCTCAGTTATAGCATTTTTAATTTCATTCTTGCTATTTTTTTACTTCTTTTATCTCTGAAGAAAGGGATTCTAATCTATTTTCGACTCCAGCTAGTGTTCTTATTACCATGATTCTAAATTCTGGTTCAGACATCTTGCTTGTATCTGTGTTGTTTAAATCACTGGCTGTCGTTTCTTCATACTCTTTCTTTTGGGGTGAATTCCTTCGTTTTGTCATTTTGAAGGGGGAAAAGAAATTAATGAGGTAGAAAATTTAAAATTAAAAAAATATTAAAATTAAAAAAATATTAAAATTAAAAAATTAAACACACACACACACACACACACACACACACAAGATCGAATAAATGATGCTAGAGCCTAGGTGTGTTTTGGTCTGGGTGTTAAAAGTGGTTTGACAGGTTAGAGAAAAAAAGGGGGGGAGGAAATTGTTTGAGAATTTGAAAAAATGAATACACTGAAGTAGAGTAAAATGAGATGATGGGAATAAAATAGAACTTGAAATAATTTACACAAAAGTAAAGAATATAGTAGAAAAAAATTAAATAAAAATATTTTTAATAAAATTCGAAAATAAAAATGAATTTTTTCTCTTTCTGTATTCAAGAAAAAGAAAAGAAATGAAAAAGAGAAAAAAGAAAAGGAAAAAAGAAATCGTTTGAAAATTTGAAAAAGTGAATACACTCTAGTAGACTAAAATAAAATGATGGAAGTAAAATAGACTTTGAAAAATTTACATAAAAGCAAAAAATATAGTAAAAAGTTAAAGAGAATATTTTTAGTAAAAATTTAAAATAAAAATGAATTTTTTGTCTTTCTGTATTCAGGAAAAAGAAAAGTAGTGCAAAAGAGAAAAGAAGAAAGAAAATTGGTAGATGGACCTGCTGAAAGATTGAAATAGGACTGAAATTACTTCGTTTTCCCCTAGAAGTCAGACAATGTAGTGCTTTATAGTCCATAAACTAAGTAGGCAGTGAGACTTGTGTTCTTGAAGAGCAAGGTTGGCCCAGTTGGGCGGGGCTCAGTGTAACACCTCCACTCTCCACTAGATGGTGCTTCTAACCTACTGGGGTGGATTGTTGCTGCGCTCGTAGGTGCGTATGCACATGCGCGGGAGCGGTGAAAATGGCATCACCCAGCTACCCAGACTCTAGGATCGGAACTCCGTTCTCCCCGATCAGCAATCACGCACTCGTCCTCTGTCTTCAGCTTTCATCCACTCCCCACTTCTTCACTGTCGGCGACCAAGCCTCAGGCGGTATCTCTCTCCCAAGTTTTGTCTCAGATGCGGCTGTTTTCCCCAGCCCCTTACTTCTGAAGGACTGTGGCTTTGACCTGTTCCACCCTCTGCAGGAGGGTCTCACCGATCGATGGCTGAATGCTAGCTGTACCCAGGAACGCCTACTGGACCGTGCTGCTGCCGGTGCCCTGAGACTACGGCCGGGTGCCAACCCGCCCCAGAAAAAGTTCGCGAGATAGTGTAACAGCAGCGTTTCAGGGATTATGGAAAATCACAACACACATCTGGCACCAGGCTTCACCCTTAACGACCCTGTTCCAGCACCAGTGAATGTGGCCATTTTCTGGGGTCCGCTGGGACCAGTGGCTTCAACAGTCTCTACCAAATGTCCTTCCAGCAGTGGAACCGCTTTTCCCTGTGTGACCCAAGAACCTCTTGGAACCCACTCTGCTCCCGAGGATTCGCCCTTCCCACCAGAGCACCGCCAGGTATCGAGCTGTGGAGTTGCAGCCCTTGCGCTCCCTTTGTTTACAGTCTTAATGGAATTTGAATGCTCTCCTTTCTCCCTTCTCCCTTTTTTAATTTAGTCCCTGCGGCTGTTTCCAATTTTCCACTTTCTCTCCAGCTGCTTCTGGGGAGGGGTGCTTTGCTTTTCCCATAGTCTCTCCCCACCCCCTGACTGCCCCCAGTCTCTGTCCTCTCTCTGCCTGCAAAAGAGGCTCCCTGCCCACCGCCGGCTTCTCTCTCCCCAAGTTCACCTCTCCGTGCCGTGTACCTGCTGAATTCTGTGGTTCAGGTTGTGCAGATTGTTGTGTTAATCCTCCCATCAGTTTTCTAGGTGTGTGGGATGGTTTAGTGTTGGTCTGGCTGTAATTCATGGACGTGAGACACACAAAAAGCTTCCATGCTGTTCCGCCATCTTGGCTCCTCCTCCACCTACCATAATTTCAGTGTGAAATTAAAAAAATATATTTTCTAACCATGAAAAGGAAAGCCATGTTTGATAAATTAATAATGCATTTAATATTTAATCAAGTGGTAATGTATCAGGTGAGACTATATCAGAAGAGAAGTCAGGTGCTTGTGCTATAAAACCACCGTGAATGGGAGGGCCGCGTGATCTGGGGTATTGTTTTGGAGCTTGAATTCTGTCAGACACTCTGCTTTTGGGAATACTTTGTGAATTGGTCATCAACTCTTGGGAAAATTCCAAACAAAATGAATACGATATTCTCTTGATTGACATGGTAGTCATACTCCTGGATAATTCAGGGTAAAAATAATATAAAACTAGGGAAAGATTTACTTTCCATTTTTATGTAAAACAGAGAAAGGTTCTCAGCTCAGATAATTATAAAATTGTGGGGTGTTTGTTTGTTTGTTTGTTTGTTTCTGTTCTGGGAGGTTGCAAGGGTCGTGGGACAACTGTGGTTATGCGACACTAATGTGACCACTGCTGGATGTGAGCACAGTGGGCCCCCACCTGCCAGTGCCCCCATCATTGAGACAACCAGAATTCATTCCCTTATGCCTCCCAGGGAAAACACTGGCTCTGGTGAAAAGGAGGCCAGCAGGGGGGAGGAAAGGAAGTGAATTTCAAGTAGTAGCCCTAGACGGCAGACATGTGCTGCGGCTTCATGCTGGTCCGCTGCAGGCCCCCGGTTTGGACCCAGGCTTGTGTGATCTGTACCAGTCCCTCCCCTCCCCTCCCAGTCCACTCTCCTGTTCCAGCTTTATTAGGGGACATTAGGGTCGAGGAATGACTTGCTGGACTTCTGGGGCCCCCTCTACCGTCCTCTCTTCTCACCCTCACTGATTTGCAGAGTGCAGAAGTGCAGAACCTTTGTAAGCAGCCCCCCACCCCACCTCCCATTAGCCTCAGGGGTCATACCTGTGCCCTTTGAGACACTGCCGTGTGGTCTCCACTAAATTAATAGCTTCTATTTTGAGCACCGTAATTGAGGCGCTGTGGCACTAGCCTCTTATAACTTTTGATTTTTTGTGATAGACGGTGGGAAAGTTTAGCTTTTATGGTTTGACAGCCTGATAATTGGTAATTAGTTGGTGAAGGTGCATTTTAACAGTTGCAGAGACCGTTGTGGGGGTGGTGACTCAGCAAGGCACACATGTCCAGTCCCTCTGTTTCCTTTCTTCTTTCCCGTGTCTCTGAGCCTTCTCCTTTCCTCCTGCACCTTTCTTAATTAGACTGCTCTGCTTCTCATCTGAAGATATAGATCAAAAGGAAAGAGAGAGAGAGGAAGAGAGAGAGAGACTAAGAGACAATATGCTTACTCACAAAAGACGTAATTTCAGTCTGTGCCTCCTTTCCAGGTCCCTACTCCTGGCCACATTGTCTTAGGCTGTTCAAGCTGCTCTAACAAAATGTCATAGACTTACAAACAACAGACATTTATTGCTCATAGTTGTGGAGGCTGGAAGTCCAAGATCATGGTGCCAGCAGATTTGGAGTCTCATGAGAAGGGCCTGCTTCCTGGTTCATAGACAGCTCTCTTTTCACTGAGTCCTCACATGGTGGAAGGGGCTAGGGAGCTCTCTGGGGTCCCTCTTATAAAGGCACTAATCCCATTCATGAAGATTCTCTCACGAACTGGTCGCCTCCCAAAGGCCACACCTCCTAGCACCATCACAAAGAAGATTAAGTTTCAACACAGTTTTTTCAAAAAAAATATTTATTTATTTTTGGGAGAGCACAAGCTGGGGAGGGGCAGAGAGAGGGGGACAGAAGATCTTAAGCAGCCCCTGTGCTGACAGGCTGACAACAGTGAGCCCAATGTGGGGCTCAAACTCATGAACCGTGAGACCATGACCCAAGCCAGAGTCGGACGCTCGACTGACTGAGCCATCCAGGCGCCCCTTGACACATGATTTCTATATAGCATTCAGCCTAGAGCACACATTGACATTATAGTACATGGCTGGGGGATACTGAGGACCCCTTTTTCCTGTGGTATCTCTTTGGTAGAGCATCAGGGAGGCATTATTAAGCTATGGGTTGCATAATTAGTCATAGAACTAATGAACTAATCCTTTCTGCAGGGGTTCTATCTTTGCAAGCAATTAGGGACTGACCCATTAGCTGGCATAGTGAAGGGCACTTACTTGAAGGCTATTGGAACTCCCAGAATGAAGGGGCTTGCTGAACATCCAGCTGGCAGAAAAGCCAGGAACCAGGGCACTCCAGGACCTCTTAGCACTCAAAACAGGGGAACTAGTTTCATGAGTTGCTGCCTTCCAGTGACCAATGGCAAGCACCGTCTGGCTTTCCAAACCTTTTTTGAGATTCAAAGTCTTCCTCAGAAAGAGATGCCAGTTATCTTAGTTAGGTCAAGCCTAGCCCTCCAGTGGTGGGCATAGGGGAGTGGGGTGTGTGAGACAGGGCAGAGCCCTGAGATTTGCAACCTCACTCATGCAACCAGGAGGGAGGAAGGGAAGTTCCCCTAATGGAGAAATGCTGCCTGAATAAACCGAAAAATGTCCACCAGAGAAACCTAGAACTGAAGGTTATCTTGTCTACATGTCCTTTTGATACTTGGGAGCCCACCACAAGTGACAGACAGCTCAAAAATATTGAGGCCACCCTCAGATGGAGATTTGGGCAACTCTGCCCTAAAACAGACTGAAATCTACCTCCATGTAACCACTCCTGTAGCCCTTAGTGCATTCTCTGGGAGCCCCACAGATCAAGTCAATTATGTCATTCAAGAGATGATAGGTTAATATTTGATGATGAAAATATCATGTTTGTGGGGGCATTTCTTACACAGACTTAACCATTCTTGGTTCCTTTAACCATTCCTCAATCTCTTGGTGGTTTCTGACCATTGGATAACTGCATTCATTTCCAGAATTACACATCTCTGTATAGTTGCTTAAGGCAGATTCCAAGTTACAGATCATATGTTCATTCAAGAAATACTTATGGAGCTTAGGACCAGGCACAGTCCTGGATTCTGGGGATATCCAGCAAGCAAACAAAGACCTCCCTGCTACCCTATTGTCTGAATATTGGTCCAGGATTGACAACATTCCTCACATGCCTCTTCCCTTCTATTGGACAGACTGGGTGGGGAAAAACAAAAGAGGTAACAGAATTGTTAATTATATCTACTTCCTCTTCTCTTCAACCCTAGAACACACCTAGGGAAGTTTCCTGACTTTCCAAAAAAATTGAATTCTTTCCTTTCCAAATAAATATGTAATTCACATATGTTGAGTTCTTCTGCCATGTGTCAGATGTTAGAGAATTTCTTGTATTTTATCATTTATCAGAAAACTTTTGGGAGTAAGTATACTGGCCTGCTTTTTTTTTTTTTTTTTTTTTTTTTTTTTTTTTTTTTTTGAGAGAGAGAGAGAGCAAGCAGAGAGAGGGAAAGAGAGAAAAATCCCAGGCAGACTCCGCACTGCTTGAACCCATGAACTGTGAGATCATGACCTGAGCTGAAGTCAGGATTCATACACTTAACTGACTGAGCCACCCAGGTGCCCCTGTACTGGCCCACTTTTTACAGATGAGGTGACTGGGACCCTCCAAGGCTAAGTCAATTGCCCAATGACCAGCTGGTACAGGAGCAAAACAATGTCTCTATAATTTAGCAAAAGAGAAAAAAGTCCCTTGATTTATGCTGCTAGAATACCATCATAGATGACAAGCCCAGGAGTCTCTGCAAGGAAGACACTGTGGTTTGTTCAGCTCTGAACTCCTGGCACCTGGCATATACTAAGGGCTACACACATGCTGGCTAATTGGACAGTTGCCAGATTCTCAGGGTGGGAAAAGACATTTGAGGACATGGAGTCTATCCCTTACTGTATATGAATTTCAAAGGGATGACCTCATTACACCCATTCAGAAATATTTGTAGCTCCCTCCATGAGTGAGATTCACTCATGCCTTTGTTGTTCCTTCTTGCATAAGCTGTCCCTTCTCCTGGAGGGACAGTTCCCTGCCCCTATCCCCTTTTTTTCCCATTCACCTCTCAAGCATCACATCTGGAGGTTTCCCTGATTCTCTCATTTGGAGTTCCTCCACTCTTGTTTCCATAGGCTTAGCACAGACCACCAAAGTTCCAGTTACCTTGCTGTGTTAAATAGTCAGTTAGCTTGACTCTCTAGGAGTGTTTTGAGGGCAGAAGCTGTGTTTCTTCTACCTTGCATATTCCACATCCAACATAATGTGTGTCACATGGCAGATGGTCAGTGAATACTTGTGGAATGAATGAATGAGTAAATAAAGGATATATCTTGGAATTAATGCAATATCCAAGAACAATAATGTCATGACCATAAATGTTATTGAAATCTCCAGTGTCAAAAATAATAATCAATAAAGTGAAAAGTTTAGCATTTTATTTAGATTTCAGGAAAACCATCAGAAATCACTTTATTAAATGATTCTGTGCAGCAAGAGTAGGAACCAGGAAAATCATCACTCTCCACCAGATGAGTGAGCTTTTTATAGCTCCTAAGACAATGTTCCTATAGAAAGAAGCATAGTCAGTACTGCTGATAAGATTTATGAATATGCACACATTTTCACACTGTCATTGTTTTATGACTTAAGTAGCTACCTAAAAATGTTTCAGAAACTTGAAGCTAACTAAGCAAAGTGGTCCTAGTGTGCATTCTTTCTTAGAGAAAAACAAGGTCAAAGCCAAAAGGAACTTTTGTTTGTGTGGTTGTTATTGCTTTCCTCCTTGGGTGTCAAAAAGTTTTGGGAGTTAGAAAGAATCACATGAAGTAGAAATTCAATCTGATTTGGGACTTGTTATTCTTAGCAAAACAATTCCAGATAGCAAAGTATTTTACTGCTTAAAGCAGACACATTTCTTAAAGGAGAAGCTCACACTATTTTATTTTCCTCAGAAAGATGATCTTGTATGTTTTGTTTTTCTTAATAATATGTGGAGCTGTGCAAACAAAACCCCAAATACATATACCCAATTTTCTTTTTAAAAAGTTTTTTTTTAACTTTATTCATTTTTGAGTGACAGAGCATGGGTGGAGAGGGGCAGAGAGAAAGGGAGACACAGACTCTGAACCAGATTCCAGGCTCTGAGCTGTCAGCACAGAGCCTGACGTGGGGCTTGAACTCATGAACCACAAGATCATGACCTGAGCCAAAGTCAGACACTTAACTGACTGAGCCACCAAGGTGCCCTGATATACCCAGTTTTCTAGAATTTTCAGCCCTTGACATAATAAAGACTACCCACAGAACATCAGAACTGGAATGAGGTAAAAATGATCTTCACTTAGAAAGGGATCTGTTTAATAAACTATCATTTATTGGGACCTACTGCATGCTGGGTGTTTTTCAGACATCACTTGACTTAATTCTCATAGGTCAACCCCTGGGATATTGTCATTTTCCAGCATTGTGTCCTGCCTGGTGGAAGGCAAACCCTGGTCCCTAAAACCATTCACCTCATGGCAGTCAAGAAGGAAGTTTTAAAATGGAAGATTGAAATACAGAGAATGAACTGGTGGTTCCCACACAGAAGTGGGTAATGGGTGAGGGAAATAAACAAAGGATATCAAGAGCACACTTATCGTGATGAGCACTTGTCGCAGATTTTGAGTCTGGAGTTCTTTCTTGTCCAGCAAGAGAGCAGATGCAGGATTGAATATGAGAGAGGCTAATGTCTGGGCAGAGACAAGAGCCCAGAGTAAGGCTCCTTTCTTCATATTTGTTAGGATCAGAAGGCTTACATACATGATGGGTGTGCAGAAAGAGACAATAAAACAGTGATCATTAAATAATGGGTGTGAGAGAAAGGGGGTTTCAAAGGTATGTGGTGTCAGGGTTTAGGGTCAAGACAAATCAAAGTCCTAGTGCTGAGCAGATGGCCTATTACTGCAGGGCCCAGGCACCGTGTCTGTTTATCTTAACTTTTTTATGGGCTAAGACAGATAGGGCATGCTACCTCAAGGTTAACAAGGCATTTTTCTTGCTAATTAGCTCTGGGCACTTTAGCCCTGTAGCTGTTTTTCGCTCTATGCTTTGTTTTACTTGATAGATTCTGGGGGCTTTCACCCTGCTGTGGTGCCTTTCCACCTCTACCTGTTCTCAGATGCTTTAGTCCTGTGGAAGCGGCTTTCTGCTCTATGTTTTGTTCTATGCTGGGTGCTTTTACTTTGTGGTGGCTTTCCACCCTAAGCCTTGCTAACCCATTGGTGCAAGCTCAGGGAATTTTTAAACTAACTCCCCACAAGCACTGAGTAATGTATAGAATTGTTGAATTATTATGTTGTACAACTAAAACTAATATAACACCATATGGTGGTTATACTTTAATAAATAATAAATAAATAAAATGGAAGTCTGATCACGTGGCTCTTCTACTCAAAAACACCTGTGTGCCAAAGCAATTTTAAAAAAATAAAGACAAAAGTGGAGGCATCACAATTCCAGACTTCAAGTTATATTACAAAGTGGTAGTAATTAAAACAATATGGCATTGGCATAGACCAATGGAATAGATTAGAAAACCCAGAAATAAACCTGCAATTATATGTTCAGTTAATCCCTGACAAAGGAGGAATGAATATACAATGGGAAAACCACAGTTTCTTCAATTAATGGTGTTTGGAAAAACTAGACAGCAATATGCAAAAAAATGAAACTGGACCACTTTCTCACACCATACAGAAAAATAATCTCAAAATAGATTAAAGACCTAAATTTAAAATTTAAATCTTAAAAATCCTTGAATAGATCACATGCAGTAATTTATCTTGACATTGGCCATAGCAACATTTTTAAAAAATATGTCTCTTGAGGCAAGGTAAGCAAAAGCAAAAATAAACTATTGGGACTACATCAAAATAAGAGGGTTCTGCACAGCAAAGGAATCAATCAATAAAACTAAAAGATAACTTACCGAATGGGAGAAGATATTTGCAAATGTATCATTTGCAAATGATAAAGGGTTTGTATCCAAAATATATAAAGAACTGATACAATTCAACACCCAAAAAACAAGTAATCCAATTTAAAAATGGGCAGAAGACACGAACAGACATTTCTCCAAAGAAGAAATCCAGATGGCCAATAGATACATGAAAAGATGCTCAACATCATTCATCCTCAGGGAAATCAAATAAAACTACAACGAGATATCACCTCACACCTGTCATAATGGCTAAAATAAAAAACATAAGCAACAAGTGTTGTTGGGAATGTGAAGAAAGGGGAACCCTCTTGCCCTGTTGGTGGGAATGTAAACTGGTGCAGCCACTGTGGAAAACAGTATGGAGGTTCCTCAAAAAATTGAAAATAGAACTACCCTATGATCCATCAATTGCACTACTGCGTATTTACCCAAAGAATAAAAAAATACTAATTCAAAGGGATACATTCACCCCAATGTTTATAGCAGCATTATTTACAATAACCAAACTATGGAAACAACCCAAGTGTCCATTGATAGATGAGTGAATAAGGAAGATGTGATATGTATATACAAGGAAGTATTAGCCATAAAAAATGAAATCTTGCCATTTGCAACAACATGGATGGAGCTAGAGAGTATCATGCTAAGTGAAATAAGTCAGTCAGTGGAAGACAAATACCATTTGATCTCACTCATATGTAGAATTTAAGAAACAAATGAAGAAAGGAAAAAAGAGAAAGACCCCAAGAAAAAGACTCTTAACTATAGAGAACAAACTGATGGTTACTTGAAGGGAAGTGAGTGGGGGAAAAGGGGAAATAGGTGATGGACATTAAAAAGTAATACTTATCATAATGAAAAAAAATGAACACTTAAAATAAATGACATGTTTTTAAAAAAATTTTAAAGGAAAGATACTAGATATGACCAAGAAAAAATACCACCTGTGGCACCCCGTCACAGTGGGATGAGAGATTGAGAATGGCTGGTTTAAGACCCATCCTCTGGACCTTGTCACCTTTCTGGTCTCATCCTCTCCTCCTTCACTCCTTTGCTCCAGTGTTTCTGGCCTCCTTGCTGCTCCTCCAACTTACTAGGTAAATGCTCTTCTCTCTGCCTGTTACCCTCTCAGGGTCTTTGCCCTTAGTCTTCCCTCTGCCTGGAATTTTCCCCCCACCCCCAGATATCTACATGGTTTTCACTCACTTTTCAAGTCTGTGTCAAATGTCTCCATCTTAATGAGATCTTCTTTGACTGCCATATTGAAAACTGGATCCCTCCAGTGCATAACCTCTTTTGGTTTCCCTTACTTTATCTCCTCAGCTTTCAATGCCTTCAAATATACTAATATACTGTACAGATTACTTATTTATGTTGTTTATGGCCATCTCACCCCCCACACCTCCACTAGCTCCTCAATAGACCACTAGAATGTAAGCTCCATGAGCACAGGCTTGTTTATACCTGATGTCTTAATTTGACAGTTGTTGGGTGCTAAATAAATATTTGTGGAATGATTCTCAGAAATCAGCTTAGAGTGGTTGAATAACTTGGCTGGAGTCACACTGATATTATACAGAGGTGCAAGTATTCTCACCCAGGTTGTCTCAACTGGAGCCAGTGCTATCCCCATTCTGTGACACTGGGTCTGTATCTTAATGGGTGAAAGGAAAGAATGATTAAAGCATTGTACCTATTTGAACTGCAGGAAAATCTTGTGGGTGTGGTGGTGTCTTTTCATCAGACTGGGTGAGAAAACACATTGGTGATGCCAGACCTGAGTCTGGGTCCCAGTTCTCAATTTTCTAGCTGTGTGACCACAGCTAAGTCACCTAACTTCTCTGAAACTCAGTTGTGTTTCTACAAAGTGAGGATGAGGACAGTCATCAGAAGGTTGTCATGAGAATGAAGTTAGGCAGTGCTGGTAAAAGTCAAGGTAAGAGTTCCATAGATACAGGTCATTACTTTGTGAAATGATAAGTTATTAGGGCTTGAGTGCTCTCAGGTTTTCTACACCTTTCTTATTGCTTAAATGAATCCTGATTTAGCCCCATTCAGTCTCCCCTGCTCCCCATCCTGAACAGTGGAAGAAACATCCAATGTATGTATTTGCTATATGTACCCTGCACAGGGTTCAAGACACCCAAGCAAGTGCTACTTGGAATTGTTTGTAACCATTTGAATTCTGCTCTTTGGCTACTACTCTGTTCCAAGGGCTAAGTGTTGCAGGTCTTAGCTCTCTGAAAAGTGTGCTAATATTATTGAATTTGTTTGTGACACCTTCTTCTACAACGGAGCCTGCTCTCATTTATCCCTAACACGTCCCTAATTCTCCATCCAGATTGTGTTAGGTTTCACATTCCACCACTACTCTAAATAATTTACCACTTCCTCTCACAGCTAGCTCACCATCTATCACTGTGAATTATTTACAGAAGAAATTCTGACTTGAGAAACTAAGATAATGGCACAAGTTATTTATGCAAAAGGAATGTGAGCTTTCTCAGGCTTCATTCCTGCCTTCTGACTTCCTTTATTGCAATTCTTAGTACTTGCCTGGCACTTTAGAAGCATTAACCAAGTTGATATTTACAGCCAATCTCCCATAAAAATGGGAGAAGTTACTGTTCCTATTGAACCAATGGATAAAGGCACTAGTTCAGAGACAGAGTCTTGGGAGCATGTCCTTTCAAGACCTGTGGGTAAAGAAAGCCCTGGAGAGTGAGACCTATTTCCCCTATAGCCTATTTAGGGTATAATGTAATTGTGTCTTCTATTTCAACTTAGTTGTCATTCAGGGCAGCAGAAAAGGTATCAGAAATTTTCTGCCAGTCTTCTATATGTACTTGGGTTGCTGCTCACAATAACAAGAGGAGTTTATTCTTTCAGTAACTAGTTCTTGACCCCTTTTACAGTATTAAGAAGATGTGCTGTCCTGAAAATTTCTCTTTGCACAAACACAGGTGAGGAGTTATATAAGGAGCATAAAATGACTTTTGTCATGGCATGTCCATAAGCATTATTGTCTACACTCCATCATGAAAGCCATTCTGTTGCCTCAATTTGAGAAGTGGGAATTAATCACACCATTTCTCTTAACTTTGACTCCAAAACAAATGAGAAATAGATGTCACATAATTGAAAGGCAAAATATCACTTTTATTATGGATTATAGTAAATTGGGGAGTGTGTCTTAGATCTGCAGTGACAATCAGGCATCCTAGTTTTTACTCCTGAATTGAGACCTCAGGATGATGCATCCAGGGGAAAGCTGGGATCTTTGAAGCTGTCACCCTTACCCAGAATAGATGCATTAATCCTATTGAGGTTGAACAGTGAAGCCAGAGAAGGATAGGCCTCGAGACCTCCATTAGAATGCAAGCATGAGCCTTGGCACTGATGAGTGTGCCCCATGGGGGCAGCAGTAGACTATGAAGTATCCAGTTTGCAAGCAGGTTGGTCAGGAAGGGAGGGTCAGATGGGACAGACCTACACATACTTATTTCCATTTCCTGATATCACCTGTCAGATAAGCCATCACTACATCCAGAAAGGAGGTGGAAGAGTTACATACTTATTTCATCAGGGAAGCAGAAGTTTCCTTATGAGAACACAAGGGCTGAGGATAAGGGTGGCCCCCAATGTCTCTCTTGTAGATTTTGGCCCTAGACTGTTATCCTCAGACCCAGTGTGTTGGTCAAGACTCTTGTGGTGGCAATTGATTGAAACCCCAACTCACGCTTGCTTAAGCAAAGGGACTCAAGTGGTTCATCAAACTGCAAAATTTGGGGCTAGCACTCATTTTGCACATGACATGTTGGGAGCTGAAAGGACAACATCAGTACTCTTCTGTCTTTATTCCTGTCTCAACTTTGTTTTAGCCTCTGTCTTGACACTATTTTCAGGCAAGATGTTGCCTTGTGGTAATGGGAGGGCTGCCAGTTTCCTCTCAGTGATCCTGGTGGGGTGAGGGAGAGTATCTCCTCCCTAGTATCTCTTCCCTAGTAGTCCAACAAACACTGGAAAGGAGTCTCATGGGCCTGGCTGGGTCACATGCCCATACCTGAACCAGTCACAGTAGCCCTGGTGATGGGAAACTTTGGTTGGCTACACTGGGATCATACTTTTCCCTCCACTGGAATAAGGATGTAGGGAGGTTTTATCCAAACTATGTGGACTAAGGTTGGGTGGAGAAAGGATTCCCCAAGAAGGTTAAGACGCAAACACACACACACACACAGACACACACACACACACCACATAACCAATCACAATCTTTTATCTTTTTACTGATCCCTTTGGACTTTTATTTTATATTTTAAAAATATTTTTTTATTGATTTATTTACTTAGAGAGAGAGAGAGAGGGAGAGAATCCCAAATATGCTGTACACTGTCATCACAGAGCCTGACATGGGGCTCGAACTCACGAACCATGAGATCATGACCTGACCTGAAATCAAGAGTCGGATGCTCAACCGACTGAGCCACCCAGGTACCCCAGTCCCTTTGGATTTTTAAAATATAAACTTTAAATTTTAGTAGTTTTAAATTTAAAGAAAAATTGTGAAGATAGTACAGAGAATTCCCATATACCCCACACTCAGTTTGCTCTATTATCATACATTACTGTGATGCATTTGTCACAATAAATAAACCAATATTGATACATTATTGTTTACTGAAGTCTATATTTTATTCATATTTCCTTAATGTCTAGCTAATGGCCCTTTTCTGTTCCAGGATCCAATCCAGGATACCATATAACATTGAGGCATCATGACTCCTTGATTCTTCTTGGCTGTTACAGTTTATCAAAATTTTCCTTGTTTTTGATGAACTTGACAGTTTTGAGGAGTACTGGTCAGGTATTTTATAGAATCTCCCTCAGTTGGGGTTTGTTTGATATTTTTCTCATAATTAGCCTGGGGTTATGGGGTTTTTGAAGGAAGACCATACAGGTAAAGCGTATCATTTTTATCTCTTTCCCATCTTATTAGGAGTATGTGCAATCAACACGACTTGTGACTATTGATGTTTGTCTTAATCACCTAGCAGGGGCCATTTTTGTCAGGTTTTCCAGCTGTAAAGAATTTATTTTCCTATTTCATCCACACAGTTTTCTTTGGCAAAAAGACACTAGACACCATCTACACACAAGTAATGAGAATTATTCTCCATCACCTCAAGGGTACAATGCCCACATTCATTATTTGAAATGTTTCTGTACAGAAGATTTGTCTATTCTCATTTATATTTATTCAATCATTTATGTCAGTATGGGCTCCTAGATACTTGTTTAATAATTTGGATTATAATCCAATTCTTATTTATTTATTATTTTTAATGTTTATTTATTTTTGAGAGAAAGAAAGAGAGAGTGCAGGAGGGGCGGGGGGAAGGGCAGAAATAGACAGAGACAGAATCTGAAGCAGGCTCCAGGCTCTGAGCTATCAGCACAGAGCCCAATGCGACGTGGGGCTCGAACCCACAAGGGGTGTGATCTTGACCTGAGCTGAAGTTGGACGCTTAACCAACTGAGCCGCCCAGGTGCCACCCAGTTCTTACTTATTTGGCTCAAATTGTTCTAGCTCTGGCCTGGTGGTGGGGGCGTCTTCTTGGAGTTGATTCACATGGCCCTTTGTCTTACTCCGTCATTGTGCGTCTCCCCCCTCCCTCCCACACACTTTCTTGCTTCAGATCACTAGAAGCTGCTCCAGGATCATGTGTGTATGCTTCTATATTTCTGCCCCAATGTTAGAATCAGTCATTTCTCCAAGAATCCCTGGTCCATTTTATTGTAGAATATTAGGGACCAAGATCTGGGTGTTAGATGTGCTTGCTGCTTCTGAGGTGTCCATGCTTCCAGGCTTTTTCAGAGACAGAGCAAGGAAATTCATGTGTGAATTCTAACAGGTGCATATACACATATCTATAATATTTCTATAAGTAAACATCTGAATCTATATTGAGCTAAACATGAGTTCATACTTATGTGTTTAACACTGATCCTTTCTCAATCCCATGGATTATTCCAGCCCCCTCTCCTTGCTTGTCTGAAACTTTGCACATTAACAGTGAGCAACTTGGTTTCCACCATCTGCCATCTATTTACTTGATTGTTCAAGTCCAGTATAAACGGGTAGTGGTGTCAGAATTGCAACCTGCAATCCCTTTGGATTTGCTCTTTACCTTGCCTTTCCACCAGCTATGCTATACAATCCAGTAGCTGTTAACTGTGTGTAGCTATTTAGATATCAATTTAAATTCTTTAAAATTAAAAAAATGAAAAGTCCAGTTCCTTAGTCACAGGAGCCACATTTCAAGTGCTGTATTGCCACCTGTGGCAAATGAGTAGTATTGGCTATAACGCACTTTCATCATCACGTAAAGTTCTGTTACATGGTCTAGATCCTATTTTCCCTGAGATCCTCTGCCACAGATCTGCTAGCCACAGGCCAGTTGCCTCTTCCTAGCCTTGGCTCTCCGAGGTAACCTCGCTCAAGTCAGATACAAGACCTCTTCTTTACCCAAGGAGGGGAGGTGAGGCACCATCTCCTGAGAGCTGGGGGCCAAACAGTCTCTGCACTGAAAAGCACTGTCTGTATAATGGAGGAATATGCAAGCTGTCATGGCTGCCAGAGAAATACAAGGCTTGGAGTGGGGGTTGACTACAGAAAGCATTCTAAGAGAGGCAGATGCTGGATCTGGGTCCTGAGGATTGGTGCAGGGATCATGAGCTGGCTAGGGGCAGGCCCAGGGACCAGAGCAGCAGGGAAGCATGTGGGGCATGAGAGTACTAGACACATCGTATTCACCACACAGAGCATTAGAGTGTCAGTGTGTTCCATGCAGTGAATGAATCTTGGAGCCTGGAGGAAGCCGAGAGCTGGTTGTGTGTAGAGTATGTCTCACAAGCAGTTTTGGGCTGTATCATTATGGAGATTGTGAGCAGTTAAGAGAGAGTTTTACATTGAAGAATGATGGGATCGGGTCCCTATTTGAGAAATACCATCTTAGTGCCTGTTGGCTCTTATGATGGGGAGTGGAACTGGAGATAGAAGGTGAGGGTCAGCAGAAAGAAGACCAGGATTTCTGGTCTCCTTTAGAATTCCAGTAATTCTTATAACAGCCACCTGCTACTTCCTGAACCTCTAACCTGCATGGGGTTTCTTGACAAACGCTTTCTCCCGTTTTCACATCTTCCTGTTTTTCTTGAGTGTATTAGTTTTCTCTTGCTGCCATACATGACAAATTACACAAATTTAGTGGCTTGACACAACATAAATTTATCATCTTAAAGTTCTAGAGTTTAGAAGTCAGACACAGGTGTCACTGGGCTAAAATCAAGGGGTTGATATCACTGTGCTCCCTGCTGGAGACTCTGGGGTGAATCTGTTTCCTGGGCTTTTCCAGCTTCTAGAGGCTGACCACATTCCTTGGCATTCCAAGTCTTTATGGTAGTCTTCTGACCTCTCTTCTGCCTTCCTCTTCTACCGTTAAGGACCTTTGTGATTACATTGGTCCACCCAGGTCATCCAAAACAATCTCTCCATCTCACAGTCCTTAATTCAACGTTTATTTATTTTTGGGACAGAGAGAGACAGAGCATGAACAGGGGAGGGACAGAGAGAGAGTGAGACACAGAATCGGAAACAGGCTCCAGGCTCTGAGCCATCAGCCCAGAGCCTGACGCGGGGCTCAAACTCACGGACCATGAGATCGTGACCTGGCTGAAGTCGGACGCTTAACCGACTGCGCCACCCAGGCGCCCTTCACAGTCCTTAATTCAAACAGCCATTTCTGCAAAGTCCCTTCTTCCATGGGAGGTAAGATATTCACAGGTTCCAGGGATTAGAGTGTGGACATCTATAGAGATTGTACTTTTTAAAAATGGAAATAGATGCAAAGACTTTTGGCAAGGAGTACAGACTGATTGCCCTGAGCTCTCACATTTCATTAGTAGAAGTGGCTGCCTAGAACATAATGATAGCTACCATTTAGTGAGTATTTAGTATGTCCTGTGCACTTGACATACCATCTGTATTTAAGACATTAGGGAATCAAGGCTTAGATGTAGAAAGGAGAGCCAGGATTTATACGAAGGTCTGCAAGATGCTAAAACCAGGGCTCTTTCAAAAACTTGAGGGAAGTAGTTGGGAAAGGGAGATAAGAGAGCCAGAGATCCACAGAAGACCAAACCCCCGCAGTGGTGAGGTCAGCTTGTGGTGCTGTCCCAGGAATGGTATTCACAGACAAGAGTGTGTTTAGAGAAGGCCAGTGATGATGGTCAAGAGCCTGGGAACCATATATGAGAACTGCTTTACGAGAAGTCTAGTCTGCTGTAGAGAGGACTCCGGAAGCACCTAATTTACTTTTCCAAATACCTGAGGGTTGACACCTGGAAGGACAGCCAAGCAGAAGTCACAGAGAAGTAGATTTCAGTCTTTTAGAAGCAAGTGCTCACTTGCCTTCATGGCTCACTGACCCAGGGTGGGGCGCCTGGTTGCTGTTGTCTTCCTGCATAGTGCGTCTGTGCACTGCAATAGTTCCAGCATAGACTGTCTGAACAGGCATCTGTCAGGTGCCATCCAAAGAGGATTCCATCCTGAGGACCAGCTGCATAGGTGTCTCTAAGGTTCCCTCCATTCTAGGATTCTTGCTTTCTCTTTGCCTCTCCATTACCTGCCAACTACTTAGGTCTCTCTCCAAAACCTTTTTTACCCCCAGAGAGTCCTCCCATACCATTTATTTCTGAGAGAGAGAGAGAGAGAGAGAGAGAGAGAGAGAGAGAGAGAGAGAGAAGGGGAGGGGGACAAGCAGAGAGAAAGGGGGATAGAGGATCTGAAGCAGGTTCTGTGCTGACAGCAGACAGCCTGACACAGGGCTCAAACTCACGAACCGTGAGACCATGACCTGAACAGAAGTTAAACGCTTAACTGACTGAGCCACCCAGGTGCCCCTCCAGACCGTTGAAGTTCACCATAATGTAGCCTCCTTTGAAGATATATCCTTTTTCATATAGGCCAGGAGATGGAAAACTTTGCACAGGGCCAGATAGTAAATATTTGGGTCTTTGTGAACCACATGGTTTATGCCACAGCTGCTTTGCTATCTTGGTAGGAAAGTATCCACAAACAGTACTGAAACAAAAAGGGTGGCTGTATTCTAATAAAATTGTCTTTACAAAATCAGGTGAGGATTGAATTTGGCTCCTGGGTAGTAATTTGCTGTCCCTTGACCTAGACTATTCATTCCGTTAGCAATAATGTCTTGTTTAGAGTTACATTTAGCCATAAACAACATATTATTTTTAACTCTTTAATTATTCTTTAATATTTTCCATGTGGAGTAAGCTCTAGTTCCCCCATTAAATTGGAAAAGCATGTTAGGCTAAAGGATCATCTTCTTCGTTTCTCAGAAATCTAGTGTAATGACGCCAACCCCAATGCAATTTAAGATTTATGGCCTTGAACAAGGAGTCATGGAATCAGTGATGTGTGTGGGCCAGAGTGTATCACAGAGGTCAAGTGGTTAGAAAAACCCATTCCTCAGATGAAAACGCCAAAGCCTAGGCAAGAGCTATGTCCTTCTTACTATCACACTAGTTAGAACTCGGTCTCCCGATAAGCTGGTAAATAGTCTCTTTCTTCACTTTTTAGGGGGCCATGGTTGTGTCCACTGAACCAGCCAGGCACTCGTCCTGAGCCTACTCTTTTCCAGGCAGAGATCTAGGGACTAGAGACTGAGAGGACAGAACTAAGCTTTTACCTTCAAGACATTGAGTTGAGTCGGGGGCATCAGATGTGCCATGGGCCCAAGTCTCCCTTACCACCTTCAGGGAATCCTCTGAGGTAGTTAGCTTCAGACAACAGTACCATTCACTAGGCGTTTCCCCCATACCTGGCATCATATGAAGCACTCTGAAGGCATTTAATTCCCTTTCCTCAAGCCCTCCTGCCACAAACATATTAAAATTTTAATTAAGAAAACACACCGTGGCACACACATATCCTCTATTAAGTGTGTTGCTTCATTAAGTATTTTGCTGCTGACAGGCAGTGGGAATTTCTGGGCAACCTCACTCAGCAAAACTCCATTTACCTCAACTACATGGGAAAAGTGCAGCTATTTCAAGAGTCAGGCCTCACGGCTTCTCTGTGTTTTTGCAGCTGAACACTCCCTGCCCAGGTTGCCTCAGGAAATGGACTTCGGGGAGGGCACATTCTTGCTTCTATGCAATCAAGGTCTGGCTCCTCAGCCCTCAGAGCTGTGCATACATGCTAGTTCCCACTATGACCACAACACCATCTTCCGATGAGATTTCTTGTATTAGTGATGTGATTTTAGTCATTGCTGTTCCAAATTCCCATCATAGCTGGGTTAGATAAACAAGAAATTCTTGCCCTATGGAAACTCTTTTAAACTATCAGCTCTGCTTACATGGGCAGGAATGCATGATAGGCACTTAATAGATATTTATTGATCGATCATTTATTTTTTCATAAAAATGTGCTTGCACGGTGTTTGTAACACAATATGCACACCATCAGTTTTCTGTAAAACTACAGAGGCTTGACAGCGGGCTCCCTTCAAAGGCCTCAAGCTTCCTTTGTTTATTTTCTGCCATCAGTATCTGGTGGGGACTGTGCTCACGGGGAATAATGGGACAGAGGCCTTTCTCTTTTGTCTTCAGCCACCATGCCAATATTCAACCAACCTCTTCCTATGTCCATTTGGATGCCCATAAATCATCACCTGAGCAGACAGGAAAGAGGAAGAAGAATCAGTTTGGTCAACCTATGATTCTGTGCTCCAAAAGCTATGTTTGAAGTTGAATGGAAGTCCACTGCAACACAAGTTCTAAGGAAAAGATGACGTTGGCCCGGAATGACAGCATGGTGTATTTTATAAAAGCACAATGGCATTGAACTAGCTGGGGTTGACCTAATCGGACCAAGCAGAAACATGGGGGGGGGTGTGTAGAGCCCTGGACGTGCATTGATTTCCCCAGGGAGAGCAGTGGAAAAGTACAAGGGAGAGAGCTGGGCTGTGAGGGCCGGATTCTAGGCTCAGCTCTGCTGCTGGGAATAGTGCAACTTGGGGCAAATTATTGTACTTCTCATAGGAAAAATGAACGAGCAGTAGAGAGGGGGCAGTGGTAGCCCCCCACTGCCCCATCACACTCTGACATTTAGGGATTCTCTGGAATCAGGGAACACTGCTTTGGTTCTGAATCAGACCATGAGACAATCCAGGTAGGATTCAATAGGGCCCCTCCACTAGATATGCCCACATTCTAATCCCCAGTACCTGTGAATGTGACTTTATTTGGAAAGAGAGTCTTCTCAGATGTACTTAAGCTAACGATCTTGAGATGAGGAGGTCATCCTGGGTTATCTGGGTCCAATGTCCTGAGGGGGCTGCAAGTCCCAGAACCAAAAGCTAGAAGAGGCAAGGAACAGCATTGCTCCCCAGCCAGCCAGGTGGAGTACAGACCGGGTGCACCTGACCTTCAGGCATTTAGCCTCCAGAACTATGAGAGAATAAAGTCTTGTTTTTTTTTAAGCTCCCCAGCCCCCATTGTGGCCATTTGTTGCAGAAACCACAGGAAGCTAATATACACCCCCCAAAGATGCAGAAAGAGGGGACTGTACCAGGAAGCAAGCAAAGACGTGATTTTTCAAATTCCGTTTAAGTTTTCTGAATTAAGAGCCCTCAGCTTTTTCTGCCGGAGCTTTCTGCCCAGTGTACTTGAAGCATGAGCACTTAATAACTGAGCTCCTGAAACATTAGAACACTGGTGGCTTTGCTACCTGCCTTCCCTAAAGGATAGAACACCATTATCCCTTTCCTGCCACATCCCAGAACAGTACACACCAGTGAAGGTAGCCAGCTGGTCAGCTCTGCGCCCACAGGTGTCCACAGCAGTGCAGTGCTTTCAGAGGAGGTGGTCTTTCACACCCAGATATTTTTAGGGCCATTAAAATCAAGAGTGTGGCCTCCGGAGCCCAGCAGGACTGATCCCTGATCCAGGCAGAAGCTCTGGACAATGATGAAGACATTGTCAGAAGTCTTTCAGACTCTGAAGACAACATGGGAAGGATCAAGTCCCCAAAGTTTGGTGCTGGCAGTGAGGTCTTTCTCCCCATGCTTCTGTCTACCAGAAGTCCTGTCTTTGGGTATGTCCTTCCTCTCACAGTGAGGTGAAATGCACAGGAACTTGAGGCTCAGGGGGATTCCAGCTTCTCAGCCAGTGCTGACTCTTTCCAGCTTCATGACCTCAGGCATCATCCTTAATCCTACCAGAGACTTTTCATCCTCATCCATGATGCACAGGTGATGAGAGCCACTTTGCGGGGCTGTTGATGATTAAGTGTCTTCTGATATAATTGCAGCTAATATTTACTGAATGTTTATTCCATGTCAGAGACTATGCTAAGCACATTACAAGTGTTACCTCATTTAGTTCTTGTAAAATTGCTGAGACAGGCTCAGCTGTCATCTCCATGTAATACAAGATGAAACAAAGAGTAAAAAAGGTCAAGTAATTTGCCCCAGATTATCTAACCAGTATAGGGGCAAAGCCGGACTCCTACACAAGACTGAGTTACATAAAACCTGTGCTCGAACCCTTATGCCATATGGCCAGCTGGTTTGTCAGTACACTTATTCTGGTAGCATTTGGTGCAGTGTTAAGATTACTTCCCCTCCCTCCTGTGTGAGTCCCTGCAGTATCCTTTTTTTGTTTCTTTTTGTATTAGTGTGGGGCAGGGGTGGCCAGTTATGTCTCACATGCCAAATTTGGCCCACCTTTTGGTTTTGTAAATAAAGTTTTATTGGAATACTGCCGTGCCCATTTGTTTACATATTGTCTATGGCTCTATGGCTGCTTTTTCACTACAATAGCAGAGTTGAGTAGGTGCAGCAGAGACCATCTGGCCTGCAGAACTGAAAATATTTGCTTTCTGGAGGTTTACAGAAAAAGTTTGCCAACCTTGGGGTAGAGGAGAGATCATGAGCTTTGCAGTCAGGAAGAACTGGGTCTAAGTCCTAACTCTCAAGGGTCTTTGAACCTAGGTGAGCCCTGTGAACTCTCTGGCTCTCACTTTCCTCTGGGAAACAGGAGGACTGACAGGTATCCTGGGGGTTCATGAGAATACCTTGCAGAGTACCTGAACAGAGAAGAGATAGCTCCCTCCCATATCCTCTCCTCTCCTCCCTCTCTTTTGTGACAAATCTAACCAGGAGCATTTCCTGGCAGCCTCTTCTGCACCATCTCTAGCCTTCCTGGAAAGAGCCTGTTTCACAGTATTCTGGTCCTGGGTGGTCTGCAGGCCTCCTCCCTCAAACTCTGCCCTGGCCATGCAGGACTCCTGTTCACACTGAACATGTCTGCCTCTTCTTCTAGGCTTCCAGTCTCTAAGAGACCCAGAACCCTCTTCCGGTGGTGAATGGGACCAGTCCAGCCTGGTCCAGACGTCCCTCCTCCGAGCTGGGCAGAAATCTGGCTTCTCCATAGCGAGCAGCCTTTAGATTCTTTGAAACATACCGCGGCTTGGCCCCCGTTTTCCTTGACTCCCTGCCAAACCTATTACACGTGTCGGAGCAGCAAGGGACTGGAAGAATTACGATTTCCATTTGGCTTCTGTGGCCGCTTAGTCTAATTTGCACTGGCTTGAAATATAGCAATTGCTGTTTTCGTTGTTTGGATTTGGAGGCTGTTTCAAGTTCTGTCTCTTTTCTCCTCTTCTCTCTTAGCTCTTTCTCTTTCTGGGATGGAGGTGGGGGGAGAAGGAATCACAAGTGGGAAAAAGTCAAGTTCAGTGCCACCATCAGAGCCCCCCTCTCCTACATGCACTCATTTGCCCCAGCACCACATTTCATTAACTGAAAGGCTACATTGCAAGGCAAAGCATGGTAATGAGGTAGTAGCTAATCAGAACATATGGAATGTTTTTACTCTTAGCTCCAATTCCTGACTTGGGAGGGGGTGCGCTGAAGGTGCAGTTTAAGTGGGCTACCATTCCCCACATGGGGATGAATGAATGCTCCTTGGGTCCCTTCTCTCCAGCACTGCCTCCCTCTCCTCTCTGCATCCTCCACCCTGCAGCCCCTGCCAGTGCTCCCATGTGGAGGTCATGGCCACGGAAATGAATGACAGCTCATGGAATCAAGGAGTTGCCTGTCATCTCCTTGTTGACATATCCAGTAAGAACTCTTTCACCCTTCTCTGTTTGACCTCTTGGCACATGTGACACTGCTGACCATACCTGTTGACCTCAAATGGGTTCTGAGACATTGGTTTCCCTTGCTTGATCTCCTCTTTCCCTGGAGGCTTCTTCTTCATCTGTCCATTTTTGCAGGTTCATTTGTACATCTTTAGAAGTATCCTTGATACTATCTAAAGTTAGGAAATTTGGAGGATTAAAGGCATTAAAATGAAATAACTATGGTATTTCCTCAATACTTACCCAACTGACCTGTTCCCTCTTCTTTCTCTACCTCCCTTTTCCTTCTTTCTTTTTCTTTGTATGGACTTTAAATGCCAGTTGCTGGCTGGGTACTGGAGATGCAAAGATGAGGGACTACAGCCACTAGCCTGGAGAACATCACAGTCTTCTGTGGCCCATGGCCATCATTTTACTTCTCTCTCCATATTCCGTTCTTGAATTTTCCACCAAGCATACACTTCTGGGGTTCAAGGTGGCAGAGACTAAAATGTTTTCAGGTTGTAATGTCCAGCAAACTCTAACTTAATAGGAGTTAGGATCCATGTCAGAAACATGGATTAAAGTCCCCACTCACCTCGGGGGGAAGCCCGTGACCAATGGCTGTTGTATGGCACCAAGTCTCCAGCTCTCTTGCATTTGGGAAGGACAACTTCTATGCTGCAATTTCTTCCCTTGATTCCTAGAGGAATCAGGCCGAGTGTAGGCTTTGAGTGAAGCCATGAGTGGTCTAGTTTCTTCCCTCCCTCTCTCCCCTCCATGTTTCTCCCCTATCTCAAGCCTAGCCTCTAGGAAACTTGCTACATGACAAGTGCCACCACCTCATCGGCTTCAGTAGGCCTCAGTTTCCCCATCTCTTAAATGGAGTGGTCTGCCTACAACATGGCTGTTGAGATGGCCCAGGCAAAAATCATACTATAACTGCCCTCTGCATGATCTCAGAAGTCCACACCAAGAGGTGGCCATCATCCCTGTTCTCTGTCCTACTCAGAGTGCACTGTAGGCTCTTGAAATATGTAAGATGAAGAGGTGGGGGAAGCATTTCTCTGGGAGAGTGATGAGGATGTCTTGACTGAATAGACGTGGTTATTAAAAAACTGGATGCCAGCACAAGAGCATGAAGCACTGTCTCTTTTCTGCCAAGTGTTACACTGCACGGACACAGCAGTTTAATTTCCTCCCGGCAGATATGGTTTCGATGGCACGACACAGGTTAAGTTGCCTTCATCTGAGAATCACTCAGAATTAGATGACAAGAAGGGCCTACATTTAAGAAGAGGAAAAACAGTCTGGATTGGATTCAAGCATTTTTCTTTTTGGTGCTTTTCAATTCACACCCATCTGAGAACTTAGGGATGCTCACTGCTGGTACATTCCATCTAGAAGTCAGCTCAAAGAAACACATAAATTGAGAACTCCTTTACGTGCAAGGGGCTGGCCTGAGGGGGTGTGTGTGAACACACAGTTTGATGGGAAAGGTTTGTAACTGGGAGTATCTTGTATTTCTCTAGCATATGACCCTTGAGATACTCCATCTCCACTGCCAAGTCCATAGTCCAAGCTCCATCCTTTCTTTCCTGGACCAGAGCAATCACTTCCTCATTGGTATCTCCACATCCAGTCTTTCCTCCTTTCCATCTAGTCCCAGCACACCAAGTTGCAATGAGCTTTTAACAAGGTAAATCATTCAATGGCACACTTATGTGTTGATAATTTTACTGACTTCCCATTTCTTGGATGGACCCCCCCCCCCCTCCACCGGCCCCTTCCCTGCATTGTGTATATGGGATATTAGCTTCCTTCACTCTTGACCTTGCTCCTTGGCTCCAGCTACTTTGGCTTTTGCAGCCATTCCTTCTTGGCCCCAGGCCCCTTTCATATGCTCTTCCTCCTACCCAGAACTCTTACCCAACCTTTGGCTCTCAACTAGAGCACACCTCCTCAGGGAAACATTCCCTATGCTTTTGGAAGACATCTGTCTCCCTTCTGTAAGACTTCACGTTCCCCAAATTCTGCCTTTGTGACATAAGTGAAGATTATTTATTGCCTGAGGAATGTGCAATTGGTGGCCTCACTGCTTTATTCACTAGATCCTATTAGGGTGCCATGTACATTGTAGGCCTTTGATATGTCAAAAAATTTTTTTCAGTTTATTTGTTATTTATTTTTGAGAGAATGACAGCAAGCACAAGTGAGGGAGGGGGCAGAGACAGAGGGAGAGAGAAAATCCCAAGCAGGCTCCGTGTTGCCAGTGCAGAGCCTGATGCAGAGCTCAGTTCAAGAACCGTGAGATCATGACCTGAACTGAAATCAGGAGTCAGACACTTAACTGACTGAGCCACCCAGACACCCCAGCCTTTGATGTATTTTAATTGATTATATGAATGAACATAGAAGTTAAATCATATAGGGGTGCCTGGATGGCTCAGTCAGTTAAGCATCGAACTTTGGCTCAGGTCATGATCTCACGGTTCATGAGTTTGAGCCCCATGTCGGGTTCTGCACTGACAGTTCAGAGCCTGGAGCCTGCTTCAGATTCTGTGTCTCCCTCTCTCTCTCTGCCCCTCTCCTGCTTGCACTCTGTCTCTCTCTCTCAAAAATAAATAAACATTAAAAAAAATTTTTAAATTAAATCTGATAAACCGATCATATTGGACCCACGTTTTGATCTCTATAACTCTCTCTCTCTTTTCCCTTCCCAAATCCTTTGGCTGGTCTGGAATAGCCTGAAAATAACAATGAGAGGGACCACAAATAGCACTTACATTTCATAAAATACCGTCACATGTATTCCCTAACTTGGACCTTACCACAAGCCTATGAGGTAGGTCACACTATTCCCACTTTACAGATGGGAAAACTGACACCCAGGGGATGTGGGTATTTGGCAGATGCTGGTACCAGCTCTGCTGCTTACTAGCTGTGTGAGTGTGGACAAATCAGGAAAATTCTGAGTCTCAGCTTCTTAAGAGCGAGTCAAGCTCTTCATGAGTGTCCCCACAGCATCTCTGACCACCCCCATTGTGGTGTTTTTCATACCAATTTTCATTAAGAATTTTTTTCTCTTCCCTGCACCAGATCTGAAACACATTGAGGGCAAGGTTTGTGTTTTATTCACAAACATGGTGCTCAACATAGAGTAGGCCCTTGTTTTAGTCCATTCTAGGCTGCTATAACAGCATACCATAAAACTGTGTGGCTTATAAACAACAGACATTTAATTTTTATACTTCTGGAGGCTGGAAATGCAAGATCAAACTGCTGGCAGGGTTGTTCTCTGGTGAGTTCTGCTTCCTGGTTCATAGATGGCTATCTTTTCACCGTGTGCTCACCTAGTAGAAGGGAAGGCAGATCTCTCTGGGGTCTTCTTTATAAGGGCACTAATCCCATTCATGCGGTCTCCACCATCATGACTATCAATACCAAAGACCTCCACTTTCTATCTAATAGTATCGTGTTGGGGGGTGGGATTTTAACATAGGAACTTTGCAGGGACACAAACATTCAGTCCCATAGCAGCCCTCAAAATGTTTGCTGAGTGAAAATCTAATGAGACAGTGCTTGGAGAAATTTCCCAAACCATGATACTAACGTGGTAACTAACTGTATCATCACACAAGGCAGGAAAAGACCAGGACTTTGGAGTTAGGCTGGCCTGAGATCAGGACCTGCCACCACGCTGGGGTGTAGCCAGGATTGCTCCCAGAGTTAATCCTCATTACTAACCACATGGGAGGGACTTGTGGGGCAGACATATCACCTAAAATTCCTGCTTGAATTCATCTTGCAAGGTCCAGCGGCATAGTATGTATCTCCATAATTTGTATGGAAATTTCCAGGCCCCTAAATCATTAAGAACCACTCCAAATGGAGTGGGGCTGAGGCTGCTTTTTAAGCCCGTGATTGCGAAGTTGAGTCACTACATCATGCCCCCGATTGGGTTTCTCTTGATTTTGGTTGTGTGTGTTTATTAATCTTCACTTCCCACTGAGTTACCTGATGAAAGCTGCGTGTTTCCTCACCTATGATGACGGCAGTGATAGGAGAAGCCGGCGGCACGCCCCTCTTTCCGTGACCCTACTTTTTATTTTTCTCCTGTACCTCCCAGGAAATACTCTATTACATCTTAAGAGTTGCTTACGGAAAAATGTTAATTTTTTTCCAGCAATTATTTATTTGCCAACATCTGTCTTCATTCTCTTGTACTTGGTTAGAATGGTCCTATAAGGCCGTATTCTTCTCAGGCAACCACAGTGTGTGGGTGTGTGTGTACGTGTGTGCATTTGCATGCACATGTGTGTGTGCATGCAGGTTGGGGGGGGGGGTCAAGGGTGATCTTGGTGCATGATATGCGCAGGAATCAAGTAACTGCACCAGGTTATTAGTATTTTTTTAAGTCTAATTTCGGCTGGTTTCTGTGCCCGGGTGACGCTGGTTATTTATGGCACACGGTGAAACTGAACTACGAAATGAATTTACAGCCTGGAAGGGACCAAATAAATCTTAATAACAGCATCTCCCCTAAGAGCCCCATTAAGGGCCCTCACATCTGTGGCTTTGCTGCCCGTGTGCTCAAAATGGGTTCCCAGGCCTTAAAAAGCCCACACTTCAAGGGACGTTTCCATCTCACACGAGCACTCCCTCCATGGACCCACCTCCCAGGCCACCCTCAGAGCGCAGCATTTAGAACTCCTAAATCACACAGAGGAAAGGTAGGAAGAGGGGATTTCCTTATGTGGGAGGAAATACAGATAGGAATTAAATATATGGGAAAATATTCAATCTCCGTTATCAGGAGAAAATACACAGGTTCCATTTTATCTCTATTATGTAGTAAAAAATAGCAGTCTTCCACACAACCCACGCAGGCTGGACAGCTCTATTAATGCTGTACTTACAGACTGTGTGTGGTGGTGCAAATGAGCACAACATTTTTGCAGGGCAATTTGGCAGGACATTTCCAGAACTGTAAGATGCTTCATACCTGTTGGCCCAGCATTTTCCCTCATCTGTATGGAAAATGAGGAAACAACCCAAATGAAAGAGGGAAAATGCCTGACAAGCCTGAAATTCTCATAGGCAGTGTTATCAATATTACTTAAAATTAGAAATACCATGCAACAGTGTAAGAATAATTGCTTACATAATCATTGCATAGTTGCTCATGGAAATAGTTATTAAGAAGTGATTCTAAAGAACAGAGAAACAGTAAAAATATGTACAACATTGTGCTAAGAGGGAAAAGGGCATAAAAATCTAATCTAATCTGTAATTACAAAGTAAACACATACTTATAAATGCTTATGACAAAACAAAAGGAGAGAACTCAGAAAGGAATCTTCGCAAAAAGATTTTTGTATATACATACGTGTTTTCTGTGTGCATGTATATGTGTGTTTATGAGATAACGTTTCCTTTTTTAAAAATCTTGATATTAAAAACCCTGTGGAGGTCAGGGAAAGGCAGTATTGCATAACTGTTAAGTTCATAGGTTTTTGTAATTAAACGTGATGAAATATGAACCACTTACTTGTGGTGTAATCTGCAGCAAATCACTTAACTTCTCTGAATCTCTGTTTCTGCATCAGTAAAATGGGAATAAAAAAAATACAACCTGTGCTTTGGGACTATGGTGGGGATTAAATGAAACAATCTATGTAAAGAATTTACTGTAATATTGACACACCTAACTTTCAATGATTGCCTATTATTATTATGTCTATCTGCTTATCTATCATCTATCTATATATCATCTATTTATCCATCCATCACCTATCTAATCTTATCTATTATAGTTTTAAATGACACAGTAATTGACTCTCCAACATCCATCATTAGTCAAAGTCATGCATCATTAGTCAAAGCCAGTCACTGTTATCCCATCCTCTTGCCAGTGATTGATCCAGGCCTTGGCATATGAGCTAATCCCAACTAATGAGACTTGAGAGAGGAAACACACACACAAAACTGGTATGTTTTCTTTCTCTGGGCATTGTCAAGTTTAGAGGTAACCCTGGGACCTGTGGAGGCCTTCATCCTCTGAGGATAGACATAATACTAGGAATGGCCGAGCACAGGGATAGAAATGTTGACATTATTGAGTCTTTGGATGAACAGTACACATGTCCACCCTACCTTACTTCTTCCAAATACATGAGAGAGTAACTTTCTCATTATTTTTTTTCAGTTTGAATTAAGGCATTCAGTTACTTGCAAATAAAAATATCTCAATATAATCAGAATATAGCAGCTATCTTTGGGATATTTATCTTGGAAGACTTGAACTTTATTGGTCCAAAAATGGTTTATATGGCACCTTGCTGCTCTGATGCCTTCCTTTCCTTGCTATTCTCATTGAGCTCCAGACCTTCCTACATACTATTGACTTGACAGTTACTCTTGGTCTTGGTATGAAAAGATGCAGCCTGAACTTAACATTTCAGAACTGGACTTGTGGTTTCTGCACGTGCCAACACACACACACACACACACACACACACACACACACACACACATTTGTGCTCTTACACACCTTCCATCATTCCTTGTCTCAAGGAACATAACCACGGCCTATTCACCTCATCCTTGATACCTCCCTCTCTTCTCTTCCCCATATTCAATCTATAACCAAATCCTATTGATTTCACTTTTTAAATATCTTTGACCTTATCTACTTCTCTTTACTTCCCCCAGCACTACCCTGTCCAGGCTATGATTCATCTCTCACTTGACCCATGACAATAGCCTCATAGTGAGATTCTCCATACTGAATGTTGCCCCCCTGTATGTATGTATGTATGTATGTATGTATCTCTCTCTCTCTCTATCTCTCTCTCTCTCTATCGTCTATCATCCATCATCTATCTTCCTAACCTCTATCATCTACCTATCTATCTAATGCAAACACATCATACCACCTTTTTGTTTAAAACCCTTCAGTGTCTTTCTTCCATTTGCTGTTGGAAAAAAGGCAAAAATAGTTTAACATAGGCTAAGGGACCCTACATGATTTGACTTCTTTGGCTCTGCATGTCCCCCCACCATTGTTTTCCAGTGCTGGAGTTTTCTCATTTCTTTCCTATATGTCATGTTTCTGCCATCAGAGGGTTTTAGCATATTCTTTCCACAGGGAAAAATCTTCTGTTTTATGCCAAGCTAATTGCATTAATTTTTTTAGACCTTGGCTCAACTGTCATTTCCTTGGGGAAAAGTTCCAAGACCAAGTCAAATCTTTCTGTTAAACACACTCATGTATCTTCCAAATGGGCACCTAAGGCCACTACAATTTTGAATTTATTTGCATGACTGTTTGATCAAGATATATTCTCCAGTAGACTGTAAGTTTTTATTGTCCACCATTCTGTCCCCAGAGGAGAGACTCAACAAACAATTGTTGTGTGGCTGATGAATGAATGGATGTGGTCCTCACACTACGTGCACTATGATAATAGCCCCATAAATGGTTTTGTCTCTCCAGTTGTGCATACAGCTGCTAGAGTCAACTCTGAATCGTAAATCTGATTGTTGTTCTTTCTTTGCAGAAGCTCTCTGATGGTTCTCCATTGCATCAAGCATAAAGCATGTTTATTCTTAGCCTAATTTTTCAATTTTGTCCCCTAATTTGACTCTTTCCACTGCCCTCTGCACTTGTTATTCAATGTATATTCATACCCAATACTAGCTGTTCCCTGACACTTTTGCTCTTCCTTGCCTCATTCATGCTCTTCCCTTCAACTAGAACCCCCTCATTCCATCATGACCTCCCATCAAAATTTAATCCATCCTTCTAAATTCAGAGCAAATGCATTCTGCTTAAAGTTTTCTGTAATTTCTCTGATTAATATTAATTTCCCTTCTCTCAGTGTTCCCATAGTCTATAAGTTATTGGGCACAAAATAATTCAGAACTATAATATGCTTTAATTAATACACCTGCAGGTATCTTGCATGGTGTTAGAAGGGAAGAGGCACGTGATCCATGTTTCTGTACAATAAAGAATCTATTTTTAATTTCACTCCTGTGGTTGCCTGTCCTGGTGATCACAAGTATTTCTACTCTCCCTGGGAGCCTGAGTCAGTGTACAGCCCCAGAGTTCGGGGTGGTACTGGGGAGAGAAAGGAGAGAAGGCACTTAGGAGAAGAGATGCAAACACTTGTACGTATATGTGTATTTCACATGGGGGAAATAGGCTTCTATCGTCCAGCTCTTGGGATTATGACCTAGGCAATCTCTCTTTGAGGCAGGTGGGACTGGGGACAGTTAGTTATGCATGGCAGCAAGGAGCCATTGACACCCAAATACTCCTTTGGCAGCTGCATTCCCTAACTGCATTTCCCTGGCACCCACCTTACCACGGTGCTCTCTGGGTCCCTCCCCAAGTACATTTCTGTAAATCCCTTCTAGGTATAAAAGAAGGAGTTCTTGCCCTTGACTCAGAGTTTCCTTTTAAAACACATTTACCCAAGTAAAATTACATGCATCAATGTAAAGAAAAAAGTGACAAGTAAATGGTTGGTCATATGGTAGTAAACAGATGACTGAGGTCTGGGAAATAGGGCCATGTACTGGACAGCTGCCTGCAGATAATCTGAATGTCAGTCCATAAGCTGGCCTCCTCCAGGCTGCCTGGCCAGGAGGCCTTTGAAAGAAAATTAAAGCAGCTACCTGCCATTTTGTTGTTCACTCCTTTTTAATAGTTCTTGAGTTGTTGACTTTTCTTCCTTAAAAATAAGTGGAAAACGTCCTGAACTGACAGATAAGACTTGATTTCCTCCTGGGAGTTTACTATACAAACAGGCACTGGTTGGAGTCTTCAAAAGATAGAACAAAGCAACGTTTGAAAACAGGGAGGTGGAAATACTGCTGACAAGGAAATTGGAAAAAAGCTAGCCAACAAAACATGTCCGCAGGTCCCCAGGCCGCTCCCAGACTGGGGAAACTTGTAGCAAATCATGACACTGTCTTTTTAAATTAGACTTTTAGATCTTTGTTAGGAAAAAAGGAATTCTGCAGCTCTCCACTGCAGAATGTAATGTGTTGGACAAAACTGTTCAGCTTTGAGCAGAGAGAGGACCATCCTCACTCATCTCTAGGGGGCTGTTGGCAGAGCCGGTGCTGGCTGGTGGGGGCGGGGGGTGTGCGGGGAGGCTACGAGGGCTACAATGTGTGGACAGTCCTGTAGACACCTGGATGTGTGGTTAGTAAGCACTGTGCCAGGGCCTTTAATTGCTGTCTGGACCTGAAACAAAAGCCTCCACCGTCTATCTGGCAATTACCCCACCACCTCATGGTGCTAACCCTTCAATTACCCTGTCTCCACATGCCACCCGCCAGATCATTAACTCCCGTGCCATGCCACTCTGCATCACAGGTAAATTCCCTGTGACCCAATTCCGGTGTTTCTCAGGTGAAACTAGAGCACCACTCGCATGTGGGGAGGGATGTGTCCATTTTATATTGGAGATGATTATGAGGCCTGCTGGTTTCCATCCCAGCTCTGCCACCGTGTGTCCCAGGCTTTCAATGTGCAGCGTAACTGTCTATAATTGACGGGTTTAAATCCCAGTCTGTCGGTCCACAGGACATAACGAGGTGCTGTGGAGAGCTATTGAACATTTAAAAGATGTGTACCAATGCTAGGTTGAAATCCTGTTGAGAGATCTGAAGTCTCTGGTGTATTTCTCCTCTCCCTGTACAAGAAGAGCTGGCATGGATGAGACAGGCTCAAGGTCAACTTTGTGGGAAGAAGTGCAGAAGGAAGGTCATGTGATAAACAAAGTGATTAAAACTTTGATCTCAACATAGGGATGTTCTCTCCCTCTCTGTCTCCTTCAATTCTCTTTTTCTCACAAAACAAGTGCAGTGTAATGGACCAGAGATTGCTCCTTTGAACACATCTTCACCATGAGAAGCCAGGGATGGGCAGGACAACTGCATTAGACATCCAGCCAAGCTGGTGTTGTCTGGTCAATGTTTAACCACAGATCTCTGGGAAACAAAACAAAACAAACATTCTGGCTTGTGTGTTTGCCACTTTCTGTGGTGTAAATACTCCCTCTGTGGCTGGTTTCAAGCTACCAATGTGAAGTCACTGAACGTGATGTTGGGAAGAGATACACACACTCTGGCTCTCCTGAGACCATAGGAGCCAGCTCCAGCACACCACTGAGGCCACCCCCTTTGCCCTTTCTTTCCCTGGAATGCTTTTCCTTAGGCTTATCTTTCCTGTCCACTGGAGAGCAAAGACAGTGCAGAAACATATGGTGCATCCATAGGGAAAGGGAAAAAGAGACAGCTCGATCTACTCTGGTCCTGGCCTTGGGCATGTAGCCTTGGGGCTCTCTAGTCACTAGGACTGGGCTTCCACATAAGGTTTTGGGTTCAAAGTCACAGGGGCCACTTGCTTGGCCTTGTCCACAGTGCAGATGGGTGATTGAGGAAGGACAGGGTTTCAGCTCAGGATTTAGGGTCCCATCCCTACAAGACCACTCACGTAGGTGGGTTATTAATAGGTACAGCAATGGACTTCAATCACCAGGGCAAACACTGTCTACAAGTTTGTATTCTTCTGTTCATTCACTTTACTTATAATCTGAAACTTGCCTGCCCAATACTGCATGCAAAAGGATATTAGAGTATCCTGGACAAGAGCACAGGGTGGCCCTTGGGCTGGTACAATTCCTGTTTGGATAGAAGTAACATGGTGACCTGTACATATGGATTAGGGTCTCCTCCAAAGTGCAGTGACTCAGGAGCAGCTTTTCCTCTCATGCCCGGGGCTCCTGTGTAAGGCACTTAGCCAGTCTCTTCACTCAGGCACCCATGCTCAATTTACAGCTCTGACTGGTCCCTTTGGGAAATGTCTGAGTCCACTCTCCCCTATGGGTGTGTTGCTGCTTCTCCTGTGATGTGAAGACCCTAAGAATCTGGGACCTCAGGTAGGTATCCCTAGACTAAGGGTCATATGAGAATAAATACATATTCTCATATATATAAGGATCTATATATAAGTATACATACACACATGCACATGCATACACATATCCCTGGATTAAGAATCATACTAGGAATAATGCACATTCTCATGTATATAAAGATACATATAAGATACACATATAGGTATATATGCACACATGCATATACATATACCTACCCCTAGATTAAGAATCATGCAGGGGTGCCTGGGTGGCTCAATTGGTTGAGCCGCTGACTTCAGCTCAGGTCATACTCTCACGGTTTGTGAGTTCAAGCCCTGTGTCGGTCTCTGTGCTGACAGCTTGGAGCCTGGAGCCTGCTTTGGATTCTGTCTCCCTCTTTCTCTGCCCCTCCCTTGCTCATGCTCTGTCTCTCAGGGATAAATAAATGTTAAAATAAATAAGTAAAAAAAAAAAAGAATCATGCATTTTGGGGTGCCTGGGTGGCTCAGTTGATTAAGCGTCTGACTTCAGCTCAGGTCATAATCTCATGGTCCATGAGTTTGAGCTTCATGTCAGGCTCTGTGCTGACAGCTCAGAGCCTGGAGCCTGCTTCAGATTCTGTGTCTCCCTCTCTCTTCCCCTCCTCTGCTTGTACTATGTCTCTCAAAATAAAATGAAAAATAAAAAAATTAAAAAAAAACTAAAAGAATCATGCATTGAGTATATGTGTGTATGTGTATATATACATATATATGTATGTGTGTGTGTGTGTATATATATATATATATATATATATATATATATATATATATATACATATAATATTTATAACATGATTAATCTGGAATATTCTTAATCTTCTGTACCTAAATGAGTATTTATATTTGGTAAGAAGCAAGTCAGTTTCCATTTTGGCCCCTGGCTCAATTTTCCTCTAAACTCCATGACCAGATTTTTATCCCAGTAACTTCAGTCTCCACCTCTCCTACCTCACCATCCTTGATCTATTCAATGCCAATGACCCTGACCCTCACAAATCTTTAACCACCTACTCTTATGGCCACATTCTGTTTTTTTTTTCACTTTTTTTTTTTTTTGAGGTGTGATTTACATTCACAGAACTTACCTTTTCTGGAGTACAGTTCTACACATTTTGCCAAAAATTGTTGGTACCACAACATCCAAGATACAGGACAATTTAATTTCCTCAAAATATTTCCCTGGGCCTCTTTGTAGTCAACATTTCCCCCTCCCCAGTTCCTGGCAGCCATAGCTGATTTCTGCCCCTATGATCTTGCCTTTCTGAGGATGTCATATAGATGGAATCATATAGTATGTGGAGAAGATTCACCCATGTTGTTGCATCAATTTCATTGCTGAGTGGCACCCACTGTATTAATGTACTGATTTTGTTTATGCACTTACCAGTTGAAAGATATTTGCATTATTTCCAGTTTTGAGAAATTATGAAAAAAGAACTATATATTGTATGAACTTAAGTTTTCATTTCTTTTGACATGCTGGATCTTTAAAATTATTATTGTGGGGGTGCCTCCCTGACTCTTGATTTCTGGCTCAGGTCATGATCTTACTGTTCATGGGATGGAACCCCAGGTCAGGCTCTGTGCTGACAGCATGGAGCCTGCTTTGGATTTTCTTCCTCCTTCTCTCTCTGCCCCTTCCCCACGTCTCAAAATAAATAAGTAAAACTTTAAAAAAAAATAAATAAGAAAACTTAACATGAGATCCACCCTACTAACAAACGTTTAAGAGCAAAACGTAGTATTGTTAACTACAGGTGCAATGTTGTACACAAAATCTCTAGAACTTACTCATCCTGTGTAACTGAAGCTTTAAACCTGTTTAACAGCAACCCTCCGCACCCCCCACCCTTGGCTCCTGGAAACCACCATTCCACTCTCTGTGACTCTGAGGTTGACTATTTCAGATAAGGCATGTAAGCAGAATCATGCAGTATTTGTCCTTCTATGTTGGGCTTTTTTCACTTAGCATAATGTCCTCCTGGTTCATCCGTGTTGTCACATATGGCAGGATTTTCTTCTTTTTTAAGGCTGAATAACATACCACATTTTCTTTATCCACTCATCTGTTGATGGACACTTAGGTTGTTTCCATATCTTAGCTTTTGTGAATAATCCATACTGATGACTCACTAATCTCTGCACTTTTCACACAGAACTCTCTTGAGCTTCAGACCTATAAAATCAACTCCTCATTAATACCCACCAGCCTGTGAATTTTATGGGCATCTAAAATACAACATGTCAAAAATTAACTCATGTCTTTCTCTCCAAACTGTTTTCTGATGTTCCTCCTTTCAGTGATAACACCCATTTAACTGTCAACCAAGCACAAAGCACAGCCATCATTCTTAACCTCATCTTCTTCTTTTGTCTCCTCATGCAATTAGTCACCATGTCCTGTGAATTCTCCCTCTGGATTGTCTCTAAATTCTCTCCTCTCCATCTCTACCTAGTTAAGGCTCTTACCATCCTTTGCTGGATTACTACAATAATCTCTAACCAATTTCCCTCCACATAATAGCCAAAGGGATGTTCCTTAAATGCAAATAAATCTAAGCAATTCCTTATGTAAAAAGTATTTAGTGGGTCCCCTTTTGCACTAAATGTTAAGCGTGACCAACAAACAATGCCATTCCCTGGCACCTCCTGCCTGTCCAGCCGAATCTCTTTCCAATCATTCTCCAGACCTACACTTTAGTCACAATGAGCCATCTGAGGTGACTCTGACATGTCATCTCTATGAGGGTCAAGTCCCCTTTATTGGAGCTTTTCCACATGCTGCATCCTGAAGCTGGCATGCTCCCCTGACACCATCTTTAAATATTTTTTCATTTAATTTTTACTTGCCATGCTCTATTTTGGTGGAAGATTATATTTATTTGTATCAATGTGTTTCTATTAATAGTAGACTTGGAAATTAATATTTTTGCAGTTTTATTGACAAATAATTGACAAAATTATAAGGTATTTAATGTGTACATGATAGCTTGATATATGTATGCATTGGGAAATGATTATCATAATTAACACATTCATCACCTCACATAGCTTTTCTCTCTCCCTCTCTTTCTTTCTTTCCTTCCTTCTTTCCTTCCTTCCTTCCCTCCCTCCCTCCCTCCATTCTTTCTTTCTTTCTTGTATGGTAAGAATGCTTAAGATCTACTCTATAAGTAAATTCAAGTATACAATACAATATTATTATGTTTCCCATACTGTACATTAGATCCTGAGAATTTATCATCCTGTAATTGAAAGTTTGTACTCTTTGACCAATACATCTCATTTCCACCACCCACAGCCCCTGGCAACCATCAATCTGCTACCTATTTCTATGAGTTGAAGTTTGTTGCTGCTGTTGTTGCTTTAAGATTCCATTTGCAAATGATCCCATACAGTGTTTGTCTTTGTCTGGCTTATTTCACTGAGCATAATGCCCTCTAGGTTCACCCATGTTGTTGCAAATGGTAAGATTTCCTTCTTTTTTAAGGCCAAATGATTTTGCACTATATAGCATATGTTTATCACATTTTCTTTACCCATTCATCTATAAAAGGACTCTTAGGTTGTTTCTATTTCTTGGCTATTGTGAACATGGAAATGCAGTTATTTCTTTGAGTTCATGATTTCATTTCTTTGGGCATATACCCAGATGGAATTGCCAGATGATACAGTAGTTCTAGTTTAGTTTTTTGAAGAAACTCCATATTGTTTTTCTTAACAGCTGTATCAATTTACAGTCTCATCAACAGTGCCCAAGGGCTCCACTTTCTCCATATCGTCACCAACATTTGTTATCTCTTGTCTTTTTTGATAGTAGACATCCCAAAAGATATGGGGTGATATCTCATTATGGTTTTGATTTGCATTTCTTTGATGATTGATCATGGTGAGCAACTTTTCCTGTATCTGTTGGCCATATGTACATCTTCTTGAAAAAAAAAATGCCTATTCAGGTCATTTACATATTTTTAAGTCAGGTTATTGGGAGGTTTTTTTTTCTTTTTGCTATTAAGAGTTCCTTATATATTTTGGATATTAATCCATTATTGGGTATATGGTTTGCAAATATTTTCTCCCACTCTGCAGGCTGTCTTTTCATTTTGTTGATTACTTCCTTTCTGTGCAGAAATATTTTAATATGACATAGGCCTACTTGTTTATTTATGTTTTTGTTCCTTTGCTTTTGGTGTAAAATTCAACAAGTCATTGTTTTTTTTAATTTTGTTTTGTTTTTTAGATTTTTTTTTGAGAGAGAGAGTTGGGAGAAGGGGCAGAGGGAGAGGGAGGAAGAGAATCCCAAGCAGGCTCCATGCCCAGCATGGACCCTGAGGCAGGGCTTGGTCCCAAGACCATGAGATCATGACTTGAGGTGAAATCAAGAGTTGGACACTCAACTGACTGAGCCACTCAGGCAGCCCCAAAAAGTCACTGTTAAGACCAATGTTAAGGAACTTGGAACAGAGAGGATTTTTTTTTAATGGAAAGTTTAGTCTTAGGGAGAGAGGAATATTTTTTCTACTGTTAAAAAAAATTAAATGAGGGGTGCCTGGGTGGCTCAGTTGGTTAAGTGGCCGACTTCGGCTCAGGTCATGATCTCACGGTCCGTGAGTTCAAGCCCCACGTGGGGCTCTGTGCTGACAGCTCAAAGCCTGGAGCCTGCTTCTGTTTCTGTGTCTCCCTCTCTCTCTGCCCCTCCCCCATTCACTCTCTGCCTCTCTCTGCCTTTCAAAAATGAATAAATGTTAAAAAAAATTGAATGAATTTCAGATGGCATTAGATAAAAATAAGGTCATAATTAGAGCAGGAGATTTGGATGGCACTTCTACTCCTTGGCTATATTTCTTATGTGAAGTAAGAAGTGAACTAGGAAGGAGATCATATACTGGAGTGGGGTCCGGGAGGAACTTGGTGGCTCAGGTTGGGAGATAGAGTTTATGAGATCCTGTACCTCTCATCCTCAATGAAATTATTATGTTCTTATGTCCTGTAGCACCAGATTCCCTTGGTGGATTAATTAAGAGATAGGATCTTGTCAGGCAGGGATTAGAGGTCAAAAGGCAGAAGTGAGATTGAGGGTAATGTCACAAGAATAACCAAATCATTGATTCTGGGGCATGTAGGGAAAGTAGTGAAAACAGAAAACTCCTCTAATAGATTGGGGGCAAAATCAGGTGTTCAAGGAAGTAAAGACCTCAATGAGGGAGTGAGATCTAGAAGGACAAGAAGTTGGGATTATAGGTAGGGCAGATTTTTGGTAGTATCAAAATCCAGGGTAGGTATGATGTAGTCCTACTTATCCATTTTTACTTCTGTGGCTTGTGCATTTGGAGTCATATCCAAGAAATTATTGCCTAGATCAATGTAATGAAGCTTTCCCTGTATGTTTTTTTCCAGGAGGTTTAAAGTTTCACATCTTATATTTAAATGTTTAATCCATTTTGAGTTGATTTTTGTGTATGGTATAAGATAAGGACCCAATTTCATTCTTTCACATGTAGATCTCCAGATTTCCCAACACTATTTGTTGAACACCCTATCCTTTCCTGTTGTGTGTATATTCTTGGCACCTCAATTGGAAGGCCCATTGTCTGTATATATGTGAGTTTATTTCTGTGCTCTCTATTCTATTCCATTGCTCTATATGTCTGTTTTTATGACAAAATCATATTGTTTTAATTACTAAAGCTTTGTAATATATTTTGAAATCAGGAAATGTGATGGCTCCAGCTTTTTTTTCTTTCTTGGGATTGTTTTTGCTACTGGGGTTCTTTTGTGGTTCCATATAAATTTTAGGATTGCTTTTTCCATCTATGTAAAGAATGCCATTGAAATTTTTATAGGGATTGCAATTGAATCTGGAGATTGCTTTGGGTAATATGGACACTTGGAAAATACTAAATGTTGCAGTTAAGGAAGATGGGATATCTTCTCATATATTTATGTCTTTATTTTTTTCGTCAATATTATGTAGTTTCCAGTGTACAAGTATTTTCACTTCCTTGGTTAACTTTATTCCTGAGTATTTTATTCTTTTTTAATCTATTGTAAATAAGATTGGTTTCTTCGTTTCCTTTTCAGATAGTTTGTTGTCAGTGTATAGAACACAACTGATTTTTGTTATGTTGACTTAGTTTATGGGCTCCTCCTATGGCTCCCACAACATTTCATACTTTCATCTAATATACCACTGATCATATCATATTATAGTAGCTGTGTTACATGACAGACACCCTCTACAGAGAGGAAGTCTTTAACAATTTTTTTTAATGTTTATTTCTGAGAGGGAGAGAGACACAGCATGAGTGGGGGCGGGGCAGAGAGAGAGGGAGACACAGAATCAGAAGCAGGCTCCAGGCTCTGAGCCATCAGCATAGAGCCCGACACGGGGCTCGAATTCACAAACTGTGAGATCATGACCTGAGCCAAAGTCGGTCCCTCAACTGACTGAGCCACCAGGCACCCCAGAGAGAGGAAGTCTTTAAAACCAGAAATTCCTTATGTTTTTCGGGAATGATTACTGCTAGACAGTCAATATAATATCGTGAAGAGAGCACAAACCTTGAAATGAAAAAGCCCTGAGTTCAAATCTTGACTTCCATTTATGAGGTGTGATGACGAGAATCAAATGAGAAAGCAATTGCAAAGTGCCTCATAGAGTGTCTTGCACTTAGCAAGCATTAGGTAAATGGTCATTATTATCATTGTTGCTGCCTGCAATCCTTGGAAAATTAGTTAACTTCTTTATTGAAGTTTTGTTTTCTTCTTTTGTCAAACGGGGGATAAAAATGTATTTAATCAAGCAGACATATGTAATTCTGATTCCTCTTCTTCTGTGTTTCTATTCTAGAATGCCCGTGTGTGTGTGCGCACGCGCGTGCATGTGTATGTCTGTGTGTGCGCGTGTGCTTGCTCAAACATTTCTTCTCCATTAATATTCCTTCCCCTTGCCTTATGAGAAATCCTAGCTCCAATCTGATAATGTGAGGGAGTGAGAGTCCTTTAATACACTCCACCTATTTAGATTTGAGAAATTTCTCAGCAAGTCTAGCTCATACTCCTTCATGTCTTTTGTTGTGTGCTTACTGACTGCGGGGTTAGTTTCTTAATGCATGGTGGTTGTTATGGGGTCAACGACTCTCCCAACAAAGGCTACCCTTACTGGTTGAAAAATTCAATATGGTATACAACAGATTTTATATAACTAATTTTTGTGATTCTGTGTTATTATGATAGCTGACAGCAGAGGATGCTTTAGTCAAATTAATCTCAAAATTTTAACTATGAAATATTCAATTATACAAGAGTGTAGATTAGGGTTGTCCAATGGAATTTTCTATGATGATGGAAATGTTCTATAATCTGCTCTCTTGCATATGGCAGTCACTAGTCTTCCAGTATGGCAGCCACTAGCCACATATGGCATTAAGCACATGAAATGTGGTTAGTGTACTAAGAAACTGAATTTTAAATTTCATCAAATTTTAATTAACTTAAATCTAAAATGGATTAGCCACATGTGGCTAGTGACTACTGTATTGGAAGGGATAATATTGAAAAGCCCCTTGTCTCTACTACCCAGATTTATCAAAGATTTTTCATGTGTGTTCCAGACTTTAAAAAGGAATGAAACATTATAGATGCAGTTAAATTTCCCTATAAACACGATCTGCATTCCCTGCCCCATCTCACTTATATCCCTTCCTCACCAGTTATAATCACTCTTCTGAGCATAGTTTAACATTTCCACGCACATTTTTATACTTGAACAAAATATCTATCCATAAGCAAGATGTTGATGTGTTTTGCACATTTTAAACTTGGCTTATATCATACTTTTCATATCTTTCTACAACTTGTTTTCCCATATGCCCTTGGGACTCATCCATTTTGATATAGATAGCGCTAGATCATTTTTTTTTGCCTCCCGTATTCTATTCCAATAAAGGAACATAGCAGGAGCTGTTTACCTGTTCTCCTATAAATGGAAATTTGGGCTGATGAATCTCTCACATTTACAAATCGTGTTGCAGCTAACAATCTTGTACATGTCCCCAAGTGTGTGAGAGATCCTCTACAGCTAGGAGTTTGGTCATAGAGTATGTGCATCTTCAACTTTGCAAGATGCTGCCAAATCGCTCTCCAAAGGCTTGTCCCAGTGTACTCTCCCAACCAGTGGTACATGACCATGACTCTCACTCCACATCTGGGAGTGTCCAGGAAATCTGTCTCAGGGTATGCACAGGTGTTCTGTGCATACTATCCTGGCCACAAATTTTGTATGGGGAACTGAAAGTAAACTATTGACCTTCCCCAGGGTTTTTATTCTTTTGCTATATTAAGAAATGCTCTTCCAGGGGCGCCTGGGTGGCTCAGTCGGTTAAGTGGCCGACTTCGGCTCAGGTCATGATCTCACACTCCGTGAGTTCGAGCCCCACGTCGGTCTCTGTGCTGACAGCTCAGAGCCTGGAGCCTGCTTCAGATTCTGTGTCTCCCTCTCTCTGACCCTCCCCTGTTCATGCTCTGTCTCTCCCTGTCTCAAAAATAAATAAAACGTTAAAAAAAACCTTAAAAAAAAAGAAATGCTCTTCCATTCATTGCTCAGACCCCTCCTTTCCTCCTTCTCCCCTTTCCTCACTCCCTGACTCTCTCTTCCTTCCTGTTCACTAGGGCAGCAAATAGTTACAGAGGCATTTAAAATGTAGATGGACATCAAGATGAAAGGCACAGCTGTTTTCTTAAGGAGCTCCCAGCTGAGTGCACACACAGGGCTAAACCCCTGTGCACACACAGGCTGCGGAGGATGAAAGATGGAAACATAGAATCTCTGGCAGTCTGAGCATCAGGAAGGGCTGTCTCTTAAAAGATCACATCAAAGCAGAATAAAACACGGTTTGGGCAAAGAAACAGTCAGGGGGCATTTCCAGTAGAGGTTCAGAGGTGAAAAAGAAAGCAGGGCATCCTCCAAGAACTGCGGGTTGTTGGGCATCACCAGAGCACAGCTAGAGTCCTAAGAGATGAGTCAGGGGAGGCTAACAGGGCCATATGGTAAAGGCCCTTGTATGTCACGCTAACAGGCCTGTATTTCATCTTGGGGGCAGTGATGTGCCATTAGTAGTCGCTGTCTGTTGTTTCTGTCTGCCACACATTCGTTTCCTTCCTTTTGAGATATGGCCTTCCCCTGCCCATCTTTTGGCAGAACTGACTTCCTCAGGTCTGCATGGTTCTGAGGAGCTGGCCAATCACCGCCTTCTTCCACCTGCATGATCCAGGCCTGACAAATCCCAGTTCTCCAAGGCCTTGTCTCAAGTTCTGGGTATGTGATCTAAATGGACCAATCAAGGTCCTTCTCAGGAGCTATAAATAAAGATGTGGAGACGGAATGTTTCCTTCGATATAAAGGAGATAAAGATTTTACTTTTAGATTCGTCATATAATATTCAGGAGGAGATGTTGAATGAATGGAGAAATGTTCTGTCCTGGAGATATGGATTTGGGGGTCTTTACTTGATTCTCGCTTTCTGTCATCTCTTCCACTCCAGAGTTAAGTCCTTCAAGCTCTGCCTCGAAACTCACCCAGAATCCGCCCATATTTCTCCATTTCCACTGCTGGGGCTCCAGTGTAAGCAACTGTCTTCTGTCTTCTGGGCCATTGCACTAACCACCCATCGTCTACAGTGTCATCTTTTTCCTCCATACGATACGCTCTCCACACAGCAGAGTGATCTTTTCAAAAATACAGATATGACAAAGTGGCCCCCTTCTTTACTTCCCCAAAAGTTTCCCATCAAATGTGGAGTGGTTTAACTGCCTAGTGTGGTTTACAAGGCTCCATGTGTTCTGGCCTCTGCCTCCTCTAACTTCACCTTACAGCACATTTGGTATCCATTCACTCACTCATTCATTCATTCATTCAACAAATATTTATGCAGTACCTACCACTTTTCAGGCAATGGGGATGCAATGATAACCCAGGTAGACTAGATCCCTGTGATGATAGAGCTTACATTTTAGGGGGTAAGGAGGGAAAATCAATAACATATAAACAAGATGCTTTCAGACGGTGATCAGCATTTATGAAGACAACACAAGTAGAATGATAACAAAACAGTGATCGGTATTGAATTAAATGGGTGACACTTAGATTAGATAATTTTCTTTTTTCTTTTTTTTTCTTCATGCCAAAAGGCCAGGATGTTAGGAAAAATAAGTAAAACGATCTGATTTACATTTTAAAGTATTTTTTTCTAGCTATTGTGTTAAAATACAGTGTAGAAATCAAGGACAGAAGCAGGAAGAACCAGTTTGGAGGTTCTTGCAAAAATCAAGGTCAGAAAGACTCTTTTTATTTTAAGTTTATTTATTTATTTTGAGAGAAAGAGTGTGTGTGTGCACACAAATGGGGAAGGTGCAGAGAGAGAGGGAGAGAATCCCAAGCAGGATCCACAATACCAGGGCAGAGCCCAATGCAGGGCTTGAACTCACAAACTGTGAGACCATGACCTGAGCAGAGGTCGGATGGTTAACCAACTGAGCCACCCAGGCACCTCTCCCTTTCTCTTTTTTAATGTGAGTTGTGTTTCTATCTCAGGACCTTTGCTTGGAGCCCTTTGCTCTTGTGTCTTCCCCGGCTGCCTTATTCTTGCCGTTCATGACTCAGTCCAAATGCCATCTTCTGTGTGAGGCTTCTCTGACCATGCCACCTAATGTAGCTATAACTATAGTTTCCCTTTGTTTCATGAGATGCCCAAAGGGGGACCTGGCCATCCGTGAACTAGGGCAGGGTATGTATCCTCAGAAAGGGGAGGAGTGCTAAAGGAACATCCACTTCTCAACCCTTATTCCAAACTCCTACTCATTTTGGACTGTGAGGGACTGTCTCCACAGCAGTGCCCTAGAATGCTTGTATTTCATATAAAGTAACAAAACATGAAATACTAATAATATAGCTTAAAATAAAATCTGGAAATTGAGATCTCTGGTAACCAGAGATGTAGGCAATTTCTTCAATCAAGCTGAAAGCCACAAAAAGATTCTCCCTTTCTCTCTCTTCCTCCCTCTCCCTCTCTCCCTTGTTTTCTCCCCTTCACAGGATCTCAGCTTTTTCATATGTAAAGTGAGACCATTAAGACTAGGAGGTCTTGGGAGATCTTCCATTTTTCTGAGTTCTGCCCACCTCCCTCCCAGTGTTTGCAGCACTGAGCTGCTCCATATGGTTCTGGAGTGCTTGGTGCTGGCACAGGCAGAGAAGAGAGACTCCTGTTTGCTAGAAGAGTCCGTGTTCACATTCAGTGACCCTGGGGGCTTCACCAGAGATTCGGCAGCAAGCCTGGAGGAGAACGGGAAGGCCAAGGGAGCTAATTAAAAGCTCTCTGATTGATCACTGGAGGAAGGATGAGTTACAGGGGTGGGCCCAGGAGTTGTTATGCATTTGCAGCTACAAATTGCTTTTCAGACTCAGAATTGGCTCTAAGGAGGGACCTATTGCATATGAAGTGCTTGCTCCCCACCACCATCTCCCAGATTGTCATGTAAGCCTCTCCAAGGAACTCACAGAGAAGGCAGCCAAGGCACTGTGTGCACAAGAGGCTTGCCCAAGAGCAGGAAGTTAGCATCATCTGTACTATTTTGTATATCCAAGGCTGCCGTGTAGCCTCTGTGTATCTAATGAGGCCAGAAACCAATGCACCTTCAGTCTGTCTGTTGGAGGTTCCTCCCAGAACCTGATTCCATCTGGAGGAACTGTTGTCTCTGCCCCGTAGGAGCTACATCTCTGGGACTGCATGTATGGGGAGGGTGAGCCTGGGGATCTGTGTGGGCATTGAGCCATTCAGCCCAGATACGTGGGCAAGCTTCTTACTTCAGTCTCCTCTAGAACACATCACTTCTCAGCTGTAGTTGAAGCTCTGTCTTGACCCTCAGCCTCCTGACTCTTTTACCCATCTCTACCTCTTAGCCGTCCTCTGGGGGTCCTGGCCCTGTTGCTGGAGGGCCTTCTGATGACTTCTGATGACTCACATGCAGATCACAGATGTGACCTGACACCTGACTCTGAGCATCACTATTGCCAGTCGGACAGCCAGACATGTCCGACTAGGTTGCTGAGCCCCTGCAGATATGATGGACTGGGCCACGGGGTGCCGTGATGGCTGACTCCATACCCTATTGCTGCCTAGACCCATCTTCCCACCCGCACACCTTGTAGCTGAGTCCTCCCAGTCTGTGACTTGACTCTATGTGAGCCATTCTGTTTGGGAGCTAGGCCACAATGGGGAAAGAACAAGGTCCTCAATCCCAGTGGGTCTCGTGGAGGATGTTCACATTGATCAGAGCATACCTTGGAACAGATCAGGGGAGGTAGAAACAGATGTTCTGGGGATTAATTACGTGGAGAAGGTGGAAAGCAGAGAGTGGTCAGTTTAAGTCAGGGAAGCAAGGCCTCTGCTCCTTCTCAGCCATCGACCACCATCTTCCCCTTACCTGGTGCCGGGTGTCCTGCCTTTTTGCTGTTTCCTGACTGTGTCTGGCAGGGTCTGCTTCTTCTGGGTCTGCATGGGTCTTTCTTTCATTTCATCCAGGCCTCCACTCCACTGTCATCCCTCTCCTGAGAGAGCCTCCCCTCCCCACCCTTCCCTCTGTGTCACCCCATCACCATATACTGCTTATTCTTCCTTAGAGCACTAGTCACCATTTGCCATGGTGCAAGTGTTTATTTGTGTATTTGCTTATTTTCTGTCTCCTCTGACTAGAAGCTAAATCCCCTCAGGGCAGGGAATTACTATTTGTGCTGCTGAGTCCCCAGTACCTCAAAGATTGCCAGGCACATAGTACCTGCTGAATTGATGCTTCTTAAATGAATGAATAAATAATACAAAGGGTGGCCAGCAGAAGGTAGACCTTGGGTTGGCCTTGAAGGACAGTTGGGGCTGAACTGGGTAGGCATTCCAGGAGGAAGCATTAGTGGGGGCAAAAGAATGGAGGCAAAGAAGTGCAGGAGAAATTCACCTGGTGGGGGATTGGGATAATGGAAAGAGGAAGGCATGAGTGTTGGTAGCCAAAATGGGACAGGTGCATGTCAGAATAGATAAGGAAATTCACATCAGCCTGTGATTATGTTGGATCCCCACCCATCCACCTACGGGCTTCTTCCTCCATCCAGATACTACACATCCCTCAAGCCTCGGCGTCCCACCTGTCTAACAAACTGGGCTTTGGAATCTCGTAAATTTTGGTTAGTTTTGTCCTTAGCACTTACTTGCTGTGTGACCTTGCAAGAATCCTGTCTCAGAGCCCCTGTGTCATCCCCTGCACCACACATTGTAAATGTGCTGCTCAGAGTGGTCTCTCAGTGTTTCAGGTGATATTTTTCATCCATTGTCACGAGCTTCTCTAGCACATGACTCTGATTGTTCATCAGTATTACGAAAAAGTGACCCTCAGGATAGGGAGAAAAGCAGAGATGAATCTGATTCCTGGTTCTACCCCCCTTAAAAGTTGTGTGACTGGTAGCTGGACCTCAGTGTCCTTATCCATAAGATAGGAGTGAAAACACTTCCCTCATGGGTTTGTTGTGAAGATTAAGTGCAATTCCACTTACAGGTGCTAAGCACAGAGAGGTGCTCAAAACAATATATCTTGCCTCCCTCACTACCAGTCCCCCACCCCCACCAAAACGACCACAGCTTTTTGCTAGAACTTTCTTACCAGGCCAAGTCCCCAGCTCCTGGTGGGCCTGGACCACCTCAGGCAGCCAAGGCTCTTGCTAATTAATGGGTTGAATTCTCAAGCAACCTTAGCCTCTTAGAGGGGATCATCAGCCCCATTAATCAGAGGAGGCCTTCCCAGTTCTCCTGTAAGGCAGCCTCGGGCATCGTGCAAAATTCATCATAAAAGCCCAAATGAGATGGCAAAAGTATGTTTCCATTTGAAAACTCTGATTACCAGTTTGCTAATGCAAGCTGGCTCTGAGACATGGGTGACATTTTTATTTATTTATTTGTGGGTTGTGTTTGTTCTTGTGATGATGTTTTTACCCTTCTTCTGAAGACTGATTGGACCTCATACAGCAAGTGGGGTATGTTTATTTGCTTAGAATCTAATTACAATATAGAATGGTCAGGTGTGGCACCTTGCCATTTTTCTAGCCTGCTTTCCCTTTCCAAAGCATGTGGGAAGGTGGACAGCAAAGAAACGTTATAAAGCAATCATTCCTCTTGGATTTGGTAAATAAGTGGGGACCCGAGGATGTATGTGGATCCATTTCTGAAGGTGAAAAGGCCAAACCATCCCTTTCAGTTCCATGCCATGAAAACACTTCCCATTCTGCTCACGTAGGTCAGTGGAAACTCTGTCCAGAGCATACCCTGAAAAACGTACTTTTTCCTTCCCATATTTACACAGCAATAAGTACTAATTGGTACTTATATTAGTACTAATATTAGTAATAAGTACTAATACTTACTGAGCTTTTACTAGGTGCCAGGCCCTGTCCTAAAGACTTTAGTTGCATTGTTTCATTTAACCCTCACAAAAACCTTATTTATTAGTTGTATTATTCCTATGTAACAGATCAAGAAATTGAAGCATACAGAGGTTCACTTGCCCACCCACCATCAGCTCTTACATGGTTGAGCTAGGTGTTGATACCAGGCATATTTGATCCAAAGCTGTGTTTTTAACTGTATTAATATATTAATATTAATGTTAACATATTAATTTGTATTGATATTATTATTCATACTAGCATATTGTTAATAAACAAATTAGTTGACAGAAAATGACAAATAATTAAATTATAAGATTATGACTGTGGCAGCTTCTTCTGTTTATTTCCCAAGCAGTTTTCCTTTGGGATTCTTGGTTGCTCAGCTCAGGCTATACTTAAGATCCCTGGCTGTGAGGTGGAGTCATGTGACCAGGCACACCAAAGGAATGGAAGTGCAAGAAATGTGTGCAATTTCTGTATCCCTTGGATCATAAGAAGCCTCAGTCCTGGGCTTTGTTTCCTCCGCACTGATTGGATATGGTGATGACTGGGATAGCCTTGGGAGCCTCATGTTGAAGGCAAAGCCACACTCCAATCCTGCCCCAGCCCAGTTCCTTTCATGATTTTATGGAGCAGAGGGTGGCAATCTGCCCTACACTGTTATGCACAAGAATCATACATTTCTTTGCTCTTTAAATGACTGAAATTTGAGTCTCTTTGTTATGGCAGCCTAGCTCTTACTCCAACTAATATAGTGATTTCTCCTCCTTTCATAGAATCAAAGGTAATCTAGGCTAACTTTTGAATCTATCGCCTGATAGAACATCTCTTGAAGACATTTAGTTGTAGATGGTTTACTTCCTATTGAGTCAGCCCTAACGCTCTACCATTAGAAAGCTGTATCATTAGAAAATTGTTAAAATTTAAATTCTAAGGTAAAATTTGTCTCAGTAATTCACATGCAGGGTCCCATTGTCCTTAAGGCCATATAAAGCAATTGTGACTCCCTTTCCAACATTGAAAGCCTTTTTTTTTTTTTCCCCAGAAAGAGAGTGCGAGCAGGGGAAAGGGACAAAGAGAAAGAGAGAGACAGAGAGAGAGACAGAGAGAGAATCTTAAGCAGGCTCCATGCTTAGCTCAGAGCCCAACACAGGGTTCGATCCTATCATTCTGGGATCTTGACTTGAACCGAAATCAAGAGTCAGACGGCTCCACAGACTGAGCTACCCAGACACTCCAAAGAACCTTCCATTTTCTGAAGACAACAATCATGCCCCATGAGTGGTCTTGTGCACCAAATGTTCTCCATTCTTTCAATTTTCTTCTTACAACATTGTTTTGAGATCCAGGCACCAACTCCCCAGCTATATTCCAGGGTGTCTATAGTTCTCAAAGCGTGGTGACTCAAGACAAATCTCAACCTCACATGTGTTTCGTCCAGTTGAAGAACAACAGCATAGTTATTCCTATTTTCATTTCTGTGCTTGTATTCATTCCTCTTAATATTAAATTCAACAAACATTTATCCATCTTTCTGCATTCAAGGATGCTCAGAGCTTGTAGGTGTGGCTTCTGTGTATGCTTAGCATGGCTGATTTTCTCTGAGCCTCCTGCGGGCTGCTGTCATATTGTCCTCACTGTTCTGTGAAGACAAGGGCAGCTGGTGTCAGAGAGCAAGAATAACTATCCCCTTCAAAGTCTCTCTAGCTGGACTAAGAACCAAATTGACATGAGACAGATTAGCAAGAGAAAATCAAATTTAATGACGTTCAAACAGGGAATCCACACAGACAAGGAAATACCAAAGACAGACCAAATGAGGTATATATGTCATTCTGGAGTAAGGAGAAGGGGCTAGGGAGCTGGACCTACAAAGGGAAGGAATGCAATTTACAGGAAGATGAAAAACAGTACATGTTACAGTAACTAAATGTTTGCTGAGCTGCTCAGAAACAATGGGACATGAAGGACTTTGATCAAACAGGTCTTGCTAGGTTCCTCTGTGTCCATCATACCTAGCTTATAGTATAATGTAGTTCTCTGTGGTGACAGCTCTCTTCCTGGAGCAAGTCCTCTATCCAAATTCTTTTTAGGCAGTTGAGGGGGAGGTAAAGAGCTTTTCCTTGATCTGCTGAGTTTTGATTGCTTTTTAGCTCAAAATAATCTTCATGCCGAAGTAGCCCATCTTGGGGCAGCCTACGCTGGTTTCTTTAGACACAAGTGCAGAATTCCATATAATGACAGTTAGTTCCTCATATTGTCCAATCAAAATTGTCCTCTCCTGATTCTGTCATTTATGTTTCCTCCCAGGAAGGTGATGGATAAAATAGAGATAGTTTTGACAGAGAGCCTCTAAAGAGTAATAAGCTTTAGTCCGTCACCCACACACCACATCATTTATCCTCAATCTAATATTTAGTTTATGTGCATGAACGATGTCATTTTTAATACTGGAGAGGATGATTTACTTGACCTTGAGAACTATGTCACTCAGATTATTATTGTATGGAGTTGTTGCTTTAAAAAGCCTGTGTCCTATTCAGTATAAAGCCTTTAGGTCTTTAACTCAGGTTTGAGTTATTTTCTGGTATTTGGTAAAACAAACAGTTCCTTTAATCAAAATTAAAGACATGTTAGAGAGCCTTGGTGGAATGAATGGACATGGCATCTGAGGTATTTGAAATGTCTGCAGAAGAAAGAATTCTTGGAGGTTTCTCCAGGGAACATTGCTTCATTCATATACTCTCTCTTCAAGTTCACCCCTATGACCATGTGCATTAGCCCATCCCCCCTCTCTGTCATGTCTCAGTCTCTGTCTCTGTCTCTGTTTCTCTTTCTCTCTTACACACAGACACACACACACACTCACACACATATACACAGAGCCAGGAAGGTCTGTTTTCCATGACCGTGCCTTCCACAGCTTTTCAGCTCTGCTTCTGGCTGTCCTTGTTCTCTCTCGCTAGGTATCCCTGGTGACCGCTGTGAGTACCGCTGTCCAGATCCACTGCAGGGACCCTCATCCTGGTCAGGACCCTCCCTGGCTTCTCAGCAGGGGGTTATTTCTGCATTTCTGATGTCCTCAGACAACTTAGAGACTGGTCACCTTCCCGAGGATGGCTTGGGACTAGAAAATTCAGTGACCCAGGGACCAAGAATGACACAATTAAAGGAGACACAAGAGACAGACAGAGAAGACCTAGTCATTCTGTCATTTCCGGGACACCTGAGAAGCTTGGTGGGGGAATCGGGTGAGACAGGTGTTTTGGTCAAGGCTGCCAGGCACATATGTCTCATGAGGACAAATGTCTCAGTCTTCTCAGGCTGCCATAACAAAACACGATGGGCTGCATGACTTATTTACTTCTTACAGTCCTAGAGGCTGGAAATCCAAGATCAGGGTACTGTGTGATTTGTCTCCTGATGAGAACCCTCTTACTGGCTTACAAACAGGCGTCTCTTGCTGTGTCCTCTCATGTGGTAGAGAGTGAACAAGCTCTGGTTTCTCTCTTCCTCTTATAAGGGCACTAATCCCATCATGGGGGCCCCACCCTCATGACCTCAGCTAAACTGAATTTCTTCCTACAAGCTCCAGATCCTAACACCATCACACTGGGGTTAGGCCCTAACATATGAATTTTGGGGGACAAACCTATTTAGTCCTCAGCATCAAGGAAAATAAGCCAGCTCTTTTCATACCCAAACTTAGAATCCCAGCTCTGCCATTTATTAGCAGGAAACATAAATTCTCCAACCTCAGTTTCCCCTCTATGCAGTGGGGGCATGAGCATTCATGTTGATGCCCTTAGTGATATCCTCATGATCTTATCTCTTTCTCTTGGAAGCCTGGTCATACTTCTTTCTTGCCTTTGGTTATCAGTAGAGGTAGGGTTAAGCTGCAATGGATTGGAGGCCAAATGTGTGGATAAAAAAATATCAGACCATCATCCCAGTACAGCTAACTTGAGAAGAAGGCAGAGGCCCACCCTCATGCACACATTCAGTCTCGGTATCCACTCCCTAGCCTCCCAAGGGTCATGGTTATTTCACAAGTGCAAGGAAGCAGTGGCAGGATGGTTAAGTACCAATCTCCCTCTACTCCCCCAAAAGTTGAATGTGAACCAAAACTGGGCCCTTTGAATGCCCAAAACATACTGTGATGGCCGTGTGGTGTTCTTAATAAAGAGCTGTTCATCTAACACATATTTACCTGGAATTTCCATGTGGGGGGTTTTCATACTGGAGGCTGGGGAGTCACAATTATAATGGTGAGTAACAGGTGTCACCACAGCTTTGCTTATGCTGTTCCCTCTGTCTCAAACACCCTTCCTCCTCACCCCCTTGTTTGCCTGGAAAACTGATACTTCACACATCATATCGTTTCATGCCTTCCCTGATCTTTCTAAATATCATTACTCTCTCCTCTGTGTTCTTATGGTACTTGTTCATACTCTTATTTTAACAAACCACTTCAAGTTATAGTGCTTTATTACAGAGAAGTAAGCTCCTCCAAGGCAAGGACAATACCTTAATATTTGTCTCTTGGAGATCTTGTAGGGATCTCAATAAATGGAGGTACTCAATAAATGGATGAATAAAATGATTCTTAAAAAGTTCTCTGTCCTGGAGAACTCAGGGTCTAAGAGTGAAAGAGCATTTATTTCCTCTATATCCCAACAAAAATAACAAATGGTAGGTTTTATTATGTTCATTTTATGGATGAGGAAATTGAGTCTCACAGAGGTGAAGCCACTTGCTCAAGGTCACATGGTGAGTGATTAGCAGACTGGAGATTCCAGTCTGAAGCCAGAGTTTTTCCCACTGCTTCAAGTACACAATTAGCTGTGATATGGTAGGCTGAAGATAACTGTAGCCCCAGATGGAATCCATACTCTTCAGGCTTGAAAGTGTCATAAGAAGATTTGTTGGTTCTTCCAGGTCCAGAAGCGATGGAGAAGGCTCAAAATAGATATTAGGGAGGCAATGGCTTCTCACTGATCAGATATTAAAACAAGACTCTGATGGGGCTTGGGATTACCCAGCTGAAGTAAGACCATCAGCCTCCAGATGGCAACTCTGCAAATTTCCCTTCCCTGACTCCACCCTGAGCCTCCTGAGAAGCCGGGGAGGAAATGTGAGACCATATTCAATCCAGAATATCCATTTGGTAGAGTGGAAATGCCCTGATGTTTGATCCCATTTACTTGAGTAAGACTTTATATCCAGGCATCTCAGGATCTAAATTACATGTCATAGGCAATTTTTCTCTTTGGACATGACACGAGGGGCTGTCCTTTCAGGGAAGCCAATATGAGCTCAGTGTTGGGCATCTCTCTGTCTCAAAGAAGGGGTGGTTCCTTGGTTTCATACATTCAGCATATCTATGCTGAGCATCTCTGCAGTGCCGGGCCCCATAGTAAGTGTTGGAGATACAAGCAGGAGTGAGACATGACTCCTTGTTTTAAGACGCACAAAACATGGTTACACTAATAGCTACGATTAGTCTATTCATTTCTTCCACAGATACATGTGGTGTACCTACTCTGTTCAGGCCCTTGGAATCTATCAGCTGGAGTTTATATTCTAGCAGGGGAGAGAAGTAGTAAATAATACAATAAATGAGTAGATTATGTAATATGTTGGAATGTGATACATGCTTAATAGAAGGTAAGGACAGGGTTAAAGGGCTGGAGAGTGCTGATAAAAGGGAGGTTTGTCACTGCAAAAGGTGGTCATGTGGATATCGTTCAGGAAGCATCCTGTGATGGAAAACATGAAGGAGAGAATGAGTACATAGATTATATTAGGAATGCACTTTGAAGCAAGGGCATAGCTTGTGCAAAGGCCCTGAGGTGGAGTGTGCTTCATGTGTTTTGAGGCACAGTGCAGGCATTCCTGTGGCTTCAGAGGAGAGAGCAAGGGAGAATAGGAGTTGAGGTCAAAAAGGAAAAGGGGAAGCACAGTAGGCAGGGCCTTGTAGACCATTGCCAGGACTTTGGTTTTGATTCTGAGTGAAATGGGAAGCTGCTGGAAGGTTTTGAGCAGAGGGGGGACGTGATCTTACTACGGCAAACTCCACCAAGGGTGGAAGCAGGGAGACAAATGGGGAAGCTATTGCCTAATCCATGTGAGAGATGGTGGTGACTGGGTCAGCTGGGGCCATGGAGGTGGTGAGAGATGGTCAGGTCCTGGGTATGCTCTGAATGTAAAACCAGTGAGATGTCCTGATGGATTAGGTGTGGGATGTACTAGAAAAGGGGGATCGTGATGTTAGCCTGAGCCCTGGAAGGTTGGTGTAACCATCCACTGAGGTTAAGGAAGCTGTGTAGGGAATAGGTTTTGGCGGGAAAACCCTATTCCCTTTGAACACTTTGCATTGGAAATGCCCATTAGGCAGCAAAGCAGAGAAGCTGAGTTTTTCATGCAAGCCCAGAATCTGATGTTGTGGGAACAGATTTGAGGGGAGGCTTGGACTGGAGACACAAATTAACAGAGCACTTACTAATTGCCAGCCCTGTAGTAAGCAGTTTATATGCTTCATCTCACTGAATTCTTAACACTGTCCTGGGAGGTAATATGTCCTCATTTACTGTTGAGGAAACAGAGGCTTACCCAGTTTCAGGTAACTAGCCCAAGGTCATGCAAGGAAGCAGCTGTACATCCAGATCTCAAACTCAGTGTCACTGTGGGATGAGCAGTAGGCACTGGGGAGATTGGTCCACCCAGCCTGGGTTATGCTGTGTCAACTGCTACACAGCACTGGGACAGAGCTTGGGGACAAGGCAGGTTTGTGGTGGTGGTGGTGGTGGTGGTGGTGGTGCAGGGCCACTTAAAATCTGGAGTATCGAAGAAATACAACAAGTTGGTGTGGGTGGGACCAGTTAGGTAGCTAATCCAAAGGAATCCCAGGCTGCTAAGCCAGAGTCTGGAAGGGTTGGAATTAGAACCAGAGAGTGACAGAGGGGAAAAAAGGAAACAGGTTGTGGGGATCCCCTGGATATCCTAACCTCTGGTGGCCCAGCCTCGGACTCCCTCTGCTCCTCATGAGTCTTCCAGAGCCACACTGGTGAGTCTGATGCACAAAGTCAGACATTTCACTGTAAATTATTCTCTGTATGACACAATTGTGACATCAGAACCTTTTGGGAGATCTGAGGGTGACTCCCAGAAGGAAGGGTGTCTGCCAGCCCCCATTGTAGACAATGGACAGTTAAAAGGATCCAGGTGAGACTGCTGACCCTGAGACTCCTCAGCATCCCCTAGCTGGGAGGATGTAGACAATGAAAGATGAAATAAATGTCCTGACCAGATTTCCATGCCTTTCTTGCTTTGGATACTTGTTTTTATCCAGGAGAGCTCCTCTTCTTGATCTTACTTGAGAGCACTAGAGATTGACCTAGTCTAGAATGGAATAGCCAAGCGAGCCTTCTCGGCCAGTCCTACTCACAGGATGTCAGAGGTAAAAGGACATTAAATTATAATTCTATAATTATAATTCTGTATATATTTTCCATATATTTCTAATCTCTTCTTGGATGCCCTCAGTATGAGAGAATTTCTTAGACTATTGATGGAGAGAAGACAGGTTATGGCTAAAAGTGAAGGAACAGCCTTTGGAATTAGATGGCTATCGGAATAGGCTCCTCTACTGATCCATCCATTATGCAAGCCCCTTCATTTTCTAGCAAGTTCCTACATTCTTGCCTTCCGATGGCTCATTGGTAGAATGAAGATGCTGTCCTCTTCTTAGCTGGTTGTTGTAAGGATCTACTGAGGCAGGATAGTTCTATGATCAAGAGCATGGGCTGTGGAGTTAGACTGCATTCAAATCTCCACTCTGCTCAAAACCTGTATATTCTTGGGCAACTTACCTAAATTCCCTTAGGCCTCATTTTGTTTAGCTCCAAAATGAGAGCCAGAATAATGCCAACCTCCTAAGCAGGCAGGGTTACTGCCAGTTCATGCATCACCTGGACATGAATTAGAGAAAGGTTCTCTTTTCTCCAAGCCAGCATAGCCCAACACCTGGGCTCAGGACTTGGCAGACAGCATGGCCCCTCAGCAGCCAGGCAGGCCTCTTTCTGCAGAACACATGTGCATGATGGGTCACGGCTGTCTGTTCGTGGAGCTCTTGCCACAATTCACTCCTGTGAGCCACCCGGAACATTGTCTGATACACATAAATAGGTACTTCATTCACATCAGTAATTATTATTATGTAAAAATATGGATTCTTAAGGCAGCCTGTTTTACTGTGGGACAGTTTGGACTATTTCCTCTTGCATATTCTGAGATGAAATCTGCCTTCTAACAATAGCTCTTCACCCTGATCCCTGTGGCTTCACGATCTCTCCTCTGCAACACTGTTGGGCGGGCTACCCTTTTGGAAAAGCGATCGTTGGAATGCCCCCAGTTCCCCACCTCTCTTGGTATCTGTGCCCTTTGCCATTGGACTTCTCCTGTCAAGACTCAAAACCTATGTTTCCCATCCCAAGAATCTGGGCCTTGAGACTCAATCTTTTGTGCTTCCATTCTTTCTTGGAAGTTGGCTACCACCATAGGAGCAAGCCCAGGCTAGCCTGTGGGAAGACGGCAGACACCTGGGGCAGTTCAGTCTGACCCCAGCATAATGCACCTTGGCACTGCATATTTTAAGCTGAGGGAGTTTGAGAAAATGTCAGAAGCAGGAAGGCCACTCCGACTTGTTTCTGCCCTTCTCCCCTGCAGCAGGTCAGGCAATCCTCAGGTGAGAGGTCCTCTCCCTGCACCCACAGGAAAGGAGCATCGCCCGTCTGAAGACAAAGGGACACTGAGAAGAATTCAAACAATCAGGACTTGCTAAGTTTCTCTCAGTTTCCTGCACTGACCTCATAATCTTTGCTCTATCATATTTCTCTATGCCTGGCCACTCTTCATCAAACCCAGCATACAGACACTCAGCTTTCATGGCTTCTTTGGGTCTCCATTTCCTTATGATGTCTCCTCTGTCATGTAAATCATATTAAATATATTTATATGCTTTTCTCCTGTTAATCTTTGCCAGTTTAATTTTCAGACCCAGACAGAGGGTCAAGGAAAGCTTTTTTTCTCCTCATACCATCATTGCTTCAGCTGATAGCCAGTCAACCGCCAGACTTGTGAAAGAAAATGTTCTAGATCAGCCATGCCCCAGTGGACCCACCCACCAACCACAGACACAACAGGAAGACCAGCTGAAATGAGCTCAACCTGACTCACAGACTTGTGGGAGAAAAATCGGTGCTTACTGTTGCATGTGTCTGAGGTTTGGGGACCGTTTATTATGCTGCATTATTGTGACAGTAGATAACTGATTCAGGTCCGGACTTATTGGTGGCTATATCCAGATTGTGTCCCTGTTGCAGGCAGAATCCAATCTGGCCCATATCATTAACAGCCTCCTTCCCCCTTGTCCTGCCCCCCACCAGGCTCTGAATTTATAAACCTCCCCCACATCTCTCTTGAGCCCTGCCCCTAAAGCCAAAGTGATTTTCTGCTCCCCCCAGTTCTTCTCTGCCACATCCTAGATGAGGCTATGGGGACCAGACTTGGTCTGAAGGAACACAGCACGAGCCCTGAGGCTTTCTCTCTGCTGGTCTGGATTTCAAAGGACATTTGATTCTGGCCCCGCCGCACACAGTTCCGGGCTTAATGACATCTCAGTGCTCCCACTAGAAAAGCCCTGGTTTTTCCAAGGGTATATAACTTAGCTATTATGACTCACTCTAGGGTAAAACTGGGCACACAAGTCCTACCGCCCGAAGGCGATTTTGATTTTTAAATTATGAAATAAATCATCTTGAGCTTTTATGTTTTCTTGGGGTTTGTTTTTGTTTTTCTCTTTTGCTCCAAAACTTCCACAGTAGCTTTCTGGTTTGGGATTATTTATCACTTGGCTCTCTTCTTGCCCAAACCATATTTGTTTTGTAAAATGACAAATCACCCCATACACTCCAGGCCAGAACCTGGTGCTGAGCGGAGCGTGCGGGCGTGGAAGGGGTCAGAAGTGGAACAACAGAGGTTAGCTTCACTTCTGCTAAGAGGCTAAGGTTCTGGAGGTAGAAAGGTGGGGGGGGGGGGGGGAAGGAAGAATTCCCAAGCTATGTTGGTTATGAGGACAGGTTTGGATACACGTTAAGTCTCTGCTTTGGCACATCTACTTATTATGTTTGCGTGTTTGTTTTCCTTATTGAAAAAGTCTCCACAGATTTGTTGTGAACCCCAAATGTTTCAAACCAGGAATCAGACCCTCCCAGAAGTTATGGGGCCATTGTTTAGGGTCCTCAAATCTATGAATGTTCCAGAATTGTCCATAGAGTAGATAGATATGATGTCTCATAAATTCACATGTTCATCTTCTAATGAAATGGATAGTCATCACTGCACAGGCAAAATTCTATTTGGATTAATAAGGCAGCATTTTTTTAAAAAGCATCTCCAAATTCATCACAGATTTTAGCCTTTTTCCACCTTCTCAGTTAATGAGTGTTAAATGTATGACTTCCACCGCTGGGGAGGAGGTGGGCTACATTTTATTATTATTATTATTTTAGATTATAAAAGAGGTTTTGCACTTGAAATCTTTGGGAAGCGGTTTCTTTTTTTTTTAATAAATTTTTTTAACGTTTTTTAATTTATTTTTGAGACAGAGAGAGACAGAGCATGAACGGGGGAGGGCCAGAGAGAGAGGAAGACACAGAATCTGAAACAGGCTCCAGGCTCTGAGCTGGCAGCACAGAGCCCGACACGGGGCTCGAACTCACGGACCGCGAGATCATGACCTGAGCCTAAGTCGGATGCTTTACCGACTGAGCCACCCAGGCGCCCCTGGAAGCAGTTTCAAATATGGAGGGAGTAAGGGCGCCTGAGCATTTGGGCATGGGGAATGTCAGGAGGACTAAGTATTTTCCTGCTGGGGGTTGTTGGCCAGATTTATGGATATAAATTAAGATTGCTGCAGAGGGTGCAAGTCTGGGAAAGCAACGACAAAACAGTCAATGGCAGGTTCCTGGCTGGCTCAGAGCCACGACCCCCACCTATGTGTAGCTGCACTGAGGAGCATGACTCATGGTGGAGACATGGGTGGGAAGCGGAAAATGGGAGAAGGTGACCACATGGCTACTCAGGGGCCATGCAGACTTCCTGTCCCAGAAGGAGACACATTTTTACTGCTTAGGTCACTGTTATGTGGGTATTCTGTTACTTGCCGTTAAGAGCATTCCTGATACCGCAGATACACATGAGTGCTTGCTGGATATGAGCCTACACTGCACTGCACATCTTGAGGGTAGAATTCAATATTGTCAACATCTCGGCTCCCCACGGCCTTTAGCGTAGTGCCTGTTTCATGCTTGGGCTTAAAACACATGGCGTTGAGTTACATTCCCTCTGTTCCCTGCCAAGTAGGAAACCCGAGTAAACCTAACTAATCTAGCTGCTGCTAGTCCCTGCTCCAATGTGTCCTTTGCACAGACACCAGACTAATGACGAAATTTCTCTTTCCTAAAACCTTCCATGGCTCCCACCGGCTTCCATAATAAAGTCAAAAATTCATTTATAAGGCAATCAAGCTTCTCAGCAACTTGACTCCAGCTTGTTTCCAATCTCATTCCCCTCTGCATCCCAACCAATCTTCCTGCACACTCCAGTTTCTTCATTGTCCTCACCCCAGGCCAGGCGTATTCCCATGTGATTCTCCCAGCCTGCATCACCTGTCTGCCTCCCCTCCATGCATCCGAACTCTCTCCTTTTTAGGTAGAACCCAAGCTCCAACTGCCATGTGTGTTCATCCTAATGAGGGGGAGCAAAGCCTTGCTTGGAAAGGACAAGACCGATAGAAGAGACTTAAAAAGAGAAAACCAAAAAAGAAAAACCAAAAAAGAAAACCAAAAAAGAAAAATAAATAAATAAATAAATAAATAAATAAATAAATAAATAAGAGGGAAAGCTAATGACTGACAATTGAACCAAAAGGACAATTCAGCCTAATCAGATAGAAACTGGCCTGTGAATAAATCCATACACTTGCAAGAATTTTTAAAAGATTACCACTGAGTCTGGTATTCCACTCAAGTGGAATCAATCACGCTGTGGACTTCGATACTGTAAAGCCATAAGATCAGAAGCTTGTTCAGGGAAACACATTTCGAACTGCTAAGCCGTAACTCTTGTGCTGGGTTTCCCACCTGGCCTGAGCCCCTCCTCCCACAGGGCTCCAGAAAAACATGATGAAGAACAGTATTATCCCTAATTGAAAAATTATTCTTGCACCTGCGAGTTGTAAACGCTCCATTCAGATGGGGGCCACATGCCCATTTATGCAAAGGCTGCTTGAAATTCATAGCCACACAGGGGCTGATGCCTGGCTCCTGCAGCCTGTGGTTGTTTACTGCTATTGCTCAGAGTGGCAGTCAGTGAACATATGCACATTTTGTCTCTTTTGTGTCGGGGGGAGTGGGGGGGAAGCAAGTGAAGGCACCTGAGTGCATAAAACCCCAGTCCAAGTTCACATACTCAGGGAAAGTCCACTGAAAACAATCCATGTGTTGTTCACTCAGAAATTCATTTGGAAGGGAACATTTCAGGTAAAGCTGGATGCCAAGCAATTTCTTTTCCAGCCAGCAATGTGTGGACATGGCATTAGGTGTGTTAGCAGCGAGAAAAGGAGAGAATCGGTACTTACTGCACTATTGTGTGCAAGGTGCTTTACGTGCCTTCTCAATTATTCTTTCTAATAAAGAGGGAGGAAGATATTGCACTTCCCATTTCACAGATACAAAAAGGGAGGTGCTGGGGGCTCCTGGGTGGCTCAGTCAGTTAAGCGTCCGACTTCAGCTCAGGTCATGATCTCACACTCCGTGAGTTGGAGCCTTGCATCGGGCTCTGTGCTGACAGCTCAGAGCCTGGAGCCTGCTTCAGATTCTGTGTCTCCTTCTCTCTCTGCCCCTCCCCTGCTCATGCTTTGTCTCTCTCTGTCTCAAAAATAAATAAAAAAATTTTTTAAAAAGTGAAAAAAAAAAAGGGGGGGGGGGAGATGCTGGGAGCCAACCTGAGTAACCAGACACAAGTGTGTAGAAAATGGTAGCGCTGGTGTTCACATCCATGCTTGGCTAATGTCCCTGAGTCCCATTTATTCATTTAATTAGGATCCCTGAGAGCCTACTGTGTGCCAAGCACCAGTCTACAGCCTTATGGGAGACACCAGATTGCAGTATGTGCAACCTTTGGAGATGAAAAATGAGCTGGAAAGTCTTGGTCACTGACTGTGCAAGACCGGGGTCTAGAGGGCTTTATTATCTTTCCCCAGGTCACAGGGCTAGCACGCAGTGGTGCTGGAACTAGAACTCAGTTTATTCTGGCTTCAAAGCCCATGCTCCCTTTACTGTTTGCCACTTCAGCTGGGCTGGGCTTGTGTCTAATTTCTGTGCCTATGACCATCCCTGGAGGAGCCCTCTCAAGGCTCAACTGCATTTTCCTGCATTGTGACCATTCACTGCCTACTGGGTGGTTATTAGCCAATCCAATAAATTAGTTGTGCCACAGTTTTAACGGGCACCTTAATGTTTTGTGGAGCCCAGAGAGCATATTTGCATTTTAACAGCAGCTCTTAATTCAGCCCCATGCACCCCAACTTAATTCAACAAATACGATGAGGCTCAAGGTTTGCTACATATGAGGCACTTTGCTATGTGATGTGGGGGGACAGAAGGTGAAAATGACCCAGAATCTCTTCAAAGGACTCTCCGGTTCTTGAGCAGTGGTGGGAGAATGTACACAACAACCTAAATACACAGAAAAATGATCGCAAGCAAAAAATGTAAAAGTTCATTATAGAGGCACAAAGAAGAATCATTTTGCCTTAACCCAAATGAGTGACTAAGGTTTAAGAAAAAGGTAATGAGGGCCCTTGTCTCTCAACCCCTGAATAAGGAAACCGAAATCCAAGTTCAAAAGCCAGAAACAGAGGTAATCTAACTTCACCAAACATGTGTTTAAAGAATTTAGGGGCCAGAGGTTCCAAATGAACCAGCCACCATCTGGAACACTGCAACAGCTTACTGACTGATTTTCTGCCTTTGGTTTTGATTCTTCCAATCCATTCTCTTTTCTAAAGAGCTGGAGTGATCTTACAGAAACTCAATTCTGTTCATTATTCTCCTGCTTAAAATCCTGCAGTTATCCTCCATTGCCTTTAGGATAACATTTGAACCTCTGAACATTTGTGAAGTGACTGCAGAAATAAATAACTAAAATGTTGGGTAGGACTTCTTCTCCCTCTTAATCATGCCCCTGCTACACAACATCTCAAATATTGTGTCCAATCATAGGGTCTGTGCTGTAGAGGGATGGAGACAAATTTGCACCCATGCAGAGAATATTATGAGGACATTAACTGGACATAAACTCATGTCATAGGAGGAAGGGATAAAGGGACAGGATATGTTTAAATGAGAAGACCAGATGATAGGACAGTGACGGGAAGTAAAGGCTGAGGCTTAAACCCAGTCCTCAAGTCTCTTTAAGACTTCCATGTGTAAGAAGGTGGGATCTTGTCCTTTTAGTTTATAGAAAGTGGAAGCAAGTTTAAGTAATGGAGGTCAGAGGGAGTAAGACCATAGCTTAACCAAAGAATGTCCCAAAGACTAGAGCAGCTCAAAGATACAGACAGGGTAGTATTTTGAGATATCAGTTGAGAGTTATTTACTGTGATATCCTCTACTCGCCTTCAACTGCCTCAGACTCATTCCCCAGCCTTATCACAGTCATGGCCTGATGCCAAGGACATAGCTGACGTTCCGAATGGATCTGAACTAGAAGAGACAGCAATCTTGAAAGACAAAGCTTTTGTCATTGTCATTGCTATTATGAGACAGTGAGTGCATTTTTGTTTTTGCTTTTGTTTTGATTCTGAATGCTAGATGTTGAATATCAAGAAGAAAAGTTCTCATGGAATTTAAACTAGAATCAATAGTTTGAGAGGAATGCATGATGATAAAGAGCTGATTTTTACCACAATTCATTTATTTGTTTATTCAACAAATATTTATGAACACATATTATTATTATTTATTAAGCACTTCTATTGGGGAATAGAAGCAAGCAAAAATGAGAACTTACATGTAGTGGGGTGGACAGCTGGCCAGTGTCAGCCTGACTAATAAACCAATGTTGTACATGTTAGAAGGTGAGGAGGACTATACAGAAACGAGAAACGGGCTCAGGGGTGCTGGCTGAAAGAGAATTGCTATTTAAAAATGGTGGTCAGGGTAGACCTTAGTGAGGAGTTGCAATCTAAGCCCAAACTTGAAGATGTGGAAGTTAGCCATTTGGATAATTGGGAGAATGGCACTGTAGGCTGAAGGAACAGCTAACATCAAGACTGAAATTTGAGATTGTTCCTGGCAGGTTGTGTTAAGGAAGAGTAAGGGGACCACTGAGGCTGGAAGAGGTGAGTAAAGGGGAGGAGACAGGAGACAGAGAGTGGAACCTAGGAGAGGAGTCTGGAGGGTGCTTGTAGGTTGCTATCAGGATTTTGGCTTTTTCTCTGAGCAAACAGGGAGCTGTTGGAGGGGTTGGAGCAGAAGAGGGATGTGATACAACTTAATTTATAATGGGATCACTCTACCATGGTTGAGTATGAGTTGCAGAAGAGCAGGAATGATAGTGGGAAACCAGGTAGGTGCAACTACAATAAAACAGGCATGAGAGAAGATGGGGTGGAGAATGCCACATGATCAGATTCTGGATGTATCTTGATGGTACAGCCACCAGGATTTCCTGAAGAACTGGATACCAGTGAGAAGAAAGGAGGAGTCAGGGATGAGTTGAAGGTTGGGGGGAAGTAACTTGAAGTCCCTACACATGGTGATGGATAAGACTGAGTGGAGCAGGTATTAAATTGGGGGAGAGACCTGCAGTCCAGTGTCAGACAATTTCAGTTTGTTCTGCTTGTTAGACCTCTAAGGGAAGATGTTGAGCATGCAGGTGACAGACAAGATAGGATTTCAGGGGAGAAGTCTGGAATGGAAATACAAATATGGGAGTGGTCTTTTTGGAAAAATCTTCACTCACCTTACTTTATAGTTTCATTCCTAGAGAACTCAATATATATTAAATTCAATGTATATAAAATGCAAGGTATATTAAAGTAATGCAAAAATGTTTTGTGTTGATTCTGACTCAGGTTATGATCTTTACAGTGCTGGGATTGAACCCCATGTTGGGCTCCATGCTGGCATGGAGCCTGCTTAGGATTCTCTCTCTCCCTCTTCCTAAGCCCCTTCCCTGCTTGCTCATACTCTCTCTAAAAAAAAAATCTAAAAAAATGCTTTGTGTTTATTTGTAATGAGAGTCTAAGCACAGATCATTATAAGCAGCAAGAGAGTCATGCAAGATGAAAGATTCTTTGTGTAGGAATGTCTCCAACATTGTAGGACATCTAGAACGCCTGGGTCCCACCCAGTAAAAGGCAGTTAGTGTCCCCAATCACAGTGACAGTTTAAAAATTCCTGCATACACTTCCAAAATGTCCCCTGAAGGGGATTGGGACACTTCCCTTGTTAAAAATCCCTGCTCTGCACCCTCTACTCCAGGTTTTAAGGACCACGTGTGCACTAGTGACAATTCTGTATTGCCAGGTGGAACTGTCTTGCATTTGAGACCCACTGGCTGCTAGACACCTCTGTATGAATGTCTTCCTGGCAGCTAAAACCCAACATGTCCAAAGGTGAACTTATCATTCTGCCGAACTGGATTCTTACCTATCATTCCCACAAGCAGCACATGCAGCTACCTTGTTGCACAAACCAGAAATTAAGGCTTTATCCTTCTATTCCTTCTCCCCCAGCCAACCCCCTAATTTAACATGTCATCCCCATCTATTTATTTATACCCTCTGTATCTCACAAAAGCTCCCACTTTCTTCCAACCCTGCTGCCATTATCAAGTCTGGGCCACCACTCGAGACATTGCAACATCCTTCTCTGGCTTCTTGCCTTGTCTTGATTCCTTCAATGCATCTTCTCCTCTGGAGAGCTGGAGTGATCTTCGGGAACCTCAAATCAGGTTATTGTTATCCTGACTAAAACCCTGCAGTGACTCTCCATTGCCTTCAGAATAAAGCTCAACCTCTAGACAGTTGTATATTCTTTCATCTGATCTTCCCCCTGCAATATATTGGGGGTAAGTTACTTATCCTTTATTCTCAACTATACATATTTTTCTTCAGAAAGCATTCCTTACCCCCTGCCCCCAAATCCGGGCCAAATTCTCCCCCTACATGCTCTCAAAGTGTCCTGTTTTCTTTCTCTTGCACATTTATCCCATTGCCTTGTAACTGCTGTTTGTCACTCTCTTCACTCAACTGTAAATGACACGAAGGCAAGAATCTTGTCTTGTCTTCTGCTGTCTTCCTAATGCCTCAAACAGTTCCTGGAATGTGGAAGTTCCTTTGAAAATGACTCAGTGGGGTGCCAAGGTGGCTCAGTCCATTAAGCATCTGACTTTGGCCCAGGTCATGATCTTGCAGTTTGTGAGACTGAGCCCTGCATTAGGCTCTGCACTGACAGTACAGAGCCTGCTTGGGATTCTCTAAACAAACGAACAAACAAACAAACAAACTTAAAAAAAAAAGGAAAATAACTCAGTGGCAGTGGATGGATAGTTAGATAGAAGGATGGATAGACAGATAGATGAATGACAAATGCAGGATTAATATTTGATTCAGCCCATTGAATATATCCTGCCACTCCTTTCTGGCCTGCCAAGTTTCTGTGGATAGGTCTGCTGCAAACCTGATCTGTCTTCCCTTGTAGGTTAAGGACTTTTTTTCCCTTGCTGCTTTCATGATTCTCTCCTTGCCTGAGTATTTTGTGAATTTGACTATGATATGCCTTGTTGATGGTCAGTTTTTGTTGAATCTAATGGGGGTCCTCTGTGCTTCCTGGATTTTGATGTCTGTGTCTTTCACCAGGGTAGGAAATTTTTCTGCTATGATTTGCTCACATAACCCTTCCACCTCTATTTCCCTCTCTTCCTCTTCTGGGACCCCTATGATTCTGATGTTGTTCCTTTTTAATGAGTCACTGATTTCTCAAATTCTTAAATCATGCTCTTTTGCCTTAATCTCTCTCTTTTTTTCTGTTTCATTATTCTCCATAAGTTTATCCTCTATATCGCTGATTCTCTGTTCTGCCTCATCCATCCTTGCTGCCGCAGCATCCATTCGAGATTGCAGCTCAGTTATAGCATTTTTTATTTCATCCTGATTGGCTTTTACTTCTTTTATCTCCACAGAAAGGGATTATAATCTATTTTTGACTCCAGCTAGTATTCTTATTATCGTGATTCTAAATTCTGGTTCAGACATCTTATTTATATCTGTGTTGGTTAAGTCCCTGGCTGTCGTTTCTTCCTGCTCTTTCTTTTGGGGTGAATTCCTTCATTGCATCATTTTGAAGGGAGAAAAGGAATTAATGAGTTAGAAAAAATTAAAATTAAAAAAATAAAACTAAAAATATTAAAATTAAAAAATTAAACTCATACACACACAAGCGAATAAATGATGCTAGAATCTAGGTGTGTTTTTGTCTGGGTCTTGAAAGTGGCTTGATAAATTAGAGAAAGAAGGAGGAAAAAGAAAATAAAAAGGAAATTGTTTGAAAATTTGAAATTTTGAAAATTTGAAAATTTGAAAAATGAATACACTAAATGAATAGACTAAAATGAAATGATGGAAGTAAAATAGAATTTGAAAAAAATTACACAAAAGTAAAAAATATAGTAGAAAAAAATTAAAGAAAAATATTTTTAATAAAAATTGAAAATAAAAATAAATTTTTTCTCTTTCTGTATTCAAGAAAAAGAAAAGAAAGGAAAAAGAGGGGAAAAAAAGAAAAAGAAAGAAAATTGAACAGTTGGACTGGATAACAGACTGAAATATGACTGAAATTACTTTGTTTTCCCCTAGAAGTCAAACTATGAAGTGCCTTATCGTCTATAAAGTAAGCAGGTGGAGAGACCTGTGTTCCTGAAGAGCGAGGTTGGCCCACTGGGTGGGGCTTAGTATAATGGCTCCATTCTCCACTAGATGGTGCTGCTAGCCTACTGGGGTGGATTGTTGCGGCGCCTGTAGGTGCGTATGCACATGCACGGGAGTGGTGAAAATGGCGTCACCCAGCTACCCAGTCTCTGGTATTGGAACTCTGTTCTCCCTGATCAGCAATCATGGACCTGTCCTTCGTCTTCAGCTTCTGTCCACTCCCGATTTTACAAAGTCTGTGACCAAGCCCCAGGCACCACCTCCCTCCTGAGTTTTGTCTCAGATGAGACTGCCTTCCCTGGCCCCCCACTTTGAGGGACTGCAGCTTTGACCTGCTCTGCCCCTCTGCGGAGGGTCTCATGGAGCAATGGCTGGGTGCCAGCCACACCTAGGAATGTTTGCGGGATAGTGCTACTGCTGATGCCGAGAGACTGTGGCTGGGTGCCAGCCTGCCCCAGAAAAAGTTCGCGAGACAGTGTAGCAGCAGCACCTCAGGGATTATGGAAAATCACAACAGACATCTGGCACCAGGCTTCACCCTTAATGACCTTGTTCCAGCACCAGCGAATGTGGCCATTCTCTGGGGTCTGCTGGGCCCAGGTGGCCTCACAGCCTCTGCCAAATGTCCTTCCAGCAGTGGAACTGCTTCCCCCATGTGGCTGGAGAAACTCCCGGACCCCACTCTGCTTCTGGGGATTCACCCTTCCCACCAGAGCACCGCCAGTTATCGAGCTGCAGAGTTGCAGACTCTGCACTCCCCCTGTTTACAGTCTTAATGGAATTTAAACCTCTCCTTTCTCCTTTCTCCTTTCTCCTTTCTCCTTTCTCCTTTCTCCTTTCTCCTTTCTCCCTTTTTAGTTCAGTCCTTGTGGCTGTTTCCAATTTTCCACTTTCTCTCCAGATGCTTTTGGGGAGGGGTGTTTTTCCCATATTCTCCCCCACATCTCTGTCTTCTCTCTGCATGCAAAAGCAGCTCCCTGTCCTCTGCAGCTTCACCTCTCCATGCCGCGTACTTGCTGAGTTCTGTGGCTCAGGTTGTGCAGATTGTTGTGTTAATCATCAGATCAGTTTTCTAGGTGTGCAAGACAGTTTAATGTTGGTCTGGCTGTATCTCATGGATGCAAAGCACACAAAAAACCTCCATGCTGTTCTGCCATCTTGGCTCCTCCCCCTGCAAGATTAATATTTGAAATAAACCTGTGAGATGCGGGCTTCTACCAATCAGAGTAGAGTCTGACCATAAAAAATACCACCTAAATCATATGCACTTACTGAATATCAGCCCTGGATGGATGGATAGATGGACGGATGGATGGATGGATGGATAGATGGATAGAGCACAGCCCTGAGGAATACAGAAAAGTAAAAATATTTGAGAAATGAGATCAGAGAGATGGATGCTCACTGGGGTCCTTCAGAGAAGATTTGGAAAAGACACCTTCATGTGGACATCTTGGCCATGAATTCAGAGTAAGAATCCTTATCATAGGGTCTATGGATACTGTTCAGGATGTCCACAAGTCATGGCAGTCACTGACAACTTTTCCATTAAACTTGTTGATTATTTTTTTGGCACGTGACTCCATAGCTTTTTATTAGGTTTCCAGAAGGGTCTATGACCTAGAAAAAGGTTAAGACCACTGCTTTAAAGGCACCAGACCATCAAAAGCTAACACTGCCCTGTCTTTGAAGCTTTGCCCACCAAGGTGGCTTTGAAGCTGAAAAGGCCATTCTCAAAGTTTTTTATGTTCAAGCAGGGGACTGATATTTTTCTGATGAGAAGCTATTTTTGACTTCTCTGAAGCCTCCTGAGAATGGGGCTCTCAGGTGGAGAGGTGAGGGGGGCTGGCTCTAAAGTGTAAGTAGGTGAGGGCAGTGTGGGCAGGTGCTGTGGTCTGGTCCCTAATGGGGATCCCAGTGAGCTCCAGAGAAGGGAAGCTATGTGATAGCAGCATCCAGCTGGGCAGTCAAATATTTTGCATTCATTTGGAGATTTTACAGACAGCTTTAGAAAAGATCATTCCTGCTACTGACACTGTGGATTGAAAACTCTGCATAATATCTATCCCTGGGCTTCTTCCAGAGGGTGTAACATATATATATATGATTTGATATTTGATTTGATATATATATATAATACATATGCATACAGAAATGTATATTTTTCTTTATATATACATGTATACATTTCTTTTCCAAAGAATTGCAGAACTAATTATTTTATAAATATGCTCATTTATAGACAATTAATTTTTTTAATGTTTATTTTATTTTTTAGAGAGAGAGAGAGAGAGAGAGAGACAGAGTGTGAGCGGGGAAGGGGCAGAGAGAGAGACACACACACAGAATCTGAAGCAGGCTCCAGGCTCTGAGCTGTCAGCACAGAGCCCAAAACCGGGCTTGAACCCACAAACCATGAGATGGTGAACTGAGCCAAAGTCGGATGCTCAACCGACTGAGCCATCCATGCACCCCTATAGAGAATTTTAAATGAAATCAGATTTGTACCGTTCAACCATGGCCTCAGGAGCCTTGAAATATCCAATCTGAAGAGGCCAGATGAGCCCCAAGCAAAAATAAGGTGCACATTTCTTAACCCCCAGGCTTGACCTTCTCCAGACATTGTTCCATGCCATTCACATGCTTCCCTTGTCTAATTCATTCTATTGTTTACACACATGCTAACACACACACGAGGAACTTGTCCCCTGTTAATTTTCCTTTGGGACAGTGAATCTTTGCCTCATGAGGACCCAAGATGGATGTACCCAAGCAAATGAAGCTTTGTTCTTTTACATAACAATATAATGTATATTATATGGTTGGAGAGAAGGGAGGGTGCGGGTTGGGCTACCATGTCTTGTCTGCAACTGTAACCTATGATGTCCAGATTCCTTTCTGAAAGCATGAGGCCACAGACTTTAATTAACTTCCTGCACTGAGCCCGGCTGTGGCTAATGAAGCAACCAATTCCCTGGCAAAGCAGCTTCTCACAGTGTGTTCAGGAGCCCCAGAACCCTGCAGTGCTCAGACTCTCAGCCCCTGCCTGTCACCCCTCACATTTCTGCACATTTCTGCCCTCTGTAGGGTGGTTTTGCCTGGACTGGTTTCTTTGGCATTAAAAGCTTGATTTTTCTTGAATGTAGTCCTGATGGGGATCTCACACCCCTGGCCAGGCAAACCCCAGAGGCCCTCCTGTGTGTGTTTGTTGTGTGTGTATTGGGAAACATGGGCTTCTTCCCATTTTATAGTTGTTCTGTGACTGTCACTCCAGAGTCCACAGCATATAAAGAGTGAGTGGGATATAAGATGACATACTTACTCTTTTTTTTGAGGGACAATGAAAGGTGCTCTTAGCCCCTAACCACACTCTAAATACTTGTACAAATTCTTAAGGTGCCCTGAGGGGTCAGGTTCCCTCATTCCACAAGGAAGCCTAAGGGTAAAAGAGAAAATGTCCCACAGAGAGAAGACCCTTTGACCTGAGTTTATTTATGAAAGAAGCATTTATCTGGACAAGCTGCAGTGATTGTCTGGCACCTACTGAAACAGCTGTCAGGTGGCAGGAGGGGCACCTTGGTCTGGGCAGCCCCCAGAGCTGAGTTGTGTGAAGCAGAGTTGGTGTAGAAAGGTAATTCCCCAAGGTGGGAACAACATAAAAGATAAGAGGAAAGTGAGACATTCTCCAGGTGAAGCAAGGGACCAGCTGCTGGTGCGTTGGGGATCGCCCCTCTGCTTCAGATGGGCATTTCAAAGCCATAATCTCTACAAGCCTCATCTCGTTTAAGATTTGACAAGAATCACTGATGTCTCCATGAGAGTTGTGGACTTAGAAAGGGTGAGGGAGAAGAATGGGAGAGTCTGAAGGATCTGAAACGAAACTGGTGTACCAGCAGGGCAAAAGAGTATAGGAGAGGATTCTGGGCCCTGGACTTGAGCTTGGCCTGTGTCTGAAGAGGTAAAAGTGTGCCCTCTGCAGATTGAGTGGCTGGGCATTAGATCTCAAATTCCCCTTTTGCAATGTGTTGCTGACTGTGAGTATCAAGGTTTAATCAGGAAAGCTAGGAGAGCATTCCCAAGAACTACAGCATGGGTAAATTTTATTTACAAGCAAGCATCAGTGTTAGCAAACCTATAATCTAGCAGTCAAAACTCTGCACCTACATTTCCCAACAGTGATGCCAGGTATTATGATTCTGTCTTTTAGATAGAAGCCATTTCCCACCCCCACCCTCCAAAATGCTTGCATTTCCTGACAGGCCAACACTAACACATACAAGAATGACTCACAGAATATGGACACTTCTCTACCACTCAGGTGACTTGGAAATGTCATTCAACATCTCCCAGCCTGCTACCTTATCTCTAGCCTACAAATGACATGTATGGGTAGTTACAAGTATCAGAGGTTCAGAGTGTGGGGTTGACTATTTTACAGTGATCTCTCCTCTCTTCTGGGAAGGAATGTGCACACAGGGAGCCAGAACCAGATAAGAACCACTGGCACAGGCCCAGAGACCCAGCAAGACATCCTAATTCATGCCCCTAATGGGAGTTTTAGAGGGAGTAGGAACAGAGGGGATCTGTGTCCACTTGTCCAGTAAGTCACGTGATGAGGAATAATGTAGTTGTGAGTACTTAGCCTTACAGGGCCCAGGGTAAGATAAGAAGCTCAATTTACAGTAGCTATTAACTATTATGAGTGATAATTTGATCTAGGATCATACTCTCCTAGAAAAGATAAGTGCATTCCTAAATCTTTTATATTGAGAACCTCTTCCTTATTGCCAAATAAGTTTAAATTTCAAAAAACATGCTTGAGAAAGGCAGAGGTGCCTGTGGTCTAAGTATAGCCATTAGATGAGGTTAAGAGGACTCAGGTACTTAATTTATTTGGGCGACACACGCTGAAGAACAGTAAGACACAGGTAGATTTCCAATACAGTCAACCTTTGTCTGTGCTGGTGTACCTTTAGCAGAGGCATCCCTGACCACCTACTGTGCCTGTAGGATGGCGTGTTGTCCTCATCAACTGTGACATCATAGTCACTCTCCATGCCTCTGTTAACACATCTGTGAAAAGACTAGAATAATGCCAGCTTCACCACATTGCAGCCAGGGTCACATAGACCTTCTCTCTGATGTTTGGCACATCATAAATAGGATACTCGATAGAGTTACTTGTGGTCTCACTAAAAAAAAATCAGTGACTTAGAAGTCTCGTTGTCAACCTCTGCTTCCCTCACTTAGAAACGAGGAACTTGGCCAGCTTGGGTCTCTTTCATTTCGGTCCTTCTGCGTTTCCATGTTATGATCGTGACTAAGAGGTGCAGGTGAAAATGTTATATAGCCAATGCTAAAAGAGAGTTCATAATAAGAGAACATGGATCAGACGGTAGGATCACAAACACCTGAGCCACATTTAAAGAGAGAGCTAGAACTCATATTCAAGAGATCCAAAAGTGAGTTTTTCTGACCCAGGACACCAATTCTGAATACTCAGCTCTGGGACTTCTCACGTCTGTCCCCAAAGACGCAAGTGAAAGGGTATTCGTGGGAGTGTTGTTTTCAGCGTCTGGGAGACAGAAGCCACCTAAGATCCAACACTGGAGGGAATGGCTAAGAGAAAAGAATTGATGCTAGCTAAAGAACATTAGTTAGCTGTAGTTAGAAACAGCCAACTAGTATGTACACAGCAATAGGTAGATCTGGTAAATATAGCTGAGTAAGAAAAGGAACAGAATGAACCCTATTCTTGCAATGCCATTCTTGTAAGTTAGACACCAATGCTCATATGACAAAATTACAGATTTACAAAGCTGTACATAAATTCAAGAATTGCTAACAAACACATTGGAAGGGCTATTCAGGAGATTAAGCAAAGTGAGTTGGGAATGGAAATTTTTTAAAAAGGACACATGACTCAAGAAAAGGAGGAAATTATGAAAAGGAAAACAAAGTAAGAGTCTTACCATCAACCATCAACGACCCACACTGGAGGATGTTATGTGCATTCTGGGAGATTGAGAACATATGAAAAGAACAGGAAGCAGGGCCTCAGTCAGAGTGAAGTGATGGCCAGGTTTTGTGTGGAGAATATATGGTCTGGAGCTGGGTCATGGTTCCGGAAATGTTCTGTGTGCCTCTCCAGATCTGCTCCCCACCTTTCTCCACTTGCTCTGCATCCAGGAAGCAGGTTTCAACCAACAACATCTGCCTGGATCCCTTGCCCTGGGTATCTTGATGGTTTGGGCCAATGGGAGAGGCTGGCAGGAGATGAATGGGCAGGAAGAGGGAGAGGTTGGGGTGTTCATTTCGGGGGGTTCCTCCCCACCAGGCCTTTGTTTAGCAATGTTGTGCTCCTGTCCTGAAAGTTCCAGCTCTAGCTGGCCAAGACTCTCCTTGGCTTCAATTCTTGCTAGTTCTGGTAAACATTCCCATCCCTTGTCCCTTCTAGACCTAGGAATGGTTACAGCTTCCTGCTGTGGATGACCTTGGCTGCTTTACCCTCTCTTGCTGCTGCTGCTCCTTACCTCTGCTCATGCATTCATAAATAGTTCCTTCCTTAAACTCTTAGTCAGGACCCTGGTTTATACAGTGACTGCACCGGAACTAGTCAAACAGGATTCAGGGTTTGGCTCACTCACATATCTGATGAGTGCTCTGACAGCCTCCTTGCTGTGGGGAATGAGACACTGGTAATTCGTGGCATGTGTTGGCGTCAATTACTTAAACTATTGCTGGTGCAGCATGGGAGAGAGTGCTGGTGGAGACCAAGAGTTTGGGAGATGGAAGGACTGAGATACTTAGTCACTATGGCAACAATAGAGATCTCAGAGATGTCATGTGGGCAGGTTGCATCTGGTGTCACTAGAGAGAATATACAGAGAAAAGGACAAATTGCAAGACTTAAATATCCTTGAATGAGCATGGGGGTAAAATCAGAAAGCCCTTATGGTCATTGTGAATGGATCTCTTACTTCCATGAATAGCTGCTTGGCAGTCAAACTCAGGGCCTGATTGTTAGGGCTAAGGAGTTGCAGAGCCAACAGCTGCTGGGTCTCTTATGCTTAAAGCAAGGGACTGGAGGAGAGAGTGAGGCCCTAAGACATGGGATAGGGATTTGGGACAGATGTAGCTGCAACTGAGAGCTGTGCCCTCAGGGGAGTGGCATGGGGGGGGGGAGAGAGAGAGAGAGAGAGAGAGAGAGAGAGAGAGAGAGAATTTCAAGCAGGCTCCATGCTGTCATGCTGTCAGCATAGAGTCCAATGTGGGACTTGAACTCATGAACCATGAGATCATGACCTGAGCCAAAATCCAGAGTCAGACACTTATCTGACTGAGCCACCCAGGTGCCCCTAGGGTGGATTATTACTTAGCAAACTAAAACAAATAGCAAAGCATTTGCAGCCATCGTTACCAGATTTACATGTGCTGATAAATTTGCAGTGTCTTGCTGACTTTTTTCAACAAAAATCTGGAGATTATGAGAGTTGATTCTAAGAGTGACAGATCAAGGGGATTACAATATAAGATTAAATCAGAAGAAATTTGTCAATAAGGGACGTTCATTTAAGATTTGGGAGTGATATATTGATGTAAATGGCAGGGAATGGCAGTAACTATTTACTGGACTGGGTAATTGAACATGGATTCAATAGCACTCTCTAGTACCTTTTCCATCAATTGCAAAGAACCAAATTCTGCCAACAATCTGAATGTTCTTATAAATGGCTTCTTCTCCAGTACTTGTATGTAAGTGCCCAGTCCAGGCAACACCTTGACTTTGAACTTGTAGGACCCCACGTGGAGAACCTTTACCTTCCTCTCAGGTAGGCTTGTTTGGTTACTACCACTTCTGAGTGCCCAATTCACCAGCAGAAGAGGCCATTGCTGAATTTCTGATTTGGCACTTTTCTTTGGGGGATGTCATCTTCCTTAATTAGGTAGATTCAATTAGATTTCTTTTCTTGTGGAAGAAGTAGGAGTTTATCTTCAAGGGAATGTGTGTGTGTGTGTGTGTGTGTGTGTGTGTGTGTGTGTGTGTATAGATAGATGATAGATAGATAGATAGATAATACATAGATAGATGATAGATATACAGATAGATAGATATTCTAAATATAAGCTAACCTTCTTGTTGGCACTGCTTCTGCCAGCACCACCAGTCAGGGACTTATAAATGTTTTATCTATTGCCATGGCATCCCACAGTTTATGTCTCTTCCTCTGACAAAGAAACTTATTTTATGACCAAAGAAATACACCACTAGACTTACATCCATTAATTTCCATCATTGAAGAGAAGCTGGTTTGATAAACTGATGGAATGCCTGTTGAAGCACTTCTGGTGCCAGCTGGAAGACAATACTCTATGAGGTGAGAACTTGTAGGGTGCAGTGTATACTGTAAATCAGTGGCCCATGTATGGTGCTGTCTGCTTCCTCTAAAGGGATAGAAGTGAAAGTGTGCTTAAGGAATTTTCACTTCCTTTCCCAAGAACCTTACCCTTAATGTGTTTGGAGGCTCTTGTGCCCAAGGGAGGAATGCTACTGTCAGGAAAGACAGACGTGGTTCTGTTAAATTTGAAGTTGAGAATTCTCCTATTTTGGGTTCCTCATGCTGCTGACCCAACAGGCAAAAAAGGTGGTCACCGTAAAGGACGGATCCTGATCACCAATGAGAATGTTATGTGTTGTCGTAGCCATCACTGTGGTAGCCCACAATATGCCATTTATAGTATTATTGATCTATTACTGTGTAGAAAATCATCCTACCTTGGTGACTAAAAACAATAAGCACTTATTAGCTGAGTCTTAGGCTTCAGGTTATCTCACAGGGCTGCAATCAAGGTGTCTGTCAGGGTTGCATCTCTTCTGAAAGCTCAACTGGGGAAGGATCCACTTTGAAGTTTACTCACATGGTTGTCAGCAGAATTCAGCTCTGCATTAGATATTGGACTGGGGGCCTCCATTCCTCAGTTCCTCGCCTGTTGACCAGAGTCTACCCTGAGTTCCTCTCTATAGGGTTCCTCATAGCACGTCAGTATGCCTCATCAGAACAAGTACACCTGAAGAGCAAGATACAGGGAGGGAGGGAGGGAGACAGGGAGAGAGATCAAAATCCTTAATGATCTAATATCAGCATGCCATTTATGCTGCATTCCATACATTAGAATCAACTCACCAAGTCTATCCCCCTACACTTAGGGGGAGGAGTTTACACAAGGGTGTGAATAACAGGAGGTAGAGATCATTGGGGGCCATTTTAGAAAGCTGCATGCCTCAAGGTAATTCATTTTATGATAAAAGAATTGAAGAAGTAGTCTTACATCCATTGTGTTCTATCACCTAGAAGGACTAAATTGAAGACAAATCCAGGAGCCAAGGAAATTCTCTTGGTCCTTCTTAGTACTTCCTTGACCAATTGTCCTGATCAGTGGAAAACTGTTACTTTTCAATAAAGAAAGGTGATCAATTACTAAGAGTCTAAAAAAGTGAGGGTTTTGTTACCCCACCAGGTAAAAGATTAGGAGATGTTCTGTAGATAGTAATTGTAACACGGTAGAAGGAAGCTATGGTTATCAATCCATGCCTTGTGATTGTTACAGAAGTGTGAACTGTAGCAGCTAAATTTTAGGTGAATTAATTATTCCCTTGCCTTCTTCCCCCACTGGCTTTATATTAAGAGCCCTCTTGGTGTTAATATTTTAGGTTTAAGGTGGGAATGACTGAGTTGGTATTATCAGGTGATGATATCATAGCTGAGAAAATTTTGGGTGTTCCATCTGTTAAGGACAGGAATTTTCCATCCAAAGGATAAAAGTAAATGAAAATGGACAAAGGAAGGTGGATTATGTTGGATGCTCTTCGTTTGTTCTCCCAGCTGCACTCCCTACTCTTTTCCATGGCTCTTCTGTGCCCCAAGGGACCAACTTCTAAGGGCTGTTGGGTTCCTGTGGAATTCAGCCAATGACAGTCATTGGCAGAAGTTTATAGAGGGAAGGGGGAAAGACTTGAGTATTTACTTCCTTGTGTCCCTTCTGGGTCACAGTTTGAAAATGGGGGCTTTCTTCTAATGAAAACCACAGTTCCAACTGGGAGGCCATGACCTATAAAAATCATAGCTCTCTTCAATTCTGATAGCAGCCTCTTCCCTTGTCCCTTTTGTGTAGGGAAGGTAAAAGTTTTCACTGTTTCTGGCCCCAGGGCACATCACTGTCCCTTGTGGGTTTCTCTTTCTTCCCAGGCTTTTATAAATAGTCTCTTCTTCAATCTCCATCCTTTTGTGCAAACCATCTGTTTCACGTTGGGGCCATGATTTTCTTGAGCAACTTTGCTTTTCTCTTCTATTCAGAAAATATACACAATTTAAGTTTATGCTCATGAATTATTTAGTATAGTTTATTATAAAACTTGTTTTGTGTTTCACAAAGGATGTTCAGCAAACACTTATTGAATGGAATGTGTGAGTTGTGACCTGAAATCTAACAGGAACACCCTTTTTATAGAGACAGAAGCTAAGGAATCTTCAAACATAACAAGTCACTGCCACAGTCCAGAAGGTCTTATTTGACCGGCCAGAGTTCATTCAATGAGTTAGAGAGCTCAAGTCATAGGACGTGCAGTCCTGAATTTCCTCAAAAGGGGAGCTGGCCAAAGTCTGCCCTCTACAGAGATAGGAGTGAAGGAAGGAGAAAGCATAGTAGATGATGACCTTCTCTGGTGAAAAGACTGGGAATGTTATACACAACTTTCTGCAAGTGATACCTGCCCAAGGCTGTTCCTGAAATTCCACTCTGGTCTCCCTGAGAGCCATCAAACCTGGCCCTCCTTCACGTCTGCCAAATGAAGGCTGATGCTATTCAGTGTCCATCAGAATATCTCAGAGGCAACTAGTTAGGCTTACAAAATGCCTCTGACTATTTTTAAGACTTGACTTTCAGTTGACTTTAAAGCAACATATTTGGCTAAAATGCTATCCTTGGCTTTAAGAAGCTGGCTTGAGTCAGCTCCGCTAGGCACTGTTTGATCTTTTCCTCAGTGGAGAGAGCCCTGGACATGGTGAGCACCAGATTTCTTAAGCCTTGTTCTGAAGTTCCTTCAAGACTGGCACCCTGGCCCCTGGAAAGTACCTGCCAAAATTTGGATCTCAAAGTTTCCATCTGTCTACATGTTTCTCTTTTAATCTTTCTAGAAAGATAGTCCCTGGAGCTCTTTGTTTATTTTCAGCTATCTTTGGCCATTCTCTGAGTTCCCTAAGATTTGATGATGTCTTTCTGATTGATATCTATGGATGAACCATTTAAAGTGACACTGATAGAGATTTGTAGAACATGAAAGAGCCTATATTATAATGTTATATTAGGAAAGAACTGTACAAAGCCATATATATATACAGTATGATCAGAACTCCTTGAAATATACTCAGGAAATACAGCAGCATACAGGCCTTTGGGATGTGGGAAATTGAGTTAATTTGTATACATATTAGAAATATTTTTTATAAAGAGTATGTATTACTTGTATAGTGTAAATATTAACTTTATTTAAAATAGAGTTAAGATCACCATTTGCAATTGCTGAGTTTGTACACTGCCCCAGGCACCTGGCCAGAGGGGTCAGCTGGGGCTGAAATTTAGACCATGCTTGGCTGTGGCATGGCTTGGCATGGGCACATTCCCAGGGTACCAGTTCTCTCACATTTATCTGTTCAGAGGAGGTAGCTTTTCCAATCTCTATGGGGGCTTTAGAAAGAACAATGGCATTTCAGAATATGTAGCTGGTGAGTAAACTGGTTAGCCTCATAATGGTGAGGCTAGGGTCCTAAGTAATTCTTCTAAATGTGACAATTGTGCTTTACATGTTCCCCATCCTCTGACATCATTTAGAAGCCCAGAACAACTGTTGTGTAATTGTGCTTTGTTGGTTCCAAATAGAGCTGAATGACTTAAGTCCAATCCCCTGTGCTAGGAAGACACGCCAAACTCAGTGGCAACTTCTCAGCCTAAAGTTTGATTTTGGCAAAACGTGGTAAGTGTTTTGGATTATTCAGCGTTAAGACTCTCTGAGTAAGTGTTGTTCTCAGAGGGAAGTTGGGCTGATTCTATCTGGTGCAAGTTAATCAGAAATTTCTTAGCCCAGGTTTTGCAAATTGAGCTCTGCAAGATGTTAACATGGTTTATGTCCACGCATCCACACATGGATGATAGAACAATGATTTGTTCTAAAGTTCACATAAAAGAATATTAAATGAGGTGCTTCCTATTTTCTCAGGGGCCTCAAAGGTCAAGAACAGCACAGTAGTCTGTGGTGTTCCCTCAGGCTAAAGAGATGTGTTTCTTTCTTTTTTTTTAATGTTTATTTATTTTTGAGAGACAGAGAGAGACAGAACACAAGCAGGGGAGGGGCAAATAGAGAGGGAGACACAGAATCCAAAGCAGGCTCCAGGCTCTGAGCTGTCAACACAGAGCCTGACACGGGTTTGAACTCACGAACCGTGAGATGATGACCTGAGCCAAAGTCAGATGCTTAACCAACTAAGCCACCCAGGAGCCCCTAAAGAGAAGTGCTTCTAAGCATGTGAACTTAGTGATGTGAACACATCACTGCTTACACTGGCCCCAACCCCCTTCTAGCCTCGGTATTAGGAGAGGTGGGGAGGATAGAGGACTTCGGAGAGATTAAAAAGTGAACACTTATCAGAGAAAGAGCTGCCAGGGAGCTGTGAGTCTCCACTCCCCTCTTCACCATAGAGCAAGGGATGCTTCCCCCACAACTCCAGCCAAGCAAAGAAAGCTTCAAGAAGACATTTCAAGAACTTGACATGTGTTCCCTGGGGTTGAGGAGTGCAGGGCCTGGTATCTGACTCACATTCAAAAATTCTGGAAAGGAGAGCTGGTGCGGATGTCCCTCCAGTTGGCATGAGAGCAAGGAACAGCTGATTTGGGAAGGATCTGACTTCTAGCGTTTTGTGGTACAAGAATACATGCCTATTTCCAGAGGATCAAATGTGGACCCCTAGAAAAGGCACATGGAATGGCAGTCATGAGAGGGACTCTCCCCAAAAAAGGCCATCTGCAGGGGTAGAGAAGGAACAAGAATAGGAGAGTGGGCCAGGAGAAACCAGGGAGCCAAGGAGAAAGTCATCAAGGGGACAACAGTGACTGAGAAAATTCAATGGTCCAGGGAGTTTATGAAGAACTGACAAAGACGCTGGAGGAAAGGAAGGGTCGCTTCTGGACATTGAACTTACCTGTAAGATTCCAACATGAAACACAAACAGTAGTTGTCATAACTTCTCACAATGGCAGGCGTCTCAGGTAGCAGCTGGTGAATGGAGAAGGTTAGCATAAAGAGGGAAAAGAGACAGAAAGGAGCTATAATTCTCCTTTTGTATCTCAGCTTCTCAGCCTAAGATTCACCTGAATGGGAGGCAGAGAAAGGTTTTAAATTGCCTGAAGTTTGGAGTTTTGATATTTCACTGGACTATATATATATATATATATATTAATATCAGGGCAAAGTCTACTTGTTTAATAACATAGTTATAAAACGATGGTATCTTCCCGAGATTTCATCACAGACAAGGAGGAATAAGTCAAGAGAGGGGCTCAAAGAGAAAGTGGTGTGAAAGAACAGAGTGAGTCTCTGCTCATGTCTTACCAAGGTTAGCTCATTTGAGTAGCTGGTTATGGATGTCTAAGTATAACACCTTGGGTATTGATCTTACCTGAAGTTAATAGCCACCTGGACTCCTGCTTCCTTTACAGCAAAATATTATAGAAGGAGCACCCACCCTTCTACTTGCTAGAAACGATTTCACATTTAAGTATTCCCCCCTTCTGTCATTTCTTTTTTTTCCCCCTGTGGAATCGCAATCCTTTCACAGAAGGGCACATTTTTCTGGTCCCCGCATGCCAATTTTCTTGTTGCAAACTGCGGCCTCTCTTGTTGGTGATTCTTATGACAAATTGCTAGTTTCCATTGGTTCCACGGGACAGGTGACTCTTCCCTGGCCCCAGTGACAAGGCACTGCCTTCCTCGTGTGCACAGTATCAACCTTGGCTCCTCAGATGGCTACTCTGGAGCAGGAAATCCAATCTTCCCCTTGAAACAGGAGGTTTTATAACTGCTGTCTATTTCAGAAACTAGCCATTTCCCTGTGCTCCTGGTGCTGATGCTGCCACCAGTTGAGAACTCCTACAAAATCAAAATGCTCAGTGGTGCCACTTACGCTTCCCTGTCTCCATATATCCCAGGATCTCCCACCTCAATTACCATCCCAGCGGTCTCTACATGTTGCCATTGCTCCCAGCCCCAGAGAGAAGAGTCTCTTTCTTCTCTATTCCAAATCCACTCCATTTCCTGGCTCCAGATTAACTACTTCTCCAGGATGCCTAGAGGGCAATTGTTAATTTCCTTTAGGAAAGTGCCTCACCACCAACCACTTGTGTATCACTTTGGTCCCAGCAACCTAGCAAGACAATAACAAAATTGACTTTTTCTAGGGTTCAGATTATCTATGACTAACTTTTCATTTAGGAAACTGAATGTGTTTGTATAATTGCCTTAATCATTATATGATAAACTATCTTTACAATGTATCCTACCACACCATTGACACCACATTAGCATTGCCTTTGTTATGGACAGTGTCCTATAATTTCAACACACTTTTGTGATGACATTCAAATTGTATTGCATAATAAATATTTGCATGATTCCAACTTATTCCCTGGGGATCTATGGCAAAAAGAAGGAAACTTGGAACCTATCGTGGAGTCTCAATTCCCTCAAACTGTCTGAATCAAACAAAAACTCAGAACACAATCCCCAGTGAGGACAAGTGATTGCACTTTATAATGCATGAGCTATTGTTGGCATTCCATCAATGCATAAAAGCTATCACAGCGTGCCAAGTGTCAAATAGTTTAAGAAATGCTGTATTATCAGATGAGTGGGGGCTGGTAAGTAGAAGGTAGGTGGGTGCTGGTCAGGTTGTTTCAGAATCATGTGTCTGTGTGTCCATTGTGCTAAGGTGTCAGTGGCAGAGGATGAATAATCAGACTTTGCTTAGCAGTTAAGGGTGTGGGAGTTTTAGAAGGTGCCACAAAAGATCGTCATTTATCTTGCTGCCCAGGAGGTGTGGACAGAGCTCCAGTGACCTGCAGGGAATGAGTAATGTTTGTCTTTCTGCCTGGAGGCTCTCGTCAATTATGGGTTCTATAAAAGTACACTGGGTGCCCTGCTGGGGAGAAGGTGAAAAGGCCTTAGGGATTTCTCTCTGCTCTTCTTCTTATTAGCGAGGATGAAGCAGTCCCTGAGTGGGTGGGAGACATAATCCAACAAAGCAGTCAAAACAAAACAAAACAAAACAAAACAAAACAAAATAAAAGGATGCAGGGAGGCAGAGGAAGGATTAAAACCATTGACATGAGGCTGGTCACAGAAAGAACGCAGCTCACAGCTCAGAAGAGCAAGGGACGGGAAAGGCTTTGAAGCGGGAAGACTGGCAGGTCTGGGGCTCTGCCTGCCACAGGGAAAGCTGTGCCTTCTAACAAAGCTGCTGCAGCTCATGCTTGGAAAGCAGGTTCAAGGAGGCTTGTGCCTCCAGGGGTGGCCTGGAAGTCTGCTGAGCTGCATGGGGTGTCTGCACGCAGATCCCATCCACCTGATCTGGCGGGAAGCTGGCTTCCTGAGCTGACTGCACATCTGCCCAGGTGTATCAGACCCAGCAATCACTACCCACTTCCTTCAGGCTGTGTGGGTGAAATTGATCCAGCCCTAAGCAGCTTGAAACTTGCCTCAGTCTTAATAGTTTGATGTCTGGGGAAGAAGACTGAAGGCCCTCAAGACGCTGATATTGACATTTCTTCTTTCCCCCATGAAAGGATGATCATTTAGAGGAGAAAGGAAGGCGTGTGGAGTGAACCTGGTAGAAGATTTCAAAGAAATGGGTCACGGCCTTCTAGACTGTATGTTGAGATACCAGAATAATGAGCTTGCTACTGCTATAGGCTACTGGGAAGAAAGGGTCTTGTTAAAAGTGAACTTCTCCCCTGATCAAGGGGGCTTTCAACTGAAATTTGAGAGGAGTGTTGGAAGGACCCAGATAAAAAGGTGTGCCAGGAGATTGTGGAGGATGAAGGGCATGATCTAGAACAGCTATTCTCAAATGGGGGAGCTTCAGTTCTGCATGAGGTTAATTGTTGTTCAGCTAAAAAGGGTTCTGTGATGAAGGAAGAGTGAGAATCCCCAGGTTACACCTCAATCAAGTTTCTCTAGGGAATGGCGGCTCACACCACATGCATGGTGACTTTCAGAGGGGGCTAGAGACAAAAGTGTTCCATAACTTATTGGACCACAGAATGTGTTTTTTTTCCTCATTGACATGTTTTAATGTTTCATAAAAATGCCAGTGACCCATGGCACCCCATTTTGGAAACAATGATCTGGAGGCATGTAGCAGTTCTATAGAACCCCCTCCATCTCTTTCCACAATTTTACAAATCTCTGGGTAGGTCAGTGGGCATTTAAGACAGCTCAGTAAATAAAGTCCTATTCCCTGCCAGAGTTAGGAACTAAAATAAAGCAAACAGCTGAACCAGAAGGAAGAACATCCAGGAGTCCCTTTGTTACTAATCAGAGTTGGGCAGAGAATAAGGTGTGAGGTCTTTTAGTCATGTGGTGCTATGGACTGAAGTTTGTCCCCCAAAATTCATATGTGGAAGCCCCACCCCCCAGTGTGGTAGTATTTGGAAATTATACCCTTGGGAGGTAACTAGGTAACCCCATGATGAGATTAGTGCCCTTGTAAGGAGAACCCTGCCCCCGCCACGTGAGGGCACAGAGAAGGTGGCCATCCACTGAGCCAGGAAAAAAGCTCTCACCAGAACTCAGCTGGTACCCTGATCTCAGACTTGCTGCCTCCAAGGTTGTCCAGACTGTTGTATCTTGTTGGGGTAGTCTGAGCTAACTGAAACATGTGGCCTCCCAAAGTGAACTCCACCCACCCAGTCATAAAGAACACTGGAAAAATGCAGCTTTCCACAATGGAGAAGTTTACCTTTGGCTAAGAACTGACCAGAATCCATGCAAGTGAGCATATCTGCCAGGCAGGCTAAGTGTGTTCTCCCAAACTCATTGATTACATATGTCATGGACCCTACTTTAGGATGGTTGAGAATGTGCTCTTTCCTCACAAGTTTTCCATTAACCTAAAAGGGAAGTTAAACTGGTGAGTAAGCATTTGGAACACTACTGATGTCCTGTATGACCATGAAATGAAATCAAACAAAGAGAAGCAAGAGGGCCTGGTATATTGCATGTGCTCAGTAAATATCTGCCAAATGGGTAAATCTGTGAGATGCATCTGTGTCTCCCTGTCTGCTCACAGAAACTCCAATGAGCTCATTAAGATGAGTAAACACTTCAGTACACACTAGTTCATACCTGTGGACCCACCTTGATGGCATATCCAGGACCACATGCAGAGAAGAGAAAAGACAGTGAGCTAATTATGTCCTTAGACACTACCAAGAGATCAGAGATCTGACCAAGAGATCAGAAGCTCAGTGTGGATTCTAAATATTCTTGGCAGAGAGGTTGGGAACTGGGTACCATGGTTCTGAGACCTGGTCAATTCTGACCCTTGTAATATTCTTCCATAAGGGATTCTTCTGTGAGCTTCTCCCTCCATTTCTGTTGGTTTCCATAATGATTTATAGTTATAAAAAGTTATAAAAGGAAAATTCCAGAAGAAGAGAAACAAGAGAGTCAACTGGGAGAGGGAAGCCCAGGGACAGAGGAGCTGTGAATCCATGGCAAGGAAGAGAGGGGTGTCCAAGCTGGTCTGGGCCAGAGTGGGGCCTTGGTCTTCAGCAGTTACGGGACTCTGGGTGGTACTTATGCCCAAATATGAGATAGAAAGATGCAACTTGTTTTTAAAAAATTCTAAGAAGGTGGGCTTGTTCCATCCAGAGAATGAACAGTGGAGTGGAGAAGTTCAAACATGCAAACTGAAAAAAGGGTTCTGTCATCCTGAACTCACCCAATAGGCATCTGCAAGGTACACGCTGGCTCTTAAAACCATGAATTCATTCATTAATTAAATACACAGCTTGCCTTATGTAGATCTCTACTGGTTATCACACAACTGAGAATTAGAAATGCACAGTAAAAAATAATAATTGCTGAACTTCCCTTGTGTGTGTGTGTGTGTGTGTGTGTGTGTGTGTGTGTGTGTGTGTGTGTGTAGTTTTTGTTTTGTTTAAACTCTTATGATCTTTGGCCTCTTAGTTTACTTAGGTATATGCTACATGCAAAACTGTTCATATAATGGTCAATGGTGGTAAGTAAGACTACCTTTGACTTGAAGGGCAGACAAAACTGCATTGGGGTTTGGTTTTGAACCATTTTTAAATGAGTTTATTATTTTTAGCTTACAATAACAAGACCAACATTGAGCTATTAAAAACACCTTTAGCTCTGGATTTTTGGAAGAAAAACAGCTTTGTTATTTTGACTCTGAAATTCTCTACTCTGAATTCTTTCTTTCCTAAAAGAAACAATTGTTATTGTAACATGATTTCCCAACCAAAGTTGTGTTTTCTCAAGAACACAACTTCCATGTTTTATAAGAGAACAAAGAGTGCTCGCAGGATCTGTGATGTCACAGGTTCTTCTTTTCTGTTCAGTGTCTTACCTTGGGTGTCACTTTTCTGGGCAATATCCCTTCCCCCATCTCCATTCCAAAGTTGGACCATATCACCATGGGCTATTCCTGTGTATTTATAAGTTGGTCACCCCTTCTGGACTAGTATTCACCTTCCTAAATGGTGGGAACTGTGTCTCATTCACTGTTTTTATTACACTAAGCACAATATAGACCTTCAATAAATAGTGGTTGAATAAATGAATTGACAAAAGGCAGATTTTCAGTGAGGTTAAAAGGGAGAAGGAACAGATGAAGTCTTGTGGGATTCTGGAAGAGCTCATTTGACCAAGCCAAGACACAAGGAATGAACAGGAGAAATTGAGTTGAAAAGGTGCTGAGGTGAGGAGGAGGGAAAGAGTTGGGCAAGAAGAGCTGCATGAGGTGGGAAAGGTATTTAGAACCGAAAGAAAGCAAGGACGTAGTGTGCCTGTTCTGCTAGAACAAGAATGTAATGTTCTTGAAAAACTTCATATGATAAAAATTCAAGTTATTAAAGTATCATTTCAATGGGAAAAGAGGGTTAAGGGGTTAGAGATTTTCAGGCTCAAAATAACAGATGATGCTTTTTCTATAGAGATCTCAAAATCTGCAAAGAATTAAGATCTTTTACCAGTGGGAATTTCAATGAAGCAGACATCTGCTGGAGGTCTAACTCTGTGAAAAACACACCAACTGATAAATTGTTATAAAAATCTAATAATCATTTCATTTTTCAGAAGCTGGAATAAGTAATAAAGGGAATAGAACTTAATAGCGATGGGCACAAGACAAGGCAGAGATAAGGAAGTGGAGGACCTTTATTCAAGCCCTCCTTTCTTCTTCCTTCCTATTCTCCTATTTTTCTTCAACATTTACTGTGTACTCAGTGCCAGAGACACAAGATGATGATTAATAATGTTCCATTCTTTTCTGTCTTCAAGGAGCTCACAGGCCAGGAAGAAAACAGCAGAACACAACTAAAAAGTAATGTAAGAAGTCGCATTGAACCCAGAAGTCTGGGTTCAAATTGTGCAGCTATCTGCAAAGAGTTATGTGCAACTGCTGGCATTGGGTAGGAGGCTGGTCCCACTTTGTACAGGAGTTTCTTCTTTAATCAAGTGGGATAGGCAAAGGGATTTTCCAGAATTCCCAGTGCAGGAGACAGCTTGAGTAGAGGCATGAGGGACACAAAAGGGTGTCATGTGTATGTAGGGGAATCATGACTGTATGGTATAGCTGGAATTAAGAGGATTAAAGAAAAAAATAAGTTAAGGCTGGAAACGTGAGCCTGTAAACAGTGTCTGCCTTCACACATGTTATGTGTCAGATAAATGTGAGTTATAAAGACAAAGAAATAGACAGAAGGGATTTAAATTGATGAGTTAAATGAGTAGGTTTGCATTTTAGCTGATAGAATCTACCGAGTGGTTAATGGCACAAAAGGGAGAGCCGAACATAATACAATACAATCTACCGTACTTAGCTTTAAGACAGTAGACTTTAGCAGGATCAGAACAAAGAGGGGGAGTCTTACAGGTTCAGATGTGAAAAGAGAGAACTCATCAGGATATTTCACAAAATGTAACTCTTGATACATTTATTTATTCACTATTCAACAAAGTTTCACCAAGTAAAAGTGTCAGGGATTGTGGCAGGTTTCAGAGATATGGCTGTGAACAAGAGCTGTGATCCCTGTCCTGGTGGTGCTTTACAGTACTGGCACAGCCCATTAGTTGGCTGTGAAGTGAATGTAATGGGTTCTGTCCAGTGGCAGAGGAAGAAAAAGGAGGGTGGGGGAGGAGGAGAGGGAGAGGGAGGGAGAGGGAAGGAGAAGGAGGGGGAGGGGAGGGGAAGGAGAACAAAGAGGAGGAGGAGGAGGGGGAGGGGGAGGAAGAGAAGGAGGAGGAGGAAAAGAAGAAGGAGGAGGAGGAGGAGGAGAAGAAGAAGAAGAAGAAGAAGAAGAAGAAGAAGAAGAAGAAGAGGAAAAGAAGGAGGAGGAGGAGAAGAAGAAGAAGAAGAAGAAGAAGAAGAAGAAGAAGAAGAAGAAGAAGAAGAAGGCGGTAGGGGAGGAGGAGGAGAAGGAGGAGAAAAAGAAGAGGAAGAGGAATAGGAAGAAGAAGAAGAAGGAGAAGGAGGAGGAGAAAAAGAAGGAGGAGGAGAAGGAGGAGGAGGAGGAGGAGGAGAAGGACAACAAGAAGAAAAAGAGTAGGGGGAGAAGGGAAGAGGGGAACAAGGAAGACAAATAGCATGGCATAGAATTAAGGAGAATAAGAAATATTGGGCACATCTCACAAAGTGGGAGTAAAACTGTCTCATTTCCTCCTATGGCATCCATATATGAGTACATGTACTGAGTCATGATATAAGATGTATGCCTGACTGTGGGTCACAGTCAAGAGAGTTTGAGAAGCTGCTGGTTTTGGACATAGCACTTTGACGGCTTCCTCATTGGTATCCGTTGTAGAAATAACCCAAATGCCAACATCCCCGAGACTTTCCTACTGGTTCCACACCATTTGCTTTCTCTCTCTTTTGCTCCTGATACTTCTTTTCTCTTTTATCCTTTTGGTCCTTTAAAAATTAATCTTACAGTTACTTACCTTTGTGTGAAATTGGCCAGTAATTATTTAGTTAATATAACATTCATGGAGGTTCCCCATCATGCTAAACACTGATGATTGAAAAGTGACTTCAGTAAGACTCCCTGGCATAATAGGGTTTACAGTCTAGTGGGGAAGGTGAATGTCAATAAAAAGATCACACGAATAAATAAAGAACTACAAACTGATGAGTGATCCCAAAGAGAAGCTCAGATTTCCAGCACAGTATATGAGTAGGGTGTGTGCATGGGAGGCAGTGGGGTGTTTCTGATGAAGCTGGAGGGGAGAATGTGTGTGAGGGAAGGTGTACTCATTTCCTGTGGCCGCTCTAACAAATTGTGAAAAAGTAGATGGCTTAAAACAACAGAGATTTAAACTCTTAGGATTCTGGCAGCTAGAAGTCCAAAATTAAGGCATTAGCAGAGCCTGCTTCCTCCGAAGGTTCTAGGGAAAGGGCTTCTTTCTGGCTTCTGGTAGTTTCCAGCAATCTCTGCTGCTCTTTGTCTCATAGGAGCATCACTCAGATGCCTGCCTCTGTTGTCACATGGCCCTTGTCCCTGTGTGTACTTCTTGTGTCCTGTCCTCTTTAAAAAACAAAACAAAACAAAACAAAACAAAACAAAACAAAATACCAGTCACTGGATTTAGGGCCACCTTAATTCAGTATGATCTCATCTTAAGGAATTACAGCTGCACAATGACTTCCAAATAAGGTTCCATTCTAATGTTCTGGATGGATATCAGTTTGGGAGAGTACTATTCAATCCCCCCCACCAGCCAGCTTCTCTGAGCTAAGAGCTAAGGGAGGAAGCATGAAAAGGGTGCATTAGGCAAAGAGGTTTGGGGGACAGAGTGATCCAGAGAGAGGAAAGGTGTGAGCTGGAAGAAGTGTGGAAGAAGTTAGAGCCTCAGAGGAACTAGCAGGATATAAAGTACATTATGGTTCCCCTCATGGGGGCCAGATGATGAGGCCTGACCTACCATGTAAGGGACTGGGTCTTCTAGGATAAGGAGCAACAGAAGCCCCTGATAGCTTTAACCTGGGCCAGATTCACATTTTACCTGTCCAGCTGGCCTTGTCCATCAGAATGCTCTGTCTCAGGGGTGCCGAGGATAATTTCTGTCCTCTTGTCAAACATCTGCTTTTCATCAAGTCCTGGCTGAATAGACCTCCTTAGCCAGACCCTTCCTGACACTCTATCTTTCCCAAAATAGGATTGGGCCACTCATCACAGGACTCCCATTGAACCTGGTGTTTCCTCCTTCCCAGTTGGACTGGAACTGACTATGCACTTGGCTCTTTCTCTCCATGAAAGTGTGAGCTTCCTGAGGACACCTAAGCCCTGATGCTTAGCATAGATTTAGCAGGAAGTACTTAGCAAATGAAGGAAGGAAGGAAGGAAGGAAGGGAGGGAGGGAGGAAAGAAGGAAGAAAGGAAGGAAAGTAGGAAGGAAGGAAAGTAGGAAGGAAGGAAGGAAGGAAGGAAGGAAGGAAGGAAGGAAGGAAGGAAGGAAGGGACTGAATAGGCCAAGATCCTCTCCAACAGGGAGACAAAGATCTTCCTCCCCAAAGCAGAGCATGGCCAAAGAAACCATGCACTTCTTTCAATATGTATCTCTGTAGGGCATTTTCTCCTGTCTTCCCCAAACCCTGTGGTCAAATCAACCCCTTGTTTCCATCCCACAGGCTCCATTAAATATGCTCCATGTGTGTAGCCTGGGAGCTGAGAGAAGAAGGATATTTCTGATGGAGTCACTTATTCCACTTTGTAGTCTACTGAATGCCTAATGCAGCTTGGGAGGTGGAGACAAGTTCATTACTTCCCAAATTAGGAGTTGAAAGTGAATTATAGTATCACTGACTGGCTCTCGTTTTAGCCATAGTTCTGCTTAAGAAGTTTTTATATTTTATTTTTTCTACGTCCATACATAAGATATGTGAGCTGGACTCACTCTGCTATTTAGGCTTTATTGATGGGCAAGACTACTGCGTCTTCTTCCAGATGATTCCTCTGATCAGTACCTGCCTTCAGTATGTGCTTTCCCTCCAGGTTAGATGAAAATGGTGCTTCTTTTCATCTGTGTCTGTAAGGCACAGGCAAGGAAATCAATTGGCTGCCAACATCAGTGTGATTCAGTGGTCACTGGGCAGAGGCTGGGGGTCATTTCTGATTCCATGGGTAGGTAGGGAGGCAAAAGACCACGAAATAAGAATTACCAGGCATGGAAGATGTGAAAGTGTTTTTTAAGATGAAGACACATAGCACCCCGGGGCTACTGGAAGAAGGGGACTCTGGCATCTTGTAAGGACGGAAAGAATAAGAAGAAAATACATTAAAAGTATCCTTCTGGAATCTAGGAATCTCAAAGATCTGATTCTACCCTAGTGATTCCAGCTCAGCTCTCAGGTCCCTCAGATGGTCTTAGCAAGGAATCCGTGCAGGGAGGTGACCAAAGCTCTGAGAGTCAGTTCCCTGCCAGGTGCTGTGCAGGGTACTCTTCATCTCCAGGCTCGGCCAACCTCCTGACTGTTCTATGAGAAAGACCTCATCATGCTGTGGACAGCTCACAGTACTGAAGCTTCCAGAGGAAAGTAGCTTGGACAAGGTCAATCATTCATTCTACAACAGCAATCTCTGTGTTCAGCTCTGCAATGGGCAAGGGGATACTGTGGTTAACAAAATACGCAAGATCTCTACCCTCCAAAAGCTTCAAAAAGATAGACAGCTGGTATGTAAACAAATAAAAATAAAATTTTAGAGTGATGAGTGCCATGGAAACAATAATGGTATAGTGTGATTAAGAATGACTGGGGTTTATTTTAGAGGCTCTGGCCAGGGAGAGCATCATAACAGTGGTGACATTTGAGCTGAGAATACTTGACAAGAAGGAGCCAGGCGTGGAGATATATGGGAGAGAATGTTTTAGGGAGGGAGACAGAAATGTAAAATGTTCTCAGTGGGGAATAAGCTTGTTATGCTCAAGGGGCAGGAAGAAGGCCAGTGTGGCTGGAGCATCATGAGAAAAGGATCATTGAGGCCCCTCAGGTCAGGTTAGATCAAAAAAGCAGGAACACTACAAATTATATGGATAAGCTATTTGTTATGGGGTTTGACCTTGTGCAATTGTAGGAACTAGTTAAAGATTTTATGGAAGGGGGCACCAGGGTGGATCAGTCGGTTAAGCGTCTGACTTCAGCTCAGGTCATGATCTTGCAGTCTGTGAGTTCGAGCCCTACGTCAGGCTCTGTGCTGACAGCTCAGAGTCTGGAGCCTGCTTAGGGTTCTGTGTCTCTCCTCTCTCTGCCCCTCCTATGCTCATGCTGTCTCTGTCTCTGAATAATAAATAAACATTAAAAAATTTTTTTAAAAAGTTTATGGAAGTCTGTCGCTTCTACATCTGGTGTTGGGCCTGAAGTCAACTGACAGCCAGCTGGAAAGGAAAGATGGACATGAGGTATCTCCATGTGTGACCTACAGAAGACTTATTCCAACTTGCTAGATAAACTCATACTTTACTCTTTGTTAACTTGGTGCCCATTAATATCTCTTGCAGCAACATTTTTCTCAGTAATGATAATAGCAGGAATATTGCTTCCACCTAACATGCTTTTATATACAACCAAAAACACAAGAACACTGTCCCCAAGAAAGGACACAAAGTCCTTTACTCATCTTCAAGTGGTCTCCATTCTTTTTCCAGCTAAGTCACACTTCTCCTTTGATACCTTGTGACTTAAATATTGACATATAGGATTAAACACTGTTACACACATTTTATGTTAAATTGTGGGCAAATGAGAGAGCAAAAGAAAAAATAGTTAATATATATGCAAATATATTCACATTAAAATAAGGAGGAAACACAACAATTTCAGTCCTTATTTCTGCAACTGGTCATGTAGTGGTAACTTATATTTGTAACCTCCATTTACCATACATTCCATATTCCCATTGCCCTCAACAAGCAAGTTGGTTCCTTATGTTTCTGTGCCTGGTGGATGACTCCAGAGTTTATTCCTGAAGGGTGTGGGTCACTGGCCATCTTGCCTGTATTGGGTTGTAGTTTTCCATTTGACTTTAATCATAGGACATAGGGGTAGAAGAAGCACTCTAGGGCATCTCTTCTTCCAGACATCTCCCTTCTTAGCCTGATTGTGTAAGAATATCCCAATTTCCTCTTGATAGTCAAGATCAATCACCCCACCTAGTAACTCTCTTCATAGCTTGTTGACATGAGAAATTCCAAGTGGCTGAATGCAAGTCTTGACTTCCAGTTTAATGGAAACATTGTTTTGTCCCCAGAGGCAGCATTACATGATGGGTACCTAAGACCTTTAGACCAGCAGAGTCTGAAGTTGCAAGAATAGGAAGCAAAAATTTCACTTGTAGATCATTAAAGGAGCCGCTCCTACTTTTATCCATTGATTCTTTACCTGTGAAACCTGGATGTGGGGAAACACACCATGCATTGGTTGCTGATCAAGAGTATGTACTACAATATCCAGGAGGACATTGCCCTGATTCTGTAAGATGTGACCCTGCTGGTGCCATAGCTGAGACTTCATACAATTTGTTCCAGCTGTCTGCTGTTGGGTAATGAATCATCCCAAAACATGGTGGCTTACAGCAATAACAATCATTTTATTCTTAATCTCTCCAAGTTGTAGAGTTGACTTGGCTTAGGTAAGGGTTTCTAGCATAGGGTTTTTCATGTGGTTCAAGCCAGCACAGGGGATGGAGTCACCTCAAAGGACTCCTCACTCACATGTCTGGTATTGTTCTGGCTGTTGTCTGGAACTTCATCTGAGACTGTCAGAACATGTACTTGTGGCCTCCTCACGTGGCTTGGGTTTCCTCTTAACATGGTGACTGCATCCAAGAGTGAGTGTCCCAAGATACAGGAAGTAGAAACTGCCACTTTTAAGGTATGGACCTGGAAAATGGCTGAGCATCATTTCCACCATATCCATTGGTCAAAGAAGTTATAGAACACCTGGACCCACCTCTTACTAAGAGAAGCAGATAGTCATTGACAGAGTGAGTTTTTATTTATTTATTTTTTATTTTATTTTATTTTTTTTTAAACGTTTATTTATTTTTTGGGACAGAGAGAGACAGAGCATGAACGGGGGAGGGGCAGAGAGAGAGGGAGACACAGAATCGGAAACAAGCTCCAGGCTCTGAGCCATCAGCCCAGAGCCTGACGTGGGGCTCGAACTCACGGACCGCGAGATCGTGACCTGGCTGAAGTCGGACGCCGAACCGACTGCGCCACCCAGGCGCCCCCAGAGTGAGTTTTTAAATGCACACCCAGTTGAAAGCTTATGAATTCGCTATTTATCTGTGCTGTTTTTGACTAAGAACCCTGGGTTTAGGTCTGGATAAGGGACTGGTTAATTCTGTGATACTTAAGAGAGTTTTATTTTCCTCCTCAGTTATAAGTGAAAATGAGGGCATGGATGAGGTCCCTTCAAACTGTAAGGCATTAGGCCTTCTCAGGATCCTCGGCACAGTCTTAGTCATGACTGATTTTGCACACGCTGAGGCCTCGTTGGAAGCCTTCCCAAAGCTTTCCACAAATGGAACACCCTAGATGTTCACGTCGGTAAGTGAGACGCCCCAGGTGAAGTCCTACCTCCTCTTTGACCACAGGCTGTACTAGTACTTCCCAGTGCAGTTTAGCATCTTGGCCCATAATTCTGTGTTTTAACTATTCATTAATTAATTTGATAGATTTGATAGTTCACCCTCCTGCAAAGAACATTTGGGATATGTTCTCTGAATTTCTGGATTGTTTTGGAAGTGTGCAGGGAGCAGAAGGAAGAGTATTGCATCTGGGCTGCCACTCTGCCTCTGCCTTAACTGCGTTCTCTAGACTAGGCAAGACACACCTCCTTTCTAGACTTCAGTTTCATCCTCTGTAAAATGAGATGGGGGACAGGCTTGGGTAGGATGATATTTAAGGCTGTTTCCCCCCTCCATTTTTTAATTTAAATTTTAGTTAACATACCACAATATTAGTTTCAGGAGTAGAATTTGGTGATTCATTACTTACATAACAACACCCGGTGCTCATCACAACAGGTACGCTCCTTAGTACCCATCCCCCATCTAGCCCATCCCCCATCGATCTCCCTCTGTCAACCCATAGAAAGGCTGCTTTTGACTCGTCTCAGCATCATGACTGATGCTTTTATATTTTATTTAAAAAAACTTAGAGCTTTGTATATAGTAGGTGCTTAATGTATTTATGCTCCCGACATGATGACTTCTTTTGTTTTATAGATATTTCTCATTTTTCTCTCTTATCCCCAGTGAGATTATTGGTTCCTTACAGAGAGGAGCACAAAGAATTGGTACGTGCCAAATATTTGTTGAATTGATGCTGAAGAGTTAGGACTAACAGAATACCACTTCAGGCTGGAATAGGGAATCAAAGAAATATAACCAACAGGGACGCCTGGGTGACTCAGTCAGCTGAGCGTCCGACTGTAGCTCAGGTCATGCTCTCGCAGTTCATGAGTTTGAGCCCCGCGTTGGGCTCTGTGCTAACAGCTCAGAGCCTGGAGCCTGCTTCAGATTCTGTGTCTCCCCTTCTCCCTGCCCCTCCCCTGCTTGTACTCTGTCTCTCTCTGTCTCCCAAAATTAAATAAATGTTAAAAAAAAATGAATTCTAGGCTCTATGGTTAAAGTCTGGACAGAGTCTTATGGGAGATCACAGGGAGGGACAGTGAATTATAACTGGGAGCAGGGAGGGGTCCATTCAAGAACAGAATGCAGGAATAAAATCTTGGTGGCAGAAGGGACACTAAGAAGGCTATTCAATCATTTATTTGACAAACTTCTATTGAACACAAACAATATGCTAGGTGGTTTTGTGGACATGGGAGATATAGGTGCACGGAAATTACTTTAAAGTGGAAAGGGTCAAACTACAATATAAAATCCAAATAATAGCAATAATATCTGACATTTATTGTATTCTTAGCAATGTGCCAGGTACTATATACTAAGTGCCTTTGTGAATTAACTTAATCTTCACAACAACCTTGTGAGGTATATGTGGCTATTCCTCCTCTTTTATAGATGGGAAACTGAGGCATAGAGATGAAATATAGGTAACTTTCCTGAGGTTTTATCATCAATAAATGGTATGGCCAAGATTTGAACCTAGACAGCCTTAGCAGGAAAAGAGGAAAGTCTTAGCAACAGGGTCACATTACCTCTTCACTAATGGATAAAGAGATTTTGGAGAACGAGAAGTGCCATAAAGAAACCAAAACAGGGCAGAGGGTAAATGAGATGGGGTTGGGGCAGGGCGGGGGGGGGGGGGGGGGAATGCCACTATAACGGGATGCTTATGAAAGACCTCACACAGGAGGTGATATGTGAATGGTATCTGAATGATGGGGAGACTATTGTCATGAAATGATCCCAGAAGGAGAGTCCAGCGGACTCCACTGGACAATTGAGAATAAAGGAGAGAAAAGCAACAAACATGCACATTGCCTTCTGGCTGGATGTACGGGTCAAGAGACGGCTGAGCTGGAGATGCTCTCAAAGGAGACATCAGAAGGGATGCCAGCACTGACCACCTTTTCAAGGCCCAGAAGTTTCCCCTGCACTGCCTAACTGCCCTGGACACCAGCTTGCCACGAGTCTCCCCAGGTCTCAGCTATTTCTGGCTAATGTTCATTGGCCTGATGCTCTGGTTGAGAATTTAATGATACACATAGGCAATCTGGGCTTTGAGCAGGTGAACATGTATTTCCTAATTCTGCCAGAGCTGAAAGCCAAGTCTTGGGGAGCAAATATGTAACCAGATGTCTTTGAAGTGGGTGAGGTGGTTAAGCTTACAGCAGAAGGTGGAGGGGCTCTCTGCTGGTCAGAAAACCAGAAGCCTCATCCAGAAGGTTGTGTGGGAGGCTGGGTCTTTGGAAGGAACTCTGGCTAAGTTTCTGGGAAAGCAGATGGGGGGTAAAATGCTGTTCAAGTCCTGGATCAAGAATTTGAAGATCTGGGTATTTACACTACTTTTGCTGCCAGCTTACTGTGTGATCTTGGCCAAGTCATTTTTTTTCTTTCTCTGGGCCCTATTCTCCATGTAAAAACAGGGCATTGGATTGAGTGAACTCTATCCTGATAGGTGCCTTCATCTTAGGGTTCAAGCACTTAATACATAAGGCAACTGTAAAGTAAGGATGGAAATTAAAAAATTTTTTCAAATAACTTAGTCTTTCAATATTTCAGCAAATGTACCTAAGTCTCTATCATGGGAGAGGTATCAGAAGTTTGTGGGACTCTATTTTTGTTGAGGTTTAATATGATTTCTTGAAAATGAGAAATACACATAGGTTGCTCAGGAAGCACTGTCAACTGATTACTGAGTATCCCTGAAGGTCTAACCCAGACTTGCTCAGTCCTGCTCTTGCCTTCATTCATGTCTGGAGAGGACAGGCATTTGGGAGGGAACAGGGGAGTCTTACCTGCTTTCCCACATTCTTGTTCTCAGTAGAAAACTTAGGTTTTTGCCAGAAGTTTTGAAAACATGGTGTTTAGGGATGGTACTGGGTGGTGCCTTTGGGCTAAAGGAATCTCCATCAAATTTTTGCTTCTATTTCCCCCTGAGCTCTGGATCAGTACTCAAGACCCAGAACCAAGCTTGAAGAATGGAATTGTGAAGGGCAGACACTCTGATTCCCAGAGGATGTGACAGCAGATGTTTCTACAGGTCTTTCAAAGCTTGGTGCATTTGTTCTTCCAACTTAGAGGCCTCTCCACCATCCCTATTGAAACGAGTGTGATGCTTTAATTCAGAGCTGATGGCCAATTGGGCACTTGGCTAATCAACTTCACAGTTAGCAGGTGGGAGTAGGTGGGAAGGGTCCTTGGTCAGAGCCAGAAGGCCCATTGCAAGTGCATCATTTCTAAGAGAAATCTGAAATGGCTATTTCTCTTACCCCTCTTACTCTTTTCCTTGTCTTTCTTTCAGGGAGCTTGAAGCTTCCCTGCTTCTCCCAGAGAGATGGGGACAGATTAGCACAAGTAGGGACAGAGCAGACAAAAGGCAGAAACTATCCCAAGCAGCCCTCTCTTCCCCAGGGTTCATCACCAGAGGTGGGTTTATCTTAAAGGCAATAAAGGAAGCTGAAGATTCAGGACCCCCAACTGCCCAAGACCCTTTGGAGGCTCTGGAGGAAGTCCTATCAGTGTGTTCACATGAGCAAGTCTGTCTTAATCCATTTGGGCTGCCATAACAAATATCATAGAGCAAGTGGCTTAAAAACAACAGAAATTTATGTCTCAGAATTCTGGAGGCAGGAAGTCCAAGACTGGGATGGCGGTATGGTTGGGTTCTGGTGAGGGTCTCTTCCATAGTGCAGATTGTTGACTTCTTATTGTATCTTCTTCACATGGTAGAATGAGAGCTAACTAGCTTTCTGCCCTCTTCTTAGAAGGAAACTAATCCTATTCACAGAGGCCCCACCCTTATGACCTAATTACCTCTCAAAGTCCCCACCTTCAAATGCCATCACACTGAGGATTAGATTTCAAAATTTGGAATGTTTGGAACTTAAAGATTCAGCCCCAAACAATGTGCTATTATAAAATTTGCCAGAATAGCAAGTATTGATCACAATTATCCCCCTAGTGCTGGGTGGTTGTTGGTTTGAAGTGGCTCTAGACCTCTTTGGCACTGGCGAAAGGAACATTGAGATGGGGACACATTTGATTTGGGGTTAGTGACCTATATTCATGTAGTTGAGGCCATTTCTATTTATAATTACGATATTCCTGGCCATCCTGGTTAGGAATTGCTTCCTGCTATGGCAACTCACTTTTCAGTGGGACCCACAGATAGAGCCTAGGGCCTATTGTGGTATGAGTATGTACTATGCCATCTCGTGCTGGAGGTACATGGATGGTGGGAGAAAGCAAGGTTTGAAATGCACTGAGCCAGAAATTAGTACATGGCCCCTTCTTCCCCTCATGAGAAATGCAGATTTGTAAATGGAGGATTGATTCATCTCTTACCAATACCTGGTCCCTAGGGAATTTTCCCTTGTCAAAAATATACTTGATAATGCAGCACGAACAATTATGGACTGTTTGGGTTTGGGGGTTTGAAGGGAATTGTGGCAAATACTGTTTATCAAAATTCCCATATTTTTAGGGAGAAAATTTATAGCTGTAGCACAAACGTAAGTACACCCATAGCAGCTCATATATAAAGCATGTGTGATAGAAGATTTACCATATTTTGACTATAATCATAAACATTTACATGAAATTACAATATGAAGTTGTGAAGCTACAAGAGCGTTTCATAAGCTATTAATAAATTGTTTTGATCTAGAGTGAAGCTTAATTATCTCTCTGTGTTTTCCATAGAATAATACAATTGTTATCACGTGGACAGCTTATAGAAGAGTATATAGCCACAGGGAGCATTATAGAAATGGTTACTTGATAATAATATTTATTTCTCTAGTGTTGTGATTTTTGTATGTGTCATCTTTTAAAAAATATTTAAAATTCTTTTTTAAAGCTAGTTTTGCATCCCTTTCCTTAAAAGGGTCCCCAGGGATGCTTGGGTGGCTCAGTCGGTTGAGCATCTGACTCTTGATTTCAGCTCAGGTCATGATTCCAGAGTCGTGGGATCGAGCCCCGTATCAGGCTCTGTGATGAGCATGGAGCCTATTTAAAATTTTCTCTCTCTCTCTCTTCCCCTGCCCCTCTGCCTTGCTTATGCTCTCTCTCTCTCTCACTCTCTCTCTCAAATTTAAAAAAAAATTAAGAAGGCCCCAAACACACAGGCATCAGACCCCATAAAGCATGGATCCATATTGTACCTCAGCTGTGGCTTCTGATGCCCCCACAGTGGCCTGCAGCCCACACCTCCTCCTGTACCAAGACAGGAGCTTCCTTTCCTCATGTCTGTAGAAGTTGGGGTGCAGTCCCATTCTCAGGTCTGGGCTGGGGCTCAGCACTCTTCTGGGGTCTTCTTCTATCCCTGGAGCCCCCATGCATCCCACTCAGGTCTGGATCCGGCAGTGCAGAGGTGAACCCCAGATTTGGGGGGCAGTAGCCCCTCTCCCAGCCACACATGCACTCCTTATTCTCCTCCTCAACCTCCCACCAGAATGACTGAGGCCAAGAATCCAGGCCCCTGTCCAGGCCTGATCCTATTCAGGCCAAACATGCACACCTGGGGCTTGCTCTGGGTCAGGATCCAGGGTGCAGGACTAAGCAGGAGGCAGCACTAGGACTATCGGAATGAGTGGCAATGAATAAGAATGACAAACCTTTCCTGGCATCAGGTAAGGATGGTGACATGCAGTGTGATGTGGGCCCTCCTGGAGGTTGCACGGAGGGGACAGGGGGATGGGGAAGAAAGCAAACTCTCCTTAGTTACTCGTAATAAAGATGACAGTAACACTGCACCTTCAGCTGACAATAATCCCCAGCTTAAGAAGAGCAGTCCATGGTGAGCTGTATAAGGGCAGAAGCCACACAGGTTTGGAAACTTGCTTATCTGCAGCATCTGGACCAGAACATGGTGCATAGTAGGTTCTCAATGGATGGTGTTTGTGAGTGAAATGATAAGAATTTTGTGTGCTTACTTTGTGTCAGGCACTGTGAAACGTGCCACTTCATTCAGACCTTGCAACCACACTATGGAAGGTGATGTCAGTATCCTGTTTCACAGATGAGAAAACTGAGGTGGGTGTAGGTTACATGGTCAAGGTCCCACAGCTGCAGGGGTGGGTCCTGTCTGGTACTCAGCTTTCTTGCCTCATTCTAAGCCTGGAAAATTGCTTTTCCTTACTCAGTCCCCAACTGCAACCAAATCCCAGACCATGTGGTTAGGAACCAGATATCCCAACTGCCAGCCTTTGGTCTGGTCCTAGAATTCTGCTGCCTGCAGACACAGGTGTTTTGGCATGATGACAGAATGGCCGGATCCCAGGTGTTAGGCCATTGGTTGGGCTCGCTACCTGGACCGCTCCACCAGTTGGCTGGATGTGATCTGCTTCTGAAATTAGGGCTCATCTGGCTGCCCAGACTAAACCCACAGAGTACGGCCAGGCTGTCCTACGTGACAGATCTAAATTCACACCTCCCTGCCACCTGCCTGGGGGGCTTCTATTTGCATCCACCTCTCCCCCTAGTCTACCCATCTTTAGAAATTGCTAATAGCTTGTACCCCTGTAAGTATCATCAGTGTTTATGTGCCTGCCTCCTCCAATGAGCCACGCATCCCCAGAGGTAGGGGCTGTGTGATATATGTACCTTCATGCCCTGTGCCCTTCATGGAGTCCTATATGTCCAGGTAGTGGCAATTTAGTACCTCATAGGGTTGTGTGAGGATGAATTTAGTCCGTAAACATGAAGGAAAAAAGCGGTACCTGACACAGAGAAGCTCTCTATCAGCGTTAGTCATTATTATTCTTAGTGACCGTGAAGCACCTTATTTTCTTTCTTTTTAACTTGTTAATAGTGCATGCAACACATTTTAACACCAAACCATTGGCTGTCTGGTGTTTTTCTCTGATTGTTTCTTATGGACACATTTTGTTGTCTTGATTACATTTTATAAACTCTCTAACGTTAAGGACAATTTGTTCGGAAGCTGCTGAGTTTTCACCTGGTGTGGGGTATAGACATCTTCAGGAATCTGAGGAAAATCATGACTGCTTCTGCTCAGGGACTCATAGATGCAGAGTATCACCTCCCTTGTCTTCCCACTGCCAGCAAGGGCTCTCTGGTCAAGAATGTCCAGCCTGACTCTAGATCTGAACTGTCCCTCTTTGGGCTTCTGCACAATAAGGGAGACCATAGGGGCTTGATGGGTCCTTCTAGTAGGGGCATTCCACACTTTTCATCTTTTGCTTTACCAAGCAATAACTTCCTTCTAAATTCTATTAGATCCGGTAGAGGGGTTAAAAAAAAAAAAAAAAAAAAAGGTCTCATTCCATTACAGCTCAAAGCTTTCTCTTCTCTTCATAGTGCCTTTTAAATGGGATAGACAGAGAGAAAGCTTCATAAATCTCCAATAAGCCAGGAGCTTGACTAAAGTAATTGCAATGTGGGGCAGACAGGGCAGTGTGGGTCTCCACTTGCCGTGGCTGGACTCAGCTTCCCTCAATCTTTATATATCAAAAGCCAAAAAGGAGGGCACCGTTGTATATCACCTCAACCCCAAATGGAGGTGGGGTCAAGGACTGCTTCTGATAGGACAATCGGACCCTGGGGACCTGCTCTCCCCATCTCCAGTCTCAGGGGTCCATTACTCTGTCTCCATTTCCTAAACTTGTCCTTCCTCCACACTTCAGATGCACTCCTCCACTGCCCAGATGTTGGTACTGGGCAGAAAGTACACAAAATATGTCATCTTTTGTAAGCTCTTGGCCCTTTTTTTTAAAAAAAAAATTGTTTTTATTTTATTTTGAGAGATAGTAAGCAAGTGGGGGAGGGGCATAGAGAGAGGGAGACAGAATCCCAAGCAGGCTGTGCGCTGTGTGCAGACACAGGGCTCGAACTCACAAGTGGTGAAATCATAACCTAAGCCGAAATCAAGAGTTGGACGTTTAAACAACTGAGCCACCAAGGCGCCCCTTGCCTTACTTTCTTAGACTTTAAAACACCTTCCCACCTCACTGGGTTGGCATTTCCAAGGTAAGGCTCCATCAGAGGGATAATGACATGCAAAAACCCTATGGTGGGCAAGCTCTATAGGAACTAAAAGAAGGTCAGAGCAGCTGGACACTGAAGGGTGTGGTATGAGATGTGGTGGTGAGCAGAGGCCAGTTCTTGCAGGACCTTGAATTTCCTACATAGTATTTTAGTGTCCAAGAGAAGTAGAAAGCCTACTGACAGGTTTCCAGCAAGGGTAGGGACGGGGATAGTGTTTTAAGTTCAATGGCAGCTTACAAAGCAGGATGTCTTAGGAGAGAACATGGTGTTCACCCAGACAAGGCTCAGGCCACAGGGAACAAGCACCATATGGGGCCTGGGACACAGGAAGCAAGCAGAGGCTTGGCTTCCAGAACTGGGATGCAGGTTAGCAAGAAAAGCAGCAAAGCATCCTTAAGTTGTGTTTAAACTGGAGATTCTTGAAACCACACCTCTCCTCCTTCCTAGGGAGTGGGTCAGTGATGGCCCATGCTGGGGAAAGGACAACTCAGTCTGCAGGTGAGGGTCAAGTGATACCAGCTGGGGACTGGAGGGCTGCAGGATGGGCCAGGGAGAGTTTAGGGCCTAAAATCAGGACCTGCACTTGGTCCTGTCTTTGAGGAGCTGTGGAGGGGACTCCTGAGGAGGAGGAAGAGTGCAGAAGACAGAGGGCTGGTGCACAGGTAGAGTGGCTTTCGGAAGATGATGTAAAAGCACAAAAGAGGAAGCCCATTTCCTTATTTTTAGTGCATTTGCATTCAGGATCTCCCTAGCTGAGAGCTGGCCAAGTTCATTGCGATGGGCATTTTCTCTTGCAGGGGCCTGTTAATGTATCCCATTATAGCCATGCCTCTCCTTTCTGTAAAGGTACTTAACATACATCTAAATTCTGCCTCTTTTAAAGCTGAGCCATGGAAAAGGCCCACTGAATTATGGGGTTGGGACCCTTCTTTCCACTCCCTCCCCCCAAATTCCTCTAACCTTACTTGTCACAGAATCATTATCACCTGTCTGCAGTAGCCCATTAACTAAAGAGCATATTAGCATAGATGGCTTTCTCAGATGTACATCTTCAGGGTGCAATTCCACACAACCCTGGGCCTTAAGGGGGTGATCACGAAGGTTCATTTTTGTGGAAGGCAGCGTGGTCTCCTAGAAAGGAACAGGACCCCAGGTTCTGGTTCTCATTTTGCCATTTCTCATCTATTCATTCATGTAAAAGGTTTGCCCTCATATTTCCTAAAGGCAGGAATCGACCCTGCCCTTAAGGATTCTTAATATTCTGCAGGAATGACATGATAGTCATACGGAGACTTATTTTAGTGTATCCATGTATTCAATTAAATGAATTTGTATTTCAGTCTGGGGTAAATCAAGAAGTCTTCATGGAAAAGTTAGCATTTGGAGAATGAAAAGGGACTGAACAACTCTTGGGGCATCGTCTGTAACATGTAACTTATTCTTTCTGTGTCACAGCTTCTGACCAGATCTGCAGATGGAGAAGCTCGCTTCTAGGCATGCGAATCGACTTTTAGTAAGTAACTTTCATGAGGCAGGGGCTGAGTTGCACACTAGGGTGTAACGATGCAGTGACTGGGACCTCTTGGTAAACAACCCCCAAGGCCATCACAACACGGAGCCATCTGCTTCAACCCCTGACTTACCCACACAGGCCCACATCTCTATTTCAGACCAAAATCAGCACTTCTGTTGCCTCCTTCCCGGGGGAATCACTGTTGGTCAGATTCTACCGCTGACTTGTTTCTATCTTTGACACGTGTGCAGTGCTCATGCACAGTCTTGAGGTGTTGCACAAACGTGATTAACACCATCATGTCTGGTAAGACAAAAAGCAGAGTATGGAACTTTCTAGCACAAAAAGTGCTGGGATGATGGAAAGAATCAAAGTAAGAATCTTGAAAATAAATTGTAGTGAAGAAATTACAGATGTTGTGGTGTGCGTGGGATGATTTGACTGTAGAGGTACCTCCAAAGGGCAAAATGCACACCATGAAGTATATGCAAAAAAAAAAAAAGGCTGAATGTGTGCAATTGTCAATCTCCAGAAAAAGCAATCATAGTGACAATGGCAGAGCACCTACAGCTTGCCAGGCAATTTCTAAGTGCTCTGTATACACATTAACATGCCTGTTTCTCACAAAAATCCTCGGGAGGTGGGGATCGCTATTAGCATTAGCTCCATTTTACAGATGGGGAAACTGCGCCTCAGAGTTGTTACACAACTTACCCAAGGTTAGGGAAAAGCATCCCCTAGCAACCAATAAATAGGCACAATTAAACGTGTGTTGAGTATGTATTATGTGCCAGCGGCTGTTCTAAGGGCCATCGATCCACCTATTTCCATATAAGTTCATTTCATACTTACCGTGGCCCTATGAGGTAGGCTCTAATTGTGCCCCTTGTCCTGACGTGGAGAGAGGTGAAGTGACATGGTCAAGGAGGCAAAGCTGAGAAGTGAATCCAGCCTTCCCAATTCCAAAGCCTTCCCTTGCACAGGAGAACATTAAGGCAATGCAGTGTTTATGGAGAGAAGGGGACCAAGCTGAGAAATGCTTGAGGCAAAACCCAAATGGCTTTGTGGCTGAGGGTGCAAAACAGGGAGAAGCTGAGATTTCTCTAGGATTTCTTCCAGCTTCCCCTCTATGATTCAAAGGAGGATAGCAGATGTGGGGGCCTTGGTGAGCTGTCTGAGCATTTGAAGCAAAAATTGAACTGGCATGGCGATGTGAATGCTGGCTCTGGTGTGCAACCAACTTCTGACTTCAGGCAAATTATTTTTACCTCAATAAGTCTGTTTCATCATCTGGAAAATGGAGGAAATAAGATCTGCTCTCCACTTACTTCACTTCAGTGTTTTTCAGATAAAAGACTGAATTATGCAGAACAGCATGTCTCAGCCACTGGGGTCGGGGAGTGGGGAGAGCACAGGTGTGAATGACTGACATCTGCAAATTCATTTATTCCCTCACTCATTCGGGTATGGGATCATAGACTCTTACAGCTGGCAGCCTTAGAAGCTCACTCCATCACCTCCCCAATGCAGGAATCCCACCCAAAATCTCCCTGAGTGTTCCGTTGCACAAACACCTCTAATGATGGCTACATACTGACTTCTCAAGGAATGTTCTTTCCATTGTTAAAAAAGAAAAAAAAAACTGTCAGTGGAGGAAGTTATCCTTCCATTGAACTGAAGGTCATCTCTTAGTAGCTTCCTCCTATTGTTCTTATTTTATTCATTAAAAAAAGTTCATTTCAAAATGCAACATTTGGTGATCCACTGGCCATGTAGTAGACGCTGTGGAGGACCCAAGGGAAACAGCCATTGACATTGCCATTGAAGAGCTTCTAATGTGGCTAAAGATATAACATGAAAGCTCCTAAAGACCTGCACAGCAAACGAAAAAAATAAGAGTTATCAGAAAACTGAGCCCTGTAGGAGCCGCACGGGAGGTACAAAAGTAAGTGCCAGAGGGACTCAACAGAGGAAGAGGATCCAGTGTGGACTGAGTGGTCAGGAAGACCTGCCATAGGGGGGCTTTTGGGGGATCCTTAACAGAAGAGTATCATTTGACCAGGTAGGGGAAAGGAGATCATCCAGGCCTGGGGAAACAGTAGGAGCAACGTTCAGCGACAAGACAGCACAGAGGCAGTACAGAATTTCAGTACTTCAGTACAGTACTTCAGAATTACTGTGTGAGGCAAAGGATCGGACCCAAATTTCTCTCCGGATTTATGTACGAGAGCAAGTTAACATCCCAGTCGTGAGGAGCCTGAAATGGCAGCTCCGAGGACTTTATGACTGAGTGAAATGTGATGTGCCCAGTGGTTACAGTCTGGAAACTGAGAGTCATACTGGCTTCCATGAATCTCTGTCTTCACCTCTTGGAGCCGGTGGCCCATGCAACTTCTCTAACATCTGCAAGCCTTAGTTTTTCATCCGTAAAATGGAGTCAATAGTGACTTCTTACTCATAGGAATGTAGTGAGGATAAGGTGAGATATGGGGGTCAGGTGAGATGCTGAGCAGGTGAATGTGAGCTGCTATTGTTCTTGTTGATGCTTTGGTGGTTTTACCTAAACTCTCAGAAATGTGGAACCACTAATCCTCTATAAGCCTCAGGTTAGCATAGTTTTCTTCCTGGGAAAAGCCATTTATCTTACTAAGACCCAAACTGGCAGACAGACTGTTCTCTTTTGATTGTTCGGATCCTTTTCTGGCAGAAGACAGCAATGACCCCAAAAATGGCCCAGAGGCCTCTTTGCTAAAGGAAAGAGAGGGAAACCAGCAGACCAGAGGGAAAAATGTCGGTGTTAATCTCAGCTCTGTCACTGACCTTGGGTGAGCCCCCCTACCCTTTCTTGCCCCGTTTTCCTTACCTGTCACGTGAGGGGCTCTGTCCTGGCAATCACTGACATCTGTTTCCTTTTCACTCTGGGGCTGGGATACGCAGTCTATGAATAATTGTGGCTTTCCTCTATATGAAGTGTAATCATTATTCAAATTAACTTTTGTATTTGTCTAGCACTTTTTACACTTCATGGAGCTTCCACATCCATCATCTCACCTGTGGCTTGTCACAGCCCTCTGACAAAACCAGAGAAACTGCTTTTGTATCTCCTGACACATAGGGAAACTGAGGTCTAGAGCAGAGAAGTGTCTGGCCAACCAACCCAGAGCCTCCAAGTCTCTGGATTTGTGCTTCTCATCTCTGGGCTGATTTCATCCCAGGGAAATCTTTAAAAAATAAATAAATAAAACCACCCCCAAACATCTTATGTTTTAAGTTGAATGTTGTTTTTCTGTTTCCAAACTGTCAGCACAGAGCCCAACGCGGGGCTTGAACTCACAGACCGTGAGATCATGAATCATGACCTGAGCCGAAGTCAGCCGCTCAACCGACTGAGCCACCCAGGCGCCCCACCTTTTCTTTTTTTAATTGAAGCTGCCAAAATTTCAGGTTGCTTGCAGTACAGATATTAATTTGACTAATGAGACTTGGAACTATGTGATCCCATTTTCCCGTTCGTACCACACTGTAGAAATTAAAGAAACATGCAGAGATTGGAGTGACAAAGAAGTATCAGATATTTCTCCCTGAGGAAAATCTTGATAAAGGCTGAGGTCTCTGGGTGGGTGAGAAGTTTGGACAGATACATGTATCCGCCGAAGCTGGTTGAGTTAAACTTGAAAACATACTTGAATATTCAAAATATCAACACTTGAGGGACATCTGGGTGACTCAACTGGTTAGGTGGCCAACTCTTGATTCTGGCTCAGGTCATAATCTCGAGGTTTGCGAGATCGAGCCCTGCATCAGGCTCTGGGCTGACAGTGAGGAGCCTGATTGGGATTTTCTCTCTCTGTCTCTTTCTCTCTCTGCCCCTCTCCCCACTCACACTGTCTCATTCTCTCTCAAAATAAATAAATAAACTTAAAAAAATATCAACACTTGAAACATGGGGTTTTCAAGTACAAAGAAAAAGTGCATGGACTAGGTTTTCAGTTGTGTCTTTGTCACTTACTAGGTGTGTGATATGGGAAATGTCATTTAAACTTTCGGAGCCTTAGTTTTTTGTTTTTGTTTTGTTTTGTTTTGTTTGTGGGTTTGTTTGTTTGTTTTTCTTTGGAGACTGAGGGGTTTTTTAAAATCTTTTAAGTGGCAATACTAATAGCATCTAACTCATAGGATTGGATTGAAGTTTGAATAAGGCAATCAGTATAGACTATCCTTTGTAATGTTTGGTGCATACTAAGAGCTCAGAAAGGTTAGTTGCCATTAATATGAGCTTAGGACCTAGAAGCCCATGTTTCCAAGATGTGCTTATATGTTGAAGTCCTCAGGCCCTTTACATCTCAGCCCAGCTCCTCAGCAGAACTTCTGACCTACCTATCTCCCATTCAACATCTTTTTCTGAAAGTCTTACAAGCACATTGGTCTCAACAGATCCCAAAGGGCTCTAATGATCTTCCTCCAAAACCAGCTTCTCCCCCAGGCTCCCCTGTCTCAATCAACAGCATACATACCATCCAACTATTCAGCCAAAAAAGCTGGAAACATTCCCAGGTCTTCCCTCTCTCTCCTGCCCTACAATCCCATTAATTCCACCTCCTCAGCATGTCTCAACTCTGTCCATTTCCTCCTAACATCCATTGCCATCACACTAGCTTGAGAATCACCATGTCTCCCTTGAAACACCCCCACCATCTCTCCCCATCATTTCTGGCTTGTCTCTAATCCACTTTTCACAATCAGTCACATGCACTTTTGAAGTCAGTCCCGGGCTGCTTATTGGGATCTGTGCAGTTCCCCTACACACTGATAAATTTCTGACCACGGTCCTGTGCATCTCCACATGATCCACAATCTGTTCTGGCCTCCCCACTGTACTTGCAGCTCAGGGCTCTGGATGGTTTTCATTTTTATCAATATGCTTTATATTTTATTTTGTAGGAAAATTGAATATATGGTACAGGGAGATCCCATACATACCCTCTCCCCACATCTTCCTCTATCAGTAGTGGGGTAAATTTGTTAAAATTAATGAACTAATATTGATACATTATTATTAACTGAAGTCCATAACACAAAGTTAACTTTCCATTGAACAACTCCATGGGTTTGACAAAGATGGAGTGCCATGTAACCACTGTCACAGTCTCCTGCAGAATAGTTTTGCTGTCCCCAAACGTCCCTGTGCTCCACTTACTCATGTCGCCTCTCCTCCTCTAAATCTTTTTCCTGTTGCTATAGTCTTTCTTTTTCCAGAATGCCATACATTCTGAAAGCCATACAAGTGGAATAATATAGTACATAGCTGTTTTAGATTGACTTCTTTCACTTAGCAGTGTGCATTTAAGGCTTCTTCCTGTAGTTTTGTTACTTGATAGCTCGTTTCTTTTTATTGCTGAATAATATTACATTATATGGCTGAATAATATTACATTATATGGCTATAACTTGATTTGTGTAGCCATTCACCTGCTAAAGGACATCTTAGTTGCTTCAGTTGCTTAGTTGATGATTATGAATAAAGCTGGTATAAACATTTGTGCGCAGGTTTCTATGTGGACGTAAGTTTTCAATTCTTTTCGGGAAATCCTTAGGAATGCAATTGCTGGAGTGTCTATTGTTAACTCTGTAAGAAATCACCACACTGTCTTCCAAAGTGGCTGTTCTATTTTGCATTCTCATCAGCAGTGAATGAGCATTCCTGTTGCTCCCCATCCTTGTGAACGTTTGGTGTTGTCGATGTTCTGAATTTTAGCCATTTTAATAGATATGCCAGAGGTATCTCGTTGTTGCTTTAATTTGTAATTCCCTGATGACTTATGACGTTGAGCATGTTTTCATACACTCAGTTGTCATTTATATATCTCTTTGATGGGGTATCTGTTCAGTTGAAAAGACTATCCTTTCCACATTGTACTGTCTTTGCTCCTTTGTCAAAAATCAGTTGACTCTAATTGTATGGGTCCATTTTTCGGCTCTTTATTCTGTTCCATTGGTCTGTCTGTTCTTTCCCCAATACCACACTGTCTTGATTACTGTAGTTCTACAGTAAGTCTTGAAGTTGGATAATGTCTGTCTTTTGTTATCCTTTGTTCTGGGGTTTTGACAGCCCTAGGGTATACCTGTCAGCCTCCAAGGTTGATTCCTAAAGGATTCTTGATAAGCCTCACAAATGTAAGAGGGGTGGGGTCATAAGCAAACATGCTCATCCAAGTCCCTTTCTCCAAACCCCCAAGTTTCTTACCATAACTTATTCAGACTCTACAAGTCAGGCCCTGGCTTCCTCCCTGAACTCATCATTCTCCTCTTTCCCTCTAGCACATTCTGTCCTAGCTACACTTGCTCCACACTGTGGGTCATACGTGCCATGCTCTAGCTGGCTTGTGGTCTGTGCTTCAGTGTCCCCTCTATCAGGGGCACCCTTCTTTCAGACTATGACATGGCTCAGTCACTTCATGTAGGCTCCTGTTCCAATGAGACTTCTGCAGATGTCTCCCCTGGCACCTGTAGCCAACTCCCTTGCTCTCTGTTCTCTCTTCCTACACTTACCATTATCTGTGTATTGTCTACCGCAGGGCCCTTGAATATAAGCTCTGTAAGGGTGGTTGGATGTCTTGTTCACCTCTGCATCTTCAGTGCCAAGACCAGTGCCTGGCACATCACAGGTGCTCAGAAAATATTTGTTAAAAGATTCAATGCACTAATAATCCTGGCAGTGCTGGTTACATGCTTGATATGAACCACGTCTCTTGGAATCATTTCTACATTTTATTTCTAGCATTTCCCAAATAATTTTGATTCTAGGATAGAAATAATTACCGTGAGATTGTCAGAGGACCTAGCACAGACCTGGGCACACACTGAGGACACAATGACATTTGTGCATGGATGGAGCTCTGCTGGACCTTTGCTTTTAGGTTGTGCCTTAGAGCTGAATACAGTATATGCAATATCTGCACAGAGCCTATACGAGTAGGAGTTCCAGCAGCATTTGATAGGATATTTGATAGTGTACTAATTTTTCTCGGCTGCTTTTAATTTTAATTCCTTCTAACCTTTTCTTCTCGTTCACAGTCCCACTGTGGTGCCTGTGAGCTGATGTCTTCATCAAAGCAGACATCGCTGGTGAACATTCTGGGATGACCCTAACTCTCCCTCAGGAGCCTGCTACTAATTCCACCCATTACAACATGCATGGAGAGTTACCATTTTCCTTCCAACACACTCTACCAAGCACTTGTTTGTGTCTTATTTTGTTGTCTGCTGTATTGAGTAATTACCCAATTAAAAAAAGTTCCTAAAGGTCCTCACATTCTTCCTTTTCCCCAAATCCTCTTGATCTAACTAGAAAACTTTTAGTTTCACCTAAGTCTGAATTTTAGGAACATAAGATAACTTAGACCCACTCTTTTGATCTACTTCACTCTTGCATGTAGGAGGGACGGATTGCAGTGGCTCAAGGGGTTAGAAATGGTGCTATTTCCACAGGGCAGAAATTTCTAACTGACTCAGCCAAGGGTTTTGAGAACCAGAGAGTCATATAAAATCAGCCTTTCTGGGGCATCATAAATTCAAACATCAGACACACCAAGTCAAAGCCCCAAGTCCAGGGTACCAGAATCAGAGACGAGGATAGTGTCTCAAAGCCAAGAGCTGACAGCTCGGCTTTGATGGGAAGAAATGCAGAGGAGGTTGGATGGGATTTGGAATGTTCTCAGTGGCCGAAGCCTCATGAGGAGAGACAGGTAGGCCAAGAGCAGGGAGAATAATCACTTCTTTGGGAGGACTTTTGATATATCTGTGTGACCACAACTGTCACATGGGCATTCAAATCTTGATATAGAGTTTATGAAGGATTTTAACATGTGCTATTGTGTGTGACCAGTTCTGCTAGTTAGAAATGATTATATTTTCTCATTATTATTGCTTAGAAAACTAAAGGATAGAGAAGTTATATGACTTGCCCAAAGTTACAAGCTAGGAAATAGTTGAGACAGGATTCAAGCAGAGTTGTATCTAATTTAGAAGTTCTTTTTATTTATTCTATAGATACTTACTCAGTACTTACCATATGCCAGACACCATTCTAGAGGCTTAGGAAATATCAGAAAATCAGAAGGACAAGCACCTACCCTTCTGGGTCTTACATTCTCTCCGTTATAACTACATCATGCAGACCTTCTTGGTAGGCTCTTGATCTAACGGGTACAGGGTGGTTGTACCCAGTGCAATAATACAGCATATCTGTTTATGAAAGAGGCATTTTCCAACCACAATTAATAAGAAGAAGAACAAGCATTTATTAAAGATGTATTATGTGTCGAGCATTGCAAGAAGTGTTTTCTGTGCATTATCAAATTTATCTTCACAAGCACCCTCTGAGGCAGGTACTATTGTTCCCATTTTAAAGATGGAGAGATTGAGGCTTGAGGATTTTTTTTTTTTACATGATTCACACAGCTAGTCATATTACAGCTGGATTTGGATCCAGGAGAGTCTGACTCCAAAGCTCATGCCCTTTATCATAGCACCTCACTGTTAGCGGTTTTGTTGCTTGACAAAAAAAGAAGGAAAAAAAAAGAAGTGGTCAGAGATATACTCAAAAGGGGGGGGGGTACCATTTTGATTGGATGTCAGCAGGAGCTGCGCTTTTCTTTTTTCTCACCCACATCGATAGGACGGCGTTTCTGCAGGATTTCCAGCAACTGTGGACTATGGTCCCTCTCCTGATAAGGTCTTGTGAGATTAAAACAATTAAAAATCAAAATGACTCTCAGTGACCTTTGTTAAAGTACTCACAAAAGAGGGCTCAAATGTATTTTTAAAAAAGTAAATAGGGGCACCTGGGGGCACTGTATCATAGTCAGTTAAGCATCTGACTCTTGATTTCAGCTCAGGTCATGTTCTCACAGTTCATGAGCTCAAGCCCTGCATCAGGCTCTGTGCTGACAGTGCAGAGCCTGCTTGGGATTCTCTCTCTCCCTCTCTCTCTGTCTCCCCACCGCCAAAAAAAGATAAACATTAAAAAAAATAATAGGGCGCCTCAGTGGCTCAGTCAGTTAAGCATCTGACTTTGGCTCAGGTCATGACCTCTCAGTTTGTGGGTTTTTGCCCTGCATTGGGCTCTGTGCTGACAGCTCTACCCCTCTCTCTACCCCTCTCTTGTTCTCTCTCTCTCTCTCTCTCAAAAATAAATAAATAAACATTAAAAAAAAACAGTAAAAGGCACCTTGGTGGCTCAGTTGGTTAGACGTCTGACTTCGGCTCAGGTCATGATCTCAGGTTGTGAGAGTTAGAGCCCCATGTCAGGTTCTGTGCTGACAGTTCAGAGCCTGCAGCCTGCTTCGGATTCTGTGTCTCCCTTTCTCTCTGTCCCTCCCCCACTCATGCTGTGTCTCTCAAAAATGAAGAAATGTTAAAAAAAAATTTAATAATAAAAAATAGAAAAGCAAATGTAAAAAGATTTCAAAAATAAATAAAATATTTAACAATAATAATCCAGGACTAAACTCCAAATTCTATAAGCAAAACAAGAAAGTTGTGGAGAAACATTCATGGAGACAGAAGCTTGCTCCTGTCTTCATTGTATAGGGAAGTAAACAGGATCTCATTGTTGAAGGTGATAATAAGAAAAGTTAATTTTGAGTATTTTTTTAATGCACAAAGGGTTTGACATTAAAGACACGCTATCTCCTCTTCTCAAAGTCCCACTAAAGGAAAAATGTCCCACACGATGATCAGGATGGGAGAAGGCTCCTTAGCAGCGGGAAGAATGGAGGGAAGGCAGAAGGAAGAAGTGGCAGCTAATCACACTGTGTCAGACTCGCTTTATGGCCCTGCATATTGTTAATTTTAGCAAGTATTTTTTTTCCTGTATCCCCTTTAAAAAGTAGGTATTTGCAGTTTCTAAATGCATGTTTTGTATGTTTCATTATTTCTAAAATTAAGTAAGTACCTGTTATTTCTAAATTATCATAGTAGGAGCTGTGGGGAAAGAGCTTTATTTGAAAGCAGTGGTGCCTATTTTTAAAGAGCTTAGAGCACAGCTCCCATCGCAATTTGAAAAAAAATAGGTTTATGTAGGCAATAAAACCACCTGTAATCTCATGGTAACCTAATAAAAACATTAACATTTTATTTTACTTATTTTAGTCCCCCCTCACCCCAAATACCTATTACTCATCTAAATCATGTCACTCGGGCAAACTGAGACACTGCCTTCCCCCACTCTGTTAGATACCTTTGCTCTTTCTTTCTACACCCACTCCCCTTAACCCTATTCTGTGTCCTGGGAATCTGGCTGGCATGGACACATCAACACTTTCTCCTTCCTCTGGCATCCAGTTGGCATTTGGCTAATGGGAAATCCCAGCAGGGTTGCAGAAGGAAGGAGTAGAATGATATTGGGTTAATTTTTCTCCTTGCTCTCTTCCCGCAGGTTCACTGCAGGTAGACTTCATTTTTCAGTTGAAGATCAAAGCTCCTGTCAAGGAACTCCTGTCCATGTGACTTTCTCCTTCCAGGTGCCAGTAACTTTATCCTTCCATCCACCCTCCAGATTTAGGGGGTTGCCTCCACCCTGGGGTAATGTACTATGTGACTGTACTGCACTCTCCTCTCATCTTTGTAAGGAGTCTGTTTATCAAGCTTGTGTCAAATTAGTCTAACTAAAGCTTGCCATTTATCTCCTGTTGGGATCTTGATTAAAACAATAAATGGTATCGTATGAGGTCCCAGAATAGAGACCTTCAATATTGGGTCCTGGGATTGGGTTGCTCATATGTTTGACTAATGTAGGGATAACCTCCTTGCCGCGGGGAGGTGGGATGTGGGTAATCCATGGTAAGTGGAGACACGCATCATGATTAGGGTTTCATCAATAGTAGCATGGATAATGTGCAGGTGGGGGACATAAAGTGCCTGTGATACCTTATGGATATGGTGATAATTATCATAAATATTGTGAAATCACATGGCCTCCTCTGTTGGCTCTGGAAGGTATTCTTGGGGGAGAGGAGAATTTATAAGCTGTAAACACTGAACTGAGAACATGCTGGACACCTGGAAGCTTTCAGGCTGTGTTTGAAGAAGCCCTTCAGCTGCTATCATAGGGCAACTACAGTGAGGATGAGGCCACATGTCTTTGTAGCACCACTCATTATGCATCCGGTGCAATGCTACACCACAGAAAAGACTGTCATGGGAGAAAGTATGTGATCCCGAGTTGTGGGTTGAGTACATATGAGCAGGCAAGTATGAGACTGAGACTAAAACTTTAAATCCTTGAATTTCTCAAATTCCTCTGAGCTTCCTTTGGCTACAAGGCAGTTCTACCCATGCACCGCCTCTGACTCCCACCACCCACCCCCAGCCACCATCAACAGCAGCCTTACCATCAGAGGGGCAGCTGCGTCAGAAGCTGAAGTTGATTATCCCAGGGCTCATTCCCAGCACACCTCCCTGTCTCCAGGCCTGTCACCAGACCCAACAGAGCAAGAATTGAGGAGCAGAAGGCTATTCCTACAAGAAAGAACTTATTCACCAGAAGAATTTCAAGGCTGGGACAGCAGTGCGGGACTGAATTATAAGGGTGTTTGTGCAAGTAGGAGAGAATAGCAATTTCTAACGGGCCAAGTTCATGAACACTGGAGCATCCTTCTAGGATTTGGGACTTAATGTGTTGGTTAAGCCATGTACCTTGGGCACTCGTGTCTCCTAGATTGGATAATTGAAACTCAGACTCAAAGCATGTGAGTTAATGAGGTTTAAATACTGGAACTTCCTTGATATGTTTCAGAGAAGGGAGTCTGAAGGTTCAGGGAGACGGAAATGTGACAATGTGTCTACCCTGTGCCATCTCGTAGCCTGCCTCTAACCATATCCTCATAGGAGAGTCTGGAGACATGCCCTTCACCAAGGCATTAACACATTCACTAGTGAGAGGAGCAGAAGCATCCATAAAGCATGTTGTGTTGTCTGTATCCTGTGGGCTGGAGATTTGGGAACTGGATTTCCTGATCTTGATGGAGTTAATGGGATCCCACACAGCATAAGCTAGGTGGCAGCTCTTCACCATTAGACACAGAGTGGGTACAGGTAACAGGATAGACACAGGGATGGAGCGGTCACAAAAACACTCTCTCAGGGATCTCTGAAGTTGGTTAATTGACCACAATACCCCTAAACACAAAGTAATCTACTAGGGTGCTGCTTTATATATATAGTAAAAATTCTAAGACTACTGGCCAGAAATATGACTTGAGTCTCTGCAGTAAGGATTTTCAACTTTTTACTTAATCCCAAAACCAAAACCAATTCACATATCCACAATCTCTCAGCCATGGGTGAGACTGGCCCTCCTTGAAGAAGGATCCTGCTATGTTTCTCCACGTGTATAATGTGAATCTTCCTCATATATTTCTCCAAAGGGGACTGCAGCCACTTACTAAGGTGTTATGCACTGAAAGAAAAAGGATAATAGCTATGTTTTCCATGGTCATTAGATACTGGCTCCTAACTGATGCTAGTATCCAGAGACCCAAAATATCTCCATGGTCCACCCTTCAGGATGGGGTCTTATAGAGACGAAGTAATAGATGGGATCTTGGCTCTAGAAGGTCTCACACGGACCCAGTGGCCCAAACACCCACCTGTCATTTCTCCCCAATCCTGGAATATGTAGTGGGAATAAATATACAGAATTGTCAGAGTAAGTGCTATGATAGTTGAGAAGGTCAAGACCAAGTGAAAGGCCTTGTAACTAATGTGAATTGATAACTGTCCCCAGAACAAGACACATAAATCAGGAATTAGCACTTACAGAAAAGATTTGAGAGACTGCAGGAGTCATGATTCCTACCCAATTCCCATTTAACTCATCTGTTTGGCTGCTACAAAGGGCACTTATATCATGGAGTGTAACAGTTGGTTATCACAAATTTAGCCAAATGGTACTGCTACTACCAGCTATGATCCCAGAAGTATCATCTTTACTGGAGCAACCCAGCCCAATTCCTGGCACATGGAGCTATGACTTGGCAAATGCTTTTCGGCCCATCTCAATTAGTAAGCAAAATCAGAATCATCCTGTGTGTACAATAAAGCAGTATATGACCATCTTGATCCAGAGCCATGTGAGCTCTCTTGGTGTTTGTCACTGTAGTCTGGAGGGGCCATGATTATTCTCATAACCTACTAAATATCACCCTGGTCTGTTACATTGGTGACATTATGCTAATTGGTTGTGGTTAGCAGGAAAGAGCAAACACCCCATATACCTTAAGATATATCCATGTCAGAAGATACTGGGCAAATCCTGTTAAATTTCAGATGCCTAGCACATTGATGAAGCTTCTAGGGTCCAATGGTCTGTGCTTATCAGCATTATGCCATTGAAATCACAGCCTGTTTGCTGTGCCTTTCATCTTCCACCGCGAAGAAAGAAGTGCAGCACTTGCAGGCCTCTTTGTGTGTTGTAGACAACATGCATCATATTTGGTCATGCTCCTCTGACCTGTTTATTGAGTAACTCATAATGATGACAGCTTTGAGTGGAGCTTAGAGCATAATAATGCTCTGTAACAAGTCCAGTCTGTGATGTAAAGCATTACAAAGCTTTGTGATGCTGCAGGCCCAATGGTATTGAAAACATGTATAGCAAACAGAGATCCTGCCTGAAGCCTCTGGCAAGCCCCAAAAGGTGCTTGACTCCTAGTGTTTGTAATGAGGACTTCTTCTGTGACAATTATTCTCTATTCGAAAAGCATTTACTGGACCCTGGTAGAAACTGAATGTCTAGCCATCAGACACCAAGAGACTATGAGACCTGAGCTGCTCATCATGACCTTGATGTTATTTGATACATCGAAGCATAAAATTGGCACATACAGCAGCCTTGCATTATAAAGTATAAATGGGATATACAGAACGGGGCCCCGATTGTCTGGGAGATACAAATAAGCTGCACTAACAGATGGTAAGACTCCCCTAGAGTCTCATCTACTGCTTTGCTACCTCTTCCTCAACTCACACCTCTGGCTTCATGAGACATTTCCTATTGCCAGTTAATGGAGGAAGAAAAAGTATGAGCCTGGTTTAATGATGGATCTGCAAAGTATGAGAGTACACACTGGAAGTGGATGGCAGCTGCATTTCCCCCAAGCTGGGATGTCACTGAAAGAAAGAAATGAAGGAGACTAATCCAATGGGAACAGCCTCAGGCACTACATCTGGTTGTCCAATTCATGGGGAAGGAAAGATGGTCTGAGCTGCAGATATACACCACCGACACATGAGCAATGGCTAATGGGTTGGCTGGCTGCTTTAGGGAAAGAACAAGATTGGAAGACAGGAGACAAAGAGATCTGTAAGGAAGAGATGAACTGGAACCTAGAATCGGTAAAGAGAGTGAAGACACTTATATCCTACATTGATTCCTATCTGAGGGCATCCATTGCAGAGGAAGCTCTTACAAACCTAGACAAGAACAAGTGTCTTGTGGATGTCAGTCCCTACATACCCTTGGGCTTGCTCAGTGGGCCCATGTATGAAGTGGGCATGACAGCAGAGATGGAGGTTATGCATGGTCTCAGCATCATGGACTCCCCCTCATCCATGCTGGCCTGGCTGTGCCATGCTAGGTGCCTACCTTGTCAAGACCGGAGGCCAACTCTAGGCTCCAGATATGGCACCATTCCAGGGAGAAGCGGCCAACTCTCTGTTAAAATACCATATCATTGAACCACTCCTCTAACAGATAGGGAAACCCTCTGTTCTAATAGGGATAGGCACAAATTCTGAGGGTGGATTAACCTTCCCAGCTTAAACTGCTCTTTAGCAACAGTGCTGTTAGTTCAAAAATACATTATGCTTTATCCATACTGTGATATCTGAAACACCATCTCTGTGGACCGAGAAACTCGCTTTACAGCAAAGAAAGTACAGTCGTGGACTCATATCCATGGTCTTCACTGACCTTACCAGTCCCTTCACTACTCAGAAGAATTGGCTTGACAATATGAGGGGATGGTTATGAAGGTCCCATGTATGGCGCCACGTGGGAGCCACACCTTGGGTGCCAGTGAGAACCACCACAACCCAGGAAATGAGAATCACTACAACCCAGCCAATGAGAACCAACACAACTCAGCTAATGAAAAGTTGCCACACCCCCAAACCCTCCCTTTCCTCCAATGGACTTTCATTTCAAACAGCCCCTTCCAGCTCCCTTCTTTTATCTTTAAAGGTAAGGCCCACTCAGTGTTCTTAAGACTTGCCTATGGTTGGGCATGTTTTGCATGACCTGTATTATAATTATCCTGCTACTCCTGAATAAACTCATTTTGCTGGTAAATTAACTCACTATTTTTATTTCCAAGGTTGATAGGGAGAAGGGGAATGATATTAGAATATTTATTCTCCTGGATCACTCCACGGAGACTGACTTTAGGATGACTGTGTTCCTTGGTTTAATGAAGTCATAGCTCCTATCAAGATGGACCTCTCCATACTACTTTCCTTGCCCCTTTCCCACACCTTATTAGACTTAGAGGTAGCAAGAGCTCTGTTACTAGCTCCTTATCATAAGTTTTCCTATACTCTGTCCATGCCTTTGTAAATAGTTTCCTTCTTGAACCTGTCTCAAGTCATTATTTTTTTAAAAAATTTTTTAAATCTTTATTCACTTTTGAGAGGCAGAGAGAGAGCATGAGCGGGGGAGGGGCAGAGAGAGAGGGGGACACAGAATCCGAAGCAGGCTCCAGGCTCTCAGCTGTCAGCACAGAGCCCAACGAGGGGCTCGAACTCACAGACTGCGAGATCATGACGCTCAACGGACTGAGCCTCCCAGGTGCCCCTCAAGTCATTCTAATGTAAACTCATCGCCCATTTCCTTCCAGAACCATGACTGATTTACCTACCAACACCCTACAAGCATGGGTGAATATATCATAATTAACTCCATTTCCTCCTTGTCGTTAATGTTACTTATAATTATTATTTTGAAGTATGCTGCAGAGAGCCTCTCGCTAATGTGTCTTCTGTGTCTCTTCTTGATCTAACATTTCAACATATTTTTAGCTTAGATTCTGAAAATTGAAATGCCCCTTAAAAATTATCTGAAGTCTTTTCAAGTGTCTTAGTACAAATTATGAAAATGTTTTGTGAAAGCATTACATAAATTCATACCATGCAGTAGATAAGTGTGATCATTTTTTATACTTTTACCAATATTGAATATTTGTATTTAAAAATAATTTTGCCAATTCTGTCTTACAATCCATACTTGATTTCTAAAAATTTACCATTCTCTTAATTGCTAGTGAGCTTGTATCTTTCCCCACATTTGTTTATCAGATATATTTTCCTCATATGTGAATTTTCTGCCTTCTCCCATTTATTGAGCTAGCTAGTAGTGTTATTTTATATTGATTGATATGAGCCATTTATAGGAAAAATTAATACTTTGTTAATATTTGCTGCAACTGTTATTTCAGGTCTGATTTTAGCTTTTGTATGTCTGTGTGTCAGGATTTTAAAAATTAAATTGTAAGTGGTTGAATCTGTTAATCCTCTTTGTGCTTTATTCTATTGGTCTAAGCTTAGAAAGTTCTTACTCCTCTGGGGATTTAATTCTTATTCACTCTTCTTTTTTCTCTAGTTTTTCTGAGATTTGATATTTTTATATTTAATTATTTAACCCATCTGGAATTGATTTCTCTGCATGATGTTAAGTAAGGGCCTAAAATTGATTTTTTCCTCCTAAATTGCTACCCAGGGGTCCCAGCACCATTTGCTAAATAATCCTTCCTTTTCTTATTGATGTGTGATGTCTCCTTTATCATATATTAAATTCTCACACATACTTTAATCTATTTCTGGACTATCTATATTGTTTCACTGGTCTATCTATTCCTAAGTATTGTAGTAAAAAAGGACTTCTTTAGATATGCTTGGGGTAAGAAGATATGCAAGGAAGAAACAGGCTGGTTATTTGGGATCAGCTGCAAAATTTTGATGCAATGATGAAGAAAAATCATACTCTTTATTTTTTCCTGTTTCTCTTTTCTTTCAGAAAAACACTTCATTAAAAAAGAAAGGTCAAATTTTAGTCAACAGGGTATTAGCAGTTAAAAATGGGTGCAAATTATTAAAAAAAAGAATAAAAAATTTCATTTACTTTTTTAAATGAGCACAAGTCTCCTGGCCTCATAAGCAAGTTACTGGTGTCTTCCATGGTCCAGGAATTGCGTCTGAACTTAAATCCATGATCTCATTTAATCCTCAAATAATTTCTTTGTGGGACACATGTTGTTATCTCCATGTGTCGTGTCCCCAGGATTTCTTAGGCTTCAGTAACCCAACCATGATTCCAAACAGACACCCACTAACAGAGACAGAATGCACTCTTTCTCTGGCTTCATCCTCGACTGTAATGTAGGAGCCATAGTACTCTCCACATTCTTTACAAATAAGTCAGTGGAGTCCAGTGGTGTCCTCTGTCCAGTGGTGTTCTCTGTGATTAGTTGTCTCATCACCAAGTGGCATCTTACAACTTACCTCCTGTCCTGCTCCAACAATCTTGCTAATGCTCCACCAAGACAGCATCAATTCTGCTAAAACTTGCCAATACCCAGCCAAGGCTGCTGGTGCCCCATGTTGAAGGGAATAGAGCAGGGCTGGAAGAGGCAAGATGAGGGAACTTCAGCAGAAAGAGGATAACTAGGCTCCATCAAGGAACTGATCAGGATATGCAAGGAGCAAAGACAGAACATAGGTTATGGTGTTAGTAAGGTTAGGAAGATAATTATGGAGTTGTTTACCTATAACCACAGGATGCTGAGTAATAGTTCCCATAAACCTGGAGGAAGTCATCAGGGCCTAGGTGACCATCTCCCTCTGTATCTCTGTCCTATTTAATCTTTTCCTCAATGAATTGAAGAAGGCACATTCATCATGTCTGAAATTAACACTGGAAGTGTAACATTGGAAGTAAACATAGGGTGATATAATAGGAACCCAAATCATTCTCAGTGGATTGGTTAGTGGACCCATATAACTGACTTGGAATATCATAGGCTGCTCAAGTCCTGGATGAGGACAGTAGTCCAGCGATGTGTTCGAGAAAGGCTAGGTGTTAACTGAGTGTGACTTCAGCATGGCTGCTCAAATCTTAGCTGTCCTATCTTCCAGTTTGCTTCTTTTCCCCACCACGTTCTGTGTCACACAAATTATCTCCTTGAGAAGTCTTTACTTGGTATGGTAGGCAGACTTCTAAGTTGACCCCCAATGACTTCTCCCACATACAATTCCCTCCTCTGTGAATATGGTGAGATATCACCATGCTAGGTTATAAGACAAAAGACATTTTGCAAATGTAATTAAGGTTACAAAGTTGACTTTGAGATAGATTGGGTGGGCCTAACATAATCACATGAGCTCTTTGAAAGCAGAGTTTTCTCTGGCTTGTGGTATAAGAGGAAATCAGACAGATTTAAAATGTGAGAAGGACTTGACACAATGTGGCTGGTTTGGAGATGGAGGGGCTATGTGAGAAGGGATGTTGGCAGCCTCTAGGAGCAGAGAGTGGTCCTGACAGCAAAGAAATGGGAGCCTCAGCCCTGCAACCAAAGGAACTGAACACTCCCAACAATCTAGATGAGTTTGGAAGTGGATTCTTCCATAGTGTCTCTAGATATCTGCCTGGCCCAGTTGGCATTATCATTTCAACCTTGTGATATCCTAAGCAGAGAGCCCAGCTAAGCACATCCAGACTACTGAACCACAAAACTTTGAGTTAACAAGTGGGCATTGTTTTCAGTTGCTACGTTTTTGGTAATTTGTTATAAAAAGCCATAGGAAATGAAGACACTTGGTTAACGTGCCTTGATTCATGATAACAAAACAAAAACAACAATAATAGTAATGTATTGCAAGCTTGCTATGCATTGAGCACTTTATAGGATTCCTCTCAATGAACCCTTAGCTCAACTCTATGACCTAGTTTACAAATTGCTCAAAGTGACCTGCTAATTAGTAGAGCCAGGATTTGAACTCAGCTGAACCCTTCCATTCAATTATAAAATGATCCTACTCTCCACGCTTCCTGGCTTGGTTCATCAACATGCCCCTGGCCTGCAATCTCTTTGCATGATTCTCAGATACAGACGCCACGCTCTACATATCATCATCCACAGTCTAAGGAGTTATTCCCCAAATAACCCTTCAAAGCTTCTCTGGCTACTCGAACCCTTGGATCTATTTCCTCTTTATTTCCTTAGTACCAGTTATTACCACCATTTTATTTGGCATTTAGTGCCAAATTGGCCAAAGTGGCATTTAGTGCAGCATTATGAGAATTTCCCCCATATTTTATTCCCTGTCTTTCTACTCCCAGTAGAATATAAGCCCAATGAGAGAAGCAACATTTCTGTTTGGGTCACTGCTATAGGTCCCAAGAACCTAGAATACTTGCTAACTCATTGGAGATACTCAATGCATTTTTGTTAAATGAATGAATAAACTTAGACACTTTTCATTCTCTCCTTCAAATTATGGTGATCTGATCCATTTAAAATCAACTTTTTCCAGAGTTCTCTCTGCATGGCCTTCTGCTCTCTATTATACTTGAGCTTCTTGGAATTCATGCAGAAGATGAAATGTTGGTGTTTTCCCTTGAACATATAGCCATTAGTGCTCTAGCTGTGGAAGGGAAATACTATTTATTGATTAACTGCTTTGTTCCTGGTCTTTACCAGGTATTTTACATGTATGCATTATCTCATTTAACCATCATGCTACTGTACAAAGTAGGTGTTATAGCTCCTACTTAACTAGTTAAGAAATTGAAGATCAGAGAAGCCAGCCCAAGGTTACATGTCTAGTAGAGGCTATAACTGTCATTCAGGTGTTTCTGAATCAAAGTCTACATCTTTCCACTCTACCATGACCACTAGAAAGTCAACGCTGTGAAAACAGGCTCTTAGTTTTTATTTATTTCTCAATCTTTAGTGCTTAGCACATATTCGGAGATCAATATACATCTGTTGAATAAAAGTGAATCAAAGAACAAATGACTGAATTAAAGAACAAATCACTGAATCATGCTTCTTCTGTAGTCTTACTTCAGAGAGAAAGACTCTCATCCAAGTAACTTTGATTTATATTCTCCTATGCATGTTTCTGCATACCTTCCACATTCTTCTTGGCTTAATAGGGGTATTAGCATATCGGAATTGGAAGGGTTCTTAGAAGGTGGTTTTTCAGCTTCCCACCAATGTAGAAATCCTTTTTATAGCATTCTGGACAGATGGTTGGCCAGTCTCTGCATGAACACCTCCAAGTGATGGAAGACAGAGGAGAACAGGAGGTGGCCTGCTTTATTTTGGAAGCAGCTCTGATGATTAGAAACATTTTCATTGAATTGAACTCGATTCTGCTGTGTCAATAAGGATTCTTCATGTTGTAAGAAGCAGAAAGCAAAACTGAGGTTGTATTTAAAAATAGTGAGAATTGGTTGACTCCGTGATTGAGAGGTTCAGTGCTCAGGTGAGTTCTAGGTACAGTTTGAGTCAGAGGTCCATGGTGTCCTCAAAGTTCTGTACCATTTTTCAGGAATCCTCTGTGTCCTGACATCTTCCTTGGGCTGCTTTTGCCTTGTGGTGGGAAAAAATGGCAAGAGCATATCTAGAGACTTCTAGCCACAAACTACCATTACAGAGAGGAAGAGAGAAAGCTTCTATTCCAGCCAATCAAGCAGAAGTCATGAGACTTACTGAGGAGACAGGATTAGAACCTAATTAACTCATGGGTCCAGGATAATGAAACATGGTGATTGAGCATAAGTCAAGGGTTCCAATACTGTTATGTTGTAGGAAGGGAACTGTAATGAACACTGTCAGCTACCCTGCAATCCTTCCACCTTTCCAATAGGAACCACATTTTATTCATGTGTCTACTCATTGGCCATGCAATCCATGTGACTCAGAGGAAGCCACTCTATCCTGGCATAATTTCTATGGTTAACCTCTGATTAGCCTAATATAATCAGTGCATGAACTCCCCCTGGTGACTGCTATTGGCCTGGGGTTAGGCCATAACCTAACTTGAACCAATCAAATAGAAAGGAAAGATGGAAAGATCATATTCTGTGTTTTGGAAAGAGGGGTTTCTCTTTCCTTCATGGAGATGAATACGAAAGTGTATAGTCCTGATTGCCACCAGCAGCCACTTTGTGACAATAACAATAAGAGGTCAGACCTCAGGCAAAGCTATTGATACTGGCAGCAGAATATAGATGAAAGGACCTGGGTATCAGTGTATTATTGAGCTCCTAACAGCTCCATGCCTGAACCCCTCCCACCCATAGCTTCCGATGACTTCATTATTTAATTCTTCGTGTGTGGGGATTTCTCTTTGTTGAAGTCAAAGTTACCCTTACTGGCCCAGGTAGAACAGATATTGCAGTGGCTATCGACAGGCAGGTGCAGCCTCGTGGCATCCCTCTGTCATCTGTCCACTGGCTCAATTTCCACCACTCAAGAATTTAAGAATGGGTGTCCTCTGACATGGTGCAGTGTTTTAAGTCAGCTAACATACCTACCTTCAAATTCACACAACTGCTCCTGGTGGAGATTGATCATGCTATGTTCTACCTTGAGTGGTTGTGTCATCCACACTTAGGGACCTCCGTCTCTGGTTTCCCTTCCAGGTAAAGCAATAGTGTTTACCACTGTTCTAGTGGTGTTGACTGTGGCTATTGCTGGAGTCTGGTTCTGATATGCTCACAGACAGGGCTATGATCTTAGTTTCCCAGGACCAGGGAGTGAATCGGAGAGAGAGAGAACAGGTCCCTGAAACCCTGATGGTATATGCATGAGGATGTGTTTCTTGGAGGTGTGCAACAGAGAGAGTGTAAATCTGCTGGTTAGCTGGAAATGAATACAAATCAGCCCTCATTTGTATTCATTGATTCACAAGCGGGTTTGGGAGGCTGCAGATGAGGCGAGAGAAAGCCTGGTCTCAGCCGTGCCTCTAACTTATAAGTGAACTTGGGCACATTATTTGCTGAATGAGTCCGAGAGTCTTCTCTGTGAGGTAGGTTCATTAATAACTGTCTGCAGAACAGTCATGTACTTATGGGTCACATAGGGCCATCCTTGAATCCCAGCTCCACCGTCTGCCATTTGTGTAGCACTGAGCATGTTACTTAAACTTGTGAGCCTCGGTGTCCTTATCTGAGCGGTGGGAATAAGTAAGGATAGTAATCCCTAACTCAGAAGGCTACTGTGAGACTAAGTGAAGTAGAGCATTTATTTCACACAGAACTTGGCACATGGTAAGCACTAAAGCAGCGTTAGTGGTTCCCATCAATATTATTCTCTCATAGGGTTGTTACACATAGAATATGAGACTTTATTTTCCCAACTGATTCAACCCCAAGAAATAATCATAATTATATATCAACAATAAAAACTGCATTATGGATTTAAAGGATCACTGATATTGACCAGTACATAGCAATATACTAAGATAATAGAAACATCTATCTTTTGCCTAATAGAATTTTAGAGATGATTTAATCCTGCTCTCTTGTTTTATAGGTGAGGATACTGAAGTTCTATGAAATAGAATTGCTTGCCAATATCCAGAGCTAATTAGGGCAGATCGGGACCAGAAACCAGATCTCCTGACTCAGATATGGTTATATTTCCATCTGCTTCATTTTACATATACAGAAGCCAAAGTTGGAGACTGAATGCCCATGGTCACACAGGTCAGCAGCGATAGATCTAGGACTCCTATTTATGTAACTCACAACTACGGTGTACTTTGTATATGCTGAGCACTGTTCTCCGTGCTTTGCGTGTATCCAAACATTTAATCTTCCCTACTACCCTATGAGTTACCATCAGGACTCCCACTTTTCAGATATGGATGGGGCTGGAGAACAGACCAGGTCAAATAAATTGCCCAAACATTCATAGGACACACCTGCATTAGAACACAGACTATCTGGTTTCTAGGTCTGCATACACCCCCATTACAGTGTCCCTCAGCACCAGTAAGTCTGAACTAACCAGCTACAGCCCACACAAGGATCAGCACTTGCATCTGGTACCTGCAGTTCAAGTGTGGCTGTCTCTGAAGAACAGCCTGTGGCAGCATGCCAGACTACTGACCAGCGCTCCATGAGGGAAGGAGACTGCCTTGCCTTCCACCTCTGCATTCTGGAAAACCCACTGCTGGACCAGCATTGACATCAAACAGCAATTCACTGACTCACTGGATGACACGGGGCCAGGTTTTCAGCCAAGCCTGTGTGAAGCAAGAGTAGGAAATGGGGGTCAACCTACTGACTGGATTCTCCAGGTCTGGGTTCTGGATTCTCCAGGCAGCAGAACTGCCTCCTTTGTGCTGATTAAATACTCTTGGACCATTCCAGGGCAGTGGAGAGGGCCCCAGTAGGAAATTCTGGGCTTCTTTGTAATCTGGGCATATGGGGAGCTTGACAAATTAATTGCACTATTAAACGAGATGCGACTTTATTTGTTCTGCGACTAGTTACATGAAATAATAGCAGGGACATTTAATAAGAACTTACAATGCTCTAGGCACAGTATCAAGTAATTTACATAACTTAACTCCTTTAATCTTTGCAACACGAAGGGGTAAGATGCACAATCCACCCTTGAGACACAGGACGACTGAGCCCCAGGAAGTTACATCACTTGTCCAAGGTCACAAAACTAGGCTGTGGCAAAGTATTCACAATCAAGATTTCTCTTCAACGTTTTTTTTTTTTTTTAATTTTTTATTTTTGGGACAGAGAAAGACAGAGCATGAACGGGGGAGGGGCAGAGAGAGAGGGAGACACAGAATCGGAAACAGGCTCCAGGCTCCGAGCCATCAGCCCAGAGCCTGACGCGGGGCTCGAACTCACAGACCGCGAGATCGTGACCTGGCTGAAGTCGGACGCTTAACCGACTGCGCCACCCAGGCGCCCCTCACAATCAAGATTTCTAATAGCAAAGGATATCCCTTTTCACTGTGAAACACAGCCTCGATTAAAATAGGGAAGGAGAAATATCATAGTAAACATTATTAGATAAAAAGATGCATATGTGTTTTTGTGAGTTCTCTGGCAGGGAAGGAACTAAATGGCCAGTGAGTCTTGCCTATAAGAGAGAAGCTTTAGTGGAAGAAACTGGTGTCCAAAGTGGGGAGGTAGGGGGAGAGCCTGCTGAGTGAATAGGCTTGCCAGGTGAACTTGGCCAAGTCAATTTTCTTTCGAGTCTAGAGAGCAGCCCAGCTGGAAAACCGGGCACAGCACAAGAGCCTTTTCTGAAAACCAGATCTCGTCCCTGAGCCAGGCTTTGTCCCTGGGAAAGAAATTGCCACAAAATGAAAGGCAGGAAGGGTCCTTTTCTAACTGCAAGAGCTATTTCAGAGCTGCATGAGAATGCTGTGCCAGGAGGCAACACAATTAGCAAATCCTGACACCAGTGGCTGCTTCTCTCCTGGGCAACGTCTGTGTCGGAGCCAACATCTGCTGGCTTACCTTGCCCAGCCAGGACAGGGACTGTGCCAGCCTTGCTGCCCACACGCTCCATGCCAGGTGCACTTGGCAGGGCCCTGCTGTCCCCCTGAGGGCTGTGTGGCATGGCTATGTTGAGGAAGGGACAGCCGAAAGACCACAGGTGGCCCCACAATCAATGTTACTGCTGCCAACGCAACCTCTTGCTGTAAATACTGACCATGGCTCAGAAGAAAAGATAAGCCCAATAAATAAGATTGAAATGGACTCTGAGCATATTAGGATGTCTTTGCTGCAAGGCGCCGGCAGAATGTGTTTGTTCAACAGAACTAATAATATTAGTTACCACTGACTAAGTGGAGACTCAGTGCCAGTCCCTCTTCTAAGGCTGTGTGAACATCATCTCAATGGATCCCTACAACAACACAGAGAGGAAGGTGCAATTGCACACTCCATTCTACAGGCTGGGAAACCGAGGCCAGGAGGCTAAGTAACCTGACCCACAATATCAAAAGTGACAGAGCCCAGGTAGAGTTAGAATCAACCCCAATCCTGAAAACTCTCACTCCACACTGCCTTCCCCTCCAGTTCCATCCCTGGCACAGTGGATCTGGAAACACATACCCCAGAGAGTCAATCCTTTTGAAAAAGAACACAAACACAAAAGACCATGTTTACCTATTGGATACGCTTTTGTGCCTCTAGATTCACACTCATCACTAGAAATAGCAGTTTCCCAGGAGTCCTGAAGCTAGATTGTGACTCTGGTCAAAGAAATGATTCTCAGAGCAAGTTTTGGAATTTTAAGCAAAAGTCTATGTGTTCTTTTTTCTCTCTGGGCCTTAATCTCATCTCTAAATCCAGGGGGAAGGACAGCAGAATATCTGAAGTGCCTTCCACCTCCAAAATGCTAAGGTTCCTCAAAAATCTGCACCACACACATGCTGGGGCCAAAGAGAACGCAACCATCCCCAATGCACAGAGATGGTATATCAATGTTGGATCTATTAGCCTCCATCATTCTCCCTACAAATGGCCTCTTTTTCCTTTTCTGTCTATCCAAATCCTCTCAAGTAGTATAATCCCAAGTCATGGACCACTGCTTCCTGAGGCCTTCTATGAGCCACTGAGCCAGATGTAGCCTCTTTTTCCTCAAAACCATGTGAGCTGGCAGCATGTTAGTGCCTCTTCTGTGCTGTCCTATAGCACACCAAGGTTGGAAACTCCATACTTGCCACCCCCCCCCGGACTGGCCAGCAGATGTGAGCAGAGCAGGTGCCCAGGGGATGGTTATGCTGGGGTAGAGGAAGGAGGAACATGGCAATGAAACATGCATGTAAAGACTTGGGGAACAGAGGAAGGGGCAAGATGTTTCATAGGTGCTGAGTGTGAGACTTTGGGGAGAGGGACACAAACCTAAACAATAATATTAGGAAATCTTGGAGTCAACTGTATTCCTACCCTTTGGTATTTTTAAGTAAGATCACTGGGGAAAAATTGATTGCCACTGATTACCTCTTGGTAACTAGACTCTTTCTTTGAATGTGACTCTGTACAGGGACTGGGCCACATGGAGCATGGGGATTTATACAGTTTATAGCAGTGTTAGCTGACGGTGTATTCCCACCAGACTCTACATCTATCTGCTTCCCACCCCATGCCTGTGATTTGCCCCACTGCCTATGGTTCCCTTCATGTCTATTTGCTTTTATTATTTTTTAAAATGTTTATTTAGAGAGAGAGAGAGATAAGGGGAAAGGGAGAGAGAGAGAGAGAGAGAGAGAGAGAGAGAGAGAGAGAGAGAGAGAAGAATCCCAAGCAGGCTCCATGCTAATAGTGCAATGCAGGGCTCAACATCACCAACCGTGAGATCATGACCTGAGCTGAAATCAGGAGTCAGATGCTTAAATGAATGAACCACCCAGGTGACCCAGTTTGCTTTTGTTCTTACTTTTCTTTCTGCCTAGAATTCCTTTTCTTTCCATTTTTTGGAAGCCATCTTTCTAGACTTATCTGTAGCATCACCTTTTTGAAGTGTCTGCAGACATTTTGGCCAAATAGAAGTGTCCAGTCACTCTGATCCCGGCATTGTAGCCATGACAGTTATGTCAGACGATGGATGCTATAGACTTACCTCCATTGATTTGTTGTTTACAGATCTGTCTCCTCCCCAACACGGTGCAACCAGAGGGCTGAGACCCATATCTGATTCCTCTCCAATCCCCAACATTCAATAAATTTTTGTTGAGTTCACAAAGGTGAGAACTTTCAGAGCTCTAGTACAGAGTTTTTTAAATTATGTATAATTAATAATATCTCATATTTACTCTGTTTACAATTTACCAGAAAGTATGCCAATGTTTTTAGTGGATCACCAGATTTAATCCGTTCAACAACTCTGTGAATAACCTTATGTGATAGGTTCTACTATTATCATCATTTTGCTAAGGAGAAAAATGAAGCATAAGAGGGTCAACTCAAGTCCCCACTACTAGCCAGCATCTGAGGAATCTAAACTAAAGTGAGCTCATGTATTCAACCTCAAAACTGTATTGTATCAAGAAAGGAGAATGCATAGAGGGAACAAATTATATGTAATATGAGAACAGAGGCTGAATATTACTAAGGTGTACTAACAAAGTAACATATCTAAATTTTAAATAAGAATGCCTCACCTTATAAATCTTGGTAATTATTGATTATATATTCTATGTTTAGTATACACAGCTGATTACTCTCCCCACCCTAGGCAGCCACCTGGAGAAGCTTGGGATACGCCAGAGTAACAAAGCCATGATTTGGAATGTTCCTGCTCCTTCTCCATAGGCAACTACAGATCTCTGAGTGCATTCACCTGAATTTCTTCAGCAAGAGCAACCAACTCAAAGACATCTTTGTGCACTAAGAAAGGATGCCCTGTGTGGAAAGAGTCAAAAGTCACAGGGATCCGCACCTGGTGGGCTAGGAGGCAAGAAGAAAAGCTCCATCCTCTTAATTAAGAAATAGAATGCAATGTTACAGGAAGAGAAAGGTCTCTGAAGCCACGAGGCCCTCAATTCCCATCTCTCACATGACACTTCAAAAACTTTGGTAAAGTCACTTAACTTTGAGTTTGTATTTCTTATAGTAAAATGGAAAGGCTAATAGCACCTACTTTCCAGTGCAATTTGTTGTGCAGCTGAAATAAGAATGTACGTAAAGAACATGCACAGTGCCTGGTACATAGTAAGCATGAGATAGTACTCTGGCAGGTATGACTTTAAAATTGTGATCCTTACTTTCAAGCATACATATGAGTGTGTGCTCATGAAGTTCAGGCCATCATCAGAGATCCAAAAAAGTTCCGAGGAAAGACTGTATCGTGTAACTTCTGCAAAGAGTTCCCCTTTGAAGGAGAAACTTTATTCTGGTGCATTAAGTCACGTATTTTGTGAAATCAGGGAACATCTTCATTTAGACACAACTCATACACCTCTGGGCCCTCTAAAGTGCTTTGTGTGCAGAAAGATCTCACCGAACGTGTAGCGAGTTGATTCATAACTTGAGAACTTAGCTGAAAGTCATGGTGGTGGGGAAGTAAATACTCTAGATTTATCCTTCCACATCTGCTGGTCACCTCCTTCAAGTATGCTTTCTTTTGTGCTGCAGAGACTGGAAAACTAAAAATGGCATTTCCTACCTAGCCTTGCCGCTACAATTTCAGATGTGATTTTGGTTGTGCAATCAGCCACAGCTGGCAAGACTTGAATCAGTCTTAAGCTAGGCAGGGAAGGTTGTAACCTAGGAGGCATTGTGTTGCTGGTATTGACCTTACAGTCTCTATATGAACCTGTGCACAAGAGCCCCTGTAGTGCATTCTTGGCCTCCATCATTCTCCTTATGATAGAGGCAGTAGTTCCTCTAGGAGCCAACTGTAGTTCCTCTACAGTGTTATTCTAGAAATCACTCTCAGAGGCCAGTTTCACAGCCAGGTTCTCTGGATCCTCCAATAATTCCCTGTTTTAAATCTCTCAAAAATTGTTAAAGGAGTCCTGTCATATACCCATCAGCCCTGATGGATATATCATCTGGTACCAGAAATGGCTGTAGGTGTTAGACTCCCAAGGATGGAAATCTGAGATAGGTTATGTAACCTGGATGGACTGAAGGTAGTAAAACCCTGGATGCCGTCAGAGAATAGAAAACTAGTAGTCTATAGTACCCGTGGTAAAACAGTGCTTAAATGCTCACTTGTCGTCATCTGGCATGAAGCAGCTATTGAAGCCATAGCTTTGGCAAATGGAGTGGTGGCTGCTTTGGTTCTGCCGACACCCAGTACCTGGCATCTGATGAAGGTATGATGGACTAAGAGAGTAAAAGGGACAGCAGGTCTGACTCACCTTCCTGTCCCAACAGGGAAACTTATTTGAATACCCTCATTACCCTCCCCTTATCAGAATTTCACATTTGCCTGAAATTGGCGGTGGCCCCATGACTATAGCATGCCATTCTTCCAGCTGGAATTATTACAGTTTTAGGTGAATGAGCAGGTATGTGTTCACAAGTGAGAAAAATTACTCCCTAAAATGACTAACATTCATTTTAGGGACAACAAACTGGCTTTATGGGTTTTTTTATAGATACATCACGCTAGTATGTTTTAGTTTTTTTGCACATACTTTCCAGCCCAAATTTGAGAAATGCCAACCTATCAAGGGCACACGAGGACACCTGCTCTCTCTGCCTCACCCCTTCCCCGGCTGCTCGGTAATCCCACCAGTTGTGAGGGTTGGACTGGTCCCTGTTGGCGGCATCCATGAGGAACCCCCGAGGCCCTTCTTCACAATTTGGAATCGTGTTTACTGCAGTGTGTACTGAGGCATCCTGTTCCTGACGCCAGATGACAGTGTCTACATAAGAACAAACTGAATCTGTGCCTCGCGCTAATTGCCAGTCTCCCCCAAAGTTGATGGGTTGATGTAGTGGAGATAAAGTTTCTCGAACCCTCAGCGCATTTGGCACCTTTAATTCCATGTTCATACTTAAAAGTTTTTTCCTAAATTACTTTTTTTTTAAGTGCTGTAACCATTTTTCTTTTGATAAGACTCAGGCAGCCACAGCTTGGTCTTCCCTTGGGTCCTCCACAAAGCGGTTTTATTTTTCCACTGCCTGGCCACAGACCACTTGGAGATCAAGCTTCTGCAGCCCTTGGTATTGAATGCAGACAGGAGAGGAAGCTGCACTGTTGAATATGTAAATCCTCCCTGGCAGACAGCCTTTGTCATCTCATCTTGGTGTGAGGAGTCTCAATTAAGGGCTGAACTCTAACCCTGGAGCCTAAAAGCCTTTGAAGGAGGCTCTGCAAGGTGTCCACGGAGAGAATATTGAATATTGAAGGTTAAAGAAGAAAGCTAAAAAGGGATCTTAGAGAAAAGGCCTTGATTATGGTGGGATTTTTTTTCCCTTCAATTCAAAGGATAGACTGGTAGCACCATGCTGTCACCGGCAGAATCGATCCTAATGAAGGCTACTCTCTAGAAGGTTTCGGGGCCTGGAGTTCCTCAATGGGCCGAGTAAGTGTTGTCGTCTTCAGGGCCATTTAACTACACATCCAGATAACACCAGAGATGATGCCAAGCAACACCGACTTTAAGAATCAGTGGTACCCAGGCTGAGCAGAACAGAATAGTGATGAGTTCCAGTGTGCCAGGGGATGGCACCTGGAATTGAGGTTTTGCTGCCCCGATGATGCCCGCAGCTTCTCTATTTTTAATTCACCCCATCTTATTTCTTTTTTTTTTTTTTAATTTTTTTTTTTCAACGTTTTTTATTTATTTTTTTTGGGACAGAGAGAGACAGAGCATGAACGGGGGAGGGTCAGATCTCTATTTTTAATTCACCCCATCTTATTTCTTTTTTTTTTTTTTTAATTTTTTTTTTTCAACGTTTTTTATTTATTTTTTTTGGGACAGAGAGAGACAGAGCATGAACGGGGGAGGGTCAGAGAGAGAGGGAGACACAGAATCGGAAACAGGCTCAGGCTCCGAGCCATCAGCCCAGAGCCTGACGCGGGGCTCGAACTCACGGACCGCGAGATCGTGACCTGGCTGAAGTCGGACGCTTAACCGACTGCGCCACCCAGGAGCCCCAACCCCATCTTATTTCTGATGGACTCTTCAGTGCCCCTGCTGGTGCTAGAACTCACTCCTGAGTTTCTCCCACCCCCTGTAGCCTGCTTGACGGCTTCCGAAAAGCTGCCCCCGCCTGTCTGTCTGTCTCACCGTTGTGTCTCCCTCCACATGACAGTGGCTCCCTGGTATTTGTTGAATGCATGAACTCCTGGCTCTGGGCTTAGGACCTGCATTGTAGCCCAGACTGCTCTGATCCAGGCTGCTTGGAATTATATGGCTTCCACCAAAATGACTCAGAGTATTGCCCCTTCCTGAGCTTTCTGGGTGGTAGGGTGTGGTTGGGGGGGGGGGGGGTAACTTACCAGATTCAGTCCCTGGGAGAGCAACATTGGCACCGAAGAAGCTTGCCATGAACTTTGAACATGCTTCGGCTTTCCCTGAAACATAACTACTCTCCTTACCCTCAGGTCTTTGCTCCTTCCCTCCCTCTGCCCAATCCTTTCTTTTTCCCTGCCCACTGGCTAACTGCCACTTAGTCTGCCCCCTTCAGACTTTGCCTCAGGTGTCACTTCATCAAGGAAGAAAGCCCTGATGTACCACACTCCTGCCACCCAAGGTTTGGTTGAGAAGCTCCTGTTTCCATTACCCTTGTCCTGTAGTGTAACACTTACCAATCCATAGCCTTGCTTTCTCCCTTGTCAAACTTCCATTTGACTGGAGCAGAGGATGGGGTGGGGGCCAACTGGGTATAGGGGTTCAGATTGTGAAAAGGTCTGCGTCTCATAAGAAGGAGATGGGAGCACATTTGTGACTCTAAGGCAACCCCCAAGCCAAATCTGGCCTGTTGCCTGTGTGTTTTAAGTGGAGTTTTATTGAACACAGCCATGGCCATTCACTTAACTTGTGTTTGGCTTCTTTATCTCTATAAGGGCAGATTTCAGTAGTTGCAACGAGGGCTGTCTGGCTTGAAAAATCTAAAATATATACTCTCTGGCCCTTTATAGAAAGAGTTTGCAGACCCTTGCCTAAAGCCAAGGAGCAATATGGCCAGATTGACCTTTTGGGAAGATCATTCCAGAAACGGCATGATGCTTCTCATAAGACCTCATTTGGAAGAATAAAAGATGATGTTTCTAGACTTGGAAACCTCCAGACTATGCAAAAACCTCAGATCCCCCTGCCACATGCGGCATGATGATGATGATTTCTTTGCCTCCTTCGAACCTGTGATCATGTTTATGTTCCAGTCTCTAAGAACACGTTCTTCCAGGGCAGGGGATTGTAGCACTGCAACTTTTTGTCCTCATGCCCCTGATATCTGTCTCACTGCCTGCCACCCATGGCTTAATACTGAATTTCAATGCATTGTTGAATGACTGCTCAGCTGACTTAGAGACCCACTATCATCCCATTCACCCCTCTGACTGTCCCCCTGGCTGAGTGCCCATCTGCAGGCAGGAATGCAGAGAGGAGACAATCTGGTCCCTTGCTCTGCCTGGAGCCCTAGCAAGGACTGAGTTGAGAAGGTTTTTATATTGCCATGTCTGCAACTCTTTTGCTCTTCAGTACCTTGAGGAAGATCTATTTTGAGGACTTTTCCAGGCTGTGTCCCCAGGTTGGCAACTCGTTGGCTGAAGTCCCAGAGAGAAGAAAGTGAGGTGAGGGTTGGGTTTACTCCTGGCCACCGGGAGTCCTTTAGGAGGCTAATCGGCATTTGCAAATGAAGATTAAGGACCAGGCAAACAACCCAGCAAGTGATAACTGCAAAGCTGACCTAATCTTAATGAAATCTGCAACATATATTTATATAAATCATAATGACTCTTGCTTGCTTTCCATGTAATTTGCTCAGATGGGTTTGGAATGACACAGCCAATTGTTTTGCCACTGCCTTTGCCCTATTTTGAAGAGCTTCTCAGCAGCCCATGCCATGCTAACAATGACATCCAGCTGGCCTAGTGGGACCTCAAGCCCGTTGAAAATGCATTATGTTTAACTCCTTATCCTCCTAGGAAAGCCAAGGATTATCTTCTCACCCGAATCTCAGAGAGGATGCAGTGGAGGGAAATGTGAGTGTGCCATTACTGGGGTCCCATTAGGAAGAATTTCCCTCCATCCCGTACCAATTCTCCCTCTGGATGCCCTTGGGGATTCCAAGATTCACAGAATCAAGTTCTTTAACATTCCTTGCTGTTATTATGACTCATCTTGCTGATCTGGGCACAAAAAAGCCAGATACAAGCATGTCATGGAGAAGCATGGACAAGGATGCTGATGGTGCACCTTCCTCCACCCTTCCTCTGATTCACTGCTTCCCCCGCTCCGCCACACCCTGCACCTGTCACGCCTCTTCTGTGTCCAACCATAAGCCTCCTTCTTGTCTCTTTAATTCCGTGCTTCTCCAAATGTGTTCTGAAAATGGTCTGCATCAAAGCCAACTCAGGTGTTTGTTGAAAAGTTTTCTAAATTTCTTGAGGTGAAGCCCCAGAATGTGCTTTTTAAACAGACTCTGAATTATTCTTACGCTCATTCAAGTCTGACAACTGTTGCACTTAACCTAGATATTAGAGGACTTTGTACTTACTTTGTAGCTTGGATTGGTCTTGTTTTTAATTCATCCGGTGCCCAAGACCCCTTCCTGTGATATCCTGGTTTCTTTCTATCCATGACTGAGATTACCTGGGTCATTTCTGATTCTGTCTTATTTTTTTATGGCTAGAGTCTTATACATGTGGTCTCATCTAGCTGAGCTAGGCTGTTCCCGCCTCTCTGCATGGCCAGTTCCACAGCCTGTTTTCAGATCCAAGTTCAAACGTCACCTCCTCAGAAAGGACTTCCCTGACCCTCACATCTAAAGTATCTCCCACAGCTTAGTACCTACCACATTGTTCTGCTTCTTTCCTTCAGAGCATGGAGAACAATCTGTCGTCACGCTGTTGTTCATTTATGTGTGTTACATCCAATGGGAATGTAAGCTCTGTGAGGTCAGGAGCTTTGTTTGTATCTTTGAATCCCCAGAACCCAGCCCAGTGCCTGACATGTGTAGACACTCAGTAAACATTTGCTAACATTTGCTAATGAATGGATGAATGAACATTGCTGTGTTCAAGGAAGATGGCAGACGTCAAGTGGAGTGTAGTCACATGTGTCATCATGAGCAAAAGTTCTGGGGCTACCAGATGATGGGGCAGAGGCAGAGGTACAATTATGGGGCCATAATTAGTCACCACAGGGCCCTAATTAGTCAATCTTAACTATGCAATGAAGCCTTTATAAAACCCAAGAGGATGAAATCCAGGAGCTCTCTGGTTGGTGAACACTCAAAGGAGCAGGGACAGTGTTGTCCCTGGAGAGGGCATGGGGCACCACACCCTTTCCCCAGACCTCGCCCTATGTAGCCCTTCATCTGGCTGTCAATTCATATCCTTTATCATATACTTTAATAAACTGGTGAATGTTAAGAGAGTGTTTCCTTGAGTTCTGTGAGCTGCTCTAGCAAATTATAAGACCCCAAGGAGGAGGTAGTTGGAACCCTGGATCTGTAGTGGGTGGGTCAGAAGCACAGGTACCACCAGGGGGCTTGTAGCTGGCATCTGAAGTGGGTGGTAAAGGGGCAGTCTTGTAGGACTGAGCTCTCAACCTGTGGGATCTGGTACTGTCTCTGGGTAGATAGCATCAAGATTGAGTTGAATGAGAGTTGCTGGCTGTTGTGTGGGGGACACCACCCCCACATTGGAATTGGGTCCAGGAACCTAAAAGCAGAACTTACAACTACCCGGTGCTCTGCTAAGCTCTTCTTCTTCCTAAACCACTCATTTTATATATTTTTAAAATGTTTTTATTTATTTTTGAGAGAGAGACAAAGCAAGTGGAAGAGGGGGCAGAGGGGGGGGAGACACAGAATCCAAAGCAAGGTCTAGGCTCTGAGTTGTCAGCACAGAGCCCTACTTGGGACTCGAACTCACAAGCTAGGAGATCATGACCTGAGCCAAAGTCCGACACTTAATGGACTGAGCCACCCAGGCTCCCATGAACCCTTCCTTTTCTTGCCTCTAAGACCTTCCTTAGATTATACCCTCCTCTAAGAATTCCTAACTCACAATTCTATTCCGTTGAAAGTGCTAAGACTCCATTGGCACATACAGAAATGATTAGGGAGTGACTCCCTGCCACTGGAGCTGAAGGGCTAAAACTGTTTCCTGTACCGTGCCTGGTGACCTCAGGAAGCCGCATTGCCCTGCCCCCACCCCAGCAGTTCTCAGTTGACTCATGTGCCACTGCCCAAGGTGTTTGGATAAAGTTCTCTGCAGGTTCCCCCAACTCTGAAAGTACTATAATGCTCATCATGGAACCGTGGGCGTTGTGTCAGGCCAGAGGAGACAAGGCATATCTGGGGCAGACTTTTGTGCATTTCCTCAAATGCTGGCATGTCGGAAAATTCCTCTCTGCCTCTGATCAGCCCTTGTCTTCTCTCGCCTCGGTGCCTCCCAGACAGTTGGGTGACGTTTAACGTTGGGCAGAAATCAATGCGGCCAATTTCTGAAAAACAAACAAATAGCCCCAGTGTCATGTTGAGGCTGATAATAGATTAGCAGCACCTTCAGATCAGAGAAGTCATTAAATATTGGGCTCCTCTGAGTGCTTACAGGAAAAGACCTTCCAACACCAAGTCGAACCCACCCCGCTGAGAGGTTTCCTGAATATGGAGCCTGCAAAGATAGCCATGGTGATGAGAATATGGCCCAATCAGCCCAGGGCCTGACACTCCACCTGCCCCTTCCAAGGCCCTCTTGTTGGAACAAAAGACATCAGAATTAACTTCATTGTGCTTATGTCTACATCTATTCAGGACACATCTGAGCTGAGTGAGACAAGGTCTCCCGGGATCTCCTGAAAGCATAAGGACTTTGGGGATAGACAGATCTGAGTGTGAATCTGAACCCTCTCTGTATTGCTTAAAGTGGACATTGATCACATTGCTCAACATTTTAGTTTTCTCTTCTGTCGAAGATGCCATTGCCAGAATCATTAGATGGCATGTGTGAGGTGCCTGCCCACGTGCTGGGGAATACTGGAGGTGATGAGCAAGTTAGGTTTCTTTTCCCTTGGTCTGTTATTCGGACCACGGCTGTGAGCCAAACTGGTCATCTCTGAATATACAGTGCTTTCACCACACGCTGCCCGCCCCCACCCCCCATTTTTCAATCCAGGTGTTTGGTGGAAGGTATGCAGCTCTGTTCCCTCCCACAGGCCACATTCATCCCCAGCTTTCTGACTGGCCTTCCTCATATCGCAGACCACCACCTCCCCGCCCCCAGCCTAGTGCTTATCAAAGTCCATCGCAGTTGGCTGAACCATGTCCCTGCTTCCCGCCCAAGATGGAGAGTTATTTAAGGAGCTATGGATTGTGTTTGTTTCTGTATCCCTATTACCAAGTAAACCGCCTGGTACATAATAAGTGTTCTGATTTCCTGTGGCCAAGAGATTAGAAACAGCACCCTGGAAGAGGGGAGATACAATGACAGCAGGAGATTCAACAGCTGATGGCTTGACATAGAGGTCAAGAGGGACACATCGTTCTACTGGCTACAGAAACCCAATATATAACAACAGAACTTCATAGGGAAGAAATGACTTTCTATTCTCTACGCGCTCATTCATTCAACAAATATTGACTGAGCATCAATTTTGCATGAGACACTGTGAGGCAGAACTAGAAACAAACTTCGAATCCAGCCCTATTCAACTCAGCCCAGTTCAGTTTCGAGAGGAGAGATACCCTAACCCTGAAATAGAGTCACTGTAAAACCAAAGACATCCCCTATGCCTCCAGCTCCAAATATGGCTGCAGACACAAGATTGAAAAGCAGAGAGTAATTACGTATTTAAGGTTTTAACCGTATGGTCTGTCATGTTAGCACAAATATTGTGTCAGTTTGTTATTTTCTTTTTATTTTGTTTATGTGGGTTTTGATATCGAGAAACTTAATTTCTATATAGTAATCTATCAGTCACTTTCTCCTAGCCTCTTGGGATGTATGTGTATATGTGTGAAGGCTCTGATTGTTTCTGTGCTGGTGGGATTTTTTTCCCCCTAACTGGCAATTTTTATTTCTATTCAGTAAGACTAGATTACATTTGTAATAAAAACTTTTTTTTCATTTTGCAAAGGAAGTCATTTTAAAATCAAACAAAATACATGGGCATTGAACAAAGAACCTAAGGATAGCCACGAAGAATGAAAATGTGTTCCAAACCTCTGCTTAAGAAAGCAAGGAAATATGTATTTACTTCCTTTAAGAATTATTTCCATGAAATGTCAAACCAAATGCTAACAATAAACCTTAACCTGAGCTGTATTGACAATTGATCTCACTTCTTTCCTAACCTTTTTCAATAAGGAAAGCATGATTACAAAAATGCGATATGTGTGAGAGTGAGCAGCATCCTAGTCCGGGTTGTGCCATCAGAGGAGGGACTTGGAAATTAACTTATGAATCATTGTCAGTGTGCAGGTGTTGAGATCCTTAGAATGTAACTCATTTTAGCCAGTGCAACAACCGTGCGGTTCTGTGTTTTTATTTCCATTTTCAAGAGGAGGAAACTAAGACTCAGAGACACCAAACTACTTCCTCCAAGAGGTGTGACTGGTGAGTTGTACATTTGAAATCCAAACCTGTAAATTTAAATAAAATGTAACTGGAGACCCTCCAGAAGTCTCCCTACATGGAGCCTAAGACCTACCCACACCCCCCTGGAAGCTACCGGCTAATGTTTGTCCCTCTGGAGGAAGCAGCTGAGACTGTTAGAGTAACATGGAAGCTTGAACATCTCTCAGGCAGAAAAAACCATGTAGGCCACTTGAGCAAAACTAAGCCTGGTTTATTTCAAGGACATGAGCGACACTTTACCTAGGTTATATAATGTAGATACCTCTGATAAGCATAAACAAAACTGAATCCATCTTTCTAAAATGGTACAAGATGATGATTTAAAAAAATTTTTTAATGTTTATTTTTGAGAGATAGAGAGAGAGAGAAAACAGGTGGGGGAGGGGCAGAGAGAGGGAGGGAGACACAGAATCCAAGGCAGGCTCCAGGCTCTCAGCACAGAGCCCTACACGGGGCTCGAACTCACTAGTTGTGAGATCATGACCTGAGCTAAAGTCGGACACTTAACCAGCTGAGCCACCCAGGCGCCCCCAAGATGATCATTTTTAACCATGCCCCTGCCTTCTGGAAATCCCCACTGTAACAACCACTCACTGTAAATGTTGAACGATTTCCACATTTTCCCTATATAAGCCATTCTGTAACATCACTTCCAAGCTTCATATTAGTTTTGGGTTTGAAGACTCCCAGTTCATGAATCGTTCTTCTGTATGCAATAAACTCTTACTAATTACTCTCTTACTGATCTGGTTGTAATCTTTACTGTTCCTAGATTTTTGACAAGATACACAGACTGTAGCTATTATCAATTATTTGTAAACAAGGGTACCCCAGTTTCTGGTTGCCCATCTCAAAGATTCATTACCCCTTTGCCACATGAGATAAAAGCATGTAGGGTTTGTAACCTCTGGTTTAATGACCCTTTCTTTGCAAGCATGCTCACTGGTCTATCCTGTTTTTTACATTGGAACTTAAATAAAACAAAAGAAGATTCTAAATAGATTTTCCCATAAGGGGGGGGCTTATATTTGAGGGGCTGGATTATCTGCAGGCTTCTCTCCCCTCTCCAGAAACTGAGTGTGCAATCAGTCACAGCTTTGGAGCTCTGCCACCCACAAGGCTGAAGATTCCCACCTTCATAGAGATTCTGGGGGAAGAAGGGCCATTGAACATGGCCTTCTGCTTCCTCCATCATCACACTCAACTGATGATGAGGGGTTTTTTCTGTTTGTTTTGTTTTTAAAAAACTTAAACCTGTAAGGGCAAAGAAAGTAGAAAAGGACAGCTTATTGGGAGATGGGAATTCAGTGGATCCAAGAAAGCTAAAGGGAAGCAGTGTTGAAAGCACGTGGATCGCCCCAGAAAGGCTCAGAGCATGGACAGAGTCCAAGCAAACACGGGAGTGAGTGTGGGGCTGCCAACAGAGGGGTGTCTGAAAGTCTGTGTAAGGAGGGGTTAGTGCCCATCTCTCCCAACTGTGGCAGATGAGTGTTGTTTCCACTCCGGTGAAGGAGAGATTCTGGCCTATGGAATGGAAGATTGAGCAAGGGCCTTCAGGAGACCTGGGGCTTGAGGGAGAATCTAGATCATGTGCCCTCCCTTATTTCGACTTTTGGGCCCTATGAAATGGAAGCCAGGCCATTCTATACCTCAGAGCAGGAGATGTGATGATTCTTCTCAGGAATCTGGGTGGCTCAAAAGAAATATTTAAAGATACTGTCAAAAGAAAAACCAAAAGAGCTTCACTTGATATGAATATTTTATTGCACAAGAAACAAACGGTTCACAAACAGGGATACTTCGAACCCAAAGTATGGGTTCTGAGTATGAAGCTCAGAGGCAAATTTACAGGATGGTTTATACAGGGCAAATGAGGAAATTGTTCAACCTTTTACAGTGATTGGTTGTTACAATGGGGGCTTTTAAAATGCAGAGGAGTGGTTAAAAGTGATTACCTTGTATGATTGTAGGAAGACAACCTAAGTTTCATTTATGATTATCAGAGGCATGTACAAGAAAGAACGTAGGTTAAGTTTCAGTCATGTGCATGAAATAAACAAGTTTTAGTTGTTGCTTCTGTGGCTTACATGGTTTTGTTTGTGTGGGAGATTTTCAAGTCTGATCTCCATTTAATTTTCTTTTAGCAGTTCTGACTATAAAAGGTCTCCTAACCAGGTACTCAGGCAGACTCCTTTGGGGCACAGCTCCCCAGTTTTGATTCCAGGCTCTCTTAATATGAATATGTAGATAAATGTTGCCAGACATTTGAGGAAAGCCTGGAAAGATGGAGACAAAAAAATAAGAGAAAAAGAAAGAAATGAGATGAAAACAACCTTTTGAGAGGCTCTTTCCAAAGAAGATGATGAAGAAAATTAACTGCTCAGGCAGATCAGGAATGATAGTATATCCACATAACAAAACCAAGGCGCCATTCAGAGAACAAAAGCGAACTTTGGAAAATTAAAGACAAGACAGTAGAAATGAAAGACTCAATAGTGACTATGAAAGATCAGTGTGAGTAAATATGTCAGAATAGAGATTAAAAAAGATAGAAATGGGCACTGGCGGCAGTTCTAGGAGGGAGAAAATACAGAATAAAGAGGAGGAAATTATTCATAAAATCTATAAATAAAAGCAAGGTTTCCAGAACCACAGGGACTCAATTCCTAGACCAAAAGGTCCACAGTTTGTCTAGCCTAACGGATGAAAAAGACCAACAACATGGAATTTCAGAACACTGGAGGAAAAAAAGGAGATTCTTCAAGTTTCTAGAGAAAAAAAAAAAAGAAAGATAATTAAAAGACCAAGTATGAGGATGGCATCTGATTGTACAACAATAGCACAAGAAGATAAAGATGATGTAAAAATCCTTTAAAGTTTATTTATTTTGAAAAAGAGAGAGAGCAGGGGTGGGGCAGAGAGAGAGAGAGAGAGAGATAATCCCCAGCTCTCAGTATGGAGCCTAAGGAGGGGCTTGATCTCATGAACCTCAAGATTATGACCTGAGCTGAAATCAAGATTCTGACCCTTAACTGACTGAGCCACCCCAAGAATTCTTTTATGATTCTGAAGAAGTTCTAACAATGCTGAACAAACTTCCAGTTCTGCCTTCAGCCAAAAGAATCAATTAAGTATGAGTGTATCATAAATTATCAGCTATGGAATCTTCTCAAGATTTCCCTCCCCTGCAGTCTTCTTCAGGAAGCTGCTGGAAAAAGGCTTTACTGAAATAAAGGAGTGAGCCCAGAAACAGGTGTGGGAGCTAAGAAACAGGTGCACCGACAGGGAAGGGAGGAAAGGCAGGTTCCCAGGATGAGTGTGATGGCAGGCGTGGGCTGAAGCAGCACTTCAGCAGACATCTCCGGGAAGACAAGGCTGATAAAACCCAAGGTATCTGAGTGCATTGAAGGGAGATTTACACACAGACGGGAGTTTGAGGTTCTGTGATGGGAACATGGGAAGTTATGACCTGAATGAGAAATAAATGGTTACTTCCAGGGTAGGGGGTGGGGGCAGAAACAGGAAAGGAGATGAAATCAGAGCCTCCTACCTCGTTTGGCTATAAACGTGGTCACACAATCACGGTAATATCATGGGATGAATCCCCATCGTCTAATAGTGAGGAAATGAACACACAATGACTGAAACTGGGAGGGTTAGGTTTTGCAATATAAGGATATTATTTTTAGATACAAAAGTGAATTGCAAAAAAACACAGAGGAGTTAAAAATGGTTGTCTCTGGGGAACAGGAGTGAGGAGGTTGAGGACAGGGGTGGGGCAGGGGCAGGAACCACTGTGTGTTATAGTAAGTCTCTTTTTTTTTTTTTAAGTTTATTTATTTCTGAGAGAGAGAGAGACAACATAAACGGGGGAGGGGCAGAGAGAAAGAGAGAGAGACACAGAATCTGAAGCAGGCTCCAGGCTCTGAGCTGCCAGCTCAGAGCCCAACGCGGGCTCAAACTCACAAACTGTGAGATCATGACCTGAGCTGAAGTCAACACCTAACCTACTGAGCCACCCAAGTGCCCCTGTCATAATAAGTCTTATAAAGCTATTTGACTGATTTAATATTCAGGGATAAAACCCAACACCTGCAGACAGAGGGCAGGTGACCTGCAGATCGTACCTGGATAATGCTTTGCATTGTGTTTGATAAGAGATAAAAGAATGATACAGGGCACGGAATAATCATACAATTTAGCTCTCATGGAAAGAAAACAAAGATCAAAGTTTGGCTTGGATATGAGGGTAGGTGGCCCAAGTTCGGCAGACCCTCCCTAGAACCTCAAAGTCAAAGTTGCAAGGTAAAAGCACACACATTGTTTAATTTGATTCTCATGTGAATCCATTCTCATTATAGGGAAAGTAATAATTTGTCTCCATTTTGCAAACGAGGGATCTGAAGTTCCCAGAGACAAAGGGCACCTGGCTCTTGAGAAGCAGGACTGGGACGCCAACCATCGAGTTCAGCATTTCTTCTGGTGTTTTGGTGCCTGTTATTCTAAAGGACTGAGCCTGAGCTCAAGGATAGATTATTGATACCGAGAGCAAACAGCCCAAGAGGTGCATTTATTTAAGCGATTATTGACTAACCATCCATATTCATTGAGATGGTTACAAGATGCTTAACCAGATGGTCACTATTCATTGCCCACATGGTCCAGAACGGAATCCAACAAAGAAATTGGTAAAAATAAGGTGACCCAGGCACTGGCAGCTTTGACTCAGAACAGAGACTTCCTTAGATACCTTGCCTTTACTGCATGGTTCTACTCCTTCTTTTCGGTTGGTGTTCTCTGCCTATTGCTGCCTTTGGAAACACTCCAGCCTTACCGTGTGGCTTAAAAACTGACATCTGGCCTTGGCTTGAGCCACAGTGACCAACTTGTTTCAGTTTACCTGGGAATGCCCTGGTCTCAGCCCTGAAGGTCCCCTACCCTAGAAAATTTGGCTGGCCCAGGCAGATGGGACAGCTGGTCAACCTAGGGCAGGCATTTCTTTGCCATCTCTATGAATATGAGCTAGTCCAATCCACATGCTCAAAGACGATCCAACAACTTGTGAATGCTTCTTTGGGAACTTCTCACTTTCTTTCCAGGTCATGGCTTCAACTGTCTTGAAAAGCAGGCGGATCCTTGTGTGCACATGCACCCAACTTGCCTTTCGTTCCCCCAGGGTTCCAAACTAAACAAAGATCTGCCTACAGGATCTTGAGCAAGTTATTTAAACAGCTTCAGATCCCTCACCAGAGCTAACAGTGCTTCATAGGAATGATATAAAGATTAAATTACACCATTTGTGAAGTGTTTGCTCTGTGCCAGAAACTCCAAGTCTTTTATATACCTTATAATTATTTATTTGTTTTCTTTCCTATCTCCTTTCAATAGCATATAAGGTTCATGAAGGTAGGAATTTTATCTTTTTTTCCCAGTGAGGGGGAAATGTATATATGAATATACCCTGAATATGTGTTGGGTCAATAAATGAGGGGTGTTATTTAGTCCTACACAAAACTGTAAAGTAGCTGTACCCACTCCAGTTCCACAGATTAGGAAATGGTTGCTCACAGGAGTTAAGTAACTTGCTTACGGCAATAAGTGACAGACTCAGGGGGCGTCTGGGTGGCTCAGTCGGTTGAGCGTCTGACTTTGGCTTAGGTCACGATCTCGTGGTCTGTGAGTTCGAGCCCCACATCGGGCTCTGTGCTGACAGCTGAGAGCCTGGAGCCTGCTTCTGATTCTGTGTATCCCTCTCTCTCTCTCTGCCCCTCCCCTCCTCATGCTGTCTCTGTCTCTCAAGAATAAATAAACATTAAAAAAAATAAGTGGCAGATTCAGAATTCAGAATCAGGTCTGCACAACCCAAAGACCAGCCTCTTGGCTGAACTCAAACAAGGCATGTGAACCTCCCAAACGGTGCTGGGCCATAGAAAGATGATAAATCCCTTCCCCCTGCTCTACTATACCTCCACTCTTTGATCATGGCTGCAGCCTGCACAGAGATGCATGGCCTGTAAGTTTCTAGCCCTGAAAACTGCTTCCTCGATGCCTTCCTAGCTCACTTAGGTCTGTTCCAATAGGAAGGCAAACCCAATGGAGCAGCATTAATTGCTGGTGACTGGTGTGCACATCTAAACCAAGGAAGTGGCACCTCCTATCAGTGTTTGTCTCTTCACATCATACTGGGAGTAATCTGACCTGACACCCCATCACCATTTGACAGGGACATCGCAGCCTGGAGACACAAAAATAATAAACAGAAAAAAGCCCCGGCAGAGTGACAGTCAGAACGTCTGCATGGGACAATTGTGAGTGGCCGGCACAAGCAGGGCTTCAGGCTGCTGGTGGTTGCTCACCCCATTCCTCAGCCTGTGTATCCTGCATCTGTATCTGGCTCTGTTGAAAGTACAGGTTCCTGGGTTTGCATCCTGGCTGTGCTCCCCCCACAACTGTGTCCTCCCGTGGCTCCTAGATCCCTTCTTCCTCCCTTGTCACTTGCCTTTTCCTGGTTCTCCCAAGGCTCTCTAAATTCCTGGAGTTCTGCAGCTGTTCTGTTAAGCACCTTTATCCTCTCTTCCACCCCCAGTATCCACCTGCAGGTGGGGCATACCCTGGTGTAAATTTCTTTTATTCTCCAAATAAGGTAAAATAAAAAGAACATGTGTGATAGATCCCCCCCCCCACCTCAAGATATCCAGAAACAAAGGACTTTAGAAGGTAGAAAGCGAGAGAAAAAATACCCTGTTGCCTTGTTACTAATATTAATGACTGCATCATTCTTCAAGATGGCCCCCTCTTCTGCTTTGCTCTTGCAGCCGCTTGCCTGGGCTTCTCTGCAGCTCCCCCTCTGTGCTGCTCACAGTGGATTCATGCTTATGGTGCTGTCACCTCTGGTTGACCACAGACAGCTCTCCTTGTGCTCTCCAGCCTAACATTCATTCGCCCTATGGCACTTAGCAAAGAGCGGGTGTCCTAGGCTCAGAAGCTGGCTGCATTCAGGCTAATGAGGGCAGGGGTACGACTAAGCCATAGGCGAATGAACCGATCATGACTTGATTCAAACCACACATGCCTCCAGAATCAGCTCTCACCGACCTTCTTTGTGCTTCCTCTGGCCCTAAAGCAGCCTTCAGACTCAGGCTCCACCTTTACTTCTGATGAAAAGTGGCTGCCCACCTGTGGATTGTTCCAGTGTCCACTTTCCCCACTCTGCTTATGCTTTCTTCCGACCGCATTTTTTGAAACCACCTCATCCACAGTGAAAATAAAAAGTGAATATATGGCAAAATTGAATCACTGGATGCTGTACAATTTATTGGCATTGTTATCATTGCAGTGTGATAAGGTATGACGTATTCATTTCTGAGAATCCCTAGCATTTCATTCTTCCTTCTGATGCCTGCCTCTCATTTAGGAGAATTTTCTCACTCAACTTTTTCCTCTTTCCCCACCCTTTAAAGGAGTTCTGTATTTGCTCAGAGGTCCCCAAACATACTAAGCAGAATCAAGAATCTGAATACAGAGATTCCTAAAGAGATTAATCCAACACCAGAATGTAACATTTGTAAATATCTTTGCACCCAACAGAGGAGCATCTAAATATATAAAGAAATATTAACAGACCCAAAGAGGGAAATGGACAGTGATACAATAGCAAGGGATGTAAATGCCCCACGTGCACCAATGGATAGACCGTCCAGACAGAAAATCAATTAGGAAACATCTGGCTTAAATGACACGTTAGACCAGATGCACTTAACAAACATATATAGAACGTTCCTTCCCAAAGCAACAGAATACACATTCCTCTCAAGCACACACGGAAAATTCTCCATGATAGATCAGGTGTGAAGCCGCTAAACAAGTCTTAATAACGTTGTGAGGAAGGAGACATCGAAGACCGGAGAAATCAGGGAAAGGAGACATTTGCTGTTCAGCTTCCAGGCTTCACTGTGAGCGGTGGGTGAAGCGAGAAACCTCCAGACAGGGGATGGTGTGGGGGAGGAGGAGATACAGCAAAAACAGGACAGGGATGTGGCTGAGAATGTGTAGGAGTGAGGATGAGACATCAGACAGCTGGGCCATCCATACAGTGGCCACCAGACACTACCACCCATAAAATCTAAACTTAAAGTAAGTAAAATTAAACAAAAGTAACAATTCGCATTCTCAGTCACCCTAGCCACAGTTCAGATGCTCACATAGGCAGTGGCTACTGTCCTGGACAGCTGGACATAGAACATTTCCAGCATCACAGAAAGTTCTTTTAGATAGTGTGGTTCTGGGGACACCTGGGTGGCTCAGTCAGTTAAGCATTTGACTCTTGATCTCGGCTCAGGTCACGATCTCATGATTCGTGAGTTTGAGCCCCACTTCAGGCTCCACGCTGACAGTGCAGAGCCTTCTTGGGATTCTCTCTCTCTCCCTCTCTCTGCCCCTCCCCTGCTCATTCTCTCTCTCTCTCTCACTGTCTCAAAATAAATAATAAACTTAGTGTTGCTCTAAAGGTATTATATAATGTGAAAAAATTAAAGAGAGGGGATTTTTAAGAAGTATTGTTGTGAGTTATAAAATAGATTTTCTTTTATCCTACGAGAGATACAAGTAAATGTTGGATTTTTTTTTCTTTTTAGGTGGTGGGAGCATTTTGACAGCTGATATATGTCGTGTGTGTGTGTGTGTGTGTGTGCCCGGGATTAGAGTAGGTCTCCATGAGAACACTAAATTGGTTCTTGTTACAATGGCTGTAAATGTAGTATTGATTGGGAGGTACCATTACATAGGAGAAAGAGTATTCGTGTTGGCTTCAGAAAATCTGGGTTCAAATCCCAGCTTCTCCTCTCACCACTTTCATTCAAAAGATGCTGGCTGAGAAGAGTGGCTCATTTTTCCACTGGCTTTGTCTTGTTCTACAAGAAGAGAAATGCCACTCAGGGAATATTTACTGAGTTGCTACTAAGTCCATCCTAAGGCTCAGATAAGAGAGCAAATCAGATGGGGGGAAATGGCTTTTCTAGAGGAATCCTGATCATAGACAGAAGACAAAACAAATAAGCAACTGAAAGAAAAAAAAAAAACACCCTCAGGATTTCTTCACCTAGACGTACAGACACATGACAGTCTCGGAGAATCTGGAAAGCAGATAGAACTGAGCCTGACTTGAATGGATCAGGTACCTGTTAGTCCTGGGCTATCCGCCTGGGGCTATCTATCCGCCTCTCAATTAGTCTGTTCCACTTGGAGGTGATTTTATCTATATCCACTAAGTCAAGACACTCATCGCTACTCAATCTCTCAGACTTGTTAGGCATTCATTGGCATAAATGAGATGAATTCACGTTTGCAAAGAACCTATCACCAGACGAGGGTTTGTACCTGGAAGCTCCTCAGGTATAAAAAGATGCTTACATTAGTTTTGTCAAATCAGGAATCTGTTTGGTTTTTCTTCTAGCTTAAAAAAAAATCTTTCCCATGGATCTGTGTGTTCATAAAGTAGGATTGTTGTTTGAGTTTCCTTTTGAGCTTAATATCTAGATGCCTGGTGAGAACTATCTCTGAGTAAAACCACAGTTTAAGGGACATTTTACCCTTCCCTTGCTTTGACCAGATGCTGAACTGTGTTTCAGAAAGGCTGCCGAAAGATGATGGTTTCCCCAAATACTGTGAAGATGATCACAGGCTCTGGTGCGTTATAGCCATGTACACCAAACCTCCTTCCCTAACCCCACGCTTCACCAATTCACTCATCCATGATTCTTCCCTCCTATTTTATGACTTGAGCTACTGGGAAAATGAAACCACATGCACTGAAGACACCCTAACTAGGCAAGCCCTAATGAAATATTACTTAAAAATCTTTGATAGCAACCCTCTCAAATATCCGTTGACTTTGTTCTTAGCCTCCCATGCAGCCAGGCTTGGTCAGTAATGCAGTTCTTAAAAACAAGAATGACAACCCTAATAAAATTTGTAGCATTTACCAATTTCCATGATGCAAATACTTCCATCAAGGTTGATACCGAGCACCAATGGTTAACAGCTGGCACACAAAGTCCCTAAGAATTTAACAAGCAACTCTCGAAAGTTGGTATAAGCCAGCTTAAACAGATGAGTGGTTCTAGCCAATAAGACATTGGCTGGATTCTGCTGGGATATCTGGGAATTTTTTTTACCTTTCTAGCAGGGGAAGATAAATATTGCAGGTGCCATGTTTTCTCTATCCTTCCTGTCTTGAACATGGATGTGATGTCTGAAATTTCAGCAGCAATATTGCCACCAGAAGGCAAAGAAGTGCAATGCTAATGTGGTAAGATAGGAAGATGAAGGGAATCATGGAGCCATCTTGCCAGTCACAGCTTGCCTACCTACAGTCTTCTCAATTTATGAGATAAAAACAGACCCTATGGTTTCTAGTTGCAGGTCAAAGGAACTCTTATGTGAAGGGGGGTTCTAAAATGAGTGTTAGGGTAGAAAGAAGAAAAGAGACAGGTGGGGTAATGAGTCACGCATCGTAGCTGGACGTTGAAGCTCAAGTTACAGAAATGCTTGGGGCACCATTTTCTCCCTCATACTATATCTTCCTTCTCTAGTGTTTGGAGGTTATAGCCTCTATTTCTGTTATTTAAGAATTACCCTAGTAATTTTAATGTACATACTTAATAAGTCTAGAGTTAATCTAAAGTCCCTCTGTGGGATGGGGGTGAAAGTCAGTCTCAGACTAAAGGGCAGGTCCTCTCACTGGTATGTGGGTCACACTTACAGACACAAAAAGAGGCTGGAGATGCCAAGGGCTCTGTGTTGGAGTGGAAATCCCTAGGGGAGGCATGAACTCTGTGACCTCCCTCGACAGTGTGCCTGGGTCTCCAGCGACAGGGAGCTCATTACCCTCCAGGGCAGCACTCCTAGGTGTCAACACTTCCTATCATAAGCATTCTTTCTGTGTGTTCTTGGCCACGGGTGTAATTTCTGAAGTTAACTGAACCAGCTTAACCTTTATTTCTCTCACAACCTTTCAGATATATGAATACAATAATATCCATTTTAAGCCAATGTCATCAGATAGTCAGAGAGAAGTGGTTGGTAGGAGGAAGGTACACTGCATGTAGTTCCAAATCTCTAGCTGTCTGGAAAATCGTTATTTATTTGTCCTGAACCCAACAGTTTCCTAAACACTCTTTGTCATAAACACTGCCTCCTTCATCCTGCAGGAACTCTGAGAAGAGTATCTCATTCCCTTTATGCAGATGGCACCTGGGAGGCTCTGCAAGTTTCCATGACTTGCTCAGAGCACAGGCTCTGAATAGTGGAGAGTTCAATGCAGAGCTTCTGTGGCCAAACGTGTGTTCTTGCCACTTCTTATTTTCACCGGATTCTGCTCTCCCTCTGCCCATCCCTGTTGCTGAACAAGCATTTCGATTTCATAACTGGTTGCTGGCTGATTTATTTTGGAAGCAAGGATTGACCACACCTGTGCCCATCTTACGAAGGGCACAAACTGAAAAACTCAGAAGAGGAGGGGGCAGGGTCTTCACAAAAGAAGACACATTGGAAGAGGAAATGCAAATGGGTTTGTGGGGGGCAGACAGCCAAATTCAGTCCTGGGTTTCAGTGGCCTTTGCTGATAATGGGAGGTAAATCAGACACCCAACTCTGGGAAACACGAGGGACATGATTTCTCAAAGGTTCTTTGCCTCAGTCAGAGCCCAGATGAAATGCAGTGAATCTGCTCTAGAGCCCTCCCCCTTGTTCCAGCTTACGGTGCTACTGGCTGATACATGGTTTTGAGGCAGAATCCAGACAGATTCGATGGGGATTTTGTACCCTATCTTCAGAGGGAAGGATGACAGGGAGAACTACCATTCTGGCAGCATAGAAACAGCATGAGGCATGGAGATTAAACCATCAGGTTCCAGTTATGACCCATTAACTTAATTTTTCCTTCCAACAAACATTTACCTAGGGCTGACTCTGCATCAGGGACTGTGCAGGTGTGAGGACACAATGCTGAGCTGAACCAGGCAGGTGAGGCCGCTGCTCTCAGGTGAGGCTTTGAGCTTGCCCTATGATAACAGCAGTGAGGACTCTGTACCAGGGACCAGTGTCAAGTACTTTCACATAATTAGCCTTCACAAGGACCCTCTGAAGAAGAAAGATGTCACCTGGGAAGACAACGGAAGGTTACACAGTTGACCCCAAATCCAGTAATCATTAAATGGCAAAGTCAGATTCAAACACACATCTGTTGACACAAAAGCCAGTATCCTTAAATCTCGGGACTGCAGTTTTGTGACCCATGAAACAGGACAAATTAAATAATCCTACCTTTTAATGGGCTTGTTGTTAGTATCAAATAAAAACAGTTCTAATTTCGGGGCACCTGGGTGGCTCACTCAGTTGAGCATTTCGGCTCAGGTCATGATCTTGCGTTCATGAGTTCAAGCCCGGCATTGGGCTCTACACTGACAATGCACAGCCTACTTGGGATTCTGTCTCTCTCCCTCTCTGCCCCTTCCCCACTCGGGCCCGCATATGCCTGTGCACAGGCTCTCTCTCAAGTAAACATTTAAAATAAAAACAAACAAACAATTTTAATTTCATCTGGGCACACAGTCATCTGAGTTGACAGTATGTTTCTTGGACCCAAGGTGGCCACATGACCAAGTTCTATGTAAGGAGAAGCGTTGTGTATAATTTGTGGTCACACTCTTAAAGGGAGGATATAGTTTCCCCTTCCTTTTTCTCTCTTCCCTGCTGACTGGAATGAAAGTGTGTGGTGACCAGGAAACTGAGAGCAACATCAAGGGATGGTGAAGCCACAGGACTGAAGGAGCCTGAGCCTGTCACCATGGGGAGCTATGCCAGCCTCAGACTTATCATTGGAAGACTATTGTGGGAGGAAAATTAACCTTATCTTGTTTAGTCTTCATTACTTTGGATTTCTGATATATACAACTCAACCCAAAGCCCTACCAAAATATAACCTTACCAAAATATCATCTATGTAAAATGGCAGGATAGCAGAAAGGACCTGTGACTGGGGATCAGGAAACCTTCTTTATCCTTTGTCTCTAACTTACTGTGTGACCTTAGGCAAGCCACTCTCTGTCTCTGAACCTCAGAGTACTTTCATGTGAAATAAAAGGGGTGGTATGAGAAATAATAACTCCAGCCTGGGTGGTCTCTGGACCAAAGAGTGTTACTTGTGATAGAGGGCTATGTATTCCATAACTATTACCAATTCTTTCCAGTACTGGGCTATGTACTAGGGCTCTAAAGATGAACAAAAATAGCCTTGTTTTGGTTCACAAGAAATTTATAGTCCAGAGAAGACATACATGCAAGAAACAAGTTACAATCCAATGAGATTTGCAGTTTGGCAGACATGTATGAACTTGTAATGTGGGCATAAAGGAAAGCACTTTCTAGATCTGTCTGGAAAATCTGGGAGGAATCCAGAAAAGTAGTGACAGCCTAACTAAAATTTGAAGAATAAGTAGCAATCTGCCCTATAGATTAGGTGGAAGAGAAGGCTAGAAAAAAAGAATAATATAATCAAAGGCTTGGAGGAATACACTCAATGGTGGGTCTGAAAAACAGGAGACAATTCAAGATGGTGACAGGGCCGGCGTGTTGGAGAGGCTGGCAGGATATGAGGCTGCACAGATGAGCAGAGAATAGGCAAAGAAGAAACACTGCTTGACAAGGAGCTGTGACCACTATCCTGGAGGCAGCCAGGAGCTATTGAAGGGTTTTAAAAAGGAAATGGCATGATCATATTCGCAGGAATAACAATTGTGGCCAAAGTGGGATGGAAGAATTTAATGGGCATAAAAACAGCAAGGGCACAAATTAGAGACTACCACAATAATGCAGACAAGATGCTTTGTGCCTGCAAAGAAGATGGCTTCAAGAATATTCAGGGGATATACTTGACTATTTGACAGGTCTTTTTCAGTACCTGGATGAGGGGTGAAGGAGGAGGCAATGTCTAATCTAGGGTTCTGGCTGGGGGTGTGAGGAGGCTGAAGAGATGATGGAGGCATTAACCAGATAGGCAATCTAAGGATGTGAGCAAGCTTCTTTGTTTAGAAGGGAAGAGATGAATTGAGAATGGGCATATTGATGGGAAGGGTCTGTGGACATCGGGGGGGGGGTGGGCGGTGCATATCTGATGGCAGCAGTCATAACTTCTGGCGCTTGCTTGGAGCCTGGCACTGTTCTGCATGTTGTACATATATAGTGAAGCTTTTACCCCTCACAACAGCCCTACAGGTATGGTCGCTCTCCCTGTTTTTAGAGAAGGAAACAGAGGCGCGGAGAGTTTAAGTAACCCACCCAATGTCATGTCTAGCAAGTGGAACACTGGCAGATGGGCTCCAGGTCTGCGCTCCGCACCACCAGAGCACACAAACATGAGCTATAAGGGTATGGTGCTCTGGCACAGATCCCCAGTTCCGCAGCAGAAATCTGGGCTGGGAGGCACCAACATGTTTGTAGCATCATGAACTTAGGCTAAACGAGATCATACAAGGAAGGAAATCAGAAGGGTGAGTTTGTGACTCTGGAAAACAGCAATATTTAAAAGCTGGGCCAGGAGATCTCCAAAACAATAATAAATACGCACAAAGTGATATGGATGACACCACACAGGGGAAGCAATCAATCATATGACATTTCATATGCTTCTAGCACCTACAAAGTGACAGGTCTCGTGCTAGAAGGTTTAGCACCTGTCCTTGCAGGTGTTTATTGGGGGATAACAGATGTACGAACACACAGCTACCCAATACAATGTGTGTGACAGAGGACATGTCTATGGGGCACTATGGATGCCCACAGGAGAGATCCGCTAAGTTTCTCTGGGACATCCAGGAAAGATTTCATAGACGTGGGGAAACTTGAGCAGAGATTGCAAAGAAGAGCAGAACTTTATTTGACTGATAGGGAAATAAATGGACATTCCAGTCATAAGGGAAATATTATGTTCTAGATCCACTGTGACTCATGTTTGTCATCAGCTAACTCAACAAACTACAGCTTGTTGCAACAAGAAGCAGGTGGGGTGGGGGCAATCTCATGTTGCGGTAATGGCTCCATAATGCCATAATGCTATTAGACTTTTTTTTTTTCTCTGCCATTCTTAGCATTTTGTCCCACGGTGAGTTACCTCATGGCCCCAAGATGGCTGCTGTGCTTTCAGACTCCTATGTTTATGTTACAGGCAAAAATGATAAGAAAGGGCCACAAGGGTGAAATGAGGCACTGAATCTGTACTGACTAAAGTAGTTTCCCAAACACCTCACATGGTCAGTGCAGGCCCACATGGTCACACTTAGCTGCAGGAAAGTATGGAGAGGTGAGTATTGCCAGCTGGGCATGCTGTTCTTTCTTAGTGAGAAGAAAGAGGAATGGAGGTTGGGCAAGTAACAGGTGTCTACCATATGGCTGTAGAAAAACTGTGGGTCTGGAGGATGGGAAAACATGTCCCTGGCTGTAGCTATGACTTCAGCCAAGTAAGATCAAAACTCTGTGTCCTAATTTTGCCCTCCATGAAAGCTAGACATAATGATATGAACCCCTCTCCCCATGTCACACAATTGTCATCAGCATCAGGGTTGAAGGTGCATGACAAAGTGCTTGGGACAAAGAGTAGACAGCTCTGCCTGCATATGAAGAAGCACTGGGGTATTCTATTAATCATTTTGAGAAGGAGACTCAGGAAATTGACTACCATCCATTCAGGAAAATGTTCTCCAAGGTGCTAAGGGGACGTGTGCAATGTGTGTTTATCTCAGCAGTGACATTTTTAGCAGATGCATCTAGTGCCTTAGCCTCTATTCCAATTGTAACAGATAGGTTTTTTTTGGGTTTGTTTTTAGCATTCATAGATAAAGTATGTATTGTTGGAACATATTGAAACCAGATTAATCTAAGAAATAACAATGCTGGAAGCATAAGACTGTTGTACTAGGGGTCTGTAGCCCTGGATAGCTCAGGAGCAAGAGAGAGGAAGGAAAGGAAGCTGATAATGCCCTTATCTGATGGGGAGAATGTGGTTTGTGGGGCCGCTTCTTCCAACAAATCCCATCTTCTTTCTTCATTTCCTGAGTAATCCCGCCAGTGGCTGGGAAGGGGCAAGCTGGCATTTTTGTTGCCTGCCTGCAGAGTAAAGCCAAGATGATTAATTTTCATTTGCAGAAGGCTGAATTATCTCTGCCCCCCACATGTTAGCACACATTGTCCAGTAATTTCTTTTTTCCTCCAACTTCTTTCTAACATGAGTCCAGATGGGACTCTGGGCCAGCAAGTCAGGATCTCTAAATGGCTGTGTCTTTTGGGAATTAGCATGTTTGCCTGAAGATGATAGCCAATGAATATTTATTATTAATAGTGATAACAGCCAACAATTATCGAACACTTACTATGTATTGGACTTCTATGTGCATAATTTTACAGATGATGAAATTGAGGCACAGGAAGATGAAGCAACCTACCTCATGCTTTACAGCTAATAAACAGTGCGGTTGGGATCCAGATCCAGTTTTCTCCAATTCCTGTGTCCTTAACCGCTATGATATACAGTGATCATCAGATCAAGTACCTACTATATGCTGGACACCGTGCTAAGGAGGGGCAATATTGTTCCTGACCTTGAGAAGACAGGCTTGTAAACAAGTATTATAGAGGCTCACTGAAATCCAGACGGGAAGATGACACAGAGGAAAGTGGACAGTTCTAGAAGGGAAGAGAAGAAAGGTCATGAAGAAGTTGAAGCTTGAGCTGTGTATTGCTGGCCAGTGAGTCGGGAGTCCTGAATGTCATCCCTTCCTTACTCTGGGTGGCCATGTGACAGTGGGCAAAGTGATTCCCCTCTCTAAGCCTCAGTCTTCCCATTTACCAAATGGGAGAATCGCCTTGACCGTCTGGCCGGGACGGGATGAGAGTCTGTAACTTTGTAAACATCACAGCTGGGTAAAGCCAGAGGGTTTATCACTATGGACTTTCTCTTATTCTATGGAGTGCAGAAGTAGAGCAGGGAAAATTTACTAACTTCCTCCTCCATTTCCATGTTCTCTTCTTGTTCCTTTCTCTATCAGTGCATTTCATTCTGATGAGCAGCCTAGGACCAGAAAACTTCCCCTGCACCTCAGATAGAAGCCTGGAAGGGCCACCCTCAGAACAGAGGACTTTGTGACTATCCCTGCACTGACTGAATCATCCACAACGACAGGTCAGCACATGAGGGTCAGTGGACAGCCTGGCAAACCTCCAGGGCTCACATCTCGATTTAGCTGTTATCCTTTAGTCTTTATAGCACACATATTTAATAGGGACAAATTTAGGGATTCGTGAATTGATTCAATCAGTCAACAAATATTTATTGAGTTCCTACTGAATGCCAGGCACTGATGTAGGTCCTGGGGATACAACAGTTAACAAAATTGGCAAAGAACTCACATTCATAGGGCTTATATTCTGGTGACAGAGGCAATTACTATAAACCCAACACCAGGTAAATGGGGATCTGAGGAAGCCTTGTTATCAGGTCTTCAAGGCTCCTATTTAATTCTCTCATGGTTTATCCCGTCTTCTCCATAATCCACCACACTGAACCTCTTACAGGTTTTGATAGGGTCAGGCTCCTTTTGTCACTGCTTTGTTGTGAAAGCAGTTCCCTCTGCCCAGCCTTTATCACCTTCTTACTTGGATAATTCCTCTTCATCTTTAAAATTTGAACTTCAATGTCACTTCAAGAAAGACTTTCCTATGCACTTCCACATTTACTCCACACTTTTCCCAGTATAGCATAGATCAGGCTGTATTAGATTTACTGGTTTTCCATCTTAAGGACAGGACCAAGTCATTTAACCGTGATAGGAATCAGATCAGTGGTTGTCTCTGCTGGAAGGCAAGGGGAATTGACTGGGAAGGGGCAGGAGGGAACCTTTTGGGAGGATGGGAATTTTCTATGTCTTGAATAGGGTATTGGTGTATGGGTGTACACATATGGCAAAATATTTCCTATTACTCACTTAAATGGGTACACTCATTTATTGTATCTAAAGTCTACTTCAAGAAGTTTGATTTGAAAATACTCTCTACTGCTCTATAATCGAGTATTCTTCCCAAACTTCATGTGCAATTGGAGATTGGATAGGCACACAGCTAATATTTCCTGGTCTGTGTTCAGCCTACAGAGGATCAAACCTTGCCCTGCTCCTATTGGTAACATCCTTCAGTGGGCTCGTCTGTGGTGGTGATTCTTAATGACAAAGCATCTCAGAGCAAGTCCAGGTTGACTCCTCCTCTCTTTTTTTGCCCAGGGAGGAGGGCACTGGCAGTGACAGAAGACACCTCATGTGAGCTGTGTCTGAGGAGTCAGGGGGATCTCAGGGGGCATTGGCACACATCATCCCCTGGCATGGGGAAGTGGAAGCTGGCAAGATGCTTCTCCTTCCCAGCAGGGCAGGGACACAAGGGCAGAAGCTGGGCTCTCCATTCTGGATACTGTCATGGGCTTGGAAACAATGTCCTTCAATCCACTCATGCAAGCACATTCCAGGTCAGGATAGTGTGTGGAGTCCAGTTAAGACCCTAGACAGATTATTTGTTCTCCTTTCCTCTTGGTCCTCTTCTCGGTCTCGTTGCATTTTATTTTAGGACCACAACACACACAGGGTCAGATCATCTGAGGACAGCTCCCAGAGACTCTGTCTGAAATAAGGGACCACATAAAGTGGCTTCAGGGTACCCTGCTGCTCCCTCCCATCTGCCTTTAACTCTGAGCATCTCTGCTCTTTACCTAAGACTCCAGCAAGTCCATGTTATTTTTTGGCACCTACTTTGGTGAAGTGGGGGTGGGGGAGAGAGTGTGGGGTGGCAAAAAGGCATTCTCTAACAGGGCTCCTCTTCATCTCTTTAAACATCTGTTTCTCGGGAGATTAGCAGCTTTTTGAGGGTGGGAATAGTGTTTCATTCATCTCCCTACCTGCAGAGCCTAGCACAAGCCATGACGTTGTGTATTGAATGAACATTTATATCCTGAGCATTGCCTACATAGATTAACCATCATTAGGGGACAAAATAAAGTGAAGACATATTGTTTTTTCCTCAAGGAATGTGTTCTGCTGTCATGAAGATAAAACATTTCCACATAAAACAATTAGGAAAAAACACAAGTGAGCACAAACTTGGCTCCCGGCTCTCTTACAGTCAATTCCCATTCCTGCTATGGGGAAGCAGACACCAGGAGCGATGTGTGCAGAATGCACTTGGTATTAGGAACATGGTCTTGGAGGGAATGGGATTTGACCCAGTATTAGGAACATGGTCTTGGAGGGAATGGGATTTGACCCCCCCCCAAATACTGGGTCAAATTGGATTGGTGCATTTTAGGTAGACAGGGAGAAAAAGGAGAGTGACTTCGCAGTAGAGGACTGGGCATGAATAAGACTTGGAGATGCGCATCATTATTATTATTATTACTAGCATTGCTTATCCGGTTGAGACTCACATCTTTCATAGACTTTCCATTTCAAATGCTTTCCAGATTTCCCATCACTCGGGGATGTGAGCTTCCTTTTTCTTTCTTCCATGTTGTAGGATAGCAAAAAGCTTGTTGGCATGGCAATCTGGAGAGCAGGGCTCAAATGTCTGCTCCATGAGTGTAGTGCTGGGCATCCAATTCAGTATTTTTTTGCACAGGGATGAAAACGATCATGTACATGTATCACTTCACCCACTGGAGTGCATACTCTGAGAATTGGTTCTATGATTTATCTCTAAGACTAATACCCTAGTACCTGGAATAGAGCCACATACGGATTAAATACTCAGATTAAATATTTACAGAATTTAGTAATTAGCTTCTTTTTTTTCAGCTAAGCCCTCAGAGAGCAAGTTTTCATGAAATGGGAATAAGCAAAAAAAATTTCAATACCCCAGGCTTGGAAGTATGGGGAGACCTTGGTCCTGGTATAGAAGTGGTAGCCTGAGGTGTAGGGAATGGTATGAGGTTATGGGTTGGGCTTAGGTGGGGAAAAACACTAGAAGGGTTGGCTGTGATCACTGCTCCCCCTAACTTCTGGCTTGAGACCTGGATTGAATCCTGGATGTGTTAGCTTGCCTTAACGATCCCAGTTTTGTGCCCCTTCCTCTATCTACATCCTTTATCATGCAACTTTGTATTATCTCCCTATTATGATTCTGGGCTCATCTATTTGATATTCTTTAGCCAGTAGAATGAGGTGGAAATAACTCTGTTCCAATTCCAAAACTTGCTTTGGCCAATAGAATGAAACAGAAGTGACCATGTGCCACTTGCAAGACTTCGTACATGTTTCTACTTGTTCTCTCTGACCTATGCCATAGCCATGAGAAGGACCTTCCCAGGCTAGCCTGATGGCCCCAAGAGGATTAGAGACACATGGAACAAACTTATCCATAGCAGAGGCCAGTCGAGAGTGGCCAAGCCCTGGAAAATCTGCCGATACGTTATAAATCATAAATGATTAAGGTTTGCATTTCTGAATTTTGGAATCGTTTGTCAGATAACAATAGCTAACTAGTAATACACTGGCCCTTTCATATATTAATTGGGTGGCCCTAGGCAAAATATTGACCCTCCTATCTTAGCCATCATGGGCCACCATAACAAAATAACCATAGACTGAGTGGCTTAAACAAGAGACATTTATTTTCTCATAGTTCTGGAGGCTGGGAAGTCCAAGATCAAGGTGTTGGTGAGAGCCCTCTTCTCTCTTCATGGCTTGTAGACAGCTGTCTCCTTGCTATATGCCCACATGACATCTTCCCAGTCACCCTGTGCAAGCGGGTGGGGTAGAGTGAGCAAGCTCTCAGGTGGCTCTTCTTATAAGTACACTAATACTATCAGATGAGGGACCCACCCTTATGGCCTCATTTAACCTTAATTACCTCCTTAGCAGCCCTATCTCCACATACTGGAGGTTAGAGCTTTAACATATGGACTCAGTAGGGGAACACAAACAATTAATTCATAAAATCCCTTAGTTTTCTTTTACTCCTCTGAAAAATAAGGGTGCTTGGTACACGATACACATTCAGTAAGTATTTGGTGAATGGAGAAAACTGGATTTTATAATTTCTAAAAGCCCATCCAAGATGGTTTCCTTTTACATTTTCTTTTTCTTTTTGCCACAAAGTCATCCAGAGTTGATGTGAAAGGAAACATGCCCTCCTCTACTGAAATTGAAACTGTCAGTGAGCGGGGGGTGGGGCATGGACATGCCTGACATTATATACATACAAGTACAGTTCATATCATTGAGCAAGGAATGCAACCATTTCGTTCAATGTGGTTTCCTCCATTCTGTATAGCTTTTGCTATATAGTAGGTACCTTAGTATATTCACTGAAAATGAATGATCGAATGAATGAGTCAAATAAGGACTCATGCCTGCCTGCAGCTGTCCTCAAAGAGTTCAGGGAGTTGAATCAAAATGAAGTGAGTCATTAGAGAGACTGGGTCATCTGCTCCACTAACAGGAAGTCCAAAGATGGAGGCAGAGGGGGTTCTGAGCTATTTGGATGGTTGGAGTTCCCTTGCTGCAGTCAGCAACTCCTGCCTCTTCCCTCGGCTTCCCTTCCCGATTATCCTCCTTCCCCAGGTGTCCCAAAGGTGCGTCAGCTGCAACATTCCAAACCACACTCATTTTCTTCCTCCTTCTCCAAACCTAATTTTGCTTATCCTCAGTATCCGCTTAGTTGTCCAAGTGAGAGATGAGTCATCTTCTGCTTCCCTACAGCCACTCCACTGAAATGGAGATATCCAACATGACCATAATTCCAACCACTGACCTACCACCTACTGGGATTTACCATGGGTCAGGCACTGTTCTAGATGACCAGTGTAAAAAATCTCATCAAATCCTAGCAACAACTCCATGAGGTGGGTATCATCTTATAGGGTAGTAAAGACATGCGAACTCAGGCTACATGACTCCCAAGGTCACAGAGCTGGATAAGGAATTTCACCTTACCTGATGGACTTTAACACCCCTGCCCTTTCCAAGCTGTCAGAATGCCTCCAGGTCAGATATTCCCTCCTCTTCTTTCTCCATTGTCTCCACTCTGGAATTGGGTTCTCATCTCTGTTCCCATGCATATCTCTCTACTATTAGCCCTGATCATATGAGAGGCTAATTTTTCACTTGCTCCTTTATGACCTGCTGGGAAGTGTCTTAGTTCTGTATTCTTTATTCTCAGCTCAGAGTCAGCTCTACATAGCACTTACTCCATAGATATTTTCAGAAATAAACTCCTATGTTCTCTTTCATGGTGTAGAGGGTTACATCTCACATAAATTGTGCGGGAGAAGAAAATCTTCCCTATCAGTCCAATCTTTTCTCTAAGAACAAAACTTTTACCGCCCCCCCCCCAAATGTTCAGGCCTTCCTGCTATAAGACAAGAGCTGTGGAACTACCTCCATACCCCCACTGGCTGGAGGGGATGGATGCTCTTGAAAAGCCTGACCTGCCAGGGGAAGCTTAGTGCATCCAGCTGAGCCAGGCTAAGTCAGAGACCCCTCTCCTTCTAGAAGCCTGAAGGGGCTGCACCCCATTTTTTTACTGTATTTTCCAGACCTTGTCATTACAAGATATACTCTTAAACAAATAAATCAACAATAACAACAAAAACAAAGAAAACGGTAACCTTTGGCTTGCTGTGTATAAACCATGGTTCTTGCTACACTACACACCTGTGCTTCTCTTCCCTCCAATATCACAACTCAACTTTTCTTTAGCGGTTCCATTCTCTCTGTCTTTCAGAATTCATGCTTGGGCACCAAGCAGACTCAGGAAAAGACTTCTAAAAATTGCTTGCTGTTCCAAAGGGGAAAAATGAAGCAGAACAAGCCCGATTTCCTGAATTGCAAAGAGGGAGCCATCTTGGCTGCCGACTCATTCCAGCATTCAAGTAATCCCTGAATTCACTTGGCAAAAAGCAAACCAGCAATTACCCAAGACAAGAAGTGAAATGGTTTTTATTCTTGCCTGCTTTTTTTGCCTGCAGGAGAGAAATGACTGAGTGATTTTTATCTTGCTCTCAAAATAACTAATCTTGTTGGCCCAGAAGGAAAAAAAAAACCCACTACTGTGTTATGTCCTACACCGGGAAATATTTCCAGGATGTTTCAAAGAATGGATCATGGGTTGGGGGCCTTGAGAAACTACAGTGAGTGCCACTGGTGTGGTTTGGTGAGGGCCAGAATTTGCGGAAAACAGGTGATTCTGTGGAGAAAATAAAGCAGGGCTTACGTCTAGTTGTCCTAACTTTAGCTTTTTCAGACTCCTCTTTGTCTAAAACTCTGGACTCTTAGGAACATGAGTGCAATTACTTCTGAACCAACTACCTGGAGTTAAGCCAAACTTTAAAGGGTACATTCACAGTCCTCCATAAGACCACCCTCACCTCAAACATCAGCCATGAGTTTGGGAGTTCCTAGGACACCCCCACTTCTCACCAGGTGTCTGCAAACTTGTGGATTCCTGCTAGGTCCCCAGGTTTGGCAACTCACTAAAATGACTTACAGACCTCAGGAAAATGCTATACTTAAAAGTTTGGTGTTATTAAAACAACAACAACAAAAAGATACAAAGGGAGAGAAACATAAGGTGAGATGTGGGAAAGTCTCAGATGGGAAGCTTCTGTATCCCCAGGGATGTGTACCCTCTGGATGCATTGTTAGGTATTGTCAATGAAGGGAGCTCACTAGAGTTTTTCACCAGGGTTTAATTACAGGGGCAAGATTGACTGAATCACTGGCCATGTACTGGAACTGGATCTCCAACTGCTCTATCCTGCTGGAGGTGGGATTAATATCAACAGGGCACAAAGCCCCCCTCTTTTAGTCACTAGGCTGGTCTTTCTCACCTGGCAGCCTCCACCCCAAGCAATCTTATTAGCGTAAACCATCTAGGGGCCCATCTAGAGTGACCTTGTTAGCATAACTATCAGGTGTGGTCAGAGGCACTCACCAGGAATAACAAAGACACCCCTAGTACTCAAGAAATTCCAAGGACTGAGAGGTCATCTCGCAGAAATAAGGACAAAGTCCAGCCAATTTCTTTATTAAACAATAAAGAAGCCCAGATTCAGACTTTATGTCTCAGCTAGCAGATTTCACCATTTCACCTCTGTATATAAAATGTGTGCCCTTATGCATGAGTATCTGTAGTACAAAATTCCCAGGAGAAGAATCGCTAGGCTACGGGAAGTCATGATTGTGTGGAAAATCCCAAAGTATCTACAAAAATCTCCTGCAACTAATGAGTGAGCACAGCAAGATGGAAAGATACAAGGTCAATAAGAAAGCCAGTTGTTTTCCTATTTACCATCAGTGAAAAACTGGAATATGAAAGTTATAAAATCACCAAAAATAAAACATTTAGATATAAGTCTATCAAAATGTGTTTGGGATCTGTATGCAAAAAACTGTAGAGCACTGTTGAGGGACATTAAAGTTCTAAATAAATTGAGACATGTACCGAGCTCATGAATCAGAAGACTCAATGCAGTTATTAATTCTTCCCAACTGGACTTATGGATGCAACACAAATAGCAATCAAATTCCAACAAGTTATTTTGCAGTGTTGGCAAACTGCAGAAGTTTCTCCAAAAGTTTTATGGAGAACGCAAAATATCTAGAATAGTCCATACAATACTAAAGGAAAACAAAACCAAAGGACTCACCTTAACCTAATTTCAAGACTTGGTTATAAAGTTATAGTAATCAAAACAGAATAGATGACACAGAGGTCAATGGAAAAGAACACAGAGCCCAGAAACAGACCCACACAAATATAGTCAAGTGATTTTTGATAAAGGAGCAAAACACTTCCATTGAGATAGGATAGTCTTTACAACAAATGGTATGGAATAATTAGACATCCATGTATGAGCAAAGTAACCTAGAAATAGACCTTATACCTAAAGGAAAAATTAACTCAAAAGCTATCATAGACCTAAATATGAAATGTAAAACTATAAAAATGTCTAGAAGACAATAAAGGAGAAAATTGATGTTGATGAAGTTTTGGGGTGATGAGGGGTTCATGGGGTCTGGAACCGACAGCCAAGAAAGAATTCTTGAAGACGTCTTTGGTGCAAAAAGGTGATTTTATTAAAACATGGGAACAGGACCCACAGGGGAGGGAGAGCTGCACTAGGGTTGTGACCAGTAACTCATTACACACCCTCAGGTTGGCAGGGGGCAGGGGTAGAGTAAGACTCTAAGGTATTTTGGAAGCAAGGTTTCCAGGACCTTGAGGGGCTAGCTGTTGCTATGGAAACTCCATTTATCACCATTTAATAAAACCTCAGTCATGAGACCCCTCAGATGTATATCGGGGGGCCATAAGCTTGAAGTGTTATTGCCAGCATATTATCTTGGGGCAGTTGAGATAAAGGAAGTAGATTTACAGGATCCTCAAGGTTGGGATAATGTGACGCTAAGGTTCTCTTCTGCCCCTAGCAAAGTGTCATCATCAAGGCAGCTGAGCTCCTGGAGGGAGGTCACTCTGTCAGCTTCAAGGACTTGTCAATGGGCTGTAGGCAGTAAAGGAATTTAATTTTTCATTTGCCTTAGTTTCCCACATCACCACAGCAAGCACTTAAACCCCTTTCCTTTGTTCTTGGGTAGCTGGGCGAGTCCAAGGAATATCACACAGATCCCACCTGGGGGCGGGGATGGGGGTGGGGTGTGTGTGCCAGCCTATATTTTGCCCTCAGCTTGCTCCAAGCTCTCTCATCAATATGATTTTGAGTTTGGTGATGAATTTCTAGATACAACATCAAAAGAACAATCCATGAAGGGAAACAATGATATGTTGAACTGTACTAAAATTGAAAGCATCTGCTCTGTTAAAGACAGGAAGACAATGCAAAGAGGAGGCACAGAATAGAAGAATATATTTGCAAAAGTGCATCTGATAAAGGATTTGTATCCAAAATATATAAAAGAGCTCATAAAACTCAACAATAAAGAAAAGAAATAATCCAATTTAAAAATATGCAGAAGATCACAACACCTCACCAAAGAAGATATATAGATGGCATAAAGGTAGAAGAGGTGCTCAACATCATTTAAATTGAAACCATAATGGAATGCCACTACATATACTTATTAGGCTAAAATAAAAAAAAAAACTGATAATATCAACTGTCATCAAGGACACAGAGCAACAAGGACTTTCATTCATTGCTAGTGGGAATGCAAAATGGTACAGCCTCTTTGGAAGACAGGCAGTTTCTTACAAAGCTAAGCAAACGCTTATCAAAACCCCCCAAATCATGCTCCTAGTACTTTCAAAACTGATCTGAAACATCATGTACCAGAATGCAAATTTTTATAGCAGCTTAATTCATAATAGACAAAGACTGGATGCAGCCAGGATATTCTTCATTAGGCGAGTGGATAAATAAACCCTGACACACCCATACATGGAATACTAGTCAGCAATAAAAAGGAACAAACTATTAAGCCACACAAAGATATGGATGGATGTTAAAGTACATTGTTAAGTTTACAAAGCCAATCTGAAAACACTCCAGACTGTATCATATTTATAGAACATCTTAGAAAAGATAAAACTATAGCTATGGCAAGCAGATCAGGGCTTGTTACCATGTGGTCAAGGGAGGGGGCTGATTAGGTGAGAAACAGAGGATTATTTAGGGTGGTGAAGCTATTTTGTATGATCTTGTAATTGACACTTGGCATTCATCAAATGTAGACAAATTTGAAAAGAATATATTTAGGAGGTCAGGAAATGCCAGGATGGAGTGCAGAACAGGACAAAAAATAATCTAACTGTATTGCAAGTGTACAAAGCAGCCTCACTGAAAGAAGTGCTGATTTAAGTTAATTTTGGGGAATGAATGGATTCTGTAAGATTGAAGGCAATATGAGCTACAATACAAGTCCTCTACTCTGGTCGATAGTTGTTTCCCCAGGAGATATGGGATAATGATTCTGGAACCACTATACATACAGGCAATTAAGTAAATGGATGATGGGAGTCAGGCTCCTTGCTGTTGGGAGTCTGATGTTACAAATAGGCAAGAGGAGAAGACTAGAATAATCCATGTTGTAATGGATTAGAATTGGACACATCAGTATCAATTAATATGTTGCCTAATATAGATGCAGTTGTTTACATATACAAATATTTAAAGATAGGCATCTAGGGGCGCCTGGGTGGCTCAGTCGGTTGAGCGTCCGACTTCAGCTCAGGTCACGATCTCACTGACCGTGAGTTCGAGCCCCGCATCGGGCTCCGGGCTGATGGCTCAGAGCCTAGAGCCTGCTTCCAGTTCTGTGTCTCCCTCTTTCTCTGCCCCTCCCCTGTTCATGCTCTGTCTCTCTCTGTCTCAAAAATAAATAAACGTTAAAATAAATAAATAAATAAATAAATAAAGATAGGCATCTATAAAGCAATTAGTATATTCATTCTGTAGGCAAAGAGGGCCTAGAAACCAAGAGTCACCTCCGTAGTAAGAACACCTTGTACCTAGATCTTGGTTTCTAAGATAACATTTTCTAATAAAAGGAGCCAGCGCTCCTTGGAGAAATGGATGATTCTAGGACTGGGGTAGGGAATTTACAAGATGAGCCTGGAGCATCTTGTAGTTCCAGAAAATAAGAAAAAAAATTTTTTTGTTTTAAAGTACAATGATGAAGATACGTCAAAGGGATAGGGAAGGAAGCCTAGGGAAAGAGTTCCCAAAGGAAACACTGGAACAGCTTGAACCACAAAATAACGTAGTATTTGACTCTAAATATAAAATAAAAATTTATGAATCAATACTGATGTAAAACAATGTTGAATAAATAAATGGAGGAGAAGAGACAAATTCCTCATGCAGAAGGACTTTAAATAATGTATGTAGAAAATCCACCTGCAGGGAGTTGGGGCATGTCTCTCCACTCCATAAGTGGGGACTATACATAGTGATTTCCTTCCAGAGAGCCCAGTAGGGAAGTGGGAAAATACAGAGGAGAAAACCTGGCAAACACTGCATCCGCAGTAAAAATTCATGGTGATAATATGTGCCCTTATTAGGATGGGATGGGTTCCAGAATGTCATTTGGCCTGTTTGGTCTTCCTCCCAAGAACATGTGATACATGTTGATACATGAGAAAAACATCAGCATATCCCAATTAAGGGACAATCTTTGTAGACAGACTTTGTAGTACCTGACCAGGACTCTTCAAAACTGTCAAGGTCATCAAAAACAAGGAAAAATCTGAGAAACTTCATAGCCAAGAGGAGACCAGGGAGACATGAAGACTAAATATAATATGGTGTCTGAGATGAATCCTAGATGAGAAGAGGCACATTAGGTAAAAGCTAAAGATATCTCAGTGAATTAAAGACTTTACTTAATAATAATGGATCAATATTGGTTCATTACTTGTGACAAATGTGCCATAATAATGGGAAATGTTAATAATAGGGGAAACTGGATGTGAGGTGTATGGGAACTGTCTGCATTGTCTTCTTAATTTCTCTGTAAATCTAAAATAATTCTAAAGTTAAAAATTTGTTTAAAAATGTTGATTGAGGGGAACCTAGGTGGCCTCCAACTCTTGGTTTCGGCTCAGGTAAGGATCTCAGTTTCATGGGTTCAAGACCCACGTTGGGCTCTGCACTGGCAGTGTGGAGCCTGCTTCAGATTCTCTCTTCCTCTCCCTTTGCCCCTCCCCCACTTGTGCTGTCTCAGTCTCTCTCAAATAAATAGACTTAAAAAAAACCACTCTATAAAAAATGTTGATTGATATTGACAAATTACCCCATTAAAATGTGTTCATATACACTTCCACCAACTCTATATGAGAGTTTCTGTTGCTCGGTACCCTTGACAAAAGTGAATATTATCAATCCTTTTAATATTTGTAAATTTGAAAGGTGACAAATGAGATCTCATTGCTTACATTTGCATTTTTAAATTACAAATGAGATTTAGCATCCTTCTCATTGATTGGACATTTACATTTCTTTTTCTATAGCTGTATGTTGCTATCGTTTGCTCATTTTTCAGACTGGTTGTCACCTTTCCCTTGTGTAGAGCTTTTGATGTGGTAAAAAATAAAAATAACCCTTTCTTTTCAGAAGTTTGTATTTTTTTTTGCAGAGTGTTTTGACATTCTTTATGTTTTTTCTTTAATGTGCAGAAAATGTAAACACTTTTAGAAAATCAAATCTCCCTTAAATTACAATTTAAGAGTCTCAACCCATTTCGATTTTATTTTCAAATTAAGTGCCCAGTGGCTTGATTACCATAAGTGGGGTCCCTTCAAGCTAGTTTCTAATTATTTTACATGTTCATGAAAGGATGTCTCTCAGGGGTTCAGAGTCCACTGTCCGTTCAGATCCCTTCCGGGTTTTGCTCTTGCTCTCTTCCTGACCTGCCACTGGTTTTCTGAAAGCCATATGGAGACAGGTAACTGAGTCAGCCCTGGAGACACTAACACCCCCACCAAGAGTGCTGTTCTATCATTTTGGGTTCTATTCTTCTGCACATCAGAATAGTTTGGTGCACAAAGCAATGGTAGGAATGCCTTCTTTTCTGTTTATCATGAGGATCATGTTGTAATGTATATAAATGCTGACTTACGATGTTATACACCTGCAGCTAACATGATATTGTATGTCAAGTACACTTTAATAAAAAAAAGAAAATAAATAAATGTCTTCTTTTTTGAAGGACATTTTTCATTTGGTTCCTGTACACACACCTCTGATCACTCACCTGTTCTTCTTAATATCCTTCTTTGGTTTCTCCCAACTTCCTAGGGATTAAATGTAGGTTTATGCTCTAGGTTTCAGTTCTTGACCTCTCCAGCAGCAATCATTTCTCAGGTGATGTCAGTTCATTTCATGGCTATAGCTAATGCTTCCTGAGATTACATATCCCCAGCTATAATTCGACCCTGGACCTCCTCTCTCCTCTCTAGACTCATATATCCAACCTACTCAGCCTTTACATTGTTTATTTAATACACCTCCCATGGTTAGTAAGTCCAAAGTTGAACTTCTGATCTTCATTCCCTGTCTCCAACATCTCAATAATTGGTGACCCCATTATTCCAACTGCTCAGGCCAAAAATATTGGAGTCATTACTTATACTTTATCCCACACCCCATATCCAGTCTGCCTAGAAATTCAGTTCTTTTAAAAAAATTTTTTTAACACTTATTTATTTTTGAGAGACACAGAGAGACAGTGTGATCAGGGGAAGGGCAAAGAGGGAGACACAGAATCTGAAGCAGGTTCCAGACTCTGAGCTGTCAACACAGAGCCCGACACAGGGCTCGAACTCACGAACCACAAGATCGTGACCTGAGCCAAAGCCAGACGCTTAACCGACTAAGCCACCCAGGTGCCCTGAAATTCAGTTAGTTCTAACTTCAAAGTATATCCATAATCCCAACGTCTTCCAGCACTCCTACTGCTATGGCCTTGGTCCAGGGTGAGGCCATCTCTCTTCTGGAATGCTGCTTGAGTCTAAATGATCCTCCCACTTCAGCCCTTGTCCCCCCACCAGCCATTCTTTAAACAGCTACTGGGGATGTTCTTCTAGAACATGTCAGAGTATTTCACTTCTCTGCTTAAACCCCTCAAATGGTTTCCCCTATTATTCCTGATAAGACTCATTAAAACCCCAGACCCTACAATTGGCCTCAGGCCCAACATTATCCTGGCTCCTGCTGTTTCTCTGAGCTGATCTCCAACACCCACTGCTGTCTCCCCGAGAACCACCGCCACCAAGGTTCTTTGCCATCCCTTGAATACACCAGGCGTGCATCCACATCAGGGCCCTGGCCCTCCCTGGTTGCTTCCTCCACCAGATAATTACGTGGCTCCTTATTATTTCACTTAGCTCCCTTCTCACACACAAGACTCCCCACACACATCTTCTCCAAACCCCCAAATAGCAACTCTCCTCACTTTCTGTCATCCTGTCACCTGTTTTGTTTTCCACCTGTGCACTGGTTCCCAACTGACATTCTACGGTTTTGTTTGTTTATTGTGTAATTCCCCCCACTAGATAAACTCAAAGTAGAACAGAGATTTTATTATTTTCTTGGTTAAGGCCCTAGCAAATAGAACAGGACCCAGTGCCCAGCATATACAGTAAGTGACTGCATCTGGTTATGTGCCTGCCAACCAAACTTGAAATAGACATCATTACTTCTAAGCTGCGGCCATATTTGCATCCCTTCGTGTCTCAGTGGTCAGCACACTGGGGGCACTGAATGCTTTCTTGAGAAATAGAACTCAATTCCCAGGGTCTTGGCAAGCTAAGAGGAGGCCACAATGAAAGCAGAACAGAGTCTCTGGGAACACGTTGGAGTATGACCCTGGGGAGAATACACAAAAGCACAAAGTAGAGATGACCTATGAATGGCATGTGCCAGATCTAATGTCAAGGTGGATGCAGAGAGAAATGACACGATTCAACCATTTTTCTGCACCCTTTTCCCTTCTATAGGAGCTCAGTTTTCCTTCAATCCACTTCCAATTTCCAGCTGCTCTTGGAAAAGGCAGCAGGATCATGAGAAAAGAGCCCTAAACTTAGGAATCAGAAAGACTTGGGTTATAATCCTGCTTCTGATGTGCAGAGCTGAACGAACTTGGACATGTCATTTACTCTCTGGGGATGTCACTGTCCTCATCTGCAAAGGGCAGTGAACAATGCCTTACCTCCCTAATTTTGCAGGAGTATTACATATGACGAAAGCCAGAAGAAAACATTTGTACCCAACATAGAGTAGATGCTCAGTGAATGTAAATGAAACCTATCCTACTGGCAGAAATTGGTAGACTTTATGCATGACCTTACAGCTTTCTTGCTTTATTTATAGCATCAGCTGGTGGAATTGGACTTTTTTCCCAATCCTTGCTTCCTTGAGTGTTTTGTTTGTTTGTTTGTTTGTTTGATTATCTGGACCCGTGGAATTCTTAAGTCAATCTGATTCTTCTCTTTGTACACACGATGTTGAACTCTGAGTTTTAGAACAAATAGAAGCAAAAGAGAAGATGGTTGGATATTGTTACCTAAAGAAATGGTCTCTCTCTCTCTCTCTCTCTCTCTCTGTTTCAAGGTCCACAGTAAGGGAAAAGAAATGATTTCCATATCCCTGCCCCAGCAAGCCTGCTACAAAAGCAGAGCTGGTTAACGGAGCCCCAGGACACCTCTTAAATGCATTCCTCCCAGTGTGGCATCAGCAGGCTCCACCATTAAGAAACAGCAAGGACAAGTAAGGGTTCAGAATAGCCTGGGCCCCTGGGGCACACAGAGCTGCCTTGATGAGAACAGACTGGGGCACCCTCAGGAGCTGTGACTTCTGACCCTTGGGAGGGAAAAAGAGGCTCAAGAATTAGAACTGAACTTGAATTCTGGGAGGAGAAAGCGTCTCTAGGCCCAAGGGGCGTTGTCTCGAAGTGACACAGTTGAAAACATTAGAGAGCATGAGAGCCACCTCCAGGGTGCGTCCGGGCTGCCCCTGCAATTTTCTTGGGCTCCCCTCTGAGTTCCAAAACTGGACAGAATAATTCTCACCTTGATTAAGACAAAGCTTTCTTCCCAGCATGGTAGCCTCAAAAAGTACACTTTCAGGGCCATAAAACTCTGAATTCCATCTCTGCCATTCTGCCAGTTACTAGTGGTTGGCTTTAAGAAGGTGAGTTAACATCTAGAAGCCTCAGTCTCCTATCTATAAACTGGGGGTAGTGATACTTGTCTCCCAGAGGTCTTTAAAGCCTTAAATGGGAGAGCATACACAGAACATGAATCTGCAGGTGTCAATCATTTCTATTTGCATAGAATATTTCCACGTGGCCAAACTCTTTCTTCTTTTCCAGCTCCCTGGAGAATTTCTGAAGTCTGGGATATAAATGTTAGCAGAGGGAATGTAATTTATATTCTTATCACTGATACTCCTCATCCATATTATCTCTGCCATGTTTCCACCTCACCAAGATCTCTCCTTAACTCCTTTTCTCTACTGTCTACTGTCAGAAAGACAATATGGTCACCCATGGACCACTCAACTCAGCTGGTCCTCCAAAAATAGGTCTCTTTGAATTGTCTTGTATTCCTCACCTCTGCCTGCAACCAGGGAGCCCCAAATATTCTACCCTCATTAATAAAGGCAACAGAGTACACAGCAATGTGATATTTTCTGTTTTAACTCCTGCCCTCCCATGATTCCATTCTCCATATGGCCATAGAGTGCTCCTTTAAAAATTCATAAGGATCTCACTCTTCTGGTAAAATTCTCCAACAGACTCCCATCTTATGGAGAAGTACAAACCTTTTACAATCACCTGCAAAGTCCTCCTTTGTTCTTCCCTCTGTTTTCTGTCCTGGGCTGATAAGTAGCTAAGAATGGTATGTAATTCCCTCATTCCTTGCACTACCTGGCCAACAGAATAATCTTCCTAAGTAGCCAGTCTTATTAACTTTCATTTTAAAATTGTTTACCAATGATGTTTGTTACCTGACAAACTTTTTGAAAAACTCCTGCATAAAAAAAAAAATACTTGGAAATGAACAATAAAATGTAACAGAATATGCATTCTTTTAAATGCATAGCTGAGCTTTTGAGAAGAAAGGATAAATCTCCAGGGACCTGAAACAGACATGAAAATTCAAGTTTTAAGCTGCCACCCATGCAGCCACTCTCCTGGAAGCATTTGCTATGCTTATTAACCAAGATATTTGAGTTTTAGTGGCTGTTACAGAAGAAAACAAGGCTTTTAGCTTTTTAAAGGTGGAAGTTGGAACTGAAACTCTGCATAAACCGGAGACCCTCAAGGGGCTACACTATAGGTAAAATAATGTAATAGAAAAAGTGTGTCCTGTAACAAAGGAGGCTGCAAGGGAATGTGTTTGCTTCAGCATGGGGCTTTGGGAAAGAAAAAGTCTTCTTTGAATATATATAACCATAGGCTGCCCATTCTGAGGGGCTGGGGTACTGAGAAACCCCAAACACATCAGGGTCCGTTCTCAATAGCGAATGAAAATCCTCTCTGGAGGGCAAGTCCTCAGTCCAGGCATCATAGGGTTTTCAAAGCTGCAGATGTGCTGAGGAAGATATCTAAGTTCAAAAGGAAAGCATAAAAATCTGAGAAATTAAGTCAGAGAGCAAGAGTCAGTAGAAAGAGGGGTGCCTGCCTGGCTCAGTCGATTAAGTGTCTTGACTTCCGCTCAGGTCATGATCTCACGGTTCATGAGTTCGAGCCCTGCAATGGGCTGTGTGCTGACAGCCCAGAGCCTGGAGCCTGCTTCAGATTCTGTGTCTCCCTCTCTCTCTGCCCCTGCCCTGTTCACACTCCGTCTCTGTCTCTCAAAAAGTGAATAAACGTTGGGGCGCCTGGGTGGCTCAGTCGGTTAGGCATCCGACTTCAGCCCAGGTCATGATCTCGCAGTTTGTGAGTTCGAGCCCCGCGTTGGGCTCTGTGCTGACCGCTTGGAGCCTGGAGCCTACTTTGGATTCTGTGTCTCCCTCTCTCTCTGCCCCTCCCCCGCTCATGCTCACACTCTGTCTCTGTCAAAAATAAATAAACTTAAAAAAAATTTTTTTAATAAAAAAATTTAAAAAAAGTGAATAAACGTTAAAAAAAAGAATAAATATCAGAATTAGACCCTCAGTATCCTCAGATAATAGAACTATTGGATTCAAACTATAAATAGGTGGAAAATTAAAAGCAGACTTGAAAATACAAGAAGTAAGCAATATCCAATAAAATAATACAACACAGGATTGACTTAAGAACCAAACAGATCTTCTTAAAAATAAGATAGGATTATTGAAATTGGCAATTTAGTAAAGGATTTAAAAAAGGAAATAGATAAATGTTTGAAGTAGAATAAATATAAGGAAATTATTAAGGATGCAGTACAGACAGTAAAAAAGAGAACATATCAGGTATAGAGAATAAACTGAGAAATTTACAACACACATCCAATTAGATTTCTAGGACAGAAATTGAAAGAATGGGGGGGGGGTGTGGCAATTGTTGAAGATATACACGGGTAAGAATTTTCTATGAATGATGAAGAAATCATATATTCAGATTTAGGAAGCACAATGAATGCCAATCGGGATAATTTTTTTTTAACCCACATCCAAACACATATTGAAGAACCCAAAATGGAGGGAATTTGCTGAAGTAGTCAAGAGGAAAAGACAAGAGATTTCAGTCTAAAATTACTAATTTCTTATTTTTCAGGGAAACAGAACTCTGTTTATTATTAAAATTCTCTTACTAAATGAAGGTCTAAAAAAACATGTCAGAAAGAAAAAAACTCCTGTCCAGAGGGAAGACTTAGATACAACAAAGATACTGAGTAAAGCAACAGTTAATTGTTGTGTAGGCTTTTGGAAGTATTATCTACATAAAATAATGATAATAGCGACTAACTTGGGAGCATGTTAAAAACAAGTTGTAAATAAAAATATACTAGGTGATAATAAAAATAATATGAGAATGTGATGGCAAAATTCTAAGTTGCTTGAGTAGTTCTGAAAAAAGATTATACACTTAATTATTTTATTTATTTATTTTTAGAAGTTTATTTATCTTGAGAGACAGAGAAAAAGAGAGAGTGTACATGCAAGTGTGCAAGCAGGGGAGGAGCAGAGAGGGAGGGAGGGAGAGAATCCCAAGCAGACTCTGTGCTATCAGTGTGGAACCCAATGTGGGGCTCAACCTTACAAATCGTGAGATCATGAGGGGAGCCGAAATCAAGAATCAGATGCTTAACCAACTGAGCCACCCAGGCACCCCACACTTAATTAAATTTTAAAGATCATCACAAAAAGAAACAAAATTCAGTGTATAACTTGCAAGAAATGAAAAAAGAATTTAAACTATTTGATCAATCAGAAATAAGTCAGGAAAAGAGAAATACAGATGTAAGATAGATAAAGTAGAAAGCAAAAAAGTAGGTGTAAGTATATACATATTTACAAATATGTTTATATACATCTCTATATACAAAATATTTACAATATTGTATATAATATGATAATATATGTGAATATACACATGTATTTATTTATATTTTTTATTTTTATTTATTTTTAATTTTTTAAAATGTTTTTATTCATTTTTGAGAGAGAGAGAGCGTGTGCGCACTAGTGGAGGAGGGGCAGAGAGAGAGAGAGAGAGGGAGACAGAATCTGAAGCAGGCTCTAGGCTCTGAGCTGTCAGCACAGAGCCCAATGTGGGGCTCGAACTCACAAACTGTGACATCATGACCTGAGCCTAAGTGGGATGTTTAACCATCTGAGCCACCCAGGCGCCCTTATTTATTTTCATTTTTTTAAATGTTTTTATTTCTTTTTGACAGAGACAGAGTGGGAGCAGGGGAGGGGCACAGAGGGAGACACAGAACCTAAACCTGAGCTGTCAGCACAGAGCCCAACACAGGGCTCAAACTCATGATCCCCAAGATCATGACCAGAGCTGAAGTTGGATGCTCAACTGACTGAGCCACCCAGGCACTCCTACGCATGTATTTTTAGGTTGAACTTTTATTTATTTATTTTTTTAAAGTAACTTTTCTTTTTCTTTTTCTTTTTTTTAACTGATTCTTTTTTTTTTTAAGTTTATTTATTTATTTTGAGAGAGAAAGTGTGCATGCATGTGCACATAAGCAGGAGAGGGAGAGAGGGGATCTGAAGTAGGCTCTGTGCTGACAGCAGCGAGACTGATGTGGGGCTCGAACTCACAAACTGAGCCATGAGATCGTGACCTGAGCCAAAGTTGAACACTCAACAGGCTGAAACACCCAGGTGCCCCTGGATTGAATTTTGAAAACTAAGAGTTATAAGTTGAATTGTGTTCCCCTAAAATTCATATGCTATAGTCCTAATCCCCAGTACCTCAGAAAGTGACCTTGTTTAAAATTTTTTAATGTTCATTTATTTATGAGAGAGAGAGAGAGAGAGATAAAGAGACAGACCCTGAGTGATGGAGGGGCAGAGGGGGAGAGAGACACAGAATCCAAAGCAGGCTCCAGGCTCTGACCTGTCAGCACAGAGCCCCACACAGGGCTCGAACTCACAAACTGCGAGATCATGACCTGAGCTGAAGTTGGACGCTCAACCGACTGAGCCACCCAGGTGCCCCCAAAGTGACCTTACTTAGAAATAGGGTCATTGCAGATGTAAAGAGTTAAGATGAAGTCACATTGGAGTAGTGTGAACCCCACATCCAATATGACTGGTGTCTGTAGAGAAAGGCTAAGAGGTAGACCCAGAGGCATAGACATAGGGAGATCACATTTGAGGATGAAAGCAGAGATCAGGTGATGTTTCTACTGACAAGGAATGCTGGAAGTTACCATCACGTCAGCCAGCACCTAGGGAAGAAGAATGAGGCAGATTTTTCCTCAAAAGCTCCCAACACCTTGATCTCAGACTTCTAGCCTCCACAATTGTGAGACTTTCCATTTTTGTGTTTAAGACACCCAGTTGATTGTTCTTTGTTATGGCAGCCTTAACAAAGCAAAACACTCAGTGGTGTGTGTTTTACAAGAGACATACATACATACCTGAAAGATAAGGACAAACCAAGGTTGGAAGGAAAATGATTAGAATAAAGATGTATTAGGTAAAGTCAGGGGGAAAAAAACCACAAAACTGGTTTATTTTAGTAACAGCAGCATAAAAATTTAACCTCAAAACCAAAGCTTAATGATTATAAAAAGGATCATGATATGATCATAAAAAATGAATGTCACCGGGAAAATGCGGCAATTCTGAACGTATATGCATGTTACATCGCTACATGCACATTATGTATATGTACATACATACATACATGGTTTATGGTAGAAAAACAAACAAAAATTAAAGTGGAGAGCTATAGGATACTTTAATACACCACTTCTAGTATTCAATAGGAAAAGCAGACAAAAAAAACTATGTACAGAAAGGAATAGAACAACACAACCGACAAATAATTTCAGAAACATGATTAACAAGTTTGATCGAAGAGTCCTGCCTTACAAGAATCCTGTCTGCAATTCAAAACATAGATATTCTACTTGAGAATACAATAAACAGTCATGAAAATTAATGACTACTGGATCAATAAGCGAGTCTTCACAAGTTTCCCCAAATTACTATTATTACACACATCACATTGAGGAGGGTATCTATATAAACTCATGGTAGCAGAGTCCTACTTTAATAAAACTAAAACCCAAACAAAACACAGAACATAAATAAAAGTTACATTATACTACATTAAAATCAGTAAATTAAACATCAGAGCTAATGTGGGGCGCCTGGCTGGTTCAGTGGGTAAAACGTGCAACTCTTGATCTCGGGGTTGTGAGTTCAAGCTCCATGTTGAGTCTAAAGATTACTAAATAAATAATAAATAAATAAATAAATAAATAAATAAATAAATAAAGTAAATAAATCTTAAAAAAAAAATCAAAGTTATGGGGCGCCTGGGTGGCTCAGTCAGTTAAGTGTCCTCAGGCCATGATCTCACGGTCCGTGGGTTCGAGCCCCATGTCGGGCTCTGTGTTAACAGCTTGGAGCCTAGAGCCTGCTTCAGAGTCTGTGTCTCCCTCTCTCTCTGTTCCTTCCCCACTCACACTCTGTCTCTCTCTCTCTCTCTCTCAAAAATAAATAAAGATTTAAAAAAATTTTTTTTAAAATACACATTTAGGGGCACCTGGGTAGCTCAGTCGGTAAAGCATCCAACTTCAGCTCAGGTCATGATCTTATGGTTCGTGGGTTTGAGCCCCACGTTAGGCTCCATGCTGACAGCTTGGAGCCTGGAACCTGCTTTGGATTCTTTGTCTCCCTCTCTCTTTGCCCCTGCCCCACTCGCTCTCTGTCTCAGTCTCTCAAGAATAAATACACGTTAAAACAACTTTTTAAATTTTTTTTTTAACGTTTATTTATTTTTGAGACAGAGAGAGACACAGCATGAACGGGGGAGGGGCAGAGAGAGAGGGGAACACAGAATCAGAAGCAGGCTCCAGGCTCTGAGCCATCAGCCCAGAGCCCGACGCGGGGCTCGAACTCGTGGACCGCGAGATCGTGACCTGAGCGAAGTCGGACGCTTAACCGACTGAGCCACCCAGGCACCCCAAAACAACTTTTTAAAAATCAAAGCTAATGTGAGTAAAGAAAAAAGACCACAGGTTTCCAGAAGATATCTGCATTTCAATGTGATAAATAAGAATGACTAACTTAAAAAAAATTACTAACTAGAACATATAAGCAACTAAGAAAATGTTAATTTTATTAAAATACCCAATAAAATATGAGAAGATACTCTATCTCTCCAGTATCCAGGAAAATGAAAATTAAAGCTACAATGAGGTACCTGTCAGGTAAGCAAAATCTAGAAAATATGACAAAACCGGGGCACCTGGGTGGCTCTTTGGTTGAGCAACTGACTCTTGATTTTGGATCAGGTCATGGTCCCAGGGTTGTGTGATGGAGCCCCACATCAGGCTCTGCACTGAGCATGCAGCCTGTTTAAGATTCTCTCTTTTTGTCTCTCTCTGTCTCTCTTCCTCTGTCCCTCCCCTGGCCCGTGAGCGTGTGCATTCTCTCTCTTCAAAATAAAAAAAAAATTTTAAATGACAGTACTAAGGATTATGAGGACAGGGATAAATGAGGACTCATACGCTGTGGTGGGAAGGGAAACTATTTCAAACACTTTAGTGAACAATGTGGCAATATTTATTACGGTATAGCTGAAGATGAACATACTTGATGACCCAGCAATTCCACTTATGGATATAAATCATAGAAAAACAAGACATCAAAGAGAAAGAAAAATAAGGCAGACCGGCTTGGTCTAAAGGAGAAACAAGGACAGAAAAACTCACCTCTGGAGAGAGACAACTGCTGATGCTAAAGCTGATTTTCCCACAGAATCTCCAGAGAAATGCCAAGCTAAGAGTCACCAAATACAAAGATCTGCAGGGATCATGGGAAAATGATCAGAGAAATTACCTAGAGAACTAAATTTGCAACAGCTGCTCACATCCTGCACATTGAATATCTTGTGGCCATCTTCTGCCCTCAGGGAAAAAAACCCTGAGAACCAGTATATAGACCAAGCAAATGACTTATTTTGGAAGGGCTCTTAGCATGAATATTGGCATTGGAGAAATAGACATAGCAGAATTCGAGGCAAATGTGTAAGCATATACATACATACAAACAGACACTTTTGTTTTTGAAAGAGTTGGTTGCATTTAAAGTCTCCCACAAAGTAGTGAGAAGTAGAGGTGTATCTTGGGAGACTTAGCATGTTCTATGTCCAGGGAATCAAGATACAACACCCAGGTGATAGAGCACAAAAACTGGAGACATGCACCCATCTGCTCATGTGTCATCACTGATGAAATCCTCTTGGAATGTCCAGAATGTAGATTCATTGATGAGGAAATAGATGTATATTTGATGTAATAAAGGGTGTGCCAGCTTTCACTATTGTTCAGTTTACCCCTTAACTGCAAACTGGACCAGCCAAGAGTGGTCAAATATTTAAACAGACATGCACCTTGAAAGAGGACCAAGACCGAACGTCAGAAAAATTGGCCCTCCCCGCTAAAGAACAAATGTGATTGAGGATATAGAGAAAATACTTCGGAATAAATATAGTTATGTCCTCAGGGAGATTAAAAAGCCATCTGCTATGAAATGGAACCATAGTTCTGGAACTTAAAAGTAAGATAATTAGACCCCAAATATTTCCATATTCTAATCCTCAGAACCTGTGAGTGTGAACTGTTACGGCAAAAGGGACTTTGCAGATGCGATTAAGTTATAGATCTTGAGATGGGGAAGATAATTCTGGATTATTCGGGTACTGTTGTATTTACAGAGATCCTTATGAGAGAGACACAAGACTGTCAGAGACAAAGGAGAAAGTGATGTGTCAACAGAAGCAGAGATTAGAGTAATGTAGCCAGGAGCCACGGAATGCCTGCAGCCTCCAGGACCTGGAAGAGGCAAGGAGCAGATTCCCTGGAAGTCTCCAGAAGGAACCAGCCCCACGGACACCTTGATTCTGGTACTTTAAGAATCACTTTGGACTTCTGACATACAGAACTGTAAAAGAATAAATGTTGTTTCAAGCCACTAAGTTTTGGTAGTTTGTTACAGCAGTAAATAAGAGAGTAGTACCTATGGCAAAGAAGAATTAAGGTTACAGATGAAATCAAAGCTGCTCATCAGCTGGCCCTACACATCTGAAAATCATGAAAATAATTCACACATTAACAGATTAAAAATAAAAAATCATATGATCACCTCAAAAAAAAAAAAAAAAGAAAATCATTGCGAAATTCAATATCCATTCCTGAATAAAAAAGAAAAAAAAAACCTCTGCAAACTAGGAACAAAAGGTAAGTTTCTTAACCTGATAACAAGTATCTATGGAAAATCTACAAGGAACATTTAATAGTGAAAGACTAGGGGGCATGTGGATGGCTCAATCAGTTAAGTGTTCGACTTCAGCTCAGGTCATGATCTCACAGTTCGTGAGTTTGAGCCCCGCATCGGGCTCTCTACTTCAGCACAGAGCCCGCTTCAGATCCTCTGTCTCCCTCTCTCTCTGTCACTTCCCCACTCACACTCTCTCTGTCAAAAATAAATAAACTTTAAAAAAATTGTGAAAGACTAAATGATTTTCCTCTAAAATCAAAAACAAGACAAAGCTGTCCATGCTCAGCACTGCTTAACATTGTACTGAAAATTCTAGCCAGTATAAGGTAAATAAAAGAAATCCCAGTCAGAGAGACAGACATAAAACTCCCTGAACTCACAAATAACATTATCATTTACATTTTTAAAAATCACATGCACTACACAAAACTACCACCACAAATATGTGAATTTAGCAACGTTGCATGATATAACATCAGTACACAAAATCAACTCTATTCCTATATACCAGCAGTGAACAATCAAAAAATAAAATGACAGAAACAATACTATTTTCAAGGGCATCCATCAAAAATATAAAGCATACAGGGATAAAACCAGCAAAGGGTGTTCAAGACAGGCACTTGGAAAATTAAAAAACCTTGCAAAAAGAGTATGAAGAGGACCTAAATAAATGAAGAGATGTGTCATAAATTAAAAAACCTATTAACTTAAAATGATGTTTTTCTCCAAATTGATCTATAAATGCAACACAATACCAATAAAAAAAAAACCCTCCCAATTATTTTGTAGCTGATTCCAACATGCATATAGAAATACAATGAACCAAAAATGGCCAAACCAGTTTGAAAAAGAAATCTGAAGGCTGTACACTATCTGATATCAAGATTTATTATAAGTCTACAGAAATCAAGACAGCGTGGTACTGGTGTAAAGATAGACAAATAGATCAGTGAATCAGTCCAGATTTCCTACAAGTAGATCTACACTCACATCGTCAACTGATTTTCAACAAAAGTGCAAAAACAATTCAGTGGACAAAGTACAGTGTTCTCAACAAATGGTACAAGAACAATTATCTATCAGTATATTTAAGAGCTTCCATTTATACTTTGCACATACACAAAATTAACTCTAAAAGAATGATAGAACTAAATGTAAAATCTAAAAAAATAAACCCAGGATATTTGTTAGAACAATAAAAAGGCAAATGACTGACTGGAAATAAAGATTAGCAAATTACAGGGCGCCTGGGTGGCTCAGTCAGTTAAATGTCTGACTTTGGCTCAAGTTATGATCTTGCATTTGTGGGTTTGAGCCCCATGTTGGGCTCTGTGCTGACAGCTCAGAGCCTGGAGCCTGCTTTGGATTCTGATTCTCCCTTGTTCTCTGCCCCTCCCCCACTCACGCTGTCTCTCTCTCTCTCTCTCAAAACCAAATAAACATTAAAAAATTACATATTTAAAAAAGATTAGCAACTTACATATTCAATACCTGGACATTTACCGATATAAATGAAAGTATATGTCCATAGGAAGACTTGTACACTAATGATCATAACAGTGTTACATATAATCATCTCAAACTGAGAACTACCCAAATATCCATCAAGAGGTGAGTGGATAAACAAATTATTTACCTACACAAATGGCTACTACTCAATAATAAGGATTGAGCTATGGATATGTTCAACATCGATGCATTTCAAAATAACAAGGCGGAGTTTTTAAAAAGCCAGACAAAATGGGGTACATACCATCGACTTCATTTATATAAACTGCTAAAGAATGCCAACTAATGTATTGTGACAGAAAGAAGATAGATCTGTGCTTGCCTGGGGGTAAAGAGGTTTGGGAAAGGGGGATTACCAAAGATATTAATAAACTTTTGGAGACGATCTATATGTTCATTTTCTTGATTACCATGATGGTTTCATGGGAATACACATAAGTCAAACTTATCAAAATGTACACTTCAACTACATTCATTTTATCATATGTCAATTACACTGCATTAAAGATGATTAAATAAAAAATTTTCTAAAAAATGACAGTAATGAATTATAACTTATTGAATAAAATTTTTAATCATTTAGAAAGTCAGTTCTAAAGGGATAGTAAATCCAAATGTGAAAGATAAAAAAAAATCAATCTAAAAGAAAATATATGAGGTATATTCATGACATTGGGATAGGCAACGTTTTGTTAAAGTAGATACATGTCCATCAATAAATGAATGGATAAAGAAGACATGGTATATATACAATGGAATATTATACACCCATAAATAAGAACGAAATCTTGCCATTCATGGCAATATGGAGGGACCTAGAAGGTATTATGGTAAGTGAAATAAATCAGAGAAAGACAAATACCATATGATCTCACTTTTATGTGCAATCTAAAGAACAGAACCATTGAATCCACAAGCAAACAAACAAAAACAGAAACAGACTCATAAACACAGAAAACAAGATGGTGGCTGCCAGAGAAGATGGGAGCAGGGGAATAGGTAAAATAGATGATGGGAATTAAGAGGTACAAACTTCAAGTTATCAAATAAATAAGTGGATGCAAAGCACAACCTAGGGAATATAGTCGATAACATCGTAGTAACTTGGGATGGTGACCAACAGTAACTATACTTAGCATGGCAAGCATTTCATAATGTATATAATTGTCAAATCACTATGTCGTACACCTAAAACTAATAAAATATTATAGGTCATCTATACTTCATTTAAAAAATAAATACATAAAGTAGATACAAAGAAACTAACTGGAAACATCTGGATAATTTAGTTAAGTTAAAATTAAATTTTCTGTTAGTTAAAAGACAATATTAAAAAAAGTAAAAAGGGCACACAGTGAGGACAGATAAATACATGATAGATAGATAGATAGATAGATAGATGATAGATAGATAGATGATAGATAGATAGATAGATAGATGATAGACCCAAATAAAGAACTTTTATCTATAGCCTTAAAGTAAGTTTAATCACCTAAGTGTGACATCTAAGGCTTTCCTGACCTGGATCCTATCTACCTCTTTGTCCTCACTTCTATTACCCTCTGGTTGGCACATAAAACTCCTCTCCTGAGCAATTTACTATCTTCTCCATATGCTAGGCTACTTCAGTCTCTGCCCCTTCTCATGTGCAGTTCCTTCTGCCTAAAATAGCTTTACTTCCCAGTCTAATTTGTGAGTGTCCTTGCTGACACCTCTTTCAGGAAGCTCTCACTGACCCCAGCACAGAATGAGGCACCCACCCTCAGGTTTCTGACATCACCCTAGGCATTTCCTTTCAGTGCAGCACCACTCTTTATCACAATGGTCTGCTTCATTGCTCAATATACCTTATTAAATTGGGAGTCTGAGTGGCGGAAACTATGTAGCTTATCTTTGCATTCATGGTCCCGGAGATAGTAGTTGCTAAATTAATGTTTATTGAAGGAATGAAGGAAAGGAAGAAGAGAAAGGATACATCAGCTCTAATTTTACAAACATAAATCTCAAAACACCTGAAAAAAGCATTCCTGTCCCACAAGATAAAGCAACATCTGGCAGGCATCTGCAGTCCCCCTCTGTTGAGTAGCTTCTGGGAAATCAGAAATGCATGTAATAAAAGGTTTGGGCTTTTTTTTTCTTCCATAGGGTGTTCAGTGAGCCCCATGGAGAGCCACGGGAGGAGTCAGGACAGCAGCCAAGCAGAACCTGATTATAGATCAGCTGTCAGATTGCAAAAGAAGTCTTTCTCATGCTGGACAGATTGCTTGCTGAGGATCATTAACCATTTAGGACACATGACATTTTTTTCCCCCATTTAAATTGCTTTCCAACCTAGCAGTATGAAAATGAAACCCCATTATGACAATCATCTTTCATTCATTATCAGAATCTCATCCTTCAAATGTGATTAGGGAGAACTTGAGGTCATCTCCCACTTCTTGAGGTCGACCAGGAGGAGTACAGTGGCAATTCTGAGAGGGGTTGAAGGTTTGGCTTAGAAGAGGTGGTCTCTTTCTACTTATATATATCGAGCTCCTACTATGTGCAAGACACTGTACATAATTTCTTCTTAAGATGATGAGATAGTCACTTCATGAGAAAGATGAGTCTCCAAGGGTGTAAGTAAATGCCACAAATTCACAGCAGTGTCAGAGACAGGATCTGACATCAACTCATTAATTTATTCATCCAATAAATATATAATTATTGACTGCCTCATGTAAGTTCTATCCCAGGGATAGAGCGGGGAGGAAAATAAGCACAGGCCACAGGGTCACACAACCTCCAGCCCCCCCCCCCCAAAAGATAGACTATAAAGCATTAATTACCATAAATTAGGATACCAGGTACTGTACTGTGGCATCATAGAACCAGGGAAGCTAGTCTGTGGCTTGAGGGCTGGCTTCCAGGAAGAAGTGACATTTAAGCCAAGATCTGTAAGTACAAGTCAGGGTTAGACCCACAAGAGTTTGGGAAGGGCTTTTTCTCAGGTGGAAAAAGATTTAGCTAAATGTCCCGGGATTGCGGAAGATCCTGAGTTGCTAGAGTAACTGAAGTTTTCAAAGTGAGCAGGCATCAGGGAAAAAGAGGGTTCTGGGAGAATCCACAACAGTCAGGTAGATCTAGGACCCTTGAAGCCAGTGGGCACAGCTGGACATCATCCTAACCGCAAAAGGGGGCCAGTGAGGACTTGGAATCCAGAGGGCAGCCCAGATAATAAGTAACTAAGGACTGTGCCCTCCTTGCCACTTTTCTAAGCAGCATACAGGCCCTAACACTTTAGTTGCAGTAGCATAAGCCCCGACACTGGCCTTTGGTAATGGCAGAGCCCGGACCTGAGCTTTGATTGGCAAGGTACCCGCTTCAAAGGGGGGGCTACCTTCGCAAACACATTGCCAGTTGCACTGGGTAAGGAGCCGCTCCCCCCCACCTGTCTTCTTTGTTTTAGAGATTTGATTTGATTTGATAATTGACCATTTGGGCCCCTTGTTTTTTCTCTTCCTGTGCTTCAAATTCCATCCTTATGTTTTAAATTCACCAATAAAGAGAGTCAGCCTGAGAAACTCTAGGCTCCCAAGCTGGACCCCAATGAAAGCAAAACCCCAGGCCCATTCTCTCTCTGTCTCTCTCTCTCTCTATCTGTGAACTTGCTGTGTGGCCCAAAGTGTACCATATAAGTTCCAGGACTTGTAAGTAATGAACCTAATTTTCTCCCCCCATTTCCCTCACGGTCACTGCAAAAACATCCCGCGGTCAGAAAACCACAGGGCTGGTCCCATCACAGCAGTGGTTATTGATAGGCTGAGACCAGCACAAAACAGTTGCCTTATGATTTATCAGCCAACGCAGGACAAGTTTGAGAGTGAAAATAGTAATTAATAACTAGGCTGGGACACCAGCAAAATTGTTCTAAGCAAATCAGAATGTATGGTCACCCTACATCTAATCCCCAGAACAAGCTCATGAGGTAGGTACTATTATGTCCATTCTGTAGATGAGAAAACGGATAAGCAGGGGAGTTAAGTTACTTAATTAACCAAAGCCATACAAGGTCTGTCTGATAAGTGACATTTCAGATTTGCCTCCTTTGAAAGATTTTTCTTTCTTTTTAAAATTTTTTTTCATGTTTATTTATTTTTGAGAGAGAAAGAGAAAGAGAGATTGAGACACAGAGAGTGAGTGGGAGAGGGGCAGCAAGAAAGGGAGACACAGAATCCAAAGCAGGTTCCAGCCTCTGAGCTGTCGGCACAGAGCCCGACCTGGGGCTCAAACCCATGAACCATGAGATCATGACCTGACCTGAAGTCGGACACTTAACCGACTGAGCCACCCAGGCACCCCGAAAGACTTCTTTCATGGGTGCAATCAAAGCTGACTGGTTTTCTATCTAGTGCCAGGCACTTGGTATGCGACAGTGAGCCAGAGGGACAGTGTCTCCCTCTATGGAGCTTCACTCTAGTGTCATGGAGCTGATGGGATCACAGAACTCCAGGATCCAGAGGATACACCAAGTAAATAAATCTGTGACATAAAGTCAAGCGGTGCTAAGTGCTCAACAGGGGCATGAGACAGGGCAGTGGTTCTCAACCAGGACCGACTCTACTCCTCCTGGAGACATTTGGCAATACCTACAGACATTGTTAGTTGTCACAGCGGAGGGGGGTGGTACCAGCTTCTAGTGAGTAGAGGGCACGGGTGCTGGGAAACATACTGCAGGCACAGGACAGTCCTCCCCAATAAAGGATTATCTGGTTCCAAACAGTCATAGTGTTTGGGCTGAGAAACCCTAACACACACTCCTTCCTCCACAGACACCCACACATAGTCACACCCCCACACCCCCACAGACACACCCACAAACACACCCACAAACACACACACTTCACTGCCTCTGCCTACCCTCTTGCCCACCATTTTTTTTTTTAATATAATTCCTTCTTCAAAGCTGCAGAATGTGAACTCTCAGTTCGTAAAATCCAGTTTTATTGAAGCCATCCAGATTTGGGCACTGCATAGATGCATGTTATGATTGAATAAACACACTAAGAGTAGATAAAAGCTGCAGTTTGGAAGATTAAATTGGTTTTATTAATTTAACCCATTACAGGTACTCTAAGCAATTTTCCACGCTTCTAATAATTTCATTTAAAAGTTAAAGACTGCAGTTATTATAGGAAATGGATGTCTAAATGGTAGGGTCTTAGGATTCTCTCAGGTGTTTCGGTTTGAAATTTGGAATAAAATGTTTTCCCTATAGAAATCCAAGAAGATATCAAGTCATTCTTGTTTATGGGAATAGGGAGCAAAATTATTGTTTCTTTCATAGTAAATAACAAGAACAACAATCCAACCTCTTTTAAAAGTGTTCTCAAACCCAATTTCAATGTCAGAGACCTTCCCCCCACAACACTGAGCAATTCTCTGACACCAGCAGGGTGTTAAAGATTTCAACTCAATTCTGACACTGTCTACCCGAGGACAGCAATGGATCCCACAGGATGAGGGCTCAGTCTCCATCTTAGACGCCAGTCGCCAAGCCACGCGCTGGTACCTGCGGTTCTGACCCACTCGCTACAGATCCGGGGTTCCAACCACCTCCTCCTTAGTTTGCTAGAGCAGCTCACAAAACTCAGGGAAACACTTACTTACGTTTATTAGTTCATTAAAGGATATGATAAAGGATAGGAGTCAACAGCCAGATGAAGGGATGCATCGGGCGAGGTCTGGGGAAAGGGTGTGGTGCTTCCATGCCCTCTCCAGGGACAACACTGTCCCCTCTCCCCTATGTGTTCACCAACCAGGGAGCTCCAGAACCTAGTCCTTTTGGATTTTTCTGGAGGGTTCCTTGCACAGTCAAAACTGACTCAGTCTCAGGCCTTTGGCTGATGAACCTCCAGCCCCTCTCTTCTCCCCTGAGGTCCAGTGGGTGGGACTGTAAGTTCCAATCCTTCAATCACCTGGTTGGTTCTCCGGGCAGCCACTCCCACCCTCTGGTTACCTAATGGCGTTCCAAATGTTGCCTTAACATAACAAAAGATGCTTTTATGGCCCTTATCACCGGAGATTCCCAGGGTTTTAGGAGTGAGTCAGGAACATTGGACAAAGATCAAATACATATTAGAAAGATACATTAGAAATATGTATTTGGTCATTCAGATAGACAAATATATATTTCTGACAAATCACAATGTCGTACAACCTTATTCCCACATCCTGAAAACTGAAGAGGCCTCTTCAGAAAGAAAATGTTATACTTTATAGAATAAATATAATTTATTTATAAATTTTGCAACTTTACAATAGCCCAAATAATATGGGAAAAATCATAAAATACTGACAGAATTAAAAACCGAATGGTTATAAGCACTAAAGATAAGCCTGATCCTCCTCCCCCTGTGTTAACTGTTAACACCCTCTCCTGAATCACTCCACAGTGTTGTCCTATAGGATTCCCCCCTGCCTGCACCCTTCCCCCTCCATCTATTCCCCACAGATGAGGAATTATGTAAATTTCATACATTGCATAAAACTCACTTAATTGTTGTGCATACTATTTACTTCCAATCTTCTTTGCCAGCTAGAATGTAAGGCCAGATCTTCGTTTTGCTCAATATCTTACAGGTACCTAGTACAGTGCCTGGAGCAAAAGAGGATTTCAAAACATGACCCATGAATGAATCCCTTTAATTCTTATCCAGGCACATGGTAGCCAGACTCGCTCGCCAATGAGAGCCTTGTGCACATTATGCATCTCTTAATGTGCAATCATACACCCATGTTAAGATACTATTTTGCTTTTGGCCCTCATCTAGGTATGAGCAAAACAAGCAATGAGGCCTGATCTCTATCCCTTGTATACCCCATTCATTTTATACTCCGTCCTAATCGGCTCAGTTTTCCCCAAATATGCAAAATTCTTTCAGACTCCTTTGCCGCTAAGATTTCGTCCGCCCAATGAATAATACTGAATGACAGCAAGCGCTAACACGCATGGAGTGTGCTGTTCTAAAGGCTTTCTATACATTTACTTCTTTAGTCTTTATTACAATACCATGATTTTGGTGCTTTCAGTATCCCTCTGCTTACAATGGAAGAAAACTGAGGCTCAGGAAAGCGATAAATTGCCTAATGACACGTGGCTGGTAAGCAAGGTCTCTCTGACTCAAATACAGGTTTGATTTTAAAATGCCCCTCTTTTAAACCACTCTGAGGTGGGAAACAAAGGCAGAAGGAAATGGTGGATAGAACTAAGTTTCCTTATAGCCTGCAGCCCATTGACAAATACTTGAGGCTGGCAGAGTAAGACTTTTCTCCAGGAACTCCCTACATCTTAATGCTAATACTTTGCTAGAGGGAAAAAACAATATTAGCTTGACAACAGCTAGGCCTCCGATATCCTGTGAGTCTTCTTTAGCATATGAAAATCTCATTGAAAACTTCCCCTGGACTTTACCTCCCCCAACTCCATAGTATATAACCAGTTTCTCCTCATGGTCCCTGGGCAACTCTTTCTGCCCTTGGGTCCTGTCCCTGTGCTTTAATAATATTTTGCATCAAAGAGGCCTTCAAGAATTCTTCCTTGGCCGTTGGCTCCAGACCCTATGAACCCCACTATCACCCCAAAATCTCATCACACTGTACAACAGAGAAGAGCCCTTTTCTGTTCTTTGTATGCCCCAAATCTTCTTTTGGTCTAAATTAGAAGTCTTGAACTTAAATTCATTCAGGAATCAGGTGGGTAACAAAAATAGTGAAGGTGTTGATTGAAATGAAAGGGAATTGTAGGTCTGTAGTGAATTTGGGACTTCCCCAGTTTTCTTACAAACGCCATATGTGTCCACCAAGCCATGTTTCTGCTGGATTCAGCCCATAGGTCGAGATTTAGCAACAGTGCTGTGGATGCGTCTCCAAGGTCAGGGTCAGTCACTCCCTCTTGGGCGCTCCCATGGCCTTTATGCCATTTAGTACTTCATCTATGACAGTACTGAGCAGGTTGTTAGCACACAATGGATGAGCACAGACACATGCAATATGGTGGTGTCTAAGACAGTGAAACATCCTGTCTTCTGAAGCTTCAATGCGGTAAGAAGAAAGATCCACAATAATGGCACTCAAGTATTACAGCCACAGTGATAAAAGCCTGCTCAGGAGAAGTAGGGGAACAAAGGAGAGGGTGAAGCCATGGAGAAAACAGGGAACAAGGTCATTCCAGGCAGCATGAACTAAGTCATGAAGGCTTGAACAGCCAGAAATCATCAGAGGAATTTAGGAATATCCATACGGCCAGAACTAAAGACCTACATGTACAGGGGGGAAGGGACAGCAGAACAAGAGGAAGGCAAGAGTTTTCGTCTGGATACAAAGTTTCCACTGTGGGTTAAAGAAGGATTTTAAGATGACAAGTCCCCTGAGCAGGAAGGTTAGGTACAAGATGATTTAAATAGATGGATGAGAGATAACATGTTTTTGTATTCTTTGGAGGGGAAAGAAGGCAATGAAAAACAGATTTTAGAGATGGAAAACATGGAATCTTAAGGGCTTTCTAACTAATTGGGTCTAGATGAATAAGAGGTAGTCTAAGATGATGGCCAGATTCTTGGCTTAGGGGGTAGGTATGTGACAGAGCCACCTGATGCAGAAAGCATGGCTGGAAGGGTAGAATTTGGGGGGAGACATACTAAGTTAAGTAGACTTTTCGTGCTCAAGAAACATCTGCGTGGAAGCTCCCAGTGAGGTTTTAATACATAACGTCTGAAACTCAAAGAACAGCTCTGGGCAGTTGTTGAACCCATGAAGAGTAAACAATTTCAAGTGGATGCAGAGTAAATAGAGCAGAAGAAGCCAGGACAGGCCCCTGGGGGAAACAAGAAGATCTATGAGGCAAGAAGAGAAAGACAAGGCTGCAAAAGCAGCTGAATGAAGAAGCTATGGCCAGAGATCCGAGGAGAATTGTGGCAGAAGGGAACTGAATAAACATCACTGAGGACATCCAAGTATCTGCTGCATTCATCAAGACAGTGCTCAATGGTGGCTCTGCCAGGGCAGTGCTAGTCAACAGGTGAGGAGTATCCTGATTGTAGCGATTGGATGGTGATATGTGCAGAAGTAGACACAAGAAAATGTAGACAATTCTTTTGAGAAACATGGCTCTGAAGATGAAAGAGAGAGGACTGGAGGGAAATGAATGGTTGGGGGAGGAGGTTCTCGCCATGGAAAACACTGGAGCGGGTTCTTCATCTCAGAAGAAGCAGTCAAGAGCAAATACAGACAGCAGCATGTGGGCTGAGACGGGAAGGCAGGAGATGCTCTGCACAGGTGGAGAATGTCCACCCGAAGAGGGAGGGCCACTGTGTCTGAGGCCGGGAGAAAGGAGGTGAAAGTGTAGATAGAGGCATATTATAGGGTCCCCCCCAGGAAGTGGGGGGAGGTTCCATCTCACACCATCAGTTTTCTCAAAGAAGTGGGAAGGAAGGGCCTCCATTCAGAGCACCTTCTTCACAGTCACATGGTCCACCTTCCTCCGCAGAGCTGCCCTGGGTTTTTGTTTCCATGTGTGCTTGTTCCTCCCTAGGTGGTTGGAGGGCTTCTGTTGCCATAACAACAGGATGCGGCATTTTAGATTAGTTCTTAAAGCGTGTGTGTGTGCGTGCGCGTGTGTGGGCGCACGCTTCAGTGTGCATGGGCTACAAAAAATGGACTTGAATGTTCTAGTAACTGTATGCGAATATGTGAATATCTAACAGTACTAGAGTAGGTACTTCTATGACTGCATGTGGATAAGTAAGTTGGCAACATGTAAGTCATTTTTGTGTGCTGGCTTGTGGAGATGGAAGTGAGAAGCAAGTGAGTGTGAATATCTCCTTAAGACATGAGTGTGTTTGAGTGTATTAGCATGATGGTGTATCCACAAGGGCAAGTTTGGTGTCTGGGCATGTGTGTGCATGCGGTATGTAGGTTTGTGTCGGGAAGGTCCTATAGGTACATGAGTCATGAGAGTGTATGAACAGCTGAATAGGTATGTGTCTGTGTGTGTGTATCTGTGTGGTGATAAATGTGTGTGAATCTGTGCACACGGGGGTGTGAGAATGTGTGTATGGGTTGGAGTGTGCCTGGTATGTCCCACAGCATCCTAGGTAGCCTTAAAGTCCTTATGCAGACTAGGGAAAAATTTCCATGCACTCCCTTTCATTCCCCACATAGATTTCAAATTTTATTCTGGCCATCTTTTTCTATGTCGGTGCTCCCTTGGAGCTGGTCTCAGCTTTTACCTGATGTTAGGAGCAATCACATGGGGACTTTGTGGAAACCCTATAGATGTGAAAGTGTACATCAGAGGGTATGTGAGGACTATGGTGTATGTATGTGTTCGAGTCTGCATATAAGCTGTATGTGACAGCCGGCATCCCTTCTTTCCACAAGAATTTATAGAGTAAGTTCTATGTCAGAACAGGCTTTGTGTCAGATACAGAAAACAATAGTAAGCAGAAAAGCGAGTTCTTGCACTCCTAAAACTTAGGTCCCTGTGAGGTGTGAGAGACAGTAAATTAATAAACTGGTATGTAACATGTAGAAGGTGAGGACTAAGAAGAAAGATAAAGAAGAAACTGATACGGGGAAGCTCTTTTAAATAAGATGGTCCAGGAAGTGCTGCACCCTGGGGAAGTCACATCGGAGCAGAGGCTGGTTTGGGGTGATGGAACCAACTGTGGGGTGGCTGGGGAAAGTGTTCCTGACAGAGGAAGAGCAGAAGCCCTGAAGAGGAGGGTGAGGAAGCCGGTGTGGCAGGAGCTGGTGATGCAGGGAGAGAGCGGGAGCAGGGGGAGGAGAGAGCGGGAGCAGGGAGAGGAATGAGGAGTGGTTCAGAAGCCAGGTCAGGACTTGGGATCTTACTCCAAGGGTGCTGTGAGGGGAGTGAGGGGAGAGTTTTAGCAGAAGACTGTCACGAACCAACAAAAACTGTAAAAGATTGCTCTGCTTGTGGATGGACTTTAGACTCTAAGGAAGCAAGATTGGAAGCAGGGGCACTGATCAGGAGGGGCTACAACCAAAGTCCAGAGGCAGTGGAGACTGAGAAGCCATCAGATCACGGGCACATTCAGTAGATCAGACAGGACTTGTCAGTGCACTGCAACTGAGAAGAAGGGAGTCAGTGGATCTCCAAGGCTTGTGGCTTAAGCGACAGGAATGGGGCAGGTACCATTTACAAGAATGGGGAGGAATACAGAAAATGTAGGATTAGGTATGGAATCATGACTATGTTGTTGGAAGTGCAAAGTCTGAGATGTCCCCTGGATTTCTGAGTTGAGAGGTCAGGTAAGCATTGCAGACAGGAGTCAGCAGTTTGAGAAAGGGCTCTGAGAAGGAATGAGAAATCTGAGAATCACCAGTCCAGAGGTGGTATTTAAAGCTTTGAGATAGAGTGAAACCACGTGGGGAGCAACTTGGACTGAGGGTTGCGGAGGAGGAGAGGCCCCAACACTTAGAGTTCAGGAAGTGAGGGAAGATCCCACAAAGGCAACTGGTAAGGTGCCTCTGGGAAGGTAGCGGGAAACCCATTTGGTTCCCCAGTCCTAAGACCCAAGAAAGGATATTTCAATGAGTCAGTCACTCCCTGTGTCAAATTCTGCTGATAAACAATTAAGATGAAGACCCAGCATTGGCCACCAGATTTGGTGATGTGTCAGTTGTGAATGACTTTGATCTGAAGAACTTCCATGCAGGGGCGGGGCCAACAGCAGGTGTAAGGACATGGAATGCTGGGTAGTGGGCTTTGGAACAAACTCATCCCAAACTGTTAGGGCAATAGCCCTGAGGCCACAAGATGGGAAATCTTTCAGCCACTTGCAAAATGCATCTATCACGAGGCCCACTGTTTTTGAACAGGAAGCCAAAGTCCTTAACATGACATAAAAAGGTACTGCATGATTTGACCTCAGTCCACCTCTGGGGTCTCATTTCTCTACTTGCTTGTTGCCCCCTCTTCCCCCAAATGGTAACTCTCCCAGGAGCAGAAATAGAGACTGCATTTTCTCTTCCCGTTCAGTCCATTAACCGCATCTCGCTTCTTCCTCAATACCTTGCTCTGTAGATGCTGCATAAATGATTGAATTTTAAACTACATGATATGGACCAGAAGAAGGGGGAGCCCAGGGTTGCCCTTCATGCCGGGGAGCCTGACTCCTTCTCACTGGAACCTGAGAGCCCTGCAGGGCATTCGGAGTTTGAATCTGGCTTCTAGACCCCAGCATGCTTTGATTTACTGATGTTCATTTCTGTTCCCTGGCTTCTCAGAGCTGTCCCCTCTCTCCTCCCTCACTCCCTTGTGGCCTCAGTCAGGGGCATGAAACCCCAGCAGGAACAGTGGATGAGCACCTGTTCTGGTCAGGCTGCTCCCTGGCTGGAATCCTTGAGTAGTGGTGACCCATCTAGGACCACACAGTCAAGGGAAACACCCTGGGAAGCCAGAAGAACAGGCCAAGTCCGTTTGGTGGGGGATGCCCCTTACCTACCATATGCTCTGGCAACTGACCCTTTGGAAACTGACTTTGAAGAAAGTAAACCCTTTCTTCCCTCCAGCTCTCTGTAATGTCAAGGGAGGGTGACCTCCATCCATTATTAAACTTCTGCTTAGGTAGGGGTGCCTGGGTGGCCCAGTCGGTTAAGCCTCCGATTCTTCATCCTGGCTCAAGTCATGATCTCATGGTTTGTGAGATGGGAGCCCCGTGTGGTGCTCTGTGCAGACAGCATGGAACCTGCTTGGGATTCTCTCTCTCTCCCTCTCTAAAGTTAAAGGCTGAAATAAACCTTTAGACTTCTACTTACTTACTTACTTACTTTATTTATTTATTTATTTATTTATTTATTTATTTATTTATTTATTTATTTTGAGAGAGAGAGAGAGAGAGAGCAGGGGAGGGGCAGAGAAAGAGGGAGAGAGAGAGAGAGAAGAATCCCAAGCAAGCTGTTGGCTGTGCTGTCAGCCCAGAGTCCGATGAGGGGCTCAGTCTCATGAACCATGAGATCACGACTGGAGCTGAGATCAAGAGTCAGACACTTAACTGACTGAGTCTCCTAGGCGCCCCAAACTTCTTTATAGTTTTAAATTTCAAAAAGGTCATACGTGAAATCACTGCTATTTACACATGTGTGCTTTGGGGAGAGCACCTTACATTTCCTGTGGCTCAGCTTCTTCATCTGTAAAATGGGGACAAACATAGTATCTTCCTCATAGTGAAGGATAAATGGGTCAAAAGGTGTAAAGTGCTTAGGAAAGTGCCCATAATAAATGCCATTAGCACTATAATTATTATCATTCTGTGCAGGGATAGGTTTAAGTTCAGATGGCTTCTCCATAAGCCTATTGGACAAATTCCTTGAATACCAGGTTGCCCTTCCAGATTTGCAAGGGGGTTATAGGTCTCTGCCAAATATCAGGATGTAGGTGTGGCTGCATAACAAAGACCCAAAATAAGGGTAGCTTGAGCAAGATGGAGGCATATTCTTTCTCATGGAACAAGTTGGGGCTGGAATCACTTCTCCACAAAGCCAGCAGGAAGCCAGGCTTCTTCTCTCTTGCTACTCTGGTTTCCCTGAGGTGTAGCCCATGACTATGTGGCCCAAGGTGATCACCACCCTCCCCCTTTCAACCAGGAAGCAGGGGGAAAGAGGAAGACAAAACCATGAACTTGTCATTATCAACACTGCTTGCCCTCCATTGGCCAGGACATGGTTCCCAGACCCCATCTGGGGTACTAATTCTCTGTGGCCATGTGTCTGGCCTCAAATTCTGTTATTCTGGAAGAAGTGTAGAATGAATGTTGGAGGACAAAGTCCCTACCATACTCTTGGTGTTGATGAATGTCTATTTCCAAGTTTCAGAGATCAGGGCATAACCTGCGGCTAAGGCAGTGGTTAATAGCACTAACTCTGGAGCCAGACCATCTCAGTGTGAATCTGCTCACTAGCTGGGTGATCTTGGGCAAATTACTGGAGGTCTCTGTGCCTCAGTTTACTCATTTGTAAAATGCAAAAAAAAAAAAAAAAGCCAACTCATAAGAATTAATTATACGCACAAATCTCTAGCTTAGACTGTGGTCACTTTATATTAACCAGGAAAGTGTTCGCTATTATTGTATTGGTGAACGCTGTATTATTATAAACTCACTATTTTTTTTCTTAAATAAAACATGTATCTAACCTCTTCTAAGGTAATAGTATATATGTGCTGATAGTATATAAGCTTTAGCATACCAGTTATATGTAAGCTTTCCTTTAATATATTCTACTTTATAATAAAATAAACATGTAAGTCCTAAAATACTATTTTAGAAATTTACACACGTGACACCTGCAATCATCTTTACATCACCAGTGCACGTGCTTCCCACTTCAGGAAAGAATACCTGACCGAGAACCAGAACACTCAGATTCCAGTTAGTGCCTGTTTGACCCTGGGCTATTTCTTCTGACACTCAGTTTCCTCCTCTATTAAACAAGGAAGGAGTCAAATCCATCCCAGGGTATGGCAGGGAAGAACGGATAAGGAGGACGTGGGACAGCATGGAGACTTTGCACCTGGTGCGGGACAGGTATGCAGCCGAGTGCAGCCGAGTCTGAACCTACCAAAGACAGATTATGTCTTCATTACCTTGTGAGAGGGGTCGACTGTGGGCAGCTTCTTCATCTGAGGGCTTTTGGAGAAGAAGTAGCAATTTGAGAAACCAATGGCCCATGACTGTCTTCCTTGCTGGATCCAGAAGTATTTTCCTTGAAGAGTGAAGTCATGAATCTGCCACATAATTGTCTACTTCTTAAAGCTCCTGTGAAAAGGAGGGCAAACCGAGGTCAGGAGCCAGGCAGTCTCCAAAATGGAGGAGAATGCCCTTGAGACAGCAGCTCCCTTCTGCCCACCTCCCCCACCTCCATTTCCTTTTTCCTTCCCTCTGAGGTGGATTACATCTCCCCTGACAGGCTCTGGAGACAGGATTTTCTGAGAACTGGGGCAGAATCTCTAATAGAGAGATGCAGCTGCTTATCTGAGCCCTGTCACAGCTGCCTCCGTCTCTCCTCTCCCTTCTTATCTCTCCCGGCCCCTCTAGGTCTCCAACTCAACTGTTTCTCCTAGTTTCTTTCTTCTCTTTTCCCTCCCCCCTCCATACCTCTTGGGTTTGCTTTGCAAGCTTCACAAGAAGTGAATTTCCTGTCTTGAGACCTAATGTGGACTCTGTGTGTCTTCTTTCTTTTCAGGGAAGCTTGCAACTTTCCTTCTATCTTCCATCCTGATGGCAACTGTGGATGCCAGGCATGGAAAGTTCTGGAATCTAACCACTGCACTAGTTGTGTGTCTTTAGTCAAGTCAAGTTACCATACCTCCCAGAGGCCCGGTTTCCTTCTGTGGAAAGGACAGATGTCCTTTCCATGTGGGGACCATGTCCTGGCCAACGGAGGGCAGGCAGTGTTGATAATGACAAGTTCCTGGTTTTGTCTTCCTCTTTCCCACTGCTTCTTCTTCTGCAGGGGAAGTCAAACCGGGAGGTACACTTGGGGGTCCTAGCACAATTCCTGAATGGGGACAGCCATTCAGTGGATATTTTTCTCTTCTTTGCCTTCTTTGATTTTCCTCATGGCACTCTGACCGTTTCATTCCTACAAAGGTTGTAGTGTTTACTCACAAATGGCTAAAGTCCCAAAGCCCACAACTGGGACCAGGAAAAGAGGTGAGTCTGTTTCTTGTTGATATTGAAGAATATGACTCTAGGTTACTGAGTATGGACCATGTGCCAGGTTATTTTCATACCATTTTCATCTAAATGTGAATGTGAATTCACTGAAAATCTTCCCAAGGAGTCTAGGAAAATAGCCAACTGGCTTTGGCTAGAGGCTGCGGACCTTGTCTGAAGTCCCTGGAGTCAAAAAAGCAGACCTGGAATCTGATCCCGGGTATCTTTTGTGATGAAGATGAAAACACTTTCCCCAATCTCACGCTGCCTTCTCCACGTGGGGGTGAGATGATGCATCTGGGCCGGTGAGGAGCACGAAAATTATCTTAACTATTTCAAGCAGAGGAAATTTAACACACGGGATCAGTTACACAGATGATGAAGGAACTGACAGACCATACAGGGTTCCAGCAGTAAGAAGCTGCTGCCTAAATCTTAGGACTTTAGGGTCATGGGGAAATGACGGTGCTACCAGAGTCCGGGCATGAAGACCCTCCAGGAGATTTGTTGTAGTGGGAACCGCAGTGGGAACTGCCCTCCAGGAGCTGGATCCCAGAAGAGATGGTGCTAAAGTGGGAGATGTTTCCAGAAGCCCAGCTTCTCTCCTGTCCAGTCTTCTGCCAAGGCCTCCCACCGGCTGAAACCACTTGAAAGCCAAAGAGCAAAAGATCCTGGGGAGTGTAGTTCCTTGCAGTGATGAGTACAGCAGGAGATGACCTTGGAATAGACTTGCCCTTGTGGGAACAAACAGGAAAGAGGTCTGCTAAAATAGCAGTGATGAGATGCACCTGGGTGGCTCAGTCGGTTAAGCTTCCAACTTTGGCTAAGGTCGTGATCACATGGTTCATGAGTTCGATCCCTGCATTGGGCTCTGTGCTGTCAGTGTGGAGCCTGCTTTGGACCTTCTCTCTCTCTCTCTCTCTCTCTCTCTCTCTCTCTCTCTCTCTCGAAAAGAAATAAACATTAAAAAAATTTAAAAAAATAAAGAAGCAGTGATGAAACAGGAAGAGAACTTAAACAAGGCCCGGTTAACATGTCACAGGTGCACTGAGAGAGGTACGAAGGGAAGTTGTTTGTCAAAGGAAGGAGAGCTCACTTCCATATTAGGTCGTGTTTTCCCAGGGAGATGCAGAGAAAGCACACCTCAGGGGAAGGAAAGAAACAGTCCAAGAGAAGTTTTCCTATGACAGGAAACACCTGTACCTGCAGGAAACTTGGGCACAAGTACTGGAAGAAAGTTTTTTAACGGGCACTGGTGAACCATTGCAGGATTTTGAAGGGAGCTCTGGTCAGCACTGGTCCCAAGGCCATGTTCAGGATGGCAGCTGCCGATGGGGTAGCTTGGAACAGAAAGGGCTTGAGAAGCCTGAAGAAGCCCATCCCTGGCCCCATTACCTCCTGAGGGGAGGGGATGCTGTGGGGGTCTGTCCCCTTTTCCTCTAGGAACTGGATGTCTACAATCAGTAGCTCTCCAGCACAGCCCCTGTGCTTCAAGTCTATCCAGCAGGGGTCAGGCCACAGACAGCAACACCCCAAGGCCACAGAAGCAGTGTGGATTCTCTGTTAGACAGGACAGGGTGTTTGTCCCCGGCTGGCAGCACAAGAGTTGGAGAGACATCCACCACACCCTCCTGTTGTCTTCGGCTTCCGTTTGTTCCCCCAGATCTGGAATGTGCCCTGCTCTGCAGCAGGGAGACGGTATCCCTGGGTGACCTTCTATGCTGGCTTCTCACTGGACTCAATGGGAGGTGCCAGCTAGAGTCTGAGGGTGCAGGAGAGAGGCATGCAGGCATTTTTTCCTCACTCCCTCTCTGCCAGCCTCAGGTGGCTTTCTCTCCTGAGGTTACAGGACAGTAGCCACCTACTTTTGCCACTCTGGCTGCTTCACCCAAATCTCTGTAAACAATACCCTCATTAAACTTTTTCCAGCAAATCCTCTGAATGTGCCGCTCGTTTTCCTGCCGGGACCACGATGTTGCCAGCATCCTGAGGATACCTGCCAAGTCACAAAATCTCTATCAACAGGGCATCACAGAAAGCCTAGATGTCATCGGCAGCGAGAAGGGCATTGGACATCACTAGGTCTGACTTTTGTCATTTTTCATTTGAGGGAATCGCAGCCCACATCACAGTTAAGCTGTGGCTGGATGAGAAAAGACTCTTATCACAGAGCATTTCCACAACATTACACCCATTTTGTGCCTTAAGTAAGTATAATTTTTTTGTATTCAGTCACCTCTTGAAAAACTAAAAAAATAAAAATGTTTCATCAAAGCAGAACTTCCTTACATAGAGATTCAATAAGCTGCTATTAAGCATAACATGCACTAAAGATAACAGTAATTTACGTTTTGTCATATTGCCCTACTGACGCTGAACTTTGGTGTATTTGCAGAATAAAAAATTCTCTTTCCATATCCCATGTCTGTTGAGTCAACCTTTCTTGGCAGCAAAATTTAAAAGAAGAGCTAGCATTATGAATTGTAACCTTTACTATGAACACAAAATGGCAGGGTCTTGATCATACCCTGCACCTGACAGCAATCGGCAGCCCTGGTTCTTGAGGAGGAGTCAAAAGATTTCTCTCCCATCTTTGTCAAAATGAAGACCTCTAATAGTCTGCCTGGTTCCTAACAGTTTCTCAAACCTCCTTCTCAACCCAGGGGTGTGGTTCCCAGTAACTAAGAGTGTCTAACAGTCTGCCCGGTTCCTAACAGCTTCTCAAACCTCCTTCTCAACCCAGAGGTGTGGTTCCCAGTAACTAAGAGTATAAGGTGATCCAGTGTCTCTGGCCACAGACGACTGGACCAAGCCTGTGAGCCAAATTCTCTTCTCCGGGGATTTGGACTTAAGAGAGGTAGACTGCAAAAGAGAAGGGCAGAGGGCACAGAGTCACGTGGCCAGAAAACCCCAGAGGTGTGGGTGGCTATTTCCCATCATGTGAACTGGAGAACGGAGAAATCAGACCCACAAAGCCAGAGTGGTAATACAGTCTCTGTTACCAACAGTCCCCACCAAGACTTGACCACCTTGCAGTCCCGGATCATGGTCCGTGTCCTGTATCAGGATACTTTCTGCTTTTAATTTGCGTAAAGCATAAGTAGGTTCCTGCTAGGTAAAAAAACATGCCCTTGCTGTTCACATGTCCTGAAGGAGTTGCAGTCAACGATGAAGACATAGAGCTTCCTCGAGAGACAAACTCACAAGTTCTAGGCTGGAGGCATACTTAGAATCTGTGGGTCGTGGCACCTCTGATGCACTAGGTTTCCTTTGGTGACCTGCTTGGGTTGGCTCAGAAAAATCCCATGTCACCCAGATAAGGGAAGAGTTTCCTTTCAAAATTGTTTACCTTTTACCCTAAGGGTGGAGACCCAGAGAGTTTGGGCGACTACTTATCAAGAGCCTGCTATGTGCCAGGCACTTCCCACAAGCTGCTGATGCAGCTTCAATTCCCAGGAAATTTAGGAGGTAAATATCTTTGCTCTCCCCCACCCCTTGCAGATAAAGAAATCAGTGAAAAAGGTCAAGAAATATGAAGATAAAATAACAAGTGTGTGTTAGAGGCTTAACTTGGAGGCAGAATGCTACACACAGAACGCAAATTCATTCATTTCTCCTGCCTTGAGGAAGTGACTTGATTCTTCCCTCAGTTCCAGCCACAGCCGTTTTTCTAGGGCTTTCTGCCAGATGCAGAGTCCTTATACCCAGCTCACCCACCAGTTCTTCAGCTTTACCATGGTAAGAACCTCCTGGAGGGCTTATTAAAACACAGATTATTGGGCTCCACTATCAGGGCACCTGATTCACTAGGTCTTGGGTGGGGACTGAGATGTGCACTTCTAACCAGTTCCCAGATGATACTGACTGATGCTGCTGGTGTGGGGACCACAGTTTAAGAAACTGGTTCGACGCTTTCATTGGACATGTGAAGACCCTAAGGCTCAGAGGTGCAAGCAACCTTCCCAAGGCCATACAGTGAGCAGTGGAGCCTTACAGCTCATACCTGCAGCTCCTTGTTCCATCTTTGATTCCTCTTTACCCTGCTCATGCACCTTTCAAGGTGACCATGAAGGCAATTATAGCAGGTAATTTTTCAGTTCTTCTGAGAAAGAATAATTTAGGATGAAATTTGGAGGTAGAGTAAAAGCCAGAAGCTTGGTTTCCTAAGTCTTGGGACTATGCACCCTTTCTCTGTTCCATGATGTTCTCTTGTAGGGATAAGAGTACTGAGTTAGGTAAGGGACCCTGGTATCTCTGAGGAGTAGGACAAGCTTCCCACTCCCAGCGTCCATGTCCTCATCTAGATTAGGAAGCTCTGCCACTTACTAACCAGGAGCAATTTGGCCAATGTCATTAATCTCTATGACATTCTCCATCTATCTGTGAGTAAAGAGTAATAGTAACTCCCTCATGGAGTCGTAGTGAGCCTAACACGATACTAAACAGAGTATCTAACAGAGGCCTTGCAAGCCAACAGATCCCCAAGAACTGCTCATCTCCCCTCACTTCTCCTTCAGGAACAGAACAAAAATAGCTCCAAACTGCTATAATAATAATGGATGAGAGTAAGAAGAGAGTGTAAGACCTTCTAGATCATCTAATTCAACCCAAAGATTTTGCAGATGGAGAGATGGAAGCATGAAAGTGCAAGCTGGATGGAAAGAGAACTTTCCAAGGATAAAGCTGCACAATCTCCTCTATGTTCTGGTTTTCTTGTTAGAACAGAGTGCATTTACACGTGCAATGGTCCTGCCTGAAAGCTTGAAATTAGATCAAACAAGTCCTAGGTGTTATTAGACAATAAAAGGGGGGAAAAAACCTTGTAAACTGAATAACTGTAGAAAAGAACTTACATTTTTGAGTGTCAAAGCAGTATATTTTAAGTGTCAAGCATTATACTAGACCCTTCACTCATTTTATCCTAATAACAACCCTGTGGGGGAGGATATTGCTTCTCTGGTTTGCAAATATAGGGGGAAAATGAAGTCCATGGAGATAGAGTAGCTGGGCCTAAGGGCACAACATATAGCAAGTCTTTTAAAAGACAGAAAGCAAGGTTTGAATTGGGTGTGTCTGGTTCCATAGCTCTTATTCTTGTATGTTTACCACAATCTCTCTCTCACTCTCGGATGATGTATAAAGGCTTTTTCTTGTTATGATGTATAAACACTGTCTTTATGTGTATATACTGATGCCCCAGGTATACCAAGGATCACTTGACCATCTGGCACCTAAACAAGGATGCTATTTGCATGCAAACTTCACATTCAGCTGACGTTAGGAACATTGGGTAGCAAAGCCAAGTCTCCTGTAGGGCTCTGAGAATGGGCTGCTTCATCACAAATGAAATGGAGATGTTCCAGGAGCCATGACTTTCATCCATACCCATTACCTGTACTCTGGTTGTCGCACTCCATTGGGCTGTGTACACAGAGGGGGTCTCAGATTGGCATATCAACAGTGGCTTGCCTGAGCTGAGCACTGAGCAGAAAAGTCAATTACAGAGAAACAGCCAACACTTGGGAATATCTCCTTCCCGCGGGTTATCAGACCTTGACATAACTAGAGGGAATTGTAGTCAAGTTGATGTGCCGTTACACTAAAAAGGAATAGACTTTGTTAAGTTCATTCCATTTTATCTCTGAGGGATAGAAATAGGGCCATGAGATTGAAATTACTGGGGATCAGAATTGGCTCGATCCACAAAGGAACTTCTTATTCATCACAAGTGTGCAAAGGTGAAAAGACTGGCTGTGTAAGGTAAAGAAGTCCCTGTCACTGGAAGTGTATAAATACAGCTTGCATGAATGCTTTCAGAAGATGTTGAAGATAACATTCAGTCAGTAGATAAATGGCTGTAATATTAGAAATTCTTTCTTTTGCAAACTGCGACAAGGTTCTGATAGCATCGTAGCCAAGAATTCTGGAAATACCAACATCATAGCTTCATCTCAGTAACTCCTTCCCTATGAAGTTCCTGAGGAAACTTACAAGGTACAATGGCAAGTGAGAAACAAAATGAATACTTTATAATTGATTGAACTAGCATGTTTTACCCCAAAGGAAAAAAATCTGGTATCCCTGGATTACACCAAAAGCCTCACCCATACAACCCATTATGATTTCTATCTTTCTTCAAGCCCCAGTGGATCTTAAAAACTCAAGCTCTTTGGTTTGGTGTACTGGTCATGAAAACAAACTGATCACATGTTTGTCACATACACATGCAGGGAACAAAAGAGAGGAGATTATAATAGCTGGATATTAAGTGGCCTCTAGTTGAGCTTTCAACACAGCTGCATGGAGAGAAGACCCATGTGCATTTATACAATGTTTTGATGCACATGACACTGTGCACTTGCAAATGTGGTACAGTGTATGGTCTGGATTAGGACCCATCATTGGTAACTCCTCTGTCCTTGCGGAGGATTGGCAGGGATGGGGGAGAGGAAACTTCCCTCCGACTTGAGCCTACTCCCTCCGGCACATAATGAATGTATTAAACTGTGGAAGAACCGATGAGTAGAAGTTGCAGTGGGCTGAAGTTCTGAATCAATTTTAGGAAAGTGTTTCTGACATAGCTGCTCCAAAATGGAATACGCTACCTATTACAAATTCTTAGAGTGGGGACACTTTCTTTCTTACCTCTATATCCTCCAGAATATGTAGCACAGGGCTTGTTGTGAAGCAACAAAAACATGTTGTTGGGGAATTGTGTGTTGAATTTGGGCTGACTAGATCACCATAAAGGCCAAAAGACCATTCAGAAGGCTCCAGAGGAGCTGCTCACATGAAGTGGGTCATTACATTACACAGGCTGTAAATCATTCATATCTAAAAGTCAGTGGCTTATTTGTGTATTTCAAGAGGGGTCAGGCATATTGTGAGCCCTGATACTACTGAAATGAATCTTCTAAAGTCATAGTTGTAGTTTTTAATTGATGAGGGAAATTGTGATTCTTTGGTATGGTAGAAAAAGTTTGGGTTGGAAGTTAGAGAAACCTGGGTTGGGTAATGATTGAATGAGATAATAGAAGGGGACAGATTGTAATGGAAACTTACACAGGCTGGTGTGTTGGACTAGCTAGTTCTGAAGACCAGCTCTGCCACCATAAAAGGCGTAGAGTCCAGATGAGAAGCCAGAGATGAAGGGGGTTCAGGTTGGATAGTGTCCAAGTCAGAAACAAGTATAGAGATGTTGCTGTATTAACACTATGAGACAAAACTGTGGTCACAATCTGGGAATTCTCAAGTAATACCTTCCTTCTCTTTCATAGCTGAGCAGCCATAAAGGTAGCTTTAAAAAATCATATCTAGATTGCTTTGGGCAGTATGGGCACTTTACCAATACTAAGTCTTCCAACCCACAAACATGGGATGTCTTTCCATTTATTTGTATGTCTTTTAATTTCTTTCATCAGTGTTTCACAGTTTTCAGTGTACAAATCTTTCACTTCATAGGTTAAGTTTGTTCTTAAGCAATGTATTCTTTTTGATGCTATTATAAATAAGATTGTTTTCTTAATTTTCTTTTCAGATGGTTTGTTATTAGTGTATAGAAATGCAACTGACTTTTGTATGTTGATTTTGCATCCTGCAACTTTACTAAATTTGTTCATTATTTTTATCAGGGTGTGTGTGTGTGTGTGTGTGTGTGTGTGTGTGTGTGTTTGTGTATGTGTGGTCTCTAGGATTTTCTATATATAGGATCATGTCATCTGCAAACAGAGACACTTTTACTTCCTTTCTGTTTTGGATTCCTTTTATTTCTTTTTCTTGCCTAATTGCTCTGGCTAGGACCTCCAGTACTATGTTGAATAGAAGGGGCAAGAGTGGGTATCCTTGTCTTTTATTTTATATTATAGCTTTTATATTATAAAAGGGTGTTAGATTTTGTCAAGTGCTTTTTCTGCATCTATTGAGATGATCATGTGATTTTTATCCTTCATTCTATTAATGTAATAAATACAATCTATTGTATTTATTGATAGGTGTATGTTGGAACCTACTTGCATTCCAGGGATAAATGCCACTTGATCATGGTGTATTATCCTTTTAAAGTGCTGTTAAATTTGGTGTAACCAAAGTGATCTTGAGAAAAGAAGAGCAAAGCTGGAGGCGTCATATTTCCTGATTTCAAAAAATGTTACAAAGCTACAGTAATTAAAACAGTATGGTATTGGCATAAGGACAGACATATCGGCCAATGGAATAGAATAAAAAGCCTAGAAATAAACCCACAAATATAAAGTCAACTGATCTTTGACAAAGGTGCCTTGAATACATAATGGGGAAAGGATAATCTCTTAAACCAATGGTGTTGTGAAAACTAGGTAGCCATGTGCCTAAATAAACAAATGGAAAGAGAAAAAAGAAATTGAATCCCTACTTTACACTATATGCAAAAGTCAATACAAAGTAGAATAAAGATTTTAATATAAGACTTGAAACTATAAAACTGCTAGAAGGAAACATAAGGGAAAACCTTCCTGACATTGGTCTTGGCATGATATCTTGGCTATGACCTCAAAAGCACAGGCAGCAGAAGCAAAAATAGATAAGTAGACAAAATCTTCTGCACAAAGAAACAATTAATGGAATGAAAAGGCAATATATACAATGGGAGAAAACATTTACAAACCATATATCTAATAAGAAGTTAATATCTAAAGTATATAATGCACTCTTACAACTCAATAGCAGATAGAATAAAATAAAACAAAACAATTCAATTAAAAAATAGGCAAAAGACTTGAACAGATGTTTCTCCAAAAAGAGTATACAGCAGCCAACAGGTACATGAAAAGATGCTGACAATCACTCATCATCAGAGAAATGTAAATCAGTACTACAATGAGATATCATTTCACACATGGTAGGATGGTTATTATAAAAAAAAAAGATAATGTGTGTTGATGAGAGTGCTGCGAAATTGGAACCATTGTACGCTGTTGACAGGGATGTAAGATAGTGTGGTAGCTAGAGAAAACAGTACAAAATTCCTCAAAAAATAAAAATAGGACTACCATATGATCCAGTAATCCCACTTCTGGGTATCTATCTGAAAAAACTGAAATCAGGACCTTGAAGAGATACGTGCATTCTAATGTTCACTGCAGCATTATTCAAAGTAGCCAAGATACAGGAACAACCCAAGCGTCCATCGACAGATGAGTGGATAAAGAAAATGTGGTATATGCATGTAAGGGAATATTGTTCAGTCTTAAAAATAAGGAAACCCTGCCATTTGTGACAACATGGATGAACCTGGGGATATTATGCTAGGTGAAATAATCTAGTCATAGAAGGATAAATACTACAGGATTCCACTTACATGAAGTATCCAAAATAGTCTACCTCATAGACACAGAGAATACACTAGGCATTGCCAGGGGCTGGGAGCTGGGAGAAATGGGGAGTTATTGCCCAATGGGTATGAAATTTCCGTTATGCTAAATGGATAGGTTCTAGAGATCTGCTGTACAACATAGAGCTTATAGTTAAGGATCTACTACTGTGCATTTCAAAATTTGTTAAAGGGGTAGATTTCACGTTAAGTGTTCTGACCACAAAACAAATCAAAAGCAAAGAGACAACAAGGAAACTTGGGGAGGTGATGATTGTGGTGATGGTATCACAGGTGTTTGCATATGGTCAGCTCATCAGACTGTACACATTAACTATGTGCTGTTCCTTGTATATCAGTTATACCTCAGTAAAGATGTTCTATATGTTTCCATTTTTTTAATACTTTTTTGTGTTTCCATTCTTTCTTCACTGAGCATGGCTTCCAAATTTATATCACACTTTGAACTTCTTTGAACTTCAGACTCACATATGCAACTGTATCCTTGATATTTGCACCTGGATGTTTAATGAATAATATCACCCCTCCACTCAAAATCTTCCAGTGGCTTTTCTTCTTACTCAAAGGATGACATTCTTAGGCAATTATTTATAAGGCAACAGCACTCCTTTAATGTTCTTCCCTCTGATAGTCCCATGGCTTCTCCATCACATCCCTCTGGTGAGTGCAGAGTTCCTACATCCCTTGAAGTGCTATCTTCAAGAAGCACTCCTTCTCTTGCTACCATTTTTTTCACCATAATATATATTATCATCTCACACACTATATGCTTCTATTTACCATCTATCTCCTTCACTAAAATGTAAGCTTCATGAGGGCAGGAACTTTATTCCCCAGGGCCTTGACTTATACCCAGCACATGGATCAGTAAACATGTGCTGAGTGAATGTACATTGAACTTTTTTTTAGCCAGAAAGAGTAAATAAAAACAAAAAATAGTAGAGAAGCAAAAGTTCCTTAAAAAAAAAGCACCAGCAGTGGTGAGATGGATATTCACATACAGACATGTCTCAAATTTCAAGGCCATATTAATGACTGCCGTGATTTGAGTGACATCTCTGATGTATTAGGCTTCTCACTGTGAATTCAATTGGCACCCTCAATCGTTGGCACAAACTTATTCATTTCTCACTTACAAAATAAAATTCCTTTAAAAAAAAACTTGTCCCTATTTTGATGATAACAATAAAAAAATCAACTAAGAAAAAATTGAAGTACAAAATTGCTGCATTTTATATTTTTGCAGAATTTTATAGTTTTCAAAGATCTTGTATATTCTTGGTCTCTCAGCAACCATAATGAGGAGCCATGTTCATACCCATCTTATAAGTGGGGCAGCAAAGGCTCATAAAGGTGAACTGACTTGCCCAGAGTCACTGCAGAGCAGAAGTGGCAATGCCAAGGCCTCCGGACACCAGGGCCAGTGATCTCTTCTACTGTCCAAGTTCCTTCAATTTCCTATAAGGTGCTGTGTGAAATCAAATCACATGAGGGGAAGTTCTCTACAAATGGCAAGGTAGGTGATGTGCTCTTGCTATTATTAACATGTCTTGCCACCACTACTACCATTCTCATGGCTTATTTGGAAAACTGTGACCTCATCTAGAACCGAAGGGTCTGGACAAAGGCATCTCCCTTGATCTTTCTCACCTTCAACAGTCAATGATTTATTTTCCTTTAAGATCCTCTGGCATTCCTAAATGGGCCTGGGCAAGTCCCTCCAGAACAGATCAAAGGAAAGGCTGTCAAGGATGAGAGGCGAACATGAGAAAATTCAGCACCTTAAGAAAAGAATTATTTCAGAGCAGAAGCCAGACAAACAAAAACACCACACTCAAGGGTTTCAAATGAAAGTGTCTCTTCAACCATGGCTTTAATGGAAACCACTAATGAATCAGGGCATCTGGTAAGGAATAAACAACTTCAAAGGGGCTTGGGGCTAAGATGGACCACAGAGGCTGATCTAAGACAGTCAAACAGGGTGTGGAAGGTTGCTTTTGTTCTGCTGGAAGGCAGTAGCATGAGACATGTCCATTATTTATTGATTCATATCCCTAAATGCTTACTGAATGCTTACTATGTGCCAGGCATTGCTCTCAGAGATAATACACTTTCTAGCTGTGATAAGAGGTAAGAAAGCTAACAGGAACCAAGTTAACCAAGATTGTGTGATATCTCAGTGACTTAAACACTCAGCTTCTTTCTTTAATATTAAAAATTTGGAAGGAGCTACATAGGTCCTTAGACGCCTGGGTTCACTGAACAATGTGCATTTGTTGGTGGGGATATACCTGTATTTGTTTGCTAGGATTGCTGTAACAAAGAGCACAAACCAAACTTCTTAACAGAAATTTAGTGTCTCCCAGTACTGGAGGCTAAAAGGTTAAGGTTAAGGTGTCAGAGGGGTTGATTTCTTCTGAGTCTGTGAGGCGAAGATCTGTCTCGGCCTCTGTCCTTGGCATGTAGATGGCCATCCTTCCCCTGTGTCCTTTCACACTGTCTTCTCTCTATGTATCTCTCTCTGTGTCCAAATTTTCCCTTTTTATAAGGACATCAATCATACCGGATTCGTGCCCCACCCCTACCACCGCATCACCTCATGTTAACTTTACCATTTCTGTAAAGACTCTATTGCCAAATAAAGTCACATCTGAGGCACTGGGGGTTAAGTCGTCAACATATGAATTTGGGGGAAGACATAACCCAACCCATAACATACCCCTTTGCAGGCAAAACCAGCCACGGAAAGAGAGTGGACAATGTAGTTTTGTTCTACTGAAATTTAGTGAAAACCTAGCAATCCATCACACACAGAGTATATTCAGAGATGACTAGGACATGGTCCTGCCCTGAGCAGTAATTGTATTCATGTCACAATCTTGTTTAGTGGGCTTGAAGCCAGGACATAGGCATCTAAATATGAATAAGAAGTGACCCTAATTCTACAAGAAACAATTATTGAATAATGAGAAAATTCAACTAGCCCAATGTGAGATACTAGGGAAAACCTCACTTTGAAGGTGCCATTTGAACTAAATCATGAGGAGTGCTGATGCATAGGGGCACTGTACCCCAATGTTTATAGCAGCACTTTCAGCAATAGCCAAATTATGGAAAGAGCCTAAATGTCCATCAACTGATGAATGGATAAAGAAATTGTGGCTTATATACACAATGGAATACTACGTGGCAATGAGAAAGAATGAAATATGGCCTTTTGTAGCAATGTGGATGGAACTGGAGAGTGTTATGCTAAGTGAAATAAGTCATACTGAGAAAGACAGATACCATATGTTTTCACTCTTATGTGGATCCTGAGAAACTTAACAGAAGTCCATGGGGGAGGGGAAAAAAAAAGAGGTTAGAGAGGGAGGGAGACAAAGCATAAGAGACTCTTAAAAACTGAGAACAAACTGAGGGTTGATGGGGGGTGGGAGGGAGGGTTGGGTGATGGGTATTGAGGAGGGCACCTTTTGGGATGTGCACTGGGTGTTGTATGGAAGTCAATTTGACAATAAATTTCATATTTAAAAAAATTTTTTTTTAAATGAACTAAATCATGAGGAAGGAACGGGAATTTTCTAAATGTGAGTGAGAAGTCCATTCCCCTCTGTACTAGTCAGAGGTCTCCAGAGGAACAGAACCAATAGGATGTGCATGTATGTATGTGGATAGAGAGATATCTATCTGTCTGTCTGTCTATCTGTCTATCTATCATCTATCCATCTATCTATCCATCCATCCATCCATTCATTCTTCTACCCGTCCTTCTTTCCTTCCTTCCACCCGCCCACTGAACCACCCAACCAACCTTACATCAACCTATATATACATCCTTCTATCTATCTATCTATCTATCTATCTATCTACAGATCTATCTATCTATCTATCTATCTCTCATCATGAGATTGATGTATGTTAAGGAATTGGCTCATTGGCTCACATGACTGTGGAGGCTGGCAACTGTAGAATCTGAAGAGTAGGTTGGAAGGGTGGAAACCCAGGAAGAGTTGATGCTGCAGCTTGAGTCCAAATGCAGACTGTAGACAGAATTTCTTCTTCCTCAGGGGACATCTGTCTTTTTTGTCTTAAATTGATTAAATGAGGCCCACCCACATTATGAAGGGTAATCTGCCTTACTCAGAGTCTACTGATTCAAATGTTGAGGAACACCTGGGTGGCTCAGTTGGTTAAGTGTCCAACTCTTGGTTTTGGCTCAGGTCATGATCTCATAGTTTTGTGAGTTCAAGCCCCATATTGGGCTCTGCACTGGTAGCATGGAGCCTGCTTGGGATTCTCTCTCTCCCTCTCTCTCTCTGCTCCTCCCTGACTTGTGCTGTCTCTGTCTCTCTCAAAATAAATAAGTAAACTTAAAAAAATTGATCTCATTTAAGAAATACTTTCACAGCAACATCTAGATGAGTGTTGGAACAACTATCTGGGCACTTGGCCTAGCTAGGTTGACAAGTATAATGAACCATCACATCCTCCATTCCCTGTGTACTAGAGGATGCAGACTATACTAGTGTGACTTGACCTCACTCTCAGACAAAACCAGGGTACATCCTGCCATTGCACTTAGCATCTAGAGGTCCTCTAGAGTCACTCATGAATGACCATGATGTTGGGAGGCATTCTCAACAGCAGTTGGTCATCTGGTGTGTGAGGATTCTTAGCACATGCACAGCATTGATTACATTTACTTGATGAGAGGGTTGTAGACAAGGTCTCAAAACCCAGGGTGATGTCCCCTCTCCTGTGACTCCCAGATGTTCCACATGCAAGATCCAAGAGCAAAGAACACTATCATTCCGGACAATGGGACTAACCTAGGGAGACTTCCCTGCTATGGTGCAAGGTTGGTTTTTCTATCCAGGACAGTTCCTGGACACTCCCATATGGCCCTTCTCAGTAGATGTGTCCGCCCACTGGCCTAGTAGTTTCTCTTTCCCTACCAATATTAGGGCCATTCCCAGGAAACAAATCCCTCATCTAATTCATCTAATTTCTTCAGTTTCTTTGTAAAAACAAACGCTCCCTGACATTAAATTGATGTGTTTTCTATCTTCTTCACTAGAATATAAGGACCCCAAAGGCAGACTTTTAATTCTTTTGTTTACTGCAATTTCCCTGGTATCTAGAAGAATGGCACATCGTAGGCACTCAATATATAATTGTGGAAGGAAGGAAGGAAGGAAGAAAGGAAGGAAGGAAGGAAAAGAGGGAGAGAGGGAAGGATAATCCTCACACCCAGTGCCTCTTCTCCCTGACCCTTTCCCTCCCAGTATTTTCTCAGGGGCAAATTTCCCCATTAATTCTCTATCTTCCCTACTCCCTGGCTCATTAGCAAATAATTGTGGACTGTAGTGACAGTAAACACTAATACTTATCATGTGCCTAGAACCATTCTAAGTGCTTTACAGTAAATCTTTATGACAGTCCTATGAGGTCAATACTATTATTGTCTTTACAAAGAAACTGAGGCACAGATTGATGATTATACTTGCAAAGGTTGCCAAACTGGTATGTGGGGCAAAGCTTGGAATTAAGCTTAGCAGTCTGGATGCAACGTCTGTTCTTTTAACCATTCCATTATTCACACACACACACACACACACACACACACACAGGTACACATATACACACACCCTTGAAGGAATTTTCCTACTTCCAGGTAGCTTTGTAGAAATACTTTTTTAATGCTGAGTTACCTCAACTCCAAAAAGGTTGGCAGAAGTACTTCTATAGCCCTGAAAACCCACAGAGTGATTTTTCAGTAGGTCACTGGGTCACATCTCCCTCCACGTTTGCTGGGCCATCTGTATTGTCTAGTCTACTGCTATTAGAAATAGTGGTCCACACATAATTGTAATAAATTGTACTGATGCTGTGGAAGGATCTTAGGACTCCAGTTCCTTTATTCCTATAGTAGAGTCACATATTTTGGTCTTTTCTCTCAGTGATGTTTATTTTTTAAAGTATCAGCATTCCTACCCTATGGCCTATATTTGGCAAGCTGCAAATGCACTTATTAGAAAAAAAATGATTTTCAAAAATTTTACATTTTATTCATGGTGCCCAAAACAAGTCAGAGCACATCAGACATATGCTAAATAAAGTAATAAATAATTGCACTGTGACTCATGAGGGTATTTCTATCAACTCAGTGCATCAAGCTGTTAGGATCTAAGTGTACTTATGCTGAATCACTGAATCATCTGACTCCATTTATGCGCTGTCCTGCCACTGGAAGTATCCAATATTTCCCATTTCCTTCCAAAACCAAACCATCAACTCCTTAACACAACATTCAAATACTCTCCCAATCTGGCCCATTTACTTCTCCAGCCATATATTTTGCCAGTTTCACATATTTTCCTAACATATCATATATTTTTCCAACTTTCTAAGTTTGCTTATATTATTGCCTCTTCTTAGAATGGTTGTCTCCCATTTTTCTCAGCCTAGACAACTCCTATTTATCCTTCAAAACCCAGTTCAATAATGACTTTCTCCATGTAGTATTTATGGACAACTAGAGTTGGTTATTCCACTCCGTATGCCCACAATTCTTGGTATGTAATGGCAGCGTAGAACATAATATATCATGATTTTTTAAAAGAAACATATTCATCTGCACTAAGGCAGTTCATGGCATGAGCTATGTATTCATGAAATCTTTTTTGAATAAAGGCACTGCTCTCTCATTTCCTTAAAAACAAAATCAAGCTGGTAAAGAATGGCACATAGAAAATCCTAATATTCAGTAATCAGAACCATCTGGATGCTTTGGATATGTAGCCATCCAATACCATCCATGAACTACTGACTGACAACCAAGGAGAAAACAGACTCAACATACTGAACAGGCTATGAATTTAAAAAACTCTAGATAAGAATTGCTCATAACTCCTAAGCTCTACTGGGTTAGATCATAAGACCCAAAATGTGTTTTATTGCCAACCTAAAAAAAAATTAATTAAATTTTTTAATTTCTTAAGTAATTAAGAAAACAGATTTTTATAGTATCTTTTAAAATAGTTGTTATGATTTGCCTCCCTATCTGTAGACTCTTAAATACAGAGAACAAACTGAGGGTTGCTGGAGGGGTGTTGGGTGGGTGGGGGGTGCTAAATGGGTGATGGAGATTAAGGAGGGCAATTGTTGGGATGAGCACTTGGGTGTTATATGTAAGTGATGAATCACTAAATTGTACTCCTGAAACCAAAAAATAAATAATTAAAAAATAAAATAAAATAAAATGGTTGTTTATCTTGATAAGTAGTTCCCACTACTTGCACATAACTTAAAAATACAACAATGTATGAAGGAGGAAAAAAAACCCCAAAACATACAGTTCCACATTCCCCCCAGATAATCATGATGAAGTATTTTATTCTAGCCTGTTCTCCTACTAGCCTATTACATTAAAAATTAGTGAAAAATTCAATGAAAGTGTTTACTATTCTATTGTTTTCACTTAATATATTTTGAGCTATTTTCCATGCCATTAAATATTATTTGAAAGCATGATTTTATAACACAGTACTATCTGTTCACATTTATTTAGCTGTACTCTGGTTGTACATTTGGCTCATTCCCTTGTTCTTTTGCTTCTATAGGCAATGCTGTGTGCACACACTGGAACATAGAGCCTTCTCCAATACTAACAAGCTTGCATCAAGTAGCAGGATAATGTTTTAAGGTAAGTATACATTTACAGACTACATTTATTGTCCAGACCAGTTTGGGGGAGCCTAGACCTAGGAATAAGGATGAGCCTGATCACTGACCATTTCCTGACCCATCTGACAAACTCTGGAGGTGATGGGCTTGTGTGAGTGTCTGTGTGGCAGAGTCCTTGGTTCTGAAAGTGGGACTCTGGTCCTAGAAGAATATCACGTAGTGCCCTTAAAGAGGAAATGCCACATTGTCACACAGGAGCTTCCACCTCCTTGGGGACAGATGGAGTCTCAGGTACAAGCCCACTCAGGAGGAGAGTGCTGGGGGCGAACCAGAACTGTGTTGGAGGAGGGACAGGGAAAGCCCTCCAAGGTGGCCAAAAGTAGCTCAAGACTCCATATCCAAAGGGAGTGCCAACTCAAGCCCAAGCAAAAATGGAGTCCAAGTCCAAAGGGAAGATCCAAGGGCAATCTGGTCAATTCAATATGATAAACTGGGTATCTCTGGCTTTAAATTCTCCTTGCACCTGGATTCCCAGCCAGGCTTTGCCTTTTGCCAGCTCTTTGATCTTGGGCAGGTATGTAACCACTCAATGCCTCAGTCTCCTCCTCTTAATACAATAAGTAATATCTGCCCTGAGTTAGAGCTGTAAGGTCTATGCATAAGGCATAGTGCATGGTCTGCAAATAGCAAGAAGAAGAGAGAAAAAGAGAAGGGAGAAGTGTATTATGTCCGATGCTCTGGGAAACAGAAACAGAGATGTGTGTGCAGGAAGTTTCTTGGGGAGGGATCTCAGGACCCACACCTCTGTGAGAGTAAGGGGAGCAGGACAGGGACAGAGGGATGGTGATGTGGCAACAGAGGCCTTGGCCAATCCCAAGGGGACTCTGAAGCTGAGGTGATCCTTTTAGAGTTGTTTTGAATCTCAGCAAAGGAGCCAGGCCTGCTTGAGGAATGACTTTCAGATGCAGGCTGTGGCCCCATGGAGATGTGACCTTGGGGAAGGCAGCCCCCTCTGCCGACATTCCCTGCATTTGGGGGAATGCGCATGTCGGCCCAAAGAGGGGGGTTGGCGTCTAGATGGCAAACCATTGCATCTACTACAGGGAGAAAATGTGTCATTCATCGAATGCTTTCACCATGTTCCAGACACAGCATCATAATAAAATAAAATACTTCCAGTATTTACTTTGTTCCAGACACAGTTCCCAGTTATAGACAGTCACTCATTTATTCCTCAAAACAGTCCTGTAGGAAGTGTTATTGAGGAGGACACTCAGAACAGTTAAAAGATGGACCCACTGTCACCCAGGAGAACATGTCAGAGGCAGGATTTGAACCCAGGAGATCTGGCTCCAGAGTCTGTGCTCTGAATTTCCAAGATAATAGCAGACACTCTCTGGAGGAAACCACCACCTCATCGGATGTAAGGCACATTCTTGTTAAAGGCAGCGATGATTAGTTTTCTATTGCTCCCTTAACAAAGTACCACAGATTTAGCAGATCTTCCAAGCTCATTCCAAGTTGCTGGCCAAATGTGGTCCCTTATGGTTTTAAGACTGAGGTCCTGTTTCCCAGCAGGCGGCCATGGGGGACAAATCTTTGCCCCCCCCCCCCACCGTGAAGATGAGGGAAGGAAATCTCACTGAAGGTGGAGTGTGAACCCTGCAGGGGGCGCTCTCTGCAGATCCTTCTCCTCGCAGCCTGCATGTCCATTGGAAGGAAGATAATTCTTATCTTGACAAGGAAGGATACTCTTCACACAGGAATTTTATAGCTTGCTTTTAAGAAAAAGAAGGAAGATGTTTCCCTGCCCAGTAACTAGGCACTACCCACCGCTGGCGGCCAATGAGGAACAGCCACAACCTCCAACTCTTCTCCGGTGAACTTTTGTTCAAAACAACCCTCCCGGTTTCCTCCTAAAACCTAATAAAAGCTGACCTTTCCTTTGTCTCTTCGGACTTGCCTGTAGTTTGCCATAGTTTGCTTGTCCCGAATTGCCGTTCCTCTGCTGTTCCCGAATGAAGTCATTTTGCTGGTGAAATAGCTATTTTATTTTTAAGGTTGCCAGCCCAGAAGTTGTCCCCATTCCTCCTTAAGCTTTCCAACTGTCCCTTCCTCCAGGAGCAGCAGGCTGAGTCCCTCTCCTGCTTTAAATCTCCCTGACTTCTCCTTCTGCCACCTCTTTCGTACTCTAGACCTTTCTTAGCTTTTAAGGGCTCCTGTGACTAGGTAGGGTCCATCCAGTAATCTGGAATAATCTATTTTAAGGTCCATAAAGTTAATGACAACAGTAAAGTCCCTTGTGTCATGTAACATAACATATTCGCAGAATCCAAGGATTAGGACATGTTTCAGGGGATGGTCTGCCTTCAACAGGCAGTTTAGGGCTACAGGCACATCATCACAGTGATTGTTCTCTATCACCTTTACTTTTATTCAGGCAGACCTTCCCCTTATCTGTGCAGCTGGCACCCAGTAACGATGAGGGTGGGGCACCATAATTCAACTATCACTGTTATTTTGGCTCTCCCCCACTTAAGGAGCTTCCCACTGCATTCTTGAATTTGCCTGGATTTTGGCCTTGCTTTTATCTCCCCCTTCTAACTCTGCCTTTGTCCCTTGGGCTTAAAAGCAAATTGGGCTTCCCTGGTTTTCACCCATGTCAACTATCCTAACAAGGTTCCTTCTGTGGTTGATGAGTCCAGGAAAACTCTCCATCTGATTGGCCAAGACCTTCACTACCTAGCATCTGCCTACCTCTCCAGCTCCGTTTTCCACTGTCCCTACTCCCCACCCCACCCCCTTCCAGAACCTCCCTGGAGGGCAGAGACAGTGTCTTATTCAGATCGGTAGCCACAGCTTCTAGAATAGTGGCTTGCATAGAATAAACAATCAATACAAGCTTGTCAAATTTTAAATGGGAGTAAAGTGGATGGATGGATGGATGGATGGATGAATTAAATGAACAAAAGAACTCAACTAGTTATGAAGCATTGCTTTTTCCTAAGTGTTATGATTCATGAGGTAGGCCAGCAGGGTGAAACCCAAATGTATTTTCCTTTATAGTTTGTTTATTAAACAAATATTTACTGAGTGCCTACTACAAATTAGATTCTATAATAGTTCTTCTGGTGATGCAGAAGACATGCTCCTTGAGCTGAGGGAAGTTTACTTTCCATCAGGAAGTGTAGCTGTATACACATTTGTTTCCATTTTTCTCCCTCATGTCTTCTGACCCATCCCTTCCTCCTCTGTTTCTTCCATTCTGCCTCTCCTCCCTAAATCACTCCCAAAGCCCGGACCTGTGACAGGAGTTCCATAAAGAAAGAAATTTCCCATCCTAGGTTAAAGTTTGAAACTATTAGGAAGAGTTTGGAAGCTGGTTAAATGTCCTCGGTGGCCAAAAAAAAAAAAAAAAGAGAGAGAGAGTAAAAAATAATTTTAAAGAATTTTGTTATTTTGATTGTCACTCTTGAGGTCATTTGCTTTTACCTTACATTCTTTGTAGCACAGATCTATTTTGGTGCTGGTCTCATGATCAGAACCAAATGAGAAAAGCATCATGGCCATGGCAAAGCAAGAAGACCACAAGCTTGGGGCCAGAGTGGCTGGAATGTTTTTGTTCTCCCTCCCCCCATCCCCCACTGCCACCAATGGAGATGAAATTCACTTGACATAAAATTAACCATTTGAAAGTGAACAATTCAATGATATGTGTGATGTTGTGCAGCCACCACTTCTATCTAGTTCCAAAACATTTCCATCACTCTAAAAGGAAGCCCTGTATCTTTTAAACGTTACTCCCCTCCCCACCACTTCCTTCCCCAAAGCCCCTGGCACACACCAATCTACTCTGTCTCTATGGACCTTTCTTTTTTTCTTTTTTCTTTTCTTTCTTTCTTTCTTTCTTTCTTTCTTTCTTTCTTTCTTTTTCTTTCTTTCTTTCTTTAATGTTTATTTATTTATTTTGAGAGAGAGAGAGAGAGAGAAGTCCATCCAGGGCAGGGACAGAGAGAGAGGGAGAGAGATAGAATCCCAAGCAGGCTTTGCACTGTCAGTGCAGAGCACGGTGTGGGACTTGAACTCACAAACCAAGAGATCATGACCTGGACAGAAATCAAGAGTCGGACAGTTAACTGACTGAACCACCCGTGCCTCTCTTAGGACCTTTCTATTCTGGGTATTTCATTTAAGTGGACTCATATAACATGTGACTTTTTATGTCTGGCTCTTCTCACTTAGCATAATGTTTTTGAGGTTCATGCCTATACCTTGTAGCATGTGTCAGTATTTCTTTCCTTTTTATGGCTGAATATATTCATTTGTATATGTGTGCCATAATTTATTTATCCATTTTTCCATTGATGGATGTCTGGGTTATTTCCACCTTTTGGCTATTATGAATTATGTTGCTATTAACATGTGTGTACATGCATTTGTTTGAGTAACTATGTTATCGATTGGGGGGGGGCATATTACTGGGTCATGTGATAATTCTGTGTTTAACCTTTTGAGGAACCAGTGCCACCTGGGTTCACACCACTGGGACATATGGATGAATGGGTATATTTCTGTACATACTTGCCAACATTAGTTATTGTCTGTTTTAAGGAAATTATGGTGACCCTACAGGGTATGAAGTAGTAGCTCATCCCTTACCCATAATTTTCTCTCCACCCCACTTCCCACTTTCCCTCTAGTTGGAAAAGGCTTATTCTTCTGAACTTTTGCCTCTTTTATGCCAACATGATCTCACACACTCCAGACTACGCCCACTTATTCTGCAGGGATGCCTTCTGGGTTCTTCCAAGGCATCAGAAGATCTGAGTTCCAGTCTCTGCCCACTGCATACTACCTGGGTGATTTGAAGGAAGCTACTTTACCAACCATCCCCCACAGGGTTGGTGTGGGACTCCAACAGGCTGTGAGTTGTTCATGCTATTGTTATTATTGGTTAGAAGGACTGGCTTTATTTTACTGTGTTTCCCTAGCACAAGATCTGGCCAACAATAGAGGATCTAGGATGAATAAATGAATGAATGACTATTATCATTATTATCTCACTGTGGGAATGACATTGAGCTGGAGGAGATATTCTAGTTTGTCTTTAAAGAGAGTTTAATAAAGGATGCACACACTGGAGAGTGCATCATCTGGTCTCAGAAGGGGACTCCTCCCTCACCTGGATTGTACAATCTTGGGTCCACTTGCAAAATGAGGTGCCAGGCTCAAAAGGGGGCCCACTTTCCACCATTTCTCTGGCTTATCTTGGTCACAATATGAAGTGGAAAGTCAGAGGTATTAAGATCTCAGTTTATGGGCCATTAAGGCCCTAGTTCCAAATGGACTACAGAGGTATAGTCATTTCCATTTATGGGATGCACTCAGTCCCTATCCCCATGTGGGAAAGGGGTCTCCCACCTGCCTCTGATCCAACCCCCCACAGTTCAAGATGGTTTAGCTTCAGGATTACTACTCTGGGTTCTCCATTATCTATTTTCTTCTTTTTTTCCCCCCCTAATGCTTCTGAACACAGCCACATTCTCCTTATTAGTATATAAAATATTTGATCTATAATTTCTATGCAATTGGATCAGAGAGAGAAGTGTCAGAGAATACTCACATCTCCAGATTGTCCTAGAGGGCAATGTTCATTGCTCTTTCTACCTTTCCATTAACAGGGCCCAGAAGATTCATACCATGCCCCTTCCATTTATAAATAAGTAAATAACAAGCAGAAAGTAACTGACATAAGGCTTACTATGTTTGCTGGTTATACAACCCTATGTAATAGATGGTATTATCCTCATGTTATGGAAGAGGCACCAGTTTGGTATGTTCAGGATGCCCCTGTGAAACTGGATTCTGGTTTCGCTCTGACTCTATCACTAAATGTGATGTCTGTATATACTGCATCGGTGTGAGGAAGAGAACACACGCATGCGCACACACACACACACACACACACACACACATTGTGCAATGGAGATGCACTCTGCTGCGAATCATACGTTGAAAGGATCTTTGCTTAGAGCTTGTCAACACCATCTACTTTTCTGCTGTTTAAATAGCAGCAGAATCACTTGTCTTTCCACTTGATTGATGGGAGAAATCAAGGCCTTTGCAGTGGGCCCAGCCTATTAACAGGCTACAGAGTGGGTGCCCTTTGCCCCTTCCCACCCCCCCCTTTTTTTTTTCCCAGAAGCCAAGGGATATGGAGAGACAGGGAGCACTGGATCTGACAGTAATGGACTGTAATTTGAGTTCTCAGTTTATTTTAACTGCCCGGGTGTGATTGCCTGTGAAAATGGTTTGATTTTATGTTCTTTGTGAAGCTGCGTCAAGCCCCATTTGAAATAACTAGGCCCTTACTTTCTCTTGTTTCTGCTCAAAGTGGGGATGAGTGGGGTGGGGAGAAGGGAGGGTAAGTCTCCAAGAGAACTTGCCGGAGAAGACTGCTTGGGGATCACGTGCACAAGTGAGCGGGCAGATGGGGGAAGCAGTGCTACAGAACTGCCGTCAGGCAACCTGCAGCCTCGGCACATAACAGGTGGGACACGCATCTGGCACCTTCTACGCTTCTCCTCCAATCAGCAGCTGTTCTGTCAGGCCTGGTTAGGCAGGCATGTGATGAGATCTGCTCCATTTCCATGCACAATGGTAGCTCGGAAAGAAAAAGTAGGAGAGGTCAGAGGTTAGGCGTACTAACCAGAACTCCATAGAACCCACTGGAGAAGGTCACATGGCTTTGTCCTGGCTCTTTTTCACAGAGGCAGAGCTCAGAGCTGTGATGTCCAGTTCAGGAGACACTATCCACAGGTAGCTGCTGAACACTTGAAATGCAGCTGAATTGAGATGTGCTATTAAATATAAAATACACACTAGATTTCAAGAGCTTCATGTGATAAAAAATGTAGAAGAGCTCAATAATATTTTATTCCATGTTGAAATGGTAATATTTGGGATATATTAGGTTAAATAAAATATATTATTAAAAGTGAATTTTTGCCATCTGTGTTTTGTTAATGTGGCTAGTGGGAGACGTGAAACTACACGCATGGCTCACGTTGTATTTCCATTGGATGGTGTGATCCAAGGACTTCCCCAAATCCAGCATCCTCATTTAGGATGAAGCACAGACGAAACTAGCAGGAATCCTGCACAGTTCCGCTGACTAGAACCTCCTGTCTTGAGGAATCATACTGAGATGCAAGAGAGTGGGAGTTCTATTGTCACAGGAATTCACTAAAACAAATCTGATGTTTCAGTAAAGTGACTCATTCAACGCTGTTGTATTTTTGTTGTTTAATTAAGAGCAAATTCCTTATGTCATATGGGTATCAGGTAAGACCTCTCCCGAGCTGTTGAGATTTAAATTAATTTGTCTGGATGACTTCTAATCCGTGGTCTATGGAAGTTTCTCAAGTCCTGCTACTGGTGTAGGTGGTACAGGAGAGAGCTTCTTTCTTCAGGCCCCCTTCCCCATTTCTCCACCATCAACCGGCACAAGGAATATCCCCACCTGGGGTTTCCTCCACAAAGAACTCACATACCAAGCATTCATGACTTTAGAAGGCTGCAGTGAATATAGGGACTGAGGAGCTTCCTGGGGGAAAAGTCACGTCAGGCTGTGCAGAGCCCTTCTACACCATTTGGCTGTATATTGGTCAGTATTTGCTTGGGCTATCCTGTGATGACCCAAGATCTCAGAATCCTATAAGGACAAAGACTTATTTCTCACTAACACTGCACGGTTTGCAGCAGGTGGCCAGTAGACGGTGGCTCTGGTCCCACGGGTCTTTCATTCTAGGATCCAGGCTGAAGAAGCAGCTTCTAATTGGGAGGCTGGACAACACAAAGCCCTCCTGTTTAAATGTGGCATGTTGACTTCTTCTGCTCACATTCCCCTGGCCAAAGGTGACCTCACTGGGAGGAGGAAGAACTCCATAGGAACGTGCTGCAAGTCACATAGCAACAGACTAGAGTTGTTTTTGCTCACAGTCCGTTAGCCAGAACTAGTCACGTGGCTCCAGTACAACCACAGTGGAGGCTGGGAGGCAGGGAAGTATGAGCCGTTTGGTGAGAACTGTTTCTGCCATCGTCTCCACTCCATTGAGTCTGTGGTGGCTTCCCAGAGCACAACCCTTTGGACCATGGCCGATTCAGGTGGTCATTCCGAGACATGAGCAGATGTCTCCAATGGAACTTTGGAGCCTTTGGCTCAAAAAAGGACACACCAACAAATCTTAAGAATTGCTTAGAAAGAAGCCTGACTTCTCAAGACTTCTATATGTTCTTCACCCTCAGGATTATCTGCTTCACTTCATAAAGGTGCCCTGACAGCAGTTGAGACTGTTGTCTTAGAGATTCCAATGCCACCTCTCACTCAGTGAGCAACCTAGAGTGGATGGTTGACTGGGGTCAGCTTGTACTTGCACCAAGGACAGGTGACCACAGAAAGCATAGAACTGTCAAGAGTGTGTGGAGGGTGATAATCTGCTCTGATACTTACACCCTGAGTAACACGAGAGAAGTCCCTCCACTCACTATGCCTCGGTTTCCTTGTCTGTAATATGGTGACGATAATCTTTGCCAGCTCTGCCTCCTCAGCATGGGGGAGTGGGGGGCGTGTGTGTAAGAAGATGTGAGTTGGAAAACCCCTACAAACATAAGGTTAGAGCATTGGCTGGAGCGCAAGGGCTGCATTTCTCAGTTCTGGCAGGAGCTCTCGAGTACCCGGAATATATGCAAAAATGTGTTTGAAACTGTGAGGAGATACTGATTTGCAAGGTAACCCCCCCTGCTCTTGAGGAGGCTGGAAACTAATGGGAAGGCAGCCCATCCATATAACCAACTTACCTGTAGGTACAATCAGTACCTGTAACTCAACTCATGGCTGTTGAGTTAGAAGGATCATGGTGAACACGGTCTAGATTCTCATAGACGAGGAAACGAGGAGGAGGAAGGAGAGAAAAGAGAGAGAGAGAAAGAACAACTGCAGCTCATTACTGGCAATGTGTAAACAACCTCTTAAATGTCGTAACTCTCCAAAATATGTTGGGCAGAAACTGGCATATTGTAGGTGCTTTAATTAGTCAGGATATTCAACACTAGTTGCTTTAACAACAAACCCCAAAATAAATCTCAGTGGTTCAACAACACAACAGAAGTTTACTTCTCACTCCTTTGCAGTTCCATAAATGTCAAATGGATCAAGTGAGCAGCTCTTTGCCAAGGATTCCCTTGGAGCCCAGCCCCCCTACATCATGTGGCTGTCCTGTCACAGAATCCTTCACTGTCATCCATGTGGTCATGGGAGAGAGAGAATGTTTATAACATCTGGAGAAGAGGACCATGCATTATTGTTCTTCTTTCCTTTTCTTTTACCCTCCCATCTCCCCCACTCCTTCCTTTCTTTTCTATTTCTGTCCATTCTCCCTGCATCCCCTCTTTCTAACAAATATGTACTGAGTATCCTGGAAGAAATGTGAGTGAATGATGAGAGGGAAGCAGAATAGCCTCACTGAGGAGCTCTTCCAGCACAAGGGTCTTCTTGGGGTGGTATTAGGAGTGGGAGATGGGGAGAAGCCAGGATGTGTCCATCCCCCCTCAACAGATGGCCAACATGCAGTGCAGTAGATGAATCCCTAGGTTTCAGTTGTGTTGATAGGTCAGGTAACACAATGTTAAAAACAAACACTTTCTGTGAGAAGATGTTGCACATCAGAAGAAGAAAGCTGTCACTGATGGAGCTGGTGAGGCCAGAACCAGCCTCCTGGCCCACTGTGGGGCTCTTCACCAGCCTCCCTCTGCCAGTGCCCTTCCTGAGCCTCCTCCCCACCAGCTGGAGAGAGTGACAGCCACAGCATTCTTCCCATCCACTGCTTTCAATGTCACCTTTCCAGTGGTTAGCGCTGAGCTCCCTACATGGCGATCTCACTTTGGCAACCCCAAATGTAGCTCAGTTTATTATAGGCTCATAAGAACAGCTTTATGAGCCCTTAATTGCTGCAGTAAAGGCTCAAAAAGGCTTGATATTCTAACTCCAAATGCAGTCAGAGCTGCAGGGTATTGTGTGGGCAGAACTGTGAAAAACAGACGGCACAGAGGTCACAGTCCCCAGGAAGGCACTCGTTGCCTCTGCCGTCCACACCAGTGGCTTTGTTTTTCCCTCTCTTCAGACCTCCATCTTGTTTCTTAGCTTTTCCTCATGTCCCCTAATGCTGGAGGATCCAAGCAATATCCATTGGATGGCTACATGCGCCAGGTACATGCCCATGACCGTCACAGCACTCCTCCGAGTGGCTACCATTGTCTCAACAGAAAGATGGTGGAACTCAGGCTCTGAGAGCTGGAGGCATTTGTCTGAGGTCATATAGCCAGGCGGCAGCAAAACTGGGACTCAGAGTCCAAATTCAGTGCCCCCGCTAATTCATTGACTTAACTCCACCGCACCATCTCCCATTTTGCCGAACCACCTCCGGCTGTTAATTTCACTACCCTCACCCTCACTTATTACAAGAAGCCCTGGGCTTCATGCTTCACAGAGGGAAATAGTAGAGGAACAGGAGGGAGGCAGCTTTGTGTTACCTTTTATGATAAATATATTATCTTGCCTTTTTTTCCCCTTTGATTGGTTGATTTGCCGCCTCCACATTCAGGATATTGTCTCCTGTGCAGCAGAACAATCTGTGAAATGTATACGTAGAACCAAGGGAGTCCTGCATCCTGGATGCCCATCTCTGACCTAACTGGCTTGCTCACCCTTTGTCTTTGTAGGTTGCATTCTTGTTGGTGTGACCTTCATCTTTTGTCCCAAAGCCTAGAATGCCCAATGCCACCTCCTTTAGTTTATCCTAGTCTACTTCATCTCTAAGGACCAGCTTAAACGTATCCTCCTCTTGGAAGTCTTCCCTGATTCTGCTTAACCAAACATGATCTCTCACTGTACCTGACATATGTTGTCCGGTTGGCCCTTTTCAACCTCGTATTATAATCAGGATGCATGCATGCCATCTCCCCTGTGAGATTTTGCAGGAGAAGCAGGCATTGTGGTAATTACATGGATTTAGGTGGCAGAGAGACTTGAGTCCACTGCTGGTTCTGCTACTTACGAGCTCTGGGACCTCAGGCAAGTGATGTAGACTCTCCAACTCTCAGCTTCTCTGGCTCCAACGTGGAGACTTTAACATCCACATCACAGGTGCTGTGGGTGCCAGAATAAGATAGAGGAAGGAAACACTTTAGCATAGTATCTGACACCCAAGAGGCTAGCAAATAGCAGGTACTATTACCTTTGTTATTAAATAAACAAGGATTTGAATCCCAGATCCACCTCTTACTTTGACTTTAGATCTCTCCTAAAACCTCAGTTTCTTTATGCTTAGAACAAGGGAAATAATACTTCTCTGATAGGGTTTGAAATTAAAAGAGATCATACGTAAAATGCATAGCACAGTGAAATAGACATAAAGCAGGTATTCGTTAAATGTTTATGGAATGGATTCATAAATTAATAAACAGGCATAATGGTGATGGGGCCACAGATACACAACAGATAGAGTCAGAGTTCATTCTGGCTTATTTAAAGGCCATATGACGATTTATTGAAGATCTTACAAAAAAGTAAAGAAGAATAATAGTAACCATTTAGTGAGCACCTCCTCTATGCAAATATTTTAAAATAGCATCTGATAACTGCAAGAGACAATAATTATTACCCTCAACAAAGATCTGGCTGATTTAGGACTCAAACTCCTAACCACTACATTGGTTTTCCACTCATCAGATGGGAAAATCCAGGTGTTTTGAGAGTCAAGACACTGTTAGTCTGAGTGGTAGAAAGGCAGGTCAAAATAGCTCATGCCAAAAAGAACTTATGGTCAGAAAGCTGGGAAGAATATAGGATCTCTCTAAGAATTGAGAAAAGTCCTGGAACCTGATGTTTAAACCAGCAGCCCCACCTTTCCACCTGTTAAAAATTTGCATATCATTTAAGTGCAGAATCAAAGCTTCATTATTCATTATTTCTCTTCCTCTTCCCCACCAAACACGAACTGCTCCATTTTCAGATTCCCCCAAATACTTTGTTCATAGTAAAGTACTTGCCATATCTTGCCTGGTAGTGGTAAATAGCACAAATAACCTTTGTTATTCAATAAACAAGGATTTGAATCCCAACTTCAGCTCTTACTTTGACTTTAGATATCTCCTAAAACTGCAGTTTCTTTATGCTTAGAACAGGGATAATAATACTTCTCTGACAGCATCTGAGATTACAAGAGATCATATGTGGGGCGCCTGGGTGGCTCAGTCGGTTAAGCTGCAGACTTTGGCTCAGGTCATGATCTCGCGGTCCGTGAGTTCGAGCCCCACGTCGGGCTCTGTGCTCACAGCTCAGAGCCTGGAGCCTGTTTCAGATTCTGTGTCTCCCTCTCTCTGACCCTCCCTCGTTCATGCTCTGTCTCTCTCTGTCTCAAAAATAAACGTTAAAAAAAATTTTAAAAAAAGAGATCATATGTAAAATGCATAGCATTCTTACATGGAAGTGGTACTTACCTTTGTATTCATACACAGACCAATTCGGCAGTCGGTGCTCAAAAAGTTTCTGAATAGATTGATGAATGGACCAAGGGATGGATTGATAGGTCCATCGATAAATGGGTAGAGGTAAGGTAAAAATAGAAATTAATGGATAGACGAGTGAATAAATGAGTAGATGGGAAATGTATTGATGGGAAGAATTATCATTGGGTGAATGGATTGAAGAGCAGATGGACACAAATAAATGGATGCAGGGGGATAACTTCATGACTGATAGATCGACGGGCAGATGGCTTACTGAATGGGTAGATGTATAGGTGAAAGGGTAGATGGATAATGAGGTGGGCAGATAGATGTCAAAGGCTCCTCTCCCTTTCAGGTATGTATAGAATTTTAGTCCCCTCTTGTATAAATAAAATGGGCAGCTGGAACAATTTTCTTTAGTTTTATTTTTTTGCCATGATAATTCTCTTAGAAGACATCAGGACAAAGTTGATGCCTTCTTTAGATGGAGTCTGGGAGAATGCAAGCATAATGTCTACCTGCTGTCGTTTTTATATTACTCGTCATAATGTGTTTGAGTATCTCACTGAAGAGGAAAAGGAAAAACAGATTTTATATAATACGTGACAGTCCATTAATCCTGACTTGCCTCCCTCTTGGATTCTGAGAGTAATGCCCCCCCCAAGCTGACTAGGGAGGGAAGAAAGATCTGGGAGGTAAACAGAGCAGCAAGATGGACAAGTTCATCGCTTATTATCATTCATGGGGCAAACAACCCCCAAGAAACATATCCTGCTGGCCCCCTCTATTTTATTTTATTAAAAAATTTTTTTTAATGTTTTAATTTATTTTTGAGAAAGAGACAGACAGACCACAAACAGGGGAGGGTGATAGACAGAGGGAGACACAGAATCTGAAGCAGGCTCCAGGCTCTGAGCTGTCAGCACAGAGCCTGGCACTGGGCCTGAACTCATGAACCGTGAGACCTGAGTGAAGTTGGATGCTTAACTGACTGAGCCACACATGTGCCCTCTGCTTGCTCCCTTTAACCTGCTCTCTGCTGCACTCCTGACTCTGGCTCAGAGGGGCTTCCTCTGCTTTGGAATGACCTGGAATGAGCAGGAACAAAGTTGTATTGTGGAGCAGAGTCATGAAGAAAAGTCAATGAGTTCTTAGAATTCAATATAGCCCCAGGTTCTAGTCTGATTAAATTGGAACAGTCACTACACTCATGTTAGATGTAATATGGTTCCAAAGTGATGCAAGAGGATGGTGTTTAAAGGTCCTTGGAGGCAGGCAAATTTGAGTTTGTGTCAAAATTCTTTCTCCTGTCAAGTGAGGGACTTCTGTTTCTAGCGACATGGTAAACCAGGTACCTCCTACCAGCACCAGCCCCCAACCCTCCTGTCAATGTTGGATAAAATATTTTCATATCTTTTTGAATGCTTCTTTGAGCTGGCCAGAAGTTAAGTGACACTCATGATAAAGACCTAGAAATGTAAGGATAGCACCAAAAGTACCTTGTGCCTGAATGACATTTTCTGATCTTTGTGAAACTTAATTTTAAGTTCTTGCAGCTCTACAGGCTGGAGACAGAAGACAAACCCAGAACCCACCCAAGACAAGGTGATGGCTGCTGTAGGATCTCCCCAATAAAACTGGGCTCTGTAGAAGTTAGTACACTTTAATGCACAGGAGAATTAGAAATAATACGTCCTGGAGAATTGCAAAGAAGTTTGTAATAAAAAGAAGTTTGCCTTGGAAACCATAGCAATAAATAAAGAAGAAAATTTTCCCATGAGAAGTTACAAACATAAGAGCCATCATCCAGGCTGCTGCAGTCAGAATTCACTCTATCTATTGAACGTCTGGCTAAGAGTTTAGTTTAAAATGGTCTTAGTCTTGGGCAGTAGAAAGAAACCTAGGTAAATCTTGACTGGAATAACCCACCCCAAGTTATTTCCAGAGGTAAAGTATCAGGGAAAATGTGCATATCTCAGTAAAGTAAACCACTAACTTTTTATATTTTTTTATGGGCTAGACATAGCTTTCTCCCTCAACCCTATAGTTGTCACTTTTCAAAACGGCAAGCTCTCATTTGAGTCCTGGGTAATATAGCTTTCTTTGAAAGAAGAAAATAGAATGGATGATAAGAATAATAATGAGAGTAACAATGAAAATGGAGAAAAGATGCAAATGTACAGAAGGAAACATAATTTACATGACTGTTACTGTATTGCTGGATACACAGGCTGTGACCAATTTCAATTAATATAAATAATGCTGAAAAGAGTACTTTTATGTTGAAATATTTGACCAGATTCTTTTTATTTACCTGGAATAAATTTCCTAAAAGTACTATTACAGAAATGAAATGAATGGCCATTTTGTGGTCTCCCAATTCCCAATGGGATCATGTATACAAAGAGCCTTATGAAACCTCAGTCAGGTAAAATAGAAGGAATTTTATGTTATTTTTATTAAAGGTAGGGATAAATGAAGAGTAATAAATGCATTGCATTTCATTTTGATTAATTCACCAAATATCTCTTAAGCTCATGCTTTTTATCAAGGGAATCCTAGATGCTAGGGATACAAACATAAAAAGTCACAATCCTTGCCCTCCAGAAACTAACCATAAATAAGACGGGATGGGTAATTAATTGTATATCCATGCTTGGCACTGTGCCAGCACCTAGTAGCTGCTTAGCAAATATTTGTTAAGTTCAATGAATAAGTAGTTAGCATGTAATAGTGCCATGGTAAGGATGTAGGAAGGATTTTTCAGTTGAACCTAAGCAGCGACAAGATGTGGGGTTGACAGAGAACTCAGCACCCAGCTTCCAGGCAAAAAGCCAGTGCCCTGAAACAAGATGTGAAAGGTGAAACTCCACCTTCTCCTGGGGGTTCCCCTTGCACAGATGCGGGAAGCAAATCCTAGCAGGCATGGGAGGTGGTGGAAAGTGGAAGCACAGGGCACCTTGAGTTTGAGCTTTCGGGAAAACCTCCAAGATGCAAGCCTGTGTGCTGAGCGCTAAACACCTCTTGTCTAGGAACTTGGAATTTGCTGCTTTCATGGCTGGACCACTCTTCTCCAAGAGCCATAGCCTACAGCTCAGCCCCACACTCCACGTGGATCAAACATCACCTCCTCAGAGAGGATTTTCCTGGCCCTCTTGGTATTCAGATCTTACCCCCCCCCCCACCCCGCATTCCTGCCTTAATTATCTCCATTTTATTACCAGATGACTACTATTCTTATTAGTTAAATGTTGATCCCCCCTCCCCAACAAAAAGAAAAAGGGTCTTTGTCTCTTTCGTTCATTCTTGCAACCACAGTGTTCAGAACAGCCACGTAATATGCAGCAGAAGCTCTGGGTAGTGTCTGTGCTTAACAATACTCACGCTCAGATGTTAGATGTTCTTATATACACAAAGGGGACTCAAGGAATTTTTGGAGGTAATGAATATGTCTACACATTACCTGGATTGTGGTGATGGCTTCATAAGTGTATGCATATGTTCAAACTCATCAAATTGTTTACATTAAATATGAGCAGTTAATAAAACTTGTAAAACAAACAAACAAAAAAGATACCCGATGAATATTTGTTGAATGGATAGATGAATGACTAAGTAAATAGAGGCTATTTTTCCTGGAAAACCACCTTATTTAGCTACTTAGTTTCTTGTAATAACTGCCATTTCCTAAGTGCTTACTATTTTCAGGCACCATTTGGCTTTTCTTTGTACATTATTTCATTTAATCACCCAAGAAACTTATGCAGTGAGCCCTACTTCTATCTCATTTTATAGACAGAGCTATTATATAAGCCAGAGACGTTATAAAATGTTCGTGGCACAGTGGCTTGATCTTGCTGTCGTTCTGCTTGTTGTTGTTTTTGGTTTATTTAACATTGAGAGGGCTTTGTGTGTCCTCTTAATCATATCACCTAACAGCTAACATAGCAGAGGGAGGTTGCGGAGAGAATGTAGGATTTGAAATCAGGTGACCTGAATTCTGGCTCCAGCTCTGCTCTGTCAGGCTACAACTTTGGTGGGAGCCTCACTTTCTTCATCCATAAAATGGAAGCTCCTTCCTGTCTGTCCTGCTTTACAGAGTTATTGTGAGCAAAAGGCAAATTAATAAATGGGAAGGTTCTCAGCAAGCAATAATTTGCTATACAAATCTGGCTATATTCTTACAGCTATACCCTCAGGGGAACTAAGTCTGAAAGACCTGAAGTTTCTGAGCTTCCAAGTTTATCTTCCTTTGCATATTTCATTTGCCTGACTTTGGTAGACAGGATCATTAATATTAATGTTCAGGCTTCATGAATTATGCACCCGAACCAAGAAAATTTTCTTCTACCTTTCCCATCTTCTACTTTGTTTCACTGGCCCAATGAACTTCTGCCACTGACAAAGACCCCACAGAAAATGAAGACAAGACCTGTCCTTGGAATGACAGAACATGCGGCCATCCCCACACCAGGCACCGTCCACTGCCAGCACAAAGTCTAAATTTCCGCATATGCCAGCACACATTTGAGTTTCCAGGTGTTGATCTCAGTGTTCACAAAAGTCCTATTGGGCCACCTACTGACCTGTGGTTGGAAACACTTCTGGCAGAAGTCCAGCCACATACTCAGTCAATGGCTTGTCCAGTAATGGACACTAAGGAGGTACGTTGAAGATACAACTCTCAAGGAAGAGAGGGAAGAGCATATATATTTGGTAACTTATGATATGATCTCAACATTTCCACAACAATCTACAAGGTATCAAGGGAAGTGGAGGGAAGATGCCTGTGGTAGGCAGAACATTGCCCCCACCCCAAAAATCTCCTAATACCCAGAATGAGTGACTATGTTACCACACATGGGGAAGTATTAAGGTTGCAATTAGAATTAAGGCTGCTGATTAGATGACTTTGAGACCTGGATTCTCCAGGTGGGCCTAATGTAATCACAAGAATTCTTAAATGGATAAGAGAGACAGAAGAGAGAGCATGTCACAGTGATACAGTGTGAGACCCAACTTGCCATTGTTGGCCCTGAAGATGGAAGGGGGCCAGGAGCCAAGGAGAGTGGGCAACCTTTAAAAGCTGGAAAAAGCAAGTAAGTACATTTTCCCCTAGAGCCTCCAGAAATAAGTCTAGCTCTGCCAAAACCTTGATTTCAGCCCAGTGAGGCTCCTTTCAGATTTCTGACCTCTAGGACTGTAATGCAATAAATCTGTGCTCTTTTAAACCCCTGAGCTTGTGGTTATTGCTTATAAAAGTAATAGGAAAATATTACAGTGCCAATACTCTAAATATCACCTGGAAGTTTCTGATCAGAATTGTGGCTCATTGCCCTGAAAGCTAGAATATTCCTCTGCTATATCAATCTGGAAGTTACAAGACCAGACACATTACCCGTACACTAAAATCAGTGAGCTGACAGATATACCTCCTCTCTGAATCTCCACTTACTCACATCTGAGAGGGTTCAACATTGATCTCCAGGGTTCTTCTAGATCCAAAACCCAAGTCCGCAGGAACGTTTTGCCTCTGTGGCTTGCAACTACTGTCCTGATAGGAATGGACTCATTCATGTGGCTATAGAAGACTGACATACAAACACCAAGATTGTTTTTTTTTAATGTTTATTTATTTATTTTGAGAGAGAGAGAGAGAGAGAGAGAGAGAAGGATACAGAGAAAGAATGGAGGAGGGACAGAGAAAGGAGAGAGAGAGAATCCTAAGCAGGCTCCATGCTCTCAAGCACAGAGGCCGATGTGCGGCTGGATCCTAAGAACAGTGAGATCATGACCAGAGCTGAAATTAAGAGTCAGATGCTTAACCAACTGAGCTACCCAGGTGCCTCAACACCAAGATTGCTTTTAGAGACAATTCACTAATACATGAAGCATTTCATAACGCTGCTGAATCAGGTACTCACTGTTGCACAAAAATTTTGCCCCAGAACTTTCAGTTCAGGACAACAAACACACGTGTCCCAGTTCCTGTGGCTAAGGTCTCTGGGTGCACCTTAACTGGGTGCCTCTGGCTTCACGTCCCTCACAAGGCTGCAGTCGAGGTGTCAGCTGGAGCCACAGTCAAGGCTTGACAGGAGGAGGATCTGTTTCCAAGCTCCCTCGTGTGTTCATGTGGCTGCTGGCGGACTTCAGGTCCTCACTGGCTACTGGCTGGAGACGTTAACTCCATGCCATATGGCCTTTTCATAGAGCAGCTCACAACAGGGCAGCTGGCCTCCCTCAGAGTGAACAATATCCGGTGTAGCACATGACCCTTCTGCTCACTAGAAAAGAATTAGTGAGTTCAGCTCACACTCAGCTGTTGGGGGCTGCAGATGACACAAGCGTGTGAATATCAAGAAGCCTGGCTTGTGGCAGGCCATCTCGGAGGCCACCTGGTTCAGATGCCCTCTATAATATGTAGGATGATGAATCGGTGAATATCGCCAACTATTACAGGGAATGATGAGTTTCATTCTTGGATGAGCGAAAGAATCATATCTTACTGTGGCTGGTTTGACCAAAAGTTAGGAGACTGATCTAATGAGCCTGAAGTCGTGCCTTTAAATCTCTTACAGGCCCAGGCCCACTACCTTCATCCTGGCCTGAGGCTGCTGAGGGTGAAGGATAGGAGCGTTTCTGCTCTTACCCTCACATAGGCTGGCATCATTTCACACCTGGATGACTGCAAGAGTTCCTTAATGGCCTATTGCCTTTTAATCTTGCTCCTTTTCAACTCATTTTCTACAAAGTAGCAAGAATATCTTTAAAATAAATTATGCCACTCCTCTGCTTAGATCTTTCAATGGTTCTCATTTATTTAGGATAAAGCCTGAAATTCTTAGCAGCCTACAAGACCAGCATGATGATATGGCAGCTGCCTATTTCTTCATCATATTTCATGCTTCTATTTCCCCCTTGCTCACTGCTTTCTAAGCACTGGACCCTCCTGTTTGTCCCTTGAACCTATCCAATTTCTTTTTGCCCCAGGACACTTACACATGCTATTGTTTCTGCCTCATACATGCTCTTAGAACTCCACCTGGCTAGTTTCTACCTAGTTTAAATGCCATATCTTCAAGTGATGTGATTTGTAATTATATATATGGTTTCCTATTTGACTCTAAGTTTCTGAGAGGAAGACCCATATCTCACATGCTTACCATTATATACCAGCCTAGCACATAGGAGCTTGGCATATAGTTATTAGAGTGAATGAAGAGAACCCAAGAGTATCTAAGCCCTAGTTCGGACAAGCCACATCTCCTTCCCATAGGTCTTAGAAGACCAACATAGACAAAAGCAGAAGAACAAAGTAGGGAACTTAGGGTTAAACTCTAATAAGTGACACTCAGCCACAGGTAGGATTTCTTTTTCTCCTCTACTTGTTAGCTTTCAATATAACCTTGAACCGATCAAGCTGAAGGCCTAGGATGTCTATTTCTTCCCATTGTTCAAATATGTCTCCTGCTTTTTCAATGAACCTAGAGGGACCATAGGAAAAGGATCTGGGATGGTGGGGCCGGGGGTGGGGGGGAAGAACACTTACCCCATGGTGGAGAGCCAAGCTTGCTAAGGCTGCCCACAGACCTCTTGGTCTAGGGTTATATCAATGGGCCATATTGTGTCTCTTGGAAGAAACGAGAGCATCCAAAAGAGAAAAAGAGAGGTGAGACCATATCATCACCAACTTGCAGAAGGAAGAAAGAGGGGGACATGTGCACTATCTTATCTTTCCATTTCCTTGAAAGTGCCACCCATCAGAATCATAGTTCTCATTAAATAGATGGAATGGGGCCACTCAGGCCAGCATCCTTCCAACTCTTCCTCCTCAATGGGAGAATGCTGTGACCTTGATCCTGCTACATCTTTGGGAAGATAGGAAAGGAAGAAGGATGAATTGTGTGCTGGACTTTTCTACTTAGAGAACAGTAATGACAGTTACTGGACTAGAGCCATTCCTGTGTGTGTGGAAAATGGAGGCCTATCTTGGGCCTTTTATTCTTTCCCATCAAATGGCACTTTAAATTTTGAATAGGGACTTCACATTTATTATCTCATTTGATCCCTATAGCGCCTCTACAACATTGGTTGGGGTAGGATGTTAATATTATTTGAAAGATGAATCATGAGACTTAGGTCATCTTACATATTTGAAAACATTACCAGCATGAAAATATTTTGAAATAACTTTTTTTAAACTCTATAAATTTCTTTTAAATGATACTTCTCGAAAGTATTAGAGGATCTAGCATTGTTATCAATTTACGTACATATTTATGAAACACTGAGTTTGATTGTTAAAAAAAATTTTTTTTCCTCAAATCTTTCTCCATTCTTCTTCCCTCCCCTCCCTTTGCTTTCTCTGTCATTGAGTCAGAGAATAATTCAGTCTTAAGTCAATTAGGTGGGACAGAAGAGGGTAGGCATCAGCATTTGCAGGGGAGAGAGTGCAGTGCTCTGGAGTGGGGCGGGAGGGGAGAGCTCAGGGAGGGGAGGAAGGCTTCATGTGAGGGCTGCCCAAGCAGAATAACCTGAGCCTGGCCACGCAAAGGAGTAGCCTGATGTGAAGTATCAGGGCCTGGAACATGTGAAAATGTTGTCTATGTCAGGGAGAGCCATCCCAAGTGTGCCAAGGGGGGGCATTCGCAAAGTGGAGCAGCCTTCAGGGCCCAAGTGGGGTGAGAAGTATATCTATTCAGTCAAGGAGAGGCAGCTGCCTGGCCTGGGAAGTCAGAACCTTAGCAAGATGAAGAGTGTGATCCTCAGGACGGACAGTCCATGGGGAGTGTCATGTGGGGGAGGGTGGCAGGACTAGCTTAGAGTGGAGAGTCAGAGCACGAGCAAAGTGAGGAGGGGTGCCTGGCAGTGGGGGGGGGGGCAAACTGCAAGCATGATCCTTAAGAGTATGCCCCTGTGTGGGGGCAGCTCAGTGCAGGCGTATCCAAGGCCCAGCAGGGTGAGACAGGTGTTCACACAGTGCGGTGGCCCCACAGGGGATGTTGGAATTCAAATGGAAAGAGGGGGCCATCTGCTCTGGGAGAGGCAGTGGGGATGGGAGATTAGCTGTGTAGGAGAAACTGACCAAATATAAGTAAATAAAGTAGGGGTGGTGGGAACCATTTGGAGAAGCGAGATACAAACGTGGAAAGAAAATTGGAAAGGAAACTGCGGAGTTGGATTACAGTTGGAGCAAATTCAAGGTTTTTAATATTGATAGTCAGAAACATGAATGCGTGAATATATGCACATATGTTCCCTGACTCTGTCCACTGAGAAGATCTGGGAGCAGCATCACCCCAAGAGCAGTGAGCACACCTACAGCTCATATCTTGGTTTCTTAATATCATTCTCCACTAAAAGAAACTCAAATTCACTGGGAAGTAGCTAATTTCAGGAGTGGGGCAGGGATGAGATTACAAAACGGAAAGGGAACACCATGTGACAGAGAAAAATAACTGAAGCGTATTAAAGGGGCACAAACCTAGCTTGAATGAAACACTGCTGGCCAAATTGGAGAATAACCCAAGTAATCAAATAAGTCATAGTAATAGATTATTGCACACTGAACAAAATAGGAAACCGTGAATCCACACTGATAAAAACAACTTAAGAGTTTGATGACAGTGGCATATTTAAATAGTCAGAGTACTTTCCCATAAAATACTTGCTAGTGACAAAAAGAAGAGGAGTGAGTTTACAGGGGGGCAGACACCGGCTTTTAATCAAAGAATCAAAGTAAGCAAATGGACTCATCCACCACCTGGGGGGATGGGATGGGAAAAACACAGCATCACTTCTACGGTATTTCTGCCAAAGAAGCACAACCCAAATCTAATCGTAAGGAAATATAATATAAAACCAAATAGAGAGGTATTCTACAAAATAAAAGACTGCACTGTTCAAAAGTGCTAAGGCCATGGGAAGTCAAAGAAAGACTGAGAAACAACTGAAGGACACCCAAGTAGGTTCAATACATGATTAATAACGGAGTCCTCTCGCTATCAGGGAAATTACTGGGACAACTGGAGAAACTTGAGTGGATGGTGGTGATGTACTAATGCTGATTTCCTGATTCAAGGGATGTGTTGTGCTGCTTCTTCTTCTTTTTAAATGTCTATTTATTTTTTGAGAGAGAGAGAAAGAGAGAGACAGCGTGAGGGGCAGAGAGCAGGAGACACAGAATTGGAAGCAGGGTCCAGGTTCCAAGCTGTCAGCCCGACACAGGGTTCGAACTCATGAACCATGAGATCATGACCTGAGCAAAGTCAGATGCTTAACCGACTGAGACACCCAGGCACCCCGGGATGTGTTGTGCTTCTGTAAGAGAATGTTTCTGTTTGCAGGATAGACATACTAAAGTATTGGGGTAAACCGGATATCTGTTTGCAAACTTACTCTCAGATGGTTTAGAAAACAAAATATCTGTATGTGTTTGTAAAAGTTTTCGAAGTTTAGGGTTGTTTTAAAAATTTTTTAAAGGCAATTGGAGGGATAATCCTTCATTGTCAACAAAAATGCCAGGTCTTTGCTTTTTATTGAAATTAGTCTGATCACACTGCTGTCTCCTCCCTACCCCAACTCCTAATCAGAAATCCTAATTTGCAGTCATGAATGTCTCTGATCCATTTTAATGAAATGGTAGGGGAGGAAAGAAATTAAGCATTACTTACGTGATTGAATAGACCAAAATTTCCAATCTATGGATTTCCTGGGGAAAAGGACAATAAAGAGGGCCTTACTAACAACAGTAACAGCTAACAATTTCTGGGAGTCTTCTGTGTTCTAGGTGTTATTCTGTTTTATATTTCTTAATTCGGGCTAGTATTTTTCACAGCCCTATGGGATAGGTTTTAATAATGCCACATTTTTTGGACAAGGCCACATAGTTGCTAAATAGCAGAACTGAGATTCAAAGCCAAGTAGTTTGACTCTTGGGCCCACAGCTACCAGGTTGGCAATAATAATTATTGTTATTGTGATAGTTGTTCATCGGTATTAAGTATTTAATATGTTCAAAGCACAGAGCTAGAAATCTATTTAGTTGAATGTTCACACAAACCCTATAAATTCGGGTTTCCAGATACGTAAAATTTGACCAACGGCACTCAGTAAGCGGGAAAGCACAAATTCATAGCTGGGTCTGTGTGACACCTAAATCTGGTCCCTAAGCAATTACACCAGATCATCTATGTGTTGGTGGAAAAGTCAGTAACTCTAGAACTTTACTGTGCTTTTCACTGTTCCTCATGAGGTCTGGATTCTTTGTATGATACCATTTAGGAAGAAGTAGATATAAGGTTTGATCTTTGTCAGACTCGGTCAGCGGCTGCCATATTTAAGTGATTCAGCCCTGTGAGTGGTTGGTCAGTTAGTCAATATACTTCTGTGTGACCTTTCCTAGCAGAAAACTGACTTTGAAGGTCCCCCTCGCAGTAGTGATCACACGGTGCTCTTGTAATCCATTTTTTTCAAAGGCCAAGCTGATCAAAACCTTCTAACCGGGAGCCAAGTTGTTTCCTGAATCTTCATCTAATGGGCTCAGAAGCAGCTGTACTTTGCAGAATTGCCTGTGCTCTGCTGTCATGCCTGAAATATAATGACTGGCAAGGAGGGATCTGATCAACAGCTGTGTATAAATAAAGCCCAACGTCAAAGGTAGCCCTCCCTGTTGTCTTAGAGTTTCAACAGAGGCCCCAGAGGCCTAGAATGCATAATGGGTGATGTGCACCCCCATATCCTAAAATAAGATGCCATACTCCCTACATGGGACATGGAAAGGATGTGATAAGACTGGTTCTGCCACTGAGATCACTTACCTCCAGCCTGTAAAATTGTCAAATTGGAGGTATTTGCAGAACAGAGCCCTTTGAAGAGGGCTGTTGGGGTGCTATAGGTTCTCTCTTCCTCTTTCCCTTCAAGGTGGAAATGTCAAGGGCTGCACCTCTGGACATTAAATTAGATGAGAGACAGCTAATGGGACCACACAGGGAACATGGCCTGTGTCCCTGAGGACTGAGGGAATGTTAGGGTGGCATGAGCTGCTGTTGAGCCAACTGTGAGTAGCATTTGAGCACATGAAAGCCATCCTTTTGCTATGGTGGGACACAGTTGTGGATTTTCTTGGACCAGATACTGGCCACAACTCAGAGAGCTTGCCTGGCACAGCTCAGGAGGATTCTGTCCAGAGGACACATCCTGAAGGCACCCAATGAGAGGATGGACTCTCAGAAGACCCAGGGCTGACCGGAAACACAAGGTTGTCCCCCAGTGACACATTGATTTCAGTAAAGGAATTGCCTTGCTGGAAGATCCCAAGGGAAACACACAGAAGTGGTCTAAGAAAGAAAAGTCAGTTTTAACTGTTCACCAAACTTAGACCTGCAGCACCAGCTTTATGTGGTCAGCCACATGTAGGCTGACTTTCTTCATCTGGGCTTACCCTGAAGGTGATGGAAGCAGCAGGTGGCCAGGGGACTAGAAGGATATCAAGAGAAAGACAAGAAGCCGAGCACACCCACTATCCTCACTGGGGGCCAGTTTGCAAGCCGAGTAGGGGATGAGTTCAAACTTGAATCATGTTTGGCTTCACACTGCATGTGACATTGTCATTCACACAGATCAAAAATTATCAAATATTGGCATCTTCTCGTGGTTTAACCTAAAACAGTAGATTGGATTTGATGGTTTAATGGCCAACATGAAATTACTCTCGAGAATGAAAAGAACCCAAAAAGCAATGGCACGTGCATAAGATTTCTTGCAGGTTCAGGGTAAGAACTAACCCACACAGAGCAGGCTTGGAGGCCAGTGGGAGAAAGAGCTAAGCTGTAATAAAGTTGCCCTCATTAAGTCCAGTTCTTCCCACATAACGGGAACATGTATGATGCATTTTCCTACTGGGAAAAAAATAACCTTTGGTATGTTCATGAGTTAATGAGCTTGGTAAAGAGCAATTCTTTAATAAATTGATTCATCCAGTAAATACTTATTGAGGTATTAGCACTCTTTGGTTCCAAGATTACATACTGAGGTGAGAAAGACAGACAGGATCCTTGCCCTCAAGGAACTTACATTCTTTTGGAAGGTGTAGATGGCTGGTGGCCACTATGAAGGAAAAAGAAAATAAACTTATAAGATCTTCCCAAGATGCCCAACAAATGTTATGAGCAAAATGAATACCATGGTCTGACCAAGATTATCTAGGGCTTGGTAATGAAAAAGGTCTGCCTAGGAGATGACCTATGAACTGAGATGTCATAGGAAAAGGAATCATTCAATGAATTAAAAGAGGAGGGGAGAGGGAGGAACAAGTATAAAGACACCAGGCAGGTGTGAAGGACAGAAAGGATGCCAGTATCAATGGCGATGATCAAGTTCTTCTCCTTGACTGTAATTGACATGAAAGCTGAACCATGTCCCCTTCATGTCAGTTTCCTGATCCGCAGCTGGGCATAGTGAAGGTGCCCAAGTCAGGTGCACAATTCTTGAATGAACCTCACTTGTTATGTTTGGGGATACTGCCCAGACCCCAAGTCCAAACCAACTTTGGAGCAAATTTCACAGTCAGACATGAAGTTTGACCAGTAAGAAGATGCACAGATGAGTGTAAGCCCTTACTTAAAGCCCAGGCTCTTCTGGCCGCGAATGAGCATGTGACCTTCAAGTAGAAAGGAAAGAGGCACAATGAGGAAGTGGAGAAAGAGAGATGGAGGGACATTTTCAAAAGAAAAAGAGTTCAGAGGGATGGTCAACAATCATATTTGACCTTCCACTTCAATACGGGCCTTCTTATTTCATCATTAAGAAGTGCTATTGAAGGTAGATGCTGTCCATTTTTTAATCATAAGGAAACTAAGGCTCAGAAAGGGTAACTTTTTGCAGAATATCACATAGCTAAAAACTAAAAACTGACAAGGCCAGAACTTGAAACCAAAACCATAGGATTCCAAGTCTAGTGCCCTTTTTAACTACAATGTATTCCTCTAAGGTACAAGGCAAATGAGCTCATGAGAAAATAGATGTTGAGATGTTGAGATGTTTTCATGAGAAAATACATGTTGTCTACCTGTTGTACACCCCTACTGTATATCATTCAATCCTCTTTCAAACTCACAATGTTGGCATGACACCGTGTCAGCTACACTTCCCTGGGAAGCAGTAGCCAAGATGGAATTAGAAGCCCAAGGCATTCAGGGTGCTTGGGTGACTCAGTCAGTTGAGTGTCTGACTCTTGATTTCAGTTCAGGTCATGATCTCACAGTCACGGGACTGAGCCTTGCATCAGGTTCTGCACTGAGGGTGGAGCCTACTTAAGATTCTCTGTCTCTCTCTCTCTCTGTCTCTCTGTCTCTCTGTCTCTCTCTTCCTCTACCCCTTTCTCTTGTGCACACGTGCTCTCTCTCTCTCTCTCTGTCTCTCTGTCTCTCTGTCTCTCTCTTCCTCTACCCCTTTCTCTTGTGCACACGTGCTCTCTCTCTCTCTCTGTCTCTCTGTCTCTCTCTTCCTCTACCCCTTTCTCTTGTGCACACGTGCTCTCTCTCTCTCTCTAAAATAAAAATTTTTAAATTAAAAAAAAAAGAAGCACAGGGAATTTATTGAGGTAAATGCACATGGAAGATAAAAGGGAGCAATGGCAGGAGTAGATGAGGAGGGTCTCAGACCAAGATGCGGGTCTGGCACCTGTGAAGGGAGGGAGGGTAGAGGTCTGGGTAGGAAGAGCTTCTAGGGCTAAGGTGTAGATCTGAGCAAGTCTCAGCAAGGCTGTGGAAGTTTTGGAGCAAAGATGGGCGGTTAGAGGAGTCCCACAGAGGGCAGGTATGTTTGACGATAGTCCCCTCACGAGCTCAGTCCTCAGCTGGGACGGCCCAACATAACTTCTGCCATAGGTCATGAAGGTGTGACAGCTGGAGCTGTCTGCTAACTCCTCCCCTCGCAGCAGGTTCTCATGAAGGGAGATCTGAGTGGGACCCCCACCACCCCCACCCCATGGCTGTACAGACACCTACTTTATAAGTGGGTGTAACTGAGGTGCAGGGACATCGGGCGCCCGGCCCAAAGTCCCTCAATAATTGGCGGAGCTGTTTTTCTAAACCTGGTCCATCCCAAACCAAAGTGTTTTCCATCAAAACAAAAGGACACAAAGAAAGCAATGAAAAGGTATGGTGTCTAAGAGGGTCTCTCACTGTTACCCTTCGTTTCCATTCCCCTTGACCTTTATCTTCACAGACCTACCCAGACTTCACTATTTCGACCTTTGCTTTCTCTTACCCAAGGCCCTAGCCACACAAAAATGTCACAGACACCGTTTCCTGTTTCCATGACTTCACACATACTGTTCCCCCATCTGGAAAATCCTTTCTGCTCTTATCTTCAATTGGTATTTGTGGCTGTTTATTTTCATTATCCGTTTATGTGTCTGCCTGCCGCACTTGACCGCACGTTGTGAGTTCCGTAGCCTGTAGGTGACTCATCTTTGTTTCTTTACTCCCTGCTCCAGTGCCAAACACATAGCAGGATCTCAGAGAGTGTTTATGGAAGGAATGAATGAATAAACAAATGAATGCGTGGCTATTACCACTGCCATGAGTCAGTCCTGGACCCTTGGCCTTCCTTCTTATCCCCTATCTGTGCAACCAGGTGGAGATGAAAGCATTATCTGAGCAGTTCCATCAGCTTACAGTAATAGACATTTCTCCTGTTTATCAGTGGTTACCACTCTGAGACACACAGGGATGACTTCTTATTTGCCCCCTTTACATTATTTCTAGCAAGCAGGGCTTACTTGGAACAATGAAATATAAGCCAACATGGTGTGTATCACTTTGGGGTGGAAGTAGCCCGTGGCCAGGGCTCTCCTCCCTGCTGGGGAGTATCCCAGAAGCATACTTTGTCATGATGGTACCCTGGGTGAAGACAGCCTGGGATGGGCGCCACCACGTGGAGGACCGCTGCTCTGGAGAGGCACCCACGTTGACACCCGATGTTGCAGGAGCGGAAAATACACTTGTGTTAAGTGTCATACGACAAAATGTGGGATTTGCTTGTTACTGCTCTGCCTTGCTGCACCTGACTAACATAGGCACGGTCTCGTCAAATCCAAGGACTAGAGAACTGGCAGTGGTTTGCACATTCTTCCATGTGTCAGACATGAGCTTGCTCAACCTCAGACTCCCAGGTCCTATCCACAGAGATCTGTGAGTCTCCAGGCTTGGATTAAGGTTTAAGAATCTGTTTTTATGAAGCTTCTGGTGGCAAGTCAGATGTGTAGGCACATTTGGGAATGACTCTACCACAGAATATTAAATATAAAGTTTTTTTTTTTTATATGAAAGGGTTTGCCATTTGGCAGAAGGGTTTTGCTCCAGGATACCGCATCAGTACCGGAAGAATCTGGATTAATGCCATGGTATTTCTAGCTCTTCCTTCCTGCCACAGTGCTCTGAGTCCAAGCTTCCCTGAATCACCTACGTGGCCTTGGACAAGTCACTTCACCTCTCGGGGCCTGCTTCCTCACATAGGAAATGGATAATAAAACTTTCTCTGCTGGGTTGTTAGATGCATCAGGATGGGTCTAACTGAATGCATTGCAGACATCCAGTAAATGTTGCTTATGGTCACAAAGAGATTGAGGTCCCAACAATCACATGAACGTGCCAGAGCTCACACAGGAAGCTTGTGGTCCAGAAGGGAACAGACTGCAGGATCCTTTCTGCCTCCCCAGCTACACATCTGGGTAACTGAAACAGGAGGGGGAACATTTAGGTAAGAAAAGGGTCTGGGCTGGCTAGGAGGAGCTCGGGCCAGCTCTGCTCTGTGAGGTATCAGGACACGGCTGGCTGCCTGGCGCATGAGTTCCCAGGTACCCGGTACAAAGTGAGGAGAGCTTGCAGCCAGGCAGCGGGAGTGCAATTAAAAAACTAATGGCTTTTAAATGGAGCTGCCTCTTAAGCTGGCAAAAGTCAAGTTGCCTCCAGGTTGTAAGAGAAGATGGAGAGAGAGAAGGAGGGGCTTTTAAACCCAATCGGAGAGCATTCATTTCAAACTACCCTGACTCTTCCTTTCTTCCAGCACACAGATAATGTCTTCCCTGAAGGCTGGGCTAGCGTTTCAATGGAGGGAGAGCTCAGACCACCAGGATTTTGATCAGATCCCTTGTTCACTTCTTACCACCAGCCAGTTCTTCTGGACCATCTGGCTGGGCTCAGTGGTCAATCGGTTACTCGACAAACAAGTTTGGAGCTGTGAGTTCAGGGTTGGGTTAGGATCTGTGATGTCATGCTGCCCAAAGAGCCCTGCCTGGGAGTTAGTATGCATAAGTTCTGTCTCAGCTCTGCCACTCGCCAGCCGTGATGATCTAAGTGACCTTAGAAAGGTCCCTCCCCTCTTTGTGCCTCATCATCTATAAAATAGCAGAGAGGCTGGTTGAATCAGACCATAATAATAATAAGCAACATTTATTTCGTGCTTATCACTTCTCAGGCACTGTTCTAAAGGCCTTACGCTTATAAACTTATTTAATTCTGGCAACAAATCGACTTGATCATTCCCATTTTACAGATGAGTAAATGAAGGCACAGGAAATTTCATAACTTTCTGAAAGTGACACATTTGGCAAAGCACCAGGGTCCTCCCCATATCAATTCTCATGGTCTGGCTTCCAAGAATGCACTCTTAAACACGGCACTGTCCAGCTCTCTAGACTCTGCCTAGCCTTGCCAGTGCATGGTTCCAAAGACAAGAACTGGGCCTCCTTCCCTTGGAGTTTTCTTCCCTAGTAGAGAAACAAGACCAGTGCCAAAAAAAGTAATATTGAGCATGACGGTCTGGACTGGAGAACTCAGAGAAGAGACAGAGAGGATGGGTCCCAGCAGTCGGGGAAGGCTTCATGGAAAAGTTGACATCAGACATGGTCCTTGCAGAGGAAGTCGGATTTGGACAAATAAGAGAAGAGGGGGGCAGACATTTCTAATAATAGAAATGCATCAGCGAACCCCTGGAGGTTAGAACATGTGTGATGTCTAAGAGAGTATGTCTGAGGATCTTATCCTTTTCTGTAAGCACTTAGCCTCTTGGAACACTCCTGCCCCATCCTCCCAGGTTCAACCCCAGCAGCATCTTCTTTTAACCCTTTTTATGACCACCTTCCACCCAACACAGACTTGGCTATCACCATCTGTGCTACACCTTGCCTTTCCTGATGGACCATGAGATTCTTGAGGCCAGATATAGGAATCTGTATTTGGTTCCCACCTCTGCACCCCAGCTCACAGAGCCTGTCACCATCTGGTATGCACTAGATGAGGAATTCATAGTGGAGATAAGATTTATACCAAATGAAGCCAGGGCATGGTCCGACTGGCAATCAGAAGAGTTTGGATTTGGGGTGCCTCGGCGACTCAGTCTGTTAAGTGTCCAACTTCAGCTCAGGTCATGATCTCATGGTTTGTGAGGTCGAGCCCTGCATTGGGCTCTGTGCTGACAGCTCAGAGCATGGAGCCTGCTTCGGATTCTGTGTCTCCCTCTCTCTCTGCCCCTCCCCACTTGCTCTCTGTCTCTCTCTCAAAAATAAACATTAAAATAAATTTTAAAAAATAATAATAAATAAACATTAAAATTTTTTTTTCAACGTTTTTTTTTTTTTTAATTTATTTTTGGGACAGAGAGAGACAGAGCATGAACGGGGGAGGGGCAGAGAGAGAGGGAGACACAGAATCGGAAACAGGCTCCAGGCTCCGAGCCATCAGCCCAGAGCCTGACGCGGGGCTCGAACTCACGGACCGCGAGATCGTGACCTGGCTGAAGTCGGACGCTTAACCGACTGCGCCACCCAGGCGCCCTTAAAATTTTTTTTAAAAGAAGACTTTGGATTTGATCTGAATTTAGACTGGGGAGTTGAATAACCTTGGGCAGAGGAATGACCCCATAAAATTTGTGTTCTATGAAACCCACATTGGTGGGGACAAGATTTGGGGTAGGACAATAATCTTTTATCTTTTTAATATGAATTTAAGACCAGAAGAGGAGAAACCAATGATTCACATTCTGTAAATTTTATGGGTTATGGTTAAGGTTATTGGTAAGGAGGAGAATGACAGTGATGGTGATGTTGATGGTGGTTGATGATCCAACTTTGTTCTTTCAAGAATCTTTTCTCTTAAACCAGGCATATTTTTTACTTATTTTTGTTTTTTTTAGAATTTTCTCCCTCTCACTTCCCATCTCACTTTCAGGTTCTAAGACAATGCTTTTTACACAGTAGGTTTAAAAATGAGGACAGGGAGGGTAACTTTTACAGTGCCTGGCATTTAGTAAATTTCAGGTCAAACTATCTAATCAAGGATTTCCAGGAAAAAAAATTTTTTTTCAAATTGCTCAGGTAGCCAATTTGAGCATTATTGAAATTCTAGTGTAGTTCTTTGTAGTTAATCAACTGCCCTACAGCTACATCAAGGACACAGGAAAAGAAAAAAGAAAGACAGATCCTACACCTAGAAGCTCCAAAGTGCCAAGAACATTTTTTTCCAAAAAGTGAAAATAGATGGAACTCAAGATAAATTGGGCTGGAGAGTTTTGAGGTCATTCACACAAGGAGGAAGGTGATTCTAGAGCTGGGCAAAAGACTTAGCAGGCACTTAGAGCTCTTATCAGCAAAACTCTAAAAGACAAGGAAAAGGATAATTCTTCAGAAATATCCTAGAGGAAAATGAGCCTCTCTAGTTCAAGAACAAGGAACTGAACTTGCAAGGACACTTATACCTTTAGAATTTAATTGTTCAGATCTTAGAAAGTGTCTTAGGACCTTGGAGGTAAAGCCTTGGATCTTTGAGAGAACACACACACACACCACACCACACCCATAGACTCAGCACATGACTGCTACAAACAAGCAAAACCAACTGGACTTTAGGCTCTTGTGTTTTATAGCCACATCTTACAGGCATCCAGGCATACCTGCTTCTCATTTGAGGGATCACTTAAGAAGACAGAATTCTATTTCCCTTAACCCCACCTATGCCACCTGTGCCTACCGGACAATTATGGTTTCTGAGATCCAGCTGTGGAGACAGATTCCTCACTAAGAAGACACAATACAGCGTCAGGTCCCTGGAACCTAGGGGAGTCAGTGCCTGACAAGATACACCCCAGTGAGTCAATGGAGATCGCAAATGACATTTGCTGTAACATAAATACATCCCACACTTTCTTCCTGCACATCGCCCCCAACCACATCCTCAAGCACCCATCCTCAAGTACACATACACACTTTCAAGTACACATACATGCTTTCAGCGCATGCTCATGTGCACACACTGCACAATCACGCACAATGCCTATCACCTCCGCAAACCTCACTTCACCTCTACACTAACTCACAGATGATCAGCTATGTGATCTCATTTCCACTGTCCTAGGAAATTCCCTGAGACCATCTTACATACACTCAGAGGCACGGACACCCCACTATCATGTCACCCCCTCTCCACACATCCATTTATTATCTCATGCCATGCACCGTTCTAAAGAATCGACGTTACATCAGCAAATAAGATAGCATGGCTCTGCCCTCCTGGAGCATACATTCCAGTGGACAGACACACGACCAGTTATAAAAATAACACAGATTACATAGATAAATAAGATAATCACAAGTGAAAAAAAAAACAATTTAAACAAGGTAACGTCAGGGAGACAAGAATCATTGAGCAGGATCCACGAGCCCACACCCACCACTCACACGCATCACACCTCAGACCCTCTACTGTGAACAGTCCCACAAATATGCCCTCCATACAGTGGTGCACAAGTGTATTTTCCTCACCCACCCCATGTCATCACCCTCTCACCATCCCCACCCCATCTCTCCTGCAGACAAATAACCACACATATAGTTCCTTCCCTACCGTGCTCTATCGCACAGCACACCCTTGTCAGCTCTATCGCTCCATCACACCCTTGTCTGTTCACATACCAATATACCAGGGTCACGGTTCCACACACACGCACTCCCCATCACAATGACCCCACTCCACTGCCTGCCACACACTCTCACACATGGATGTACCTACACATGTCACCAGCATGCGTCATGACTCATGAGTTCCACACATCACATCACAACATTCCGTGGATTGACTGTTGTGTCTGCACAGACCCACACTCACACACACACTTCATTTATGCACAGATATACACGGTACATCTTGCATTCAGCCTCATTTTGCTTCACAAAGGAGTGCATCTGGTCTATCACCAACTTACTTTAAGAAATAACACATCTCCAGGGCGCCTGGGTGGCTCAGTCAGTTAAGCATCTGACTTCGGCCCAGGTCCACGGTTTGTGAGTTTGAGCCCCACGTCAGGCTTTGTGCTAACAGCTCAGAGTCTGGAGCCTGCTTCAGATTCTGTCTCCCTTTCTCTCTGCCCCTCCCCTACTCACACTCTGTCTCCTTCTCTCTCAAAAATAAATAAACATTAAAAAAAAAAGACATAACACATCTCCTATTATTCTCCCCACCAGCCCCAAGGATTATTCAGTCTGTAGTTCTGTTAAGAAAGAACAGAGCTTACTCTGAGCTCAGACTAGGTGATATCTGTAAACAGCAATGGGAGAAAAAAAATTCCAACTTTATTTGGTTGAGACCCGAGTCAGGAACTTTTTCACCATTTCCCCTGAAGTCAAAACCATGGGGAGTTTGCCTCTTCCTTCCCCCTGACCTCTGCTTCTGCAGCTTGTTAGCTGCCACTGTCATTGTTGGAAACAAAGATTGTTCCAAACAGGGCTCTATGGGAGCCACTGGTGTGGGGTTGTGGTTGACTGTGCAGTGAATGAATCCTCCGTGATGCCTCTACACAAGGGGACACATCAGAGGTCCTCATGACATATCAATTTTCTATGGCTCAGTGCCTGGAAACAACACCCACTTGTCATCTCGCAGTCTGCAGATCAGGGACCCCAACATGGCTCTCTGTTAGGGTCTCAAAGGCTGAAATCAATGCCTCCATCAAGCTGAGTTCTCATCTAGAAGTTTTGCAGAACTTCTTCCCGACCCACTCATGCTTGGAAGCTGGTTTCTTACAGTTATAGGACTGAGGCCCCCATTTCTTTGTTGACTATCAGACAGAAGTTGTTGTCAGCTCCTAGAAGGCCCCACATACCCCGCCATCTGGGTCCCCCACCTGCCTCCATCAAGCCCCTCTCACACTTTCTATCTCTGACCTCTGTCTCTAACCTCTAGATCCAGATCGAAAGGGCTCAGGTAATTAGGCCAGGCCACCAGGATAGTCTCTCTAACTTAAGGTCAACTAATTTGGGACGTTAATTCCATCTGTAAAATCTCTTCCCAGCAGTACCTGGACTAGTGTTTGAATCTCTGGGAGAAGGGGTGTGTAATCACGGGCTGGAAAACTTGGGCCCAACCTAGAACTCTGCTTAGCACACTAGTGTTTGGCCTGTACAAATAGCTCACTTCTCCCGGGTTTCCCTCGGCCCGTATTTAGCCAGATATCTCCGTGTCCATTCTGACGGTAGCTCCTGTCTTTATTCCATTCTTCACTAATCACTGTGCTGAGGCCTGGGCGCACTCTCCTTTATGTGTCCAGCCTTCAGATATTCGGCCTGAGTAGCACAGCCCTCTCGGTCATCATTTTGCTTCATCTCACAAAGAAAGGACCTTTCATTTTTCCTCATAAGGTGCTCTTGACAATCTTCCTTATCCCAGCCCTGGGCCGCATACTCTTGAGAACTGAGAAATGTCATCCCGGACATGGTATTTAAAAGTCACTGAGTCCCAGCCCCTCGTTTTGCTGTTAGGGAAGCTCAGGTTACCAGAGAGACTGCCCAAGGTCACACATCAAGGAGGCATTAGAACTGCAGCCGCCCTAGCTACTTGTGATCCATGCACCCCGGTGGGGAAGACCTGTCTTCCCACCAGACAGACCAGAGCCGGAGGTCTGGTGCCAGCGACAGGAAGGCAGAAGGAACTTGGTGTTTTCTGAGCCCATGCCATGTGCCAGGCCTGGGACTGGGCAACTAACACACCACATCTTGAATTCTCACGGTCACCCTTAGTCAGTGGTTCTCAATGCGGGGCAGTTTTACCCCCCACAGGACATTTGCAATCTGGAGAGATTTTTGGTTGTCACAACTTTGCAGGGGTGCTTCTGGCATCTAGTGGGTGGAGGCCAGGGATGCTTCAAGTATACTATAGTTCATGTGACAGCCCCCATGACAAAGGATTATCCGGCCTAAAACACCAACAGCGCCAAGGTGGCGAAAGCCTGCTTTGAGTTAAATGCTACTACGCTTTATGCATCCCCATGATTCTTAGCCTGCCCAGACTTTTTAAAGGTAGATTGGGATATAACTATAGATCATCTTTGTTATGCAGGCTATTACCCCTCTTTCTTCTCCAAGCTATAAAGACTCAGAATTTCCCTCAACATTGTCTCATGTGTGCTCAGAAACAGCTGCCTCAGCATCTCAAGGCACTCACCAAGCTCTTCTATATCAGACCTTCCAGAAATGTCACCTTGCCAGAACAGTGAATGTCTACGTACCTGAAGGTACCGCAACCTGCCTCTGATGTCTACCCCAAACGGCACTTTGCTGGGCACAGTGACAGCCTCTCCTGATGGCTGATGTAGTTCCCAAATGGGCATTCTTTTCCCAGGGAGCTCACAAAGAAAGGGCCAAAGCCATGAGGTGGCCCAGAGAGAAAAGCTCCTTCTCTGCAGCCTGGGTTCTCCCTGGGTTGCTGCAGCATCCAGACAGGATTGCATGGGCACTGAGATCTCAAGGAGATTTTTTTTAATGTTTATTTATTATTTTGCGTGTGTGTGTGTATGTGTGTGTGCGTGTGTGTGTGTGAGAGAGAGAGAGAGAGAGAGAGAGAGAGAGAGACAGAGCACGGTGGGGGAGGGGCAGAGAGAGAGAGGGAGACACAGAATCTGAAGAGGGCTGTAGACTCTGAGCTGTCAGCACAGAGCCCAACGTGGGGCTCGAACTCATGAACCCTGAGATAAGCACCTGAGCGGAAGTCGGACGCCCAACCGACTGAGCCACCCAGCCACCCCACAAAGAGCTTTTTAAAAAACAACAGCAGAAATCATTGCTTCTGCTTCTGCCTACCTGGTTTCATTTTCTAGGATCTGGGTGCACGGTTAGTCATAGTCTGGGTGAGAAGGACAATTTGCAAGGGGCGCCTGGGTGGCTCAGTCAATTGAGCGTCGACTTCAGCTCAGGTCATGATCTCGAGGTTTTTGAGTTCAAGCTCTGCACTGGGCTCTGTGCTGACAGCTCGGAGCCTGGAGCCTGCTTCAGATTCTGTGTCTCCCTATCTCTCTGCCCCTCCCCTGCTCAGGCTCTATCTCTTTCTCTTTCTCTCAAGAATAAATAAACATTAAAAAAACCTTTAAATAAATAAAAAATAAAACACACTTTTTTTTTTTTAAGAAGCACAATTTGCCAGATAAACACCGTCTGCTTCTTGCAATTCCCCTCCCCTGTGCTCTGGCATTGATGGTTCTCTTTTTACCAAAACCCTTAAGCAAGTGGACTTGTGAAAACTGCATTTGGGGGTGTCTGTCCCACAATGCTCCATAGCTGTACACACCAGACAAATCTCAGGCCAAATCTGGGACGTTTGACGGGGGTGCTTCTGGCATCTACCAAAGAGTAAACTTAGACGCAGAAAGGTTAAGAAATGTGCCTAAAAGTACAAAATATTCTTTCAGGCTCCAAAACCGACACTGGGGCATCTACATATTTCTGCAGAGATGGAATCAGCCCCCTACCTTCTTCCTGAAGGAAGAGAATAGCACATCCTTATCCCCTTGAATCCATAGACTCAGCCCTCTGACGGCCGTAACACATAGAGCAAATCACTAGGACAATTCCAGCTCCTCCTTTTCTATGCCTTTTATTTCACTTGACTTAACACTTCTTTTCTTCATAGTATTTGTCCAAAAGTGTGAGTCACACAAAAAAGTCATTTGACTTAAATTTGCTCCATGGCCGGGCAAGCTTATTTCTGCATGTGTTGGCCTAAGTCACTCTTCTGAAGTTCATTCATTTCAGTGTTTTCTCCAAAATTTGGGGTCATCCTCCCTCAGGAGAGCTGGCATTTTCTTCTAGCCCATTCTCCCCACCTGTCCTTTGGAAGTTCAAACTGCCACCCCACTGTTTTCCGTGGCCTCCTGGTTGAACAAAGGCTGGGCACACCTTCCTCCCAGTGCTCTCAGGGCTTCTTCTGTCAGTTCAGAGAGACCCTTCTGGTCCAGTTCCCATGGGAACGGAGGTTCACATTGCCAAGGCCTCCTGTGGCCACAGCATCAAGGTTTCTCAGGGAGAAATCACCCTGACATACAACAGGCTCTGGCCTCCTCTGCTTTGTTCTAACCCTGAGCCTGTCAAACCTTCTTGTGTATCACCTGAAGGGGGTCAGGTTCAGTGGGTCTGGAGTGGGACCCAGGAATTGGCATTCTCAATGATTTTAATTATCCAGGTGAGTTTGATGTTTATCCAAGTTTGGTAATCACTGTTCTAATCACTTTGCAAACCTGCTTGAGACATTCTGGGATCCAAGAGTTTCCTGGTTTCATTTTTCAACCAAAGCTTCCTACTACTGAAGGTCCAGGTCCTGACCGGGTAGGATGGACCCATTGCCAAATTCAATGTCTTGCTCCTTCTAACCATTCACTCATTAGCAGATGATTATTCAGGACTTACCATGAGCCAGATGCTGCTTTCAGGTAACATAGTCCACGGAGGGGAAACAGTCTTCATCAAGAAAGCATCTACAAGAGCTCTCTCTCTGGGCGGATCCTGGCCCTAGTGCTCCATGCAGGTTTACCCACCCAGGCATTGACAAGCCTAAGTCCACAGAGGGTTTGTGTTGTGTGTGTGGTGGGGGAAGGGGCACGGAGAGTCCAGAGGACAGGAAAAGATGAGCATACACACAGGTGAGGGAGGTGGCGTCCAAGTCATGCTCATGGATACTTACGCTGTTAAAAAAGTAAAGACCCCGCATGCATGGACCAGTGATGTAGCTGTAACCCGAACACAACATTACAGCTAATCCAATTCTGGTCAACAATGGCCCAGCCAGGAAAAACAATCCTAATCTTTCTCATAATCACAAAAGGGTCTATGGAGAATCGCTGGACTCACGCCGAAGAATGGGAACTAAGTGCAGTTTATTCTAGAACTTTGTATATTATAAACCACAAAAGCCATGTGGTGGTGTCTGTAAAGTAAATTTCCTAAGATTTCTTAAATTTTATAAGTACCACATATGTGTAGGAGAAAGTGAATTAAGTAGCATGACAAACAAGTACATCATATAAAAGCTTGGAAAGATGTAAAGAAGAATATTAAAATGACCCCTAATTCTACTACCCAGCTATAACTTCTGTTAAATTTTTGGTGTACTTCTTCATTTCTCTGTCTGTCTCCCTATATAGATACATACATGATAGATAGATGATAGATAGATAGATAGATAGATAGATAATATATTATATATGTGTGTGAATGTGTAAACATTTTATGGATTGTATTTTCTTGCTTAACACTTTACTGCAAATTACTTCTCTTATCATTAAATATTTTCTAAATCCCCTGCGTCAATAAATATTTAAAATTTTTAAATGTTTATTTATTGTTGAGAGAGAGAGAGAATTCGAAGCAAGCTCCAGACTCTGAGCTGTCAGCACAGAGCCTGATGCGGGGCTTGAACTCATGAGACATGAGATCATAACCTGAGCTGAAGTCAGACATTCAAGCTACTGAGCCACCCAGGCACCCCATGTGTCAATAAGTATTTAAATTAGAATGCCATTTTTGTGCCAGACACTAGGTTTGGCTCTGCAGATCTGAAGGTGATGAAACACACATGGTTTTTGTCCTCCTAGGTATTACCCTCTGATAGGAGATAATCATGTGATCATATAGATAAATGTAACATGACAAGTGTCATACAAGCTATGAATCCAGAATTCACAGTGCCAGGAGAGTGCATATCAAGAGGGAAAACTGGTGTGCATGTCAGGAGGCACCATAGTGTGTGTGTTGGGGGGGTGTGTTTCTTGGGCAGTATGGTGGATGAACTGAGTCCCCCCCCCCGCCCCAAAGTCCAAGTCCTAACCCCAATACCTGTGAATGTGACTTTATTTAGAAATAGGATCTTTGCAAATATAATTAAGTTAAGGACCTTGAGATCATCCTGGATGTAGGGTGGGCTCTACATCCAATGACTAATATCCTTGTAAGAGAAAAGAGAAGAGATTTAAAACACACAGACTTAAGAATAGGGTTATGTAAAGATGGAAGCAGATACTGGAGTTAAGAATCCCCAAGCTGAGGAATGCCAAGTGTTGTCACCAGCAGCCAAAACTCAAAGAGAATCATGAATGGATTCTCCTTCAGAGCCTCCAGAAGAAACCCACCTTAATGTGAACTTGATTTGAACTTCTGGTCTCCAGGACTGGGAGAGAAGAAATTCTGATGCTTTGAGCCACCCAGCCTGTGGTGGTTTTCCACAGCAGTCCTAGAAGATGAATACAGGGGTTTTCTAGAAGAAATGACATGTGAACAAGCATCTGAAGGATGGGAAGGAGTTACTGAGGAGGTATTCTAGGCAGAGGACATGACTTGCTCAAGCAGTGTGAGGTGGGAAGAAGACAGGTCAGCCTGAAGAACTCAAAGAAAGCCCATGTGGGTGAAGGGCAGAGCATGAGACTGGACAAGAGCCTGGGCCCCCCAGGTCCATCTACTGTCTTGTGAGGTCATGGTCTTTATGCAAAGAGCCAGCAAAGTCATTAGAAAGTTTAAGCAGGGCAGGATGTGGGGCTAGAGTGTGGAGAACAAATGGTGGAGGTCAAGGTGGATAAAGGAAGCTGGTCAGAGGCAGACTCCATGGAAGAGATCACTGAACAGATTATTCCATCCTAAACAGATTCCATATATTAATCCTCACAACAACCTTCAGTAACAGGAAGCCTTATTTTCCCCATTTTACAGCTGAGAAAACCGAGACACAAAGAGATGAACTAACTTTCAAAGTGTCGTATTGATAGTAAGTGACAGAGTGGAGATTTGGATGCATAGAGTCTGGCCCCAGATCTCATTCTCTTAAGTGTTAGCACAGATTAGAGGGAGGTGACTGGACAGAGTCCAGAAAGCCTGCTTTGAAGGGTGGATGGAATTGAGGTAGGAGGAGAACATATGAAAGGACATTCCAGGAAGGAGAAAGAACATGTATATAGAAAGGAGGTGTATTCATGGCATATGACATCATGCCATCATGGCAATTAGTGCCATGATGAGGCCACTTTGCTTGAAGCAGAGACTGTACACCAAAGAAGTTAGTCACAAAGATTGTCCCCAAGAACTCTCCCCAGGCTTTACACTTTGGTCTCTTCCATATAACATTTGAGGTGAATGTAAGAGACTAAGGAAACAAAATTAAAGTGTGGGGATCCAAGACAGGACAACGGGGGCAATCGTTATCTCCTTTGCATCCCAGGAGAAGTCGCTGTCTTCTCCATTTCTTCCTTAGGTGTCATCTCAGGAGAGAGCCAGGAAATTTATCGGGCTGCAGAAGTTGAGCCTTACAGTCCAGTAAATCACAAAGCTCATGTCACTTGGGCTGCTAGAGAGCTTCTACCAGGGTCTCCCACAGGGTACGTTTGTGCTCACGTGTCAGCCACTTTCCGAGATTTATTCACAGCCTATTCCCCTGGAAGTTTCCCCTTATGATCCTGGGACAGAGAGCTCAGTATGTGCTCTAGGTAGGGAGAGAAAGTGGGGAAGCAGAACTGCTGGTCAGGCTCCACATGTCAATGGCTGGAAGAGACCTCCCAGGCCATCTACTCTCAACCCACAGATGTGGAAGCCAAGCCTCAGTGAGAGGAGATTTTCCTATGACCTTTCAATATATACAGGGCATGATTTGTTCAAGGTCATCTAGCAAGACAGCATGAGAGCCAAAGCTGAAATCCTGAGTGGATTCCTTTCAGCTTTACCAGAAAGTGTCTATATATGAAGCTGTGATATTTCTCTATATTGTAGAAGTATAAATTATATTTAAACTTTAAATTATATACATGTCTTCCTGTTAGGATGAGAATTTCCAGAGGTCAGAGACTTGCTTTTAATGCCCATATTTTAATCTTGTCAGGTAACGGGAACTGTGTGAGTAATAAAAGAGTGGATGGGTGGATGGATGAATGGATGGATGGATGGATGGATGGATGGTTGGATGGATGGATTCAGGTGGAAATTTTCTTCATCTTATCTCTTTCTCAAAATGTGTTCTGCCTTCAGGATTACTGTAGTGTTTTCAAAGGTGCTAAGCAGTGTCTAGGGTTGCACTAGAGAAAACCATAAAATTAAATGAATTTCTTGTGACATCTTTTCCATGGTCAGTAGGTTCTTCTCACCAAACATACATCCTCTCACAACTAGAGAAGTTAGAAAACTTCCTACTATGCCACATCCCCGGGGCCTTTCTCTTCACCTGGTACCTATACTCTGCATCTTTGACAAGCACCTATTTTTTGTCAAAACTTCTCCATCCTGGCTCCCCTTCTTAGTCTCTTCATTAATTCTGTCTCCACAAAGAGCCACCTGGTAATCATCAACACTGTTCTCCTTTCTGTGGTCTAGATGCAAAATCGTAGGGCTATCCTTGACTCTTATCTTAAAATCAACAGTCAAGCTGCCATTAAATCCACTTGCTTCTCTCTCCACAGCATCTCTCTGTTTATTTGCTCCTTCCTATCTTGGTACCATTAACCTGTGTCAGGCCCTCACTCTCCTTGTCCATTATGACAACCTAATGGACATCGTTCCTTGCCTCTCTTTCTCACCTAGATTTGTTTAGTTTAGCACCAACGTGGTTATTTCTCTGGTCCTCTCACTACCCACCCCCACTCACACATGTCCCCTCACACACTCACACATATGTGTTCATACATGGTCTCACACGTGGGCACACACATACTCACATTTCCTTCTCCGAGCCTCAGTTTCACCACTTGTGAAATGGGGTCAGTGATAACTATTTCTCAGGGTTATGGCGCCATGGAAATGAGAAAGTATTAACAGACACCCTCATTTAATGTGAGTGAGACACTCACTGTGCCATGGTATTTGTGGTCTTATGCCTTCGAGCTTTCACAATAGTCCCAGAAGATAGGTATCTGCCACCTTGGTTTTATAAACGAGGACCCTGAGGCACAGAGGAATTTAATAAGTTTCCTGAGTTTAAGTATTAAGTTCTGAATTTAAACCTAGGCAGTGTCTCCTGAGAGCACTGTACTCAACTACTAAAGAATACAGCTTGTGTTTTGTATAAAGCACCTTGCAAACTGCCTGGCAACGTTAGGCGCTCATTGAATATTTTCACTTCCATTCCCAATAGAAATGTTGATTGCACTGAAGTGAACATGTACCATGTTGTTGAATCAAGCGCAGCTGTGGTTGGGAACTCCCCGTTTCACCCAAGTTGGAGAAGCTTGTATGAGACCAATCGTCTTGCCAAGAACTATAAAAGCTAAATCAACAACTATAACAACTACAAAAACAGCTGATGGAGGGCTGTGGACAGTGGCCAAGGTAGTCAGCACACAAGAGAAGGAACCTGTCGATTTGTTTGCAATGGGGAGCAAGGCCTTGGGTTGGGGGCTAAGCTTTTAGCAGTCTGGAGGTACTGGGGAAAAAAACAGCAGAGTTCATGGCTACTAAATCAGCCAGGATTTGAAGGGTCAATATTCTCTGACCATTCTTGTTTGAAGATTTCTTATACCAAGGAGTCTGTTGAATCTGGACCCAAAGGCCTCGGCACAGCCCACTCTGCTTCCATTTCAGGGCTGATTTGTCACTGACAAAAGCAACTCTGGAGAAGGGTTTCCTTGCCTTCCCCTCCCACATCCCCTGAAACTCCAGTTCCTTTTGTTCTGCTGCTTTACTATCTGCCTCAGTCACCCTACTTTTCCATCCCCAAAGCCCAAGGATGCTGCCCTGAATTGCTTGGATCCTCACCATCCCTCTCCTGGATTATCAACCCATCTCCCTGCCACAGGCTTTCCCTGCTCTAATCTGTTCTTTGCACAGAGGCTAAACCTGTCTTCAAAAAGCACATGTCCAATCAGTTGACTCATTGATTGAAGACTTTCCACAATCTCCCACCAATCTTGGGGGTGGGGGGGGGCGGGTGGAAAGCCCATCCTTGTAGCATGATCCAAAAATCTATTTATGCCCTGGGAAAACCTTTGTAGCTTCCTTCTCTTCTCATCCCCTTCCCCTCTGTCTGTCACCTCAACCTACAGTTCTTCAAAGTCTCTCCATATATAAATCCCTTCTTCAGGAAATGGTCTCACCTTGTAACTCCTGCTTTGACCTGGCTAGTTACTATCAGCTGCCACACCCAGCACATGTCATTCTATCAGGAGACCTTCCTTAAGTGAGCCTACTCTTCCACCCTGGCAGCTGGATCCCATGATCTTTCCTGTGTTACCACAGCACTTTACGTCTCCTGTATTGCAGTATCACCATGCCAGAGAGAACTGGCCAGCTACTCGCTTCTCGCCCTCCTTGATTACAAACTAGCTAAGGGCAGACAGAGCCCAGGTGGTTAGTCTTTACATATCAAATGCACATGCAGCTCTGGCCTATCACAGCCACTATGTTTTGAATGAATAAAGGAAAAAAGCATGGAAAGAAATGTCTATGATGATAAATGCTTCCAGATGCCAACTGCATTTAAATTAAGCTAGACTGGGCTGGGGTTAGAAGTAACTCAACAGGCAAGACCTTTCCCCGGGTCTCATAGCTCAGGGAAGATCATTGGCCATGGAGTAGGTCTCATTCGGGACTCTGGTTGCAAGTCACAAAGGCCTAGCTCATACTAGCCTAGAGAAATCGCGGACATTATTGGTTCACATGTCAAGTCCACACCAAGGTCAGGGAAGGGTGACACCAGGGACTCTAAGTCCACCTGCAGAGTCACCCTCTCATGATTCAACTTTGGTCTTCCGCTCTATTTCCCTAGATCAGTTTCTCCTTTTGACAAGGAAGTCGGTCAATGGTAGCTTCCAGTTGACATCTTTACAGTCTCTTTTCTCATTTGGAAAGAAGCTTTTCTTACTCTGCTTCAGTTTTCCAGTTGGGAAGTTCCATGGCCTTTGATTTCCCTAGTTTGGTTCACATGCCCTCCCCACATTGGACTAATTACTATTGTTTGGGAATAAAGTACTCTGATTTTGTCCAAATTGGGCCCTATGCTCATCTCTGGCCTGTGAAGGAGGTGGAGTCAATAAGATGATGGCAACTCTCCCTTTGTTCCATGTGGCTAGAGAAAGGATAAGAGGAGGGGCAGTTCCCCTGGCTGCCACAGCCATGGCTGCTGGGGGTGTCTTTGGAGCTAGAAAGGCAAGCCAATTAGGAAAATGGCTCTAAGGAGGATTTGGAAATGTATGAAATGGAGATGTATCAATTTAGCTATTGCTGATTTAAAAACAACTCTAAACTTAGTAGCTGAAGATAACACTATTTAGTTAGCTCACAATTCTGCAGGTTGACAATTGGTCTTGGCTCAGTTGGATGGCTTTTCTGGTTTTGGCTTGGGGACATTCCTCAATCAATAGTCAACTGCCAGTCAATGCATGGCTCTGTTTTTGGGGGTTGACTGGCTCAGCTAAGGTGCCAGGGCTGATAGGGCTATGTATCTGTTGTCATCCAGCTGGCTAGCCCGGGGTTGTTGACATAGTGGCTCAGTATGATGCCAAGAGAATGAACAGAAATGTGCAGGGTCTCTTCAGTCCTAGGCTCAGAATTGGCATAAGGTCACTATTGCCATATTCCACTCCTCAAAGAAAGTTACAGGACAGCCCAGATTCAAGGGGAAGGGAAATAGAATCCACCTCTCAATGGGAAAAGCCAGAAAGTACAGGGAGGGTGGAGAAACCGTGTCTCCTAGGAGGAAGTGGGAGAGTAGGAGGAAACATAAGAAAAGGAGGGTTGGCAGAAGGGAGAACATGGTGGAACCAGAGGGACTAAGTTCATTAACAGTGTTCTGGGATGACAGGGAAGTACAGCCTGGTGGGATCTGTAGGCCGCAGAGTCAAGTCCAGGTGTTGTCTATCTGTCCAAGGAACTTGATGGTAGAGGCTGGAGGACAAATGTCCCATGGGCTCAGCTTCATGGCACCCAGTCCCAACACTGGATCTTTGACTTTTCATCAAGCTTTTCTCTTAATTGGCTATCTCTAGAAAGACACTGAGACTATGCCTTGGCCAAGGATGGCCAGGGACACAAACAAACCAGAGAAGACTGGGAGGCATTTTCCAAGCAGATCTTAGTTGGTTTCTCTCCTTCGGTTTATGCATTTTGCTTTATAAAAATTAAAAAGATAAAAGAAAGGCAGCCCCTGTGTTCCACTAAACTGGCTGTTAGGGGACTCCAGAGGGGAATTAGCAATCGTGTGTTATGATGATAGCATCTAGTTAAACCAGCAAAATGGCTCCTCTGACTCCAGCAGGGGAACTGGTGGGTGGGAACTCTCACAGCATCTGAGAAAGCTAAGCATGTGTTCCTAACAGGCAAGTTAGAAGCTACAGCAGAGTGAACCTCCTTACTCAGGAATTTCTGCCTGGGGCAAATGTATGAAGAACTGGCAAAGGAAGTGACTGGGTAGGGGGAAGGTAAGAATGGAACCCTGGAAAGAGCTCATGGTTTGGCAACAGAAAACCCATATCCAGGAAAAGTTTCTTTCTGCCACTTTCAGGCTGGGTGACCTTGAGCAAGTCAGGCTGAACCACAGGCCTCACATCTGCACAATAAAGATAATAATATCAGCCTCAATAGAAAATGTTAATGATTCAGTGAGATCAGCTGGTAGTAATGTGAAAAATTTAAACACAAGACATAGTTCTAGCTATTTTGAGGAAAGTGAATTCCCCAAGTCAGAGGCAAGATACAGAATGAATGATAAAATTTCCTCTCTGAGCTATAAAAATCCCTACTCCCTTTCCATAGTTCCAAATAAATGAAACTTCTCTAATCAAAAATGTAAAGGAAAAGAGCTCCCCTATAAACATGGGCCTGCATCAGTAATTCCAGAGCCAGTTTTTACCTACATAATTATTCAATTATGGCATTGTGGGTTGTACTCAGGCTGAATTGGGACCACTGGACCCGCTGTCCCAGGCTCAGGTCTTCAGCACTTCCTATTCCTCACTGAAACCCTGGACAAGGCACCCTGGCTAGAGGGATCGTGCACTAAGAGTCAGCAAATATCTCTGCATTCAAACCAGTATGATTAAAAATAAAAATAAATATTACCCACATTTAAAAAAATGTTATCTCTTTTTATATTTTTGTAATGTTTATTTTTGAGAGAGAGAGAGAGAGAGAGAGGGAGAGACAGAGACAGAGCATGAGCAGGGCAGGAGCAGAGAGAGAGGGAGACACAGAATCTGAAGCTGGCTCCAGGCTCTGAGCTGTGAGCACAGAGCCTGACGTGGGGCTCAAACCCACAAACTGCGAGATCATGACCTGAGCCAAAGTCGGACGCTTAACTGACTAAGCCACCCAGGTGCCCCAATTATATCTCTTTTTAAAACAAAACAAAACAAAACAAAACAAAACAAAACAAAACCCAGGAACTATAACAAGTACAATTGCACTAAAGAGTTGTTTACTGTTTGTCTTTGAAGTCAGGATGTTTGTATGTGACTAAAACGTGTTAGTAATTATGCCATGAGCACACATGTATGTATGAATGTAATACGCAAGCATCCCTGAACAAACTTTTGGTGCAGTGGAGCTGTGGGTGTTGGATAGTGAGAGGTTTGGGGGTGGGGGAGGAAGGCAGTGACACCATAACACCAAATAGTTTGGGCAGAGAGGCAGACGAGAGAGAGAAAGAGAGAGAGAGAGAGAGAGAGAGAGAGAGAGAGAGAGAGAACAGGAGGGAGGAACCCAAAAGAGCGTATTGGAGAAGAGTCTATTCCATGGAGGACTGGGTATTTTCTTTGTTCCTTTTTTCTTTTTCCTCATTATCATTTCCCCAGTGACTTGCAAAATGCAGGCACACATGTTCTCAATCAATGTTTTCTCAATGACTGAATAAAAAAGTAAATGAAGAACACACCCTCCACCACAAATCAGGTGGCATCCCAACTGTGGGGGAATGTAAATTAAACAATACATTTTGAATAACTGGCTTTTTTCCCCTAGATCTAATCTGTAGAACCCCTAGAAGCAAACACACTGGGCCACAACATTTCCCAGAAGGAAGAGGGAACAAGGCCTCCCATCCTTCCCCCGAGGGCACAAATCTCTCTCACGCTCATCTGGGACTGGGACTATGCTACATGCCACTTCCCCAGCAGTGTCTGGAGCCTGTTGCTGTGGCTCTTCAGAAGCAGCAGAGGGCTGGCTGGGCCTCTTGGCCCAGTAAGAGGCTTTGGCACAGGATGGCCACTGTGTGAGCAAGTGAGATGGTTCGGCTTTGACTTTAGGAGGTTTGTGTATTGATTTGGTTGTTGTTATTTGCTTCTGAACTTAAACTGAGACAAATTACAAATGAGGCGAGCCAGGTTTGTTCAACAAGTATTTGTAAATCTCCTACTGGGGTGCCTGGGGGGCTCAGTCGGTTGAGCATTGGATTCTTGATTTGGGCTCAGTTCATGATCCCCGGATTGTGGGATCGAGCCCTGCATCAGGCTCTGCACTGAGCATGGAGCCTGCTTGGGATTCTCGCTCTTCCTCTCTCTCTGCTCCTTACGTGTTCACATGCACTCTCTCTCTAAAATAAAAACAAAAAAAACAAAAAAAATTCTACTGTTTTCCAGGATCCATTCTGGGCACTGAGGATACAGAAGAACATTACAAGAAAGAAAGAAAGAAAGAAAGAAAGAAAGAAAGAAAGAAAGAAAGAAAGAAGATTATATACTGATGTGGGGACCAATTAAAATGATAGTAAATAAATATACAAAATGTTATATGATAAGTGCTCTGGAGATAAATAAAACAAGATAAGGGAAATGGGGACACACTCTACTAAATTGGGTGGCCTGGGAAAGAGAGCTACACGGAGGACCACAGCTTAAGGGAGCAGAGAGGAACACATGACCCAGTGGGCATTTCCTTTTAAGAAGAAGAGAAAGAGAAAAGATTGAGCTACTCAGGTATAGTGTCTCCTTCTCAAGTCACCAAAGGAAAAGTCTCAGCTTCCACAGAGGCAACAATGAAGGTGGAAGGTGAGCGTGTACGAATGTTACACTACCATACGTCCCTTCACATGGAAGGGAACAGCAGGCACAGAAAGGAGATGTTCTGTTCTCACAAATAATTCATTGGGAGAACCCATGTAAAACACACAGCACGGTTGACCCATAGCAGGTGCTCCATCATTATTAAAAAAAAAAAAAAGCAAGATTAATAGCAACCATAATCATGTGTGCCAGGGTAAGGTTGTGCACCAAACATAATGCCAGGTGTCTCCTGTGTGTATTCTCCATTTTCAGAACAAGTCTAGGAGGCAGGCATGACTATTAAGTTCAGCCAAATGGAATTACCAACATTTTACGGTTCCCTCGACTATGAACCCTACTTAACAGACTGGAAGATAAGCTGGTTACTATTGTTGCTGTCAATGTACACGGTCAACTTCTGAATTCACAGAAGCCCAACAAACACAAAATGAGAGATAGAACAGGTACAGTGGTTTCTTCTTCTCTTAATGAGGCTGAATTTGAATTGGCTTATCCTTCCAGCCTATAGCGATTGTCCTTGCTCCCTGCAGCATATTCCAGAAGATCGGGGTTATTTGTGGCTTACTGTATGCTCTTCCTGGACCCTACCCTCAGCAACATTTTCCTCAATAACTTGGGTTAAGGGTTAGTGCACTGAACAAATGTGTGGAGGACGCAGTGCCAAGAGAGTTAGATGAGCAAGCATGACTCCAATCAAAATCTAAGTTACAAGTTCCATCAAAATGACCAAATCCAATTAGATTATATGGAGCAGGAATAAACTCATTCATGCATGTATGCATTTTTTTCACGCAAAAATTATTGATTGCATGTTTACCATATGCCAGGCACTGTGCTGGATGCTGGAGATTCAGAAATGGTCAAGGGAGGCAAGGTATCCACTTTGCTCTGTTGAGCTTTACCATCTAGTTCAAGAGACAAACGGTATACACGTACGCCAGTAATAATCGCCACCTGTGACAGGTGCTATGAAGTAGGATGAAATGGAATGCAGGTAGGCAGAAAGGGCTATTTAAGTTGTGTGTCTCAGGGTTTAGGAGGGACCTGTATCATAAGAAAGAGGCAGTCCTCCGAAATCGTGGGAGTGGGGAGAGCATTCCTGGCCAAGGCACTACCTCGTGCCAGATTCCCGAGCTGGCAATGGCATTGGTGAGATGCACGAATTGGAGATCACAGGGACTGGAGTGGAAGAAGTGAGGAGGAGGAGGAGGAGGAGGAGAGTGGCAGGAAATGAGACAAAACAGACCAGATTGCACAGGGCCTTGGGAGGGGAAATGAGCTTTATTTCTTGTGGCTAAATATGTACTAATCCACCCCCCTCCCCCCGCCAGACTCAAAAATTACCTCCTCAAATACTGGGAGAAGCGGGAGAGACCATGAGCTTCCTTAATCACTTAATGATGGAACAGTGCCATGAATGAGCACAGCAACAGCAGATTAGGTCTATGGAGAGCTAAGGCAGCCTGGCGCTGTGTGAATAGAGCTGTGTTTTTCCTTACAGAGGAGGTGAGTAGCCCGGTCCCTCTGGGATACTCAGAACACAGCTGTTGCCCTGTGCACAGACCTGAGCTCCACGTTTTCAAAGCAGTATCAACAAATGGAAGCACACCTAGAAAATGGAAAATAAACTCCTGAGGGGTCTGTAAATAAACGTGAAGTGCAGAACCATTGAGGGAAATGGCTTTTTAGATTAAAGAAAAGGAGATTTGGGATGATCTGGGAAACATGGACTCTAGAGTCCTTATCTCACTGAATCTACCCAACAATCCTTGTGAAGCATGGGGTGTCGTCCTTGTGTTCATTTTTCACATGAGGAAACTGGCTCTCAGGAAGATCCCTTCCCAGGATTTCATAACTATTCAGTGACAAAGTGTGATCTGAACTCAGGACCAGATTGGTGTTCTTTCCAATATGTCTACCCTCAAAAGAAAGAGAGTATTTCACTCGGGAGCCCAAAGGACAGAGAGAAGTGGGAGTTATAAAGAGGTGGAACTGGTCTCCAGAGGAGGGGGAGCTACCTAGGAACATGTATGCTGTGTAGCAGTGGAGTTCTATAGCATCATCACATGTGGTATTTGACCCGAGACTGCAGGATCCTTTGTCTAGGAAGTTGTAGTGGGGTTCCACATATGAAGGGAAGGATGACTTGGGCTCTCAAGGCACTTTTAAGAGTAACAAGATTCTCTGTTTCTCTCGAACAGTTTCCATCTATGCCCAAAATACTATAGGAGGCATAGAGACCAATGCAATAAAATTGAGAGTCTAGGAATAAACCTATATATCTATGGTCTGTTGATTTTTGACGAGGATGCCAAAAAAAAAAAAAAAAAGAATGTATGATAAACTCCCTCCCATCTCCTTGGCCAGTTCCCAGGGGGATGAGCCTCCTACTGCCTCTTTCCTCATAGCTCTGTCCAAGGTCATCTAAGGCCAAGTAAAACAAGCACATGAGCTGTAATTTGACTCTTGGCTTGGTTCCCCTCTTGGGTAAAGAGTCCTATCTCAACATTGTTGGCTCAAGGATTCTGCACAAACTCCTTTATAGACCAGACTCAAATCCATTTCACAGATCCATCTGGCTCAGAGGCCAGGCTGATCTCATTCTAGACTTAAGTTCCACAAAAAGAGAGAGGTCAAGAAAGTGGATTATTCATGTCTTCTTGAAAAACTAATCATTTAAAATTAGTAGGGCAGTCCCTCCATGTAGATTGATGTAAGTGTAACTGTGTACCTCACACAGGAGAATCACGTGACTTGTGCTCACAGTATATGTTAAATTAGCAAGTGCACCTTACATTCCACATGAGTGAATACACACACAAAGCCACAGCACATTCCATGTACACACATATGCAACTTTCTACACACCTAAATGCACATCTCCTGCACAACCACAAATATTCAGCATACATGCACTTCTGAATTCCACCCCCCACAAATGCATACAAATGCATGTACATGCATGATACAGTCATATTCATAAGTGTGTACACATACTTATTACTAACTACTACCTTTAGAAAACTATCTCAACCTGCCTGATTCTCCTTCAGAATCAGAGTCAGACACGGTCTCATCACTCTTCCCCAGGCCCCTTACACATGGGAAAACTGCTTGCTCCTACCAGAGGAAGCATGTGACCCTTGCCTTCTCACAAACCCATTACAATAAATGTAACATCACAGTCATGGGGCCCCTGGGGCTGGGGATTAGTTAGGAGCTTGAGTTGGTAATCTAGATAAACAATTATTCCTGTCTCCCAAATTGGAAACCAGGTGATCTTGGCCAGCTGAAAAAGCATAAGAAGGCCTCCCCCTTTGTCTTGAACAAAATGAACTCTCTTCAGATACCCTTTAGCAGAAAAGCAGGAGATAAGAGGCAAATGGAAGGCTACTAATCTCTCTTTTCTTTTATAATAACAATGCATTTTTTTATTATTATTGCTTATTTCATTCCACAGAAAGTGCTAATAGAATTGTAAACCAGTATAACTGCTCATGGAAGGGGAGAGAAATAAAGTTGTAGCCATAGAGATTCTAGCCTTAAGACATTGTTCTCTTCCCCCTTGTCTGATTCCCCACCAGTGGGATGGAACGGAGTCAAAGGAAAAGTCTCCTGGCTCCTTCTCATGTCCAGTGTCCTATGCAAGCTAGTTCCCCTTCACAGTAAATGTCAGACTGGCCTAGATTCAAATTCTACCTAGGATGCTTACCTAGCAATTTCAAGTAAACTAGTTCATTTTGCTAAACTGCAGATTTCTCTCCTATAAAACAGGGAGCTAATACCCCACCCTGCAGAATTACTGGAGAATTCAATGAAATAATCATTGTGAAATGCTCTGTAAAATATAACAAATCTAAAGACATTAGTTGTTTGTTGACTTGGGGAAATATCTCAGCAACTCATTTTTCACATTTGTAAAAATTGAAAATTATGGACCATAAACATATGGTAAAGGGTGTGTGTGGCACAGAAAATAAAAAGTACTTAATTACATTAATTCCTTCTCTCCTATTACAGAAAGATTAGGGTATTACCATACAGCTAATATCACACACATAGTATTTTTATGACCTCTTCATCTTTTCTGGGGTCTTATCCTCCATTGGTGTGTGTACTATATATATATATATATATATATATAGTATGTATATATGTATATGTATATATGTATATGTATATATATGTGTATATATACACATATAGTATAAAATAGACTCTCTGAGGGCATCAGGCAGCAAAGGCTACACTTTGTCTTAAAAGTCAGTGCAATATACTGAAACAGGGGTCATGAGGTTAGAGCTTCAGTCCTGGCTCAGCACTTGCATGCTGAATAATTCCAGAGAGTTATCATTAGGACTCCTAGGTTCTCATATTTCTCATTTATACAGTATGGGTGCTATTAATCTATTAATGTTCCACTTCATAAGACTACAGTGAGGAGCATAACCAATGTGGAAGAATTTTGAAAACTATTCTGTTATTAATCAGGTCCTTGTCTGGATCAGCAGATATTACCTAAGTAGTTAGTCAGCCAAGGGGCCTGGCTGGTTGTTTAAAACCTCTCAACCATGACCTCTTGGTTGATGGATCATCAGACTGGGGGTTGGCAAGATTTTCCTATAAAGGGCCAGATAATAAATATTTTATACCCACTCACCTCAATATCTCTAGGTGGAAAGAGGGAAGATGGTCTCTGTCATGATTACTCAACCCACTTGTGGCAGCACAAAGGATCCATAGACAATATATAAAATGGGTGGGAGTGGCTATGCTCCCATGTGACAGTATTTACAACAACAAAAGGTAAAACTTACGGTCCAGATGAGATGACATAGGCCTGATTTTCCCTGCTCCTCCCCAAGAAGCACAACGATAAGCCCTGAAAATGGCACAAGAGACAAGCAAAGGAGAACCGTAACAGGCAGTAAGAAGGAGACAAGCAGTTTGGGAGGAGGAAGAAAACTGCCTGGACTTCTTGTACCCCTCATCACCCAACAGAAGATGAGCACCCAGACCTAATGTTTTTTGACCCATGATGTAACACCAGAAGACATCTCGCGTAGATTCATTCCCCCACCATATCAACATCAGGTAAGACTAAATCCACCACAGGTGAAAGACTCATTTCTCACTGTGCCAGAGACTCCCCTTTTCTGTTGAGGGATAACCAGCAGAACTGGCAGGGGGCAGGGGACAGCTACAGCAGGCATCCAGTCCAGAAAGCCTCTTTGTACTACCCATGGGCTTGAGAATTTACTCCCCTGCCCAGAGACACCAGGGTAACTTAGGAGTACCAACAGAAGGATCTCACCACATGCATCCACAGCAAAGAGACATTCAGCAGCCCCACCCCCCACCATTAGTGAATCCCTTCCACATCACACAGCACCACAAGGAACCCAATGGGAACCCTAGCAGCACCAGATAAACCAAGCAGCCCAAAAGTAACACTGCAAAGTCTCTAGAAATTAAACTGCCTTTGGAACCATAGTCCACAGAAGTGGGCCAAGACCCACATGCAAAACCAAAAGGAGGTGATCGCCTGCTAAAATAAAAGAATTAAATAGAACCCAACGTCTCTTGACATAATAAATATAATGAATACAATGTAAAAAAAAAAAAAACACCCATCATACCAAAACCAAGAAAATCACAACTTGAATGCGAAAAGACACTTAATGCCAACACTTATTTGAATGCAATATTGGGCTTATCTGACAAGAATTTTTAAAGAAGCTATCACAAAAATACTTCAATAATCAATTACAAATGATCTTTAAATAGTTTTTAAAAAGTTTAAACACAGAAACAGAACTTATTTTTAAAGAACCAAATGGAAATTATGGAACTGAAAGATTCCATAATATAAAAGCCTTCATAAGATGGGCTCAATAATAGAGTGGAAGTGACAGAAGATAGAATCAGTGAACTTAAGGACAGAACAATAAAATTCACCCCATCTAAACAATAGAGACAAAACAGAGAAGGAGAGAGAGATCTTTGGGACAATAACAGCAACCCAACATTCATACATCACAGTTGTAGAAGAAAATTAAAAAAGAGAGAGAATGGAACTAAAACAATATTTTAAGAAATAATTGCTGAAAACTTCATAAATTTGGTGAAAGACACAAATCTATGAATCTAAGAGGGTGAGTTAACACCAAGCAGGATAAACCCAGAGATATCCACACCAAATATATTATCATTAAGTTTTGGAAACTGGGGCGCCTGGATGGCTCAGCTGGTTAAGTGTCCAACTCTTAATTTCGGCTCAGGTCATGATCTCACAGTTCGTGAAATGGCCCCACATCAGGCTCTGTGTTAACAGCACAGAGTCTACTTGGAATTTTCTCTCTCTCTCTCTCTTCCTCTGTCCCTCCCCCCTCCTCAAAAGAAATAAATAAACATTAAAGAAAATGTTAAAAAAAAAGATTTTGAAAACTAAAGTCAAAGAAATAAATCTTGAAAGCAGCCAGTGAGAAGTGACATATTACCTATAGTGGAATTTAAGTGAAAGAGGTTCTCATGCAAAACCATGCAAGCCAGAAGGAAGAAGTTAATTCTATATCCAACGAAACTGTCCTCTAAGAATTAAGGGGAAATAAAAACAGTCTAAAATGAAAAAAAAAAATAAAAGAATTTGTCTCCAGCATACTTATCCTTAACGGTAGTTCTTCAAACACAAAGTAAAGGAAAAAGAAAAAAATATTGCAGCACCAGGAAGCAAGAAGGAAGAAATGATCAGAAATAGGGACATACATTAAATAGTGTCTTTTTTTTCATGAGTTTTATGTCATTTTTTAAAATTGAAAAAAAATTAGGATATCATCTGATATTCAAAACAAAGATATTTAAAAGTGAGGAAGAAAAAGGGTTCTAAATTCAACTGAGCTTTCCACATTTCTCTCTTTTTTTAATTTTTTAAATGTTTATTTATTTTTGAGAGAGAGACAGAGCATGAGCAGGGAAGAGGCAGAGAGAGAGAGAGGGACACAGAATCCCAAGCAGGTTCCAGGCTCTGAGCTATCAGCACAGAGCCCAACTCAGGGCCTGAACTCATGAACCACGAGATCATGACCTGAGTCAAAGTTGGATGCTTAACTGACTGAGCCACTCAGGTGCCCCCTCACATTTCTCAAGTAGCAAAATGATACTAGGTGGCTATTATAAGACACATATGTATACTGTAATGCTCAGAGTGACCACTCTGAATACTATACAAAGAAATACACTCAAAAACACTATAAATAAGTCAAGATGGAATCTTAAAATATGTCAAGTAACCCTGAAGAAAAGAAAAGACGAGGAAACAAATAAAAAAACAAATACTAGAAATGGCAGACTTAGGCACCCAGATTTTAACGATACCTTAAATGTAAATGGTCTAAATACCAATCAAAAATCCAGGATTGGCAATATGGATAAAAATAAATAAATAACACCCAACTCTATACTGTTTATAAGAAATTTACTTCAAGAGTGAGCAAAGAAAATTACTGGAGACCAAGAGGAATATTGTATCATAATGATAGAAATATCACACTGCTGGAAAGACAATGATCATAGTTGTACACACATCAAACAACAGAGCTCCAAAATACATGAAGCCAAAATTGATACAGAACTCACCTTTCTCAGCAACGAATAGAACTACTAGATTGAGAATAAGTAAGGATACAGAAGATTTTAACACAATCTACCAGTAGGATCCAAAAGGCATATATAAAACACTTCACCCAACCACAGCAGAATACACATTTTTTTTCAAGTGGCCAAGGGATTTTCATCAAGATTACATAAAAAGACCATAAAACAAGTCTTAACAAATTGTAAAAAATTTAAAAGAATTTAAGTCAAAGTGTGTTCTCTGGCCATAATGGAATCTAAGTAGAAATTACTAGCAGAAGAGCAACAGGAAAATGTGTAAATATGAAAATTAAACAACATATATCTAAATAATCCATGAAGCAATGAAAAAGTCCCAAAGTCAATTTAAAAAACACATAAAACTGAATGAAACTGAAACATACCAATTTATGTGGGATGCAGCTAAAGGGTACTGAGAGGGAAATTAATAGCACTAAATGCTTACAATACTAAATTCTTATCTCAAAAAAACTAGAGAAAGAAGAGCAAAATAAGCCAAGAGCAAGAAAAAGAAAATAAATAATAAAGATAAAAGTAGAATTCAATAAAACCAAAACAGGAAAAAGATCAATAAAATAAAAACATATTTCTTTGAAAAAAATCAATAAAGTTCATAAACCTCTAGCAAGATTGACAACAAAAGACACAAATTACCAATATCAGGAATGAAATGGGATATCACTGTAGGTTCTGAAGCCATTAAAAAGATAAGATTTCAACGACTTTATGCTCATAAGTTAGACAACTTAGAAGAAAGGGATCAATTCCTCAAAACCACAAACTACCAAAACACATCCAAGATGCAATTCACAATCAGAATAACCCTCTAACCATTAAATAAATTGAATTTGTAATTAAAAACTCCTGAAAAACAGATGCGTAGGACCAGATGATTTCATTGGAGAATTCTACCAAACATTTAAATACGAATTAATACCAATTTTATACAATGTCTTCCCAAAAATAGAGAGGAGGGAATTCTTCTTAACTCATTTTATGAGGCCACGATTACCCTGATACCCAAACCATACAAAAATAGTACAAGAAAACTACAGACCAATATCTCTCTTGAACATAAGCACAAAAAGTCTCAACGTAGTATTAGTAAACTGAATGCAATAATATATAAATATAATCTATACACCATGAAGAAGGGACATTTATTCTAAGGGATTCAGGGCTGGTTTGAAAATTAATCAACATAACCTATCATATCAACAAACTAAAGAAAAAAAATCACATGATCATATCAGCTGATGCAGAAAAAAAATTGACAAAATCCAACAGCTATTCATTATTAAAAAAAAAACCCTCAGCAAATTAAGAATTAAGGGAAATTACTTCAAATCAGTAAAGAGTATCTACAAAGGTCCTATGGCCAACATCATATTTAATGGTGAAAGACTGAATGTTTTCATTCTAAGATCGGGAACAAGGCAAGCTCTTAACCACCTCTTGCATCACTGGGAGTGGGAGGCAGGTAGATGTGGTCATAAAAGGCAACATGAAGGAATCCTTGTGGTGTTAGAGCTGGCCATTGTCTTGAGAACCGTGGTGGATACATGAACCTACACTGGTGATAGAATTGTAGAGCACCGATAAACACACAAAAGCAGAATGGGATATATCTGAATAAGATTGGTGGATTGTATCGATGTCAATTTCCTGGTTGTGATATTATACTACAGTTTTGTAAAATGTTATCGTTTAGGAAAATGGCAAACTATCAAGGGATCTCTCTTTATTATTTTTTGCAACTGCATGTGAATCTACAACTATCTCAATAAGAGTCTCAATTTTTTAGAAAAAGAAGAAAACTCAGGCAGTGGGCTATATTTGTCCTATGAGTCAGAGTTTGCAAACCACTGAGCCAGACCATTGTTTCCCAATCCTAAAAACAGGTTAAAAATCACCTGGGAAGTTGTTTGTTTGTTTTTGATGTTTATTTCTTTTTGAGAGAGGGAGAGACAGTGTGAGCAGGGGAGGGGCAAAGCGACAGGGGGAGAGAGAATCTGAAGTGGGCTCTATGCTGACAACGGGGAGCCCGACTCAGGGCTCGGGCTCACAAACCCTGAGATCATGACCTGAGTCGAAGTCCGTCACTCAACCTACTGAGCCACCCAGGCACCCTTCACCTGAGAAGTTTTTAAAGATGTCTAGGCTATACCCCCACAGTTTTTGACTTAATTGTTTTGGTCTAGGACCTATGCAGCTTTTTCAAAGCTTCACAGGTGATTCCAGTATACAGTCAGATCAGTGAACCTTGTTCTCTTGAACATAACATGTCTATCATTTTTGTCTTCTTTTTTCCACTTAGCCCACATTTAGTCAGACACCAAAACCTAAAATATACCCACAGAAAACTTTAAAAAATTTCCTTTCTGTCTATGAAGAATACCAATGCCTTAATTTGACCTTCATCACCCATCAGCAGAACCAGTATAATGGACTCTGGACTGCTCTGCTTCTCTCCTGTAGTTTCCCTAGAAAACTAGTTCTGATGTACTTCCAGACCGCATGCCTGATTGTGGCATTATTTTGCATAAAATCCTTTTTAAATTCCACTTTGCCTGAAAGAGTGGAACATCTCTGTTGTTTCTTTTGGCGTGTTCCATCCAATCCCACACTCATCTCCATCACATGCACCTGTGTCTCACTCATTCAGAACTTCTCACCATCCTCTGGACACTTCTGGACTTAGCACAGCTTCATACTTCTGCACATGCTGGGCCTAAAGTAAACTTTTTAATCCTTCACTCAAAAAATTCCAACTGTTCTTTCAGTACTCAACCCTCTCAATGAGCTTTCCTCCAGAAGGAGTAGCTCTTCACTCCTCTGCATAGCACTGTGCCCAGACCATCTTTCCTTGTGCCTGTCCCCACACTCCATTTTATGTTCTAAAGTCAGTAGCCAGGGGGCTAGTAGTTGTCTAGTATAGGACTTGGAATACAGTAGCATTTTCAAACACAGAAATAATTGAAATAAAGAAATAGGGTCAAGGTACCTGTTAGAACCCAATCCTGCTACTCATCCTTGAGTCTTGGTTTAAAGATGGCCTTTGGGAAGCCTTTTCTGAGTCCCATGAGTGAGGTTGGATGCCCTCAACTACTTCCCTAATAACACTATGCTTTTTCTATGGGAACACATATCACATTTTCTCCTATACTTGCTGATTTTTTTTTAACGTTTATTTATTTTTGAGACAGAGAGAGATAGAGCATGAACGGGGGAGGGTCAGAGAGAGAGGGAGGCACAGAATCTGAAACAGGCTCCAGGCTCTGAGCAGTCAGCACAGAGCCCGACGCGGGGCTCGAACTCACATACCGCGAGATCGTGACCTGAGCTGAAGTCGGACGCTTAACCGACTGAGCCACCCAGGCGCCCCCTATACTTGCTGATTTAATTGTCTGTCTCCTACAGGCTGGAAACTCCATGAGATAGAGGGTCTGGATTTTTGTCACTCTTTGCTTTAGGCTTAGCACCTGGTATGGAATAGATGCTCAATAATCAGTGGTTTCATGAATGAATGGATAATCTCTGTCTAGTGATCTCTTAGTACATAACTAATCTCTCTTCTTTGCTTCATGCTCTAGAACTACAGCTTTGCTGTCCTGACATCATTTCTTAACGACAGGATATACTGTTTCCAAGCTAAATTGTTGAACCGTCTGTACTACCTTGACTTGGGGACGTCTTTGCTGCCCAAGTGGTGAAGAGGTGATAATACATGACCAATCTTCTTTGTCAGGACTTGGATAAGACATCACTCTGCCTGCTGAGTGTACAATAGTCAATTCCAATGAGCTTTAGGACCTGTTTACAATAATTATAGAACATCCTTTTGTTTAGGGAACAGGAGAATTTGAGCTGAATGTGAGGGATCCCAAGAGGGAAGGCAGCTTTGAAAGATGTGATGTTATCATCTGTGCTATGCAAATTGAGTTTGGGTTGAAATATGAGTTCTGTTTGCCTGACTCAAAAGCGCCCGGTGAAAACATTAGTGTTACTGTAAAATATGGTGACACACTGGAGCTCACACATTATGCCAAGAGCCTCCAGTAAAGCGAGGCAGCCCAAACAGTTCTCTTTTATTCTTTTATTCAGTGTTTGAGGGAGTTGCCGATCTAATAATAAATTCTTCTTCCTAGGAAGAGGGCACCCGATGAGTACAAAACAGCATTTTTGATTAAAAAAAAAAGTATGCATGTTGGGGGAGGAAAGCACTTTGCATTTTTTCAGCTCCTTCCATAGAAGAAGGAGGTGGCGCTGAAAAACACACACTCATTTATTGTCACAGCAGCAGAACAGCAGGGACTCCACACTGTCTGTTTTTCTAAGGAAGTAAAATGGAGCCAAAGGAGAGTTCCTGAGAGCTAATAGCAAAAAGGACCCGGAACAGGATAGAGAATTGGCCAGCCCTCTTGGGGCCAGTAAGGTTCTGGGGGAAAGAACCCTCTGAAAGGAGAGAAGACTGTCCAGTTGTATTGTGATTCTTAGCCTAATAAACAGTTTCTAAACTTTCAAAAATTAATTACTCCATAAGTGTTTTTTTATTTTTCATGTTGAACATGCATCACCAATATATCTGTCCCTCTTTTTCCCTCACCTTTCACAAGAAAAACATAAGCTCTGTGAGGACAGAGACTGTCTTATTCAATGCTGTATGTGAAGGGCCTAGGATAGTGCCTGGGGCACAGGGAGTGCTCAATAAACATTTGTTGAATGAAATAATAAACACATGAGTAAATACACATGTATTTATTTATGAATTATATTCATGTACTCAAACAAACTAATGTATATTCATGTAGTGAAATATTATGCAAATTGCAATTCCTATTGAAAAGGGGGAAAACTCAAAAAAGAGAGGCAAATAAATATGAATAGCAGTTCCGGTGATTTTTCCCTCCATTCCCCCTCAGCACATTACTATCTACTCCACTTTAAATTGCATATAAAATTATTTTTAAACTTCAGGGTGAATATCAATCACCAGGGAAGCTTTTTAAAAGTGAGTATTTTTATTCAGCTCTCTCCTTTTTCTTCCCCTCCACCTTTGCCTTAGATTCTGATTTAATAGGTATGATTAGGCAAGGCTTGGAAATTGCATTTTTACAAGTCACAGGAAATTATGTTGTAGATCTACTTGGAACTACATTTTATGAAACTCATTGTGGAGAAAGTGTTGGCTTCATGGGGCTTAAGTCACTCCAGTTCCAAGCTTCCGAAATGAGCCAGCTCTGCTACCTTCCACAATCATGGAGTTCTTTGGAGCCTGGCTTTACAAATAGGAACATACGCATACACACACACATTCCCCACAGTATGTGGTACCCTAAGGGTCATATTCAATTACAGCAAATACATGGCAGAATCTAAGAACTACAGCAGTGCCTTGGCCAGATAGGGAACTACAGACATCTCAGGACCACGGACAGCTCCTGGGAGCCAACCAGCTGCCCAACTCATGGACCCCTGTGTATGGTTCTTGGTGATATGCTGCCCCCTACCTGGTGAGTGTGGAGCAGTACATAGGACGATAAACTGCGGGAGCCTCTCCTCTCCTCCCCAATCCCCTAATGCCTGTGCTGGGCCTGAGGACATGGTAGCGCCTTTCAATCCCCATATCCACCTTTGTTTCTTCTCTAGTGCTTCCTACTCCAGAATGCTCATGTCGTTCACATCAACATCAAATAATTCATGGCCATACATAACGTCATAAAAACAAACCTGGAAATGTGAGGATGAGAGAATAGCACCCCAAGTGAGGGAGACTGATTGAGATCATGGACATGGCAGCAAAACAATTTGATAAGCATATATTACATTTATTATTTTTTTTATAAATAATCTTATTGTTTAGAGGAGCAGAGTGTTTTGTTTGTGTGTGTGTGTGATATTTTGCTTTTTTTAAGTTTATTTTTTTAGTGATCTCTATGCCCAACATGGGGCTCAAACTCACAACTCCAAGATTAAGAGTTGCACGTTCTTCTGACTGAGCCAGCCAGGCATGCCTATTACATTTCTAGACATGCCAGGCACTGTGGAGGAGGCAACCAGACTAAGTGTTTATTTTTCCCTTTTTTTTAAACTTTTTATTTTTAAATAGTTTTATATTTACAGAAAAGTTACAAAAATAGCTAAGTGTTTACATTTTATAATGTTAACTTAATTAACCATAGTTTAATTATCAAAATCAAGAAATTAATATTATAGACTATTCAAGTCTGACTAGCTTTACCCCAATGTTTTTTTTCTATTCGAGTCTCATCTAGAGTCCCACATTCCATTTATCAATTATTAGTGATATTTCCATAGTATCCTTAAATCTGTAACAGTTCCTTACTCTTCCCTTATTTTTCAAGACTTTAATGTGTTTGATGGGTACTGATCAGTTTTTTTGTAAAATGTCTCTCAATTTGGGTTTGTCTGATGTTTTCTCATGATTAGTTTGCATTCAATGATATTGCTGAAGATCTTTCAGTGGCCAGAGATAGGAAATGTATTCATGCATTCATACATATTTAATTTACTTCTCTGTATATCTATCTGTATATATTATAGAGCTATAAGTTCATATTGAAACCTAACATTCCAATCCAGTGACACTAAGTTTATTCTAGCTGTTCCACTTTCCTTGTGACTTCTTTCTCTGACAAAATACCTGGATCTCATTATCTACAGTTTACTCACTTGTTTGTACAACAGTATAACATGCAGTAATAGAACTGTAATGCATATACTATAAGGTTACAGTATTTGTGCCCAGTTCTTTTTGTCTTTAACCTTATAGCATCCTGTTTAAAAAAGCACTGCTTTCCAAATGTAGAGTATCTTCGATGTCAGTTTATAGTGTATGTGTGTACGTTTATGAGCGTATGCGTTTTATTCAGTACCTTCCATAATTTAAATGTGTCTCCTAGTCCCATTTCCCAAATGTAAACTGAAATTAAGCCAGTAGAAATGGCTGTTAATATATCAGCTATCTACTGTAGGTGAGGGAAGAATGGAAGGCTCACAGAAGGCATTCTGTCTCAGACATTAGCTCTTCTCTGCTATAACCCTCTTGATGTGTATCCTGACATGTTCCACAAAGCTTAGGATTAATTGCTTGCCAGAGTTTTACCAGAGCAATAATCAAACCTTCTATGACTACCATGTTCCTAAGTCTGTGTTTCCACAGATACCTGTACTTGCCTTTGTCGTAACGTTTATTGCCCTCTATTATAAAGTATCTTTTTACTACTCTCTTGGTGCCCAGAATGGAGCTGGCACTCTATTGACATTTCCTGAATGACTGAATGAAGATGGGGCAGCTTGGCTTAAACAGTGTCCTTAAATCCTTGAAGAAGATCACCCAACGTGCTTGCTCAAAATGTCAACCTGGGGCCCTACCTGGCAGTCTTCAAATTCAGTAGATTGAGACAATCCCCAAGAATGCATTTTTGCAAGACACCCAGGAATCCTTCTTGACTTTCAAGTTGGCTAACCACATGCACACTGGCTAATACAATCCTGACAAGAAAAGTTTGGTGGAATGGAGTAGACAGGGGAGGCTTCTTGAAAGAGGAGTTACTATCTGCCTTCTTAAAAATGGACCCCACCAAGCCAAGGAAAAGCCAATGTACCCAGGTGACAAAAGGTTGACAAAAACTATTTCACATCTCTTTCAGTTTCCTGGGAGAGTAAGGAAGCCTTTAGAAATTCTTCTCAGAAGCCCCAACCCCTCCCTATGACAATTGTTACTATTTATAGAAAATGCAGAAGACGTGTTCTGGGGCTGGCTCTTCCATTAAGCCTCTGAATCTGAATGACGTTGAGAAATAACACTCATAATAATCACTACTGTAGTAATATCATTATCATCATTATTATTACTTACCCAACATTTAAACTATTCCATACTGTGCTAGGCCTTCTTTGCACATTGCCTCTATATATTGACCATAGACCTTGTCACTATTATAATTTCTGTATTTTGGGAGGACATACAGATTCAGAAAAATTCAGCAACTTCCCCTAATTTGCAGAATGGCCATGTTCCTCCTCTGTAAACTGGGAATGATAGCACCTCCCTCCTAGGGGTTGTGACGAGTTTTAAATTATAAGAGTTGCTGATCAAAATTTTCTGATCAAATGCAAAAAACTACTGACAGCTCCAACTCTTTGGAAATGGATCGGGAGTTGGGATGACAGGGAGGTTAACAGTCCTTGTATATTTTTTGGTACTTTGTAAAATTTCTGTGAGCTTTCAATATCAAAAACAAATGAAGTAAAAACAAAAAAAAATTCAACACAGAAGAGAGTGAAGGCAAAAAAGCAGAAAACTGCTATAAGCCCTAGGCTGGAGACACAAAGGGAAGGGGCCGCATTATGAAAACCCAAGGGCCAGAGTCATCAGTAGAAGCTGGAACCAAAAGATGTCTGCCAGGGGAAACTGGAGTCATTAGGAAATGCAGCTCTAAGCAGAGACAAGGCAGAGAATGAAGGAAGGAATATTCCGGTGTGATAGATTATCCAACATTTAAAAATATTACTCCTGGCTCCCGCCCTCATGGGAAAAGTAAATTTTCCCACTCTATCGATGTTAGGGTTGGCCATGTAACTGGCTTTGACCAAGAGAGATTAGCATACAGGACATAAGCAGAGTGTGCTTGCACAGTTAGACTTGTTCCCCTGCACTTTTGCCATTGCCATGCAAAGAGCATTCCCTGGGTAGCCAACTTGTCCCTGAAGAATAAGAGACACATGGAATAGAGATACCCCAGAAAACTTGCAGAATTGAAGCAAGGGGTATAGTTTCCTCGCCACTGTAGATCAAAGCAGAGCCAGCCCAATAGATCCATTGACATGGGAGCCTGAAATGCTTGCCATCGTATGTTACTGAGTTGTGCTATTACACAGCAATAGCTGATGGCTGCACCAGCTGTTCTCTTCCTCCTGCTCTCCAGTCTTCCACCCATGCCTCCCATTGGCTACACCAAGCCAGAAGCCAGTCGATGTAGGATCTTAGCAATTATAGCCTCCTTGTGATACAGAGATAAGCAAGGAATGGATGGGGGCGGGGGGCAGGAGGGTCGGGGAATAGAAATAGGCACGGATCTGTCACAGCTTATTACAATGTTACAGTGTCTGGAATAAAATATGTTACCCGATAAATGGAGATTATTGTAATTGGGGGAAAAAATCTCTAGATAGAGTAAGGTTTACGACTAGGCTCAAGGTCACCTTCCAGGACAGTGTTCCTGGCTTCTAGTTGAAGAATACTCCTGAGAAATAGATCAACCAAGAAGCAAAGCATAATAATTTGATGACAACAATGATGATAAGGATGTAATGGTAAAATAGTTAACTTTGAGCATTTAACATGTTGCAGTCAGTTTTTTAAAGTTCTTTACATGTGATGATCAGAACAGCCCTGTAAGATTGGTACTAATATACAGACAATCCCTGACTTAAGATGGTTTGACCTACGACTTTTCAACTTTACTATGTGCAAAAGTGATATGCATTCAGTAGAAACTGTACTTCATATTTTGAATTTTGATCTTTCCCAGGATAGTGATATGTGGTACGACCCTCTCTCTTGATGCTGGGAAGCAGCAGCCATAGCTCCTGGTCAGCCCTCATGATCCCCAGAGTCAACAACCAATTCACTTACAGCCATTCTGCACCGATGCAACCATTGTGTTTTTCACTCTCATTATAGTGTTCGATGAATTACATGAGATGGTCAACACTTAATTATAAAACAGACTTTGTGTTAGATGATTGTGCCCAACTATAGGCTAACATAAGTGTTCTAAGCATGTTTAAGGTAGGCTAGGATAAGCTACGATGTTTTGGATAGGTTAAGTGTATGAAAATGCATTTTTGACTTGGGATATTTTTAACTTACAATGGGTTTATCGGGACTTAACCCCATGATAAGTCAAGGAAGAACTGTATATCTATTTTACTGGTAAGAAAGCTGAGGCACAGACAGGTGACCCAAGATCATATAGCTAGTAAATGTCAGGGTCAGTATATGAACCCAGATAGTCTGGCTACAGAGTTCATAGTTTTGACGACTACGGTATGTGAGAAAAACTCTGTGTTTTACATAGTGGAAATCAAGAGATATGAGTAGGGGTGTGTGTATGTGTGTGCATGTGTGTGTGTCCGGCATTGATGGGGGAGGCACTGGCTCCTAAAGCTTAATCACAAGGCATTGTGAATTTATAAGCCTCGCTCATGCCGGGGAAGATGAATGGGGAAGAGGGAGCTGAGCTAGGGCATGGCATCTTGGAGCCAAGTTGATGAAGCTGAAGCCATAAATCCTCCTTCTGAAGCACTCCCTTCTTCCTGGAAGACTGTAGGTGACAAGCAGAGGAGAGGGACACTGTCACCTGGACTGGGGACATCACTGGTGGGTCCTTCTCTGGGAGTTCAGGCAGCTCAGAGACAGAGAAATGTATGTGTGACAAGAGTGTCCTGTGTTCTTTTCTCAGGTGGAGGAGGAGGGAAAAGCCTGGGGACTATCCCCAGAAGCTCCAAGGGATAATGGACTTTGGAATTAGGGAAACCTAGGTCCCAATGTGGGTTCTTTCTCCTATCAGCTATATGACTCTGGGGAAGCCGTTCAATGTCTCTCAATCAAACCACTGACACGAAAACTGGATGATAACAAATAATATCTCCCTGGGAAGGTTGTCTGGAACATTCAGGAAAATACTGTTTAATAAAATACTAGCTCAGTGCTCAGCATCTGATGGCGTTCAAAGCTTGCTGGAGACAACCCCTTTCTCTCCTTAACAGATCGTGACGAAACTAATAATGGTTGCAGGTGGTTTACCTATAATCAGATGGCAAACATCACAACAGCACATTCTGTAAGAAATACAGTTAAAAGGAAAGACCTTCCCCAGGTGTCAGAGGTGGTATAGCTAATAGGTTATGTACATGGGCTTGGGCATAAGCTGCCCGCCTTCTCCATCCAACCCAACCCAACCCAACCGCTCACCTTCTATATGGCTTATAGCAAGCTAGTTAATTTCTTGAAGCCTTGGCTTCCTCATCTGTGAAATGGGCAATAATAACAGTGGCTGTACCACTGGGGAGTTACAAGAGCTCACTGAGGTACTGACACAAGCAACAGTGTCCGTGGCACACAGTAAACTCTTGATGCACGCGACTTGTGATTATCATGGATGTTAGATACGCTGATCAAGGGTGTAGGCTCTAGAACCAAACCTAATTAACTCAAAACCTGGCTCTTTCAGGTACCATTGTACAGTAAGCATCCTTGGACAACAGCTTGGTCCTCCTGTGTCTCAGCTTGCCCACCCATGACATAGCAATAACAATGCAATCTTCTTCACGGAAGTTGCTGTGAAGATGAACCAAGTCAGTACATGAAAAACAGTCAGGATACTGTCTGGCTTAGATAAAGATTTGGGAACCATTACATTGTCTGCACTTCCAAAAAGTATCAACTTTTTTGGGCAAAGGACACCTTATCAGGTCACAAGATCACAGCATATATACTTAAAACTGATTCCATCAGGGACATGAAACCAACAACAAGCAAATCAAATCTCTATGAAATACCTAGGATAAAGGAGCTAAAAACAGGCAGGGGTTATTGATTGGGCAGGAAATGAAGTTAGAGGACGGTTTCTTTGTAAGCTCCGTTAAGAGGGAGAAATCACACAAACAATTCTATCCATCATACAGAAAAAGTCCTCAAAAAATTATATATACATAAGTTATATATTTTACATATGCATGTACACATATATTTTTAAATATATAAGATATGAAAAGATGGCAAAAAAAGAAATGATTCTCTATACCTGATATCTAGGACAGTTAACCTGGTCTGTCGTTAGGGAAGCAGTGTGGTATATGCTGATTTACGAACAATAATAGGCATGATCAAATAGGTGGAGACCACTGGTCCACAGAACCCCTTTCCCGTTCCTAGCACAGGAATTTAACTTTCCCACCTCGACCCCACCTCCCTTTCTTTTCTCTTGTTCCTACATCCATCCTCTATCTACCTATGATTGTTCCTTCCTCCCCAGACATAAGCTGCCTTACTTTCCTCTTCTCTCTGTTTGAGATGTCCTTCCTTTTGCCTTAATTGCCAACCCATCCCTTCAAACCCTATTTAAATGCCCCATCCCTTCTGAAATCCTTCTCAACTACCACAACTACCTCTTTCCTCCTTGCTTCCATATCATCTTGTCCAAACATTAATTCTAGCTCTGACCACAGTGTTGTGATCACCCATTTTTGAATGTGTCTCTCCCTCTCCCTGATTTACTGTCATAGTACAGTGTTAGGCACAAAAGTTGATGTTTAATTTCTATTTGTGAAAAAAAAAGGGGGAACAAAATAATGGATGGATGAATATTTTCAATTCCTGGATGGACTTCTGCCCTTTCCTCCCTTTCCCTTCTCTTCCCACAGAGACTTCTCTCTCCCCCACCTTTCTTATGCCTTCTTGCCACTTCCAACCCTTCCTTTACTATACTCTATACTGGACCTTCTGATCTACCTGTTGAATCTCAGATGCCTTTCTTGCATCCCAATCTCTGACTGAGCCCTATGGCCTCAAAAGTCTTCTAAAAGATCTACTTGGCTCTTTCCTACTTGACAGTCAGCATTCTTGCCTGGCATTACCACCTCTGCAAGGCTTCTTGTACAACCAACCTGGACTCTTTCAAAGAGCCATTCAGGATTCAAGCCACGCTAAACTAGGACTCCAAAACCAGGATGGACCACCCTCATCTTCCACATCCTTGCTGTGTATTCATTTCCACTTGATGCATTTGCAATGTTCCTGGAAATCTTCCCACTGTTCTGGCTCAGCTTCCAGGCTGCATGCTGCGACACAGGGAGTTCTGTGTCAAACTCGTAATTAACTAACTACTGTACTTAAGCTAATCTCAGCCTAATTGATGGCTGCTCAAGCCATGGGTGTGGATAAAGCAGGACTGTTCCTGCTCAGGAGCTCTGTTTCCTGCAGACTCAACTGTGTCAGAACAGGGATGTGGCACACATCCAGACTTCTTCAGAGCCCAGGGGCTTCTTAGTTCAATCACAGGGGATTGAGTACAAAGATGAATTTTCATTTTCTGACTTTCTAGGACTCTTGGGAAGTGCTCTCCTGGGGTCCCAGCTCCAGTCATCTGCCCCACTCACCTAGAGGGGCCTTTGGGAGCCTGCAATACTCAGTGAACTAGTTGCTAGGTAAATTTGCTTACACGTAGTCAAACTGACATTTTGCTGGCAGAAAACTTTTCCAAACTTTTCCATTTATTTCCTTTAAGGATTAAGGTATCATAAGCATATAGTTTTAAAAAGTATATAAAATTAAATTTCCCCATTAGTAAAATATGCTGACCACAGAAGATGTAAGAAGTACAAAATCATGAAAAGAGACACCTCTTCTAAAGGCAATCTCTTAGATAATTTTGATACATTTTCCTCCAGTCTGTTTCTCTAAAGTCTTTTCCAATTTTCATTCTCAATGTTTGCATAGTTTCGACGACCCTGTGGATGCAACCTTGAATCTTAATTCTTATTAGTATTTCCCAAGACCCTCTTTTGCTTGCTATGGATATCAACATGCATCTTGAATGTAACAAAATAATAATAGCTCATTTTGAACATGTAGTAGGGTCCATAGTACATATTCCCATTCTTTCTATATTTTTCTAACTTAAATCTATACACTGATCCGGTGAGATAGTACTATTTTACCCACTATTACCCTCTCAGGACACTGGGGCTCAGGCAAGTGAAATAACCCACTCAAGTTCACAGCACTGGGGCACAGCAGGGAATAGTTTGAATTCAGATCATTTAGATCCCAAACCTACTTTTACAATACTAAGCATATTGTAGCCTAAAAACACTTTGATCAGTTTTCTCTAAACTGATGGATTTTGCACATATTTATGCGTATGTGTAAGAAAAATCTAATTAGATTTCAACAGATAAATACCTACTTAGAGTTCAAGCATTTTTAGGGCTCAGATTTTCTGCTAAGGCAGAAGCAAAATAGAATGAGACTTGCATGGATTTCTCTATGTCATCAACTTAAACCTGACCCTCAAGGACCCATTATCCTTTCCCCGATTTTATTATTATGATAATATGATCCTTATGTCCATTGATATAGCAAGGGCTTGGGAGCACACAGACTTAACTTGAATGCTAACTCTGCCATTTGCTGTTTCCATGGCCTTGAACAAGTGACATACACCCTTACTTTTCTCATTCACAAAATAGGAAGAATCAGGCCCATTCTCCGATAATTGCTTTGAGTCTTAAATGAGAATAAATGAGTCAATAGATGTAAAGCGTTTCAGACTGTCCTAGATAATTAGCACAGTATGGGAAATGGTAGATACTTCCTTCTGTACGAATCAACACATCTGGGGTTTCAGCCTTCCTGGACAGTCATCTGTTATCATTCATTCGATCACAAATTTTTCTTTGCACTCAGTACCTATCTGAGCCAGCCTTTGAGGTAAGTAAGAGAAATGTGAATATTAAAATTTTTTACTCATCTCTGCAGTTCTCTCTCTTCTGAGAGATCTAGATACTCCTGCTTAAAATCAGGAGGCTGGGAGAGAAAATAAGCCGCAGGCTACTGCAGTGGCTCCTGTCCTGAGCAACCGGATGAACCAGGAGAAGTCGCTCCACCAGCCCAACATCTCTCCACACAGTGGTAGTGCTGGGTGATGCATTTGTGGCATGCGGATTCCAGAAATGTTTACTTCATTATGTGTACTCATCACAACTGTAGTTGTGGTTTAACCAAGGAGAGTCTGAAAATGTTGGCCCCGCGTGACTGCCTTTATTTACATACAATTACTCAGATTCTTCTCCTCCTGAGCTCCTTCTTTGTTGCACAAATCCTTACTAAATACCTCTGGACCTGCTTCCAGAATGGAATGGGCAGAACAGTGGCTGCTGGTATCTAGTTAGGATTTATTTCATCAACATATGGATGGGTTCCTCATTTCAATATCATTATCACGAGGTGGCTCCACTCCCAGGATACAGCTTTATTATATATCTGTACCTTCTGCTTCATTCGGGAAAATTCTGTATACGCACACAGCCAAGCTTGCTTTTGTGATCGTGAGGGTGTAAGCACGCACCAGCTCCTCTTCCTTATTTTCTGATGCCCCATCTGCCTATATGCTTTTTTTCCTACATTCATTCATGTTTCTTATTCTACTTCTGTTAACTAATAGCGATATTTTTTCCTCATCTGATAGAAAACATTTCGCTTGTGATCAGTGCTGCCTATTCAGCAGAGTTCACCATGCAGTAGGGTAGACAGACATAAAATCAAATACCAGAAAACATCACTAGGTAAAACAATCTTACATCTGAGTACTATACAAACTGTAGAGGGGTAACAAAGAGGAGTTGCTAATTCTGTTCAGAGCAGTCGGGAAAGGCTTCTCAGGGGGGTAAAATTTGAATTGTATCTTTTTATGGTTCATCCCCCAATCACCAAAAACACCCAAAACCAAAAAATAAAACAACAACAACAAAAACCCACAAGAATTGAGAGAAGATTAGCCCGAGGCCATAACATGTACAAAGACATGGAGGCCTGAAATATCACGATGAACCATGTAACTATGAGGTTCTTCCATAAGGGCTAGGATGTAGGGAGTGGGGTTGACAGATGGGAGATAAGGATGGGAAAACAGGTTTGAAGTCAGGTAACAAGAGGTTGTAAGAGTATAGTGCTTCAAACTATAGGTGATCAGGAGCTATTAAATAATACACAAAACAAAAATCTATACTATCTATAATTAAAACAGCAATCATTTAGTGAGCCCCAAATAATGTGGCAGGCCCATGCTAAGCACTCTACATCCATTTCATGTAAATTCACTGTTAGAGACTAAAGGGAAATGTTTGACAATATTGTATGGTATTACAGTGAGAGATCTAGGAATGCCTGGGTCCTAGGATCCATAGGAAACCATCCTAATCCTACCAAGAAGTTCTAATAAATAGAGTAAAATAGGCAAATGGACATCTGGGCCTGGCCCCACCACACTTTAGAAGGACTGCTGGCGACTCAGTGCAGAAAGCTGGGAGGAGGTGGAAAAGGAAGCAGAATATCACTGCATGGGTCAAGGTCTGAAAGGCCTGAATTCAAGAAGTGGCCAAGGGGAGGAACAGAAGGAAATAGAGGGAAGTATGCAGAAGCTGGAATAAACAGGGTTTATTAGTTGAAAGAGAAAAGTGAGCAGGAGAGAAAAAAAGTCTAGGCTGCCGGCTCTGAGCTGTTAGGGCAGAAATGGCAGATGTGAGAGCTCTCTAGCTCTCTTTCAGAACCTCAACTTTTCTCATCTTGAAACTTTGTGAAAGTTTTCCCCACATGCCAGGGCACCCACTGCTCCCAGCCTTTCTCCATAGCCACTACAAACCCCGAGATGATTCATCTGCTCCCTGTCAAGCTTCTTGTCACCTTTCATTTGCCAACCAACTCTTCCTCTTCTAATGCTAACCACTCTGGCAGACACAGCTCATGTTCTGTCATTTCTGGTCCCACTGAGCCAGCCTGGCACAGGGCCATTTCTCCTGAGCTCCTGTGGCCATTCATAGAGTGATGGGAAACTGAGTCTGACTCTAGTTTTTAAGCCTCCAGTGCTTGGCACAGTGGCTGGCACATAGAAGGTGAATGAATACATGAACCTTGGACTTGACTTTCCTGAGCTCGAGTCTCCTTGTACACACAAAGGGGATGGGAAATCCTATCTCAGCGTACAATTTTGAGGATAAAATGTGTTAAAAAACAAAAACTAGGGGTGCCTGGGTGGCTCAGTTGGTTAAGCATTTGACTTCGGCTCAGGTCATGATCTCATGGTTCCTGGGTTCGAGCCCCACATCCAGCTCTGTGTAGACACGCTCGGTGTCTGGAGCCTGCTTCAGATTCTGTGTCTCCCTCTCTCCCTGCCCCTCCCCTCCTCACATTCTGTCTCTCTCTCAAAAATAAATAAACTTTAAAAATTTTTTCATAAAAAAGGAGAAAGTGTCTTGCAGGGTGCAATGCACAATGTGCAGCAAACATGGAAGGAAATACCATTGCCCTCATTATCATACATGACGGTTAGGTTTATGTGTCAACTCAACTGGGTCATGAGACATTCAGACATTTGGTTAAATATTATTCTGGGTGTGTCTGTGAGGGCGTTTCTGGATGAGAGGAACATTGGAATCAGTAGACTGAGTAAAGCCGATGGCCCTCCCCAGTGTGGTGTATATCATCCAATTCATTGAAGATCTGAAGAGAAGAAAAGGCTGACCCTCCCTGGAATAAGAGGGAACATCTGCTTGACTGCCTATAAGCTGAAACAACACTTCTCTTCTTGCTTTTATACTTGAACTGAAAAATCAACTCTTAAGCCTGTAGCTTTCAGACTGGACTTTGGCCTCAGTCTAGAACTACTCCATTGGCTCTCCTAGTCTCTAGTTGACCAACTGAGATCCTGGGACTTCTTGGCCTTCATAATCATATGAGCCAATTCCTTAGAGTAAATCAATCTCTCTCTCTCTCTCTCTCTCTCTTTTCTTTCTCCAGATGAAGAACACTGACCAATACACTATGGTTACTCCTAAGGCCAATATTCAGGAATTCTCCCTCTTGGGAAGCTTGTACTGAGATCCAGGCCATGGTGAACAGAACAAGAAACACTGTTCTATGGGGCACCCGGGTGACTCAGTTGGTTAAGCATCCAACTTCCGCTCAGGTCATGATCTTACAGTTCATGGGTTTGAGCCCTGCGGTGGGCTCTGTGCTGACAGATCAGAGCCTAGAGCCTGCTTTGGACTCCCTGTCTCTCTTTCTTTCTCTCTCTACCCCTACCCTGCTAGTACTCTGTCTCTCTCTCTCAAAAATAAATAAAAACATTTTTTAAAAATTTTAAGAAATTTTAAGGGAACTTGGGTAAATACAAGATATGGGGACTGGAATGGACTAAGCATGTGGGGGCAAGCAGGGGAGAAGAGCCAAGCCAGAGGCATCATCCAAATTTCTACCGAGGAAGAGACCTCAGAACTATCTTCCAACCCCAAGGCAATAACAACTGCTGGGCCATCAACTACTGGAAAAAGGCATGACCAACATGTGACAATAAACCACAGGGCTGCAAGCCAAAGGTTCTAGTTTCTCACTTTTTGTTGCATTGTATCAGGACGTACTTAGATTATTTCGGGAAACATGACAGAAGTGAACAATAAAACAGCTGGTGAGTGGCACAGGGGTGGGTATCTTAGAAAATCATGGAAAGGTCCAGAGATGCAGTGTAAGTTTTATCAAGTGGTTCAACACTAACTTAGTAACAAAGGTCAGGGGGTCAGGGGTCTATTTTTAACTCCTGTTTGGTATGACACCAGGAGGTACATGGTATCTTAAAGAAGTCAGGCAAACTGAAGGCTCTGAAGGAAAGTCTTTTCATGTTTTCATTTTTAAAAAATATTTGAACATAAGCATTACACTTTCCAAAAGATAGAAACATGTGCAGGTGTAGCCCTGGACTTGAGTTGGAAGTGAGTGTTTTCGATACAGCTTCAAACTGTTTGCCGGGTCATAGCCTGCCCTGAAACAAATTGCCTCTGAAGCTGGCTCTGCAAGGTTCCTGGGAAATGTATATCCATAGACAGCAGAGATGCAGCAGAAATACGAGTGGCCCGGGTGACCTGAAGGGAGACTGATCAATGGGTTATTCAATGTCCAGGAAGGACCCGATATCAACAACATCAACCTCACTGTGAAAGCATGTGTAGAGTGCTTGAGGACCAGAGGAACTCCTCAATCTGGAACCAATCATAAAAAACTCAGACATAGTAAAGGATGAACTGGAGGGTCCATGCTGGGTCTGGACCAAATGGGCTGGCAGAGCCGGATGAGAGTTACTCAATTTCAGGGTCACATGTCTGAATCAAGAAGGGTTACACATAATACATTAGGCCAAGAGTGTGGCTCGGTCCTGCGTTGATCTCCATGAATATACATATTCTTACAGATCCACTTCTGCGTTAATAGAAAGAAGATATTATCGCCTGAAAGAAGATTTTTTTCCCCAACATTATTTATACCACTATAAACCATGAAACTTTTATAAGTTTACATAATGTCTCTGATTTATCCGTTAAATAGAAATTAAAGTACTTTGGGTACAAGTAAGATAAACCCAACTTAATGAAGCTTAAGAAAAAAGGAATTTGTTGACTCATTGACTTACATCATTAAAAAGTCCAGAAAAATACAAAAGTTAGGCAAGCAAGATCCTGGAGATCAGTCAAAATAGTGGAGATTCTGTTACTCTTTTCTATTCTCAGAAACGGTCTTTCCATGTGAAGGAAAAGATGGTGGCCAGCAACCCCAGACCCACAGTCCATTTCCAGTGGAAATAAGTCTTTCCAAAAATTCCAGCAGAAAGCCCCATGGAAGACTATAATTGGTCCAGCATGGACCATATTTCTAAATCCTTAAACAAATCACTTCGGCAAGGAGAATAGGACATTCTTATGAAAAGAGAGAAACGAGAAAAGGAGAGGCAGTGGTAAAATGGGCACTATACAGATGAAAGGAACAGATGTCTATACTTGCTTCCTTTTTTAGGTGTTGAAGACCAGCTAAGATAACTGCTTGCAGATCGGGTGGCAAAGTGAACTTATAAAAATTCAGAGATGTCTAGCACTTAACTTAGGGGTAGTAAATATTAATGTTTTATTTATCAGTGTCCACAAATGGCTGAGAGATGAATATGAGAGATTTTCTTGATTTTTCTCCCTGAGCAATAGAAAGCTACAATTTCTAGAATAATGAGACCTGAGTTCATTTTTTCCCCCAAGCTTTTATTTAAATTCCAGTTAGTTAACGTACAGTGTAATATTAGTTTCAGGTGTAATATGTAAGTGAATCATCACTTACATACAACACCCAGCGTTCATCACAAGTGCCTGAGTTCAAATCCAGACTCCTCTCTGTTACCAGATCCATGCTCTAGGGAATAATATACTGGTTCATAGGACAGTTAGGAGGGTTAAAAGAAGTGCAACATGTGGAAGTACTTTGTGACCCAGAGAGCTGAATGCAAACAAAAGAGGAAATAGTAGGAGCTGTGAAGCCAGATTCCAATACGAGGAGAAATGGGCAAGGTGCAAATAGCTAGGAGCTGAAAATTCCTCTCAAAGCCTGCAGGGCAGCTTCAAGGACTCAGATGGAAAGGTCAGTGAGACAAAATCCTCAGTAGTGGTCAGTTACAGAAGCAAGGACAGCCTTGGACAGTCATTGATGCCAAGGTCTTTTGGTAGATCCTTTAAGTGCAGAGAAGATCAGGCTCAAGACTTTTCTGTCATGCCTGCTTCTCTCCATCATTCTACATCACTCTCATCCTACAGCCTCTACTTCATTCCTCTTGAGAAGAGTTCAAGACTGAAAGAATCCACTGAAACAAAGGCTATCCAGAAAGCAGAGTTTACTGTTAGTATCTCATTACCGAGGGTCAAGGAACCCTGGAGAGTCTTGGTCTATCCAGACCCGCCTTTAGGGAAGATGGGAAGGGCAGGAAGAGACAGATTGGAAAAGGAGCGGTCTGGATGATTTGGCTACAGTACATGGATATCTTCTACACCAGATTCTTGGGTTTAATCTTATCTGGTGGGTCTTGCCAGATAGAAAGAAAGAGCAGCCTTGTTTTGGACCATGCCCCACTTAATTCAGTGATTTGATTAAATTACTTTATTTTTACTCTCTAAATATCCCATAGTGTTGCTCAATTCAGTTCTATTAAAATTCATTGAGTCCCTCTTCTGTGCCAGGTCTTATGCCAGGAGCGGGGGTGTGAGAATGAGTAATATATGATCCCTGTCATCCCAAGGAGCCAAGGAGGTAGGTACAGTGCAGCATGATGAATGCCACAACAGCAGAGGCACAGGTGAATTGGAAGAATGGGAGAGTGGTATCACACCCAGTCTAATGAGGCATTTCAAGACTGCTTCCTAGAGGAGGCAGTCCCTAAGCAAAGTTGGCATTATCCAGGTAAAGAAATGTGGGAAGGCCATTTTGTAAAGAATAGAAGAAGCAGCATAATACGTGTAGAGATTATGAAAAGATTTGTTTTATGAGAGGGTAAAGTGTGAGATGGAAAGTAGGTTGTTGAGGGGGAAATATCTTGAGGGTGTGTGGTGTGTTGAGGGTCTGTGGAGTACAGACCTTATCCTGTTAGGGAGCAGTTGAAGGGCCTTACGTGAAGTTCCACGGTCTTATTTTTATTTCAGAAATATCTTTATGGTGCTGCATGGATGATATATTAGAGGTGAGCCCGTGTATAGGAAATAGAAAGCTGAGGCAATAATTCAGGTGAAAGATAATGAGGTTTTGAATAAGGACAGAGCTCTAGGAGGGATGAGAGAGGAGAATTAATTAAAATATATATAAGGTAAAAATGGCCAGATAGGCAACTGATTGAATGCAGAGCTGAGGAAGAGGACCGAATCAAGAATAACTCCTAGGCTGCTGACTCCAGAGACTAATGGCACCATTAAATGAGTTTGTCGAAAGGGGTGGAGCAGGTTTAATGGGGACCACAGTAGGTTTGGTTTAGGACATGTTTGAAATTGTGATATTCATGGAACATCTAAATGAAGACGGCCATTAAGTAGCTGCATCCACAAGTGTTTATGTTGGCAAAAACATAAAGGGGTGTGTGTCATCAGACGAGAGGTGGTAGTTAAAACCACAGAAGCAAGTGCAATTGCTCAAGGATAACTCAAAGACTGATAAAAGAAGCTAGTCGTGTATGCCAAGAATCTGAGCTATAAGGGAAAGAGGAGGCGGCAGAGCAGATAAGGGATGATAAGAAAAGAATGGCTTAAAAAGGAAAGACGAGAGAAGTTTCAAGATTGACAGGAAGTGGTCATTACTACCAAATGCTACTGAGATATCAGGTGAGGTAAGAGCTAAAGAGTCTTTGGACAAGGCCATTAAAAGAGTGGTTGCAACTGAGCGTGAGTGGTTTGAGGAAGCCAATTAATAGCATCCCTACCTTCCCAGGCTGTGGACGGAATCAGCTGAGGAATTAAGACCTGAAAATCAGATGGAAAGCAAAATGTGGCTTAGGTGTGTGGTCAAATGGACTGAATACTTCTCCCTTTCCCTCGTGCTGACCATCTTCTCTGCAGTGTGGTTCTCTCGGTTGCAGGGTAGAATTTGCCCAAGGAAGCTTACTGCATAGGGATGAACAGATACGCCTGAAAGAAGAGGAGGATTGTTGAACAAGTAAACTTCAGGATTCTTCCAATATCATCAGTCAGATGAGTCTATCCATCCACAGAGAGGAAACAGAGAAGCTAACTTTTTCACAAAGCTGCCTTCTAGAAAGGGAGAGAAAAGTTGTCTTCCCTCTTTGAAATAAAAATGAAAGGGGAGGGGTGCCTGAGTGGTTCAGTTGATTAAGTGACAAACTCTTGGTTTGGGCTCAGGTCATGATTTTGAGGTTTGTGAGTTTGAGCTCTGCCTCGACTCTGCACTGATGTTGTAGAGCCTGCTTGGGATTCTCTCTCTCTCTCTCTCTCTCTCCCTCTCTTTCTGCCCCTACCCTGCTCTCACTTGCTCTCTCTCTGAAAATAAATAAATAAACTTAAAAAAAATTTTTTTTTAATAAAAAAGGGGAAAATAAAGCTCTCCTCCAACAGCAGTAGGGATAAAATCCAAATGCCAAGACATCGGTAGGGGCAATGAGTGGGTGTTGAAGAAGTAGGGACCACTGATGTAGACAATTCATTTGGGGAACCTGTTAGCACAAGCAGGAGAGAGAGATGGGAGAGAGATTTGAATGACTGGGTCAGAGCACATGGATGTTTTCTGTAACTAACTCTTAGATTTTTGTCTTACCTGCCCCAAGGCTATGACTCCTTCTTCATTTCAATAAACAGGACACCCTGATGCAAGCAAGGGACCATTTCATCCTAACCAAACTGAATTATCAAAGTCAGTACTTTTGCCTCAAATATTTTTCCCTGAGTGTTGAAAGAGCACTGGGCTCGAAGTCAGAATATCTGGACTCAAACACCAGCTCTTTTACTCACACCTTATACCTCCTTGAATAAATCTATTCTGAGCCTCAGATTTCCCATCTCTGAATTGGAAACAATTGGCCATATCTCATAGGGTTGTGAAAATCAAGTCAAATGAAATCAAATCACCTTAGGTCAATATCAATGAGAATATATATAAGGAGACCTCAGCACATACCTTAGGTGCTCAATAAATGCTCTTGATCCTAAATCTATTTACTGGCAACAATGCTCTTCCATAAAAGCATCTAAGAACTACAATTTAGGATAATGACACATTATTAATATTGTTAGTATATTGTTAGTATAGTAGTATAGTATATTGTTGTCCTTTGGGGAAGATTCTTTTTTGTTACAGAAGAAATATCACACTAGGAGTCTGGCCTGCTCCCTCAGAGCACAGCAATACCTTGTTAGGATCATTTTTCCCCCTACAGTTTAGTCTCCAGTTTTGTAGATTTGGATCCTCAATTTTGTCTCAATACCTAGAGGTGATACAACTCAAGGAGACAGATTAGCACTTCCCAAATTTACAAGACTCCTGATAGGTAATGTAGGTGCCAATATATATTTTCAGCAAATCTCCTGTTTGTTGATGATAATACTCAATAGGCTAAATTTATTTATTCAATCATTCGTTCAGTGCTTAGCTGCATTATGTGTTAGATCTTGTGGAGACAGAGATGAACAAAAATGAGCTCTTTCCTTGAGGAACTCACAGTCTGTTAACCAGAGAGGCATGCAAACAAATGCACACGAAGCTAGAGATGAGCATGAAAATCCAAGTCTAGGGACCTCACTGCCACTGAAGAGGGGTGAATTCACCCTGCTTGGAGGAAATCAGGAGAGATTTGAGAGTAGCAGCTGCTGGAGCTGAGTTGTGAAGGGTAAGTAGGAGTTTGTCATATGGAGATGGTGAGAAAGAGCCCTCCAGACAGAGGGAACCATACCCATAAAGCTATGGAGGCATGAAATGGCCTCTCTTTCTAGGAACTTCCCATTCAAGACACAAGTTTAGTGACAAGGGAGAACAGGGTGGAAGTGATGGAAGGGGGAGCAGAAAGGGAAAGACAGATGCCACTTCAGGGGGCACCATGAACGTGAGGAGCTTGGACTCAGCCTATAGGCAAGAGGGTAGTGACACAGAGGGACAAATATGAGCCAATCTCTGCCTTTAGGGAGGATACCTGGGAAACGAAATTCTCCCAGAAAATGTTTGCTGATTCTGATGCCAGAGCAAGCTTATTGGTAACATTCTTCAAGATCATACAATTTACCTTACTAGTTCATTACTCAGTTGGCCTGCCATCATCCTCTGTAAGAGCATTTCACTCCCCATCCATGAATGAAGGACATATTCTAGGCTCCATAGGGTAACCTATTTCCATCAACAAAATCCTTTTCCTAATGCAAATACAATACAGCTTAGCAGTTAAAAGCATGCAGCAGACTGTGTGGATGTGAATCCTGGCTTCTCCACTGACTAGTTGTGGGACCTAAAATGTGAGCTTGTGCCTTTTATGCCTGTTTCCTCATCTATCAAATGGGAAATAATGTAAGTATCTGCCTTACAGTGTTGCTGGATTAAATGAGTTAATATATTATACATATGATGTGCTTGGAACTGGGCCTGGTTCACAGGAAAAGCTATGGAATGTTAGTTGTAACTCAGCAATTAGATTACAGCTTTGAAGTTCTGTTACATACTCAAGGGACTCCTCTAGACTCTGGGAGATTTTGTCCAGTGTTAATCAAGGAGATACAAATCCTAGTTCTGCCCCACAGTATCCATTTAATCTTTGACAAGCAACAAAATTCTCTTAGCATCAATTTCCTCATCTATTACCTAAAAGCAATAACATGCACTCAAAGGACTATTGTGAGGGTTTAACACGAGAATTTTGTAAGTGTCCCCATCATACAGAGAAGATGCAAATAATTTTCTTTTCCTTCCGTCAGGAATTGGCCAACACTGATTCTTTCCTATGTCCTGAATGAGAATGTAAACCCAACGAGCAAGAACACATGGAGAATTTTTGTCAAATAGGTATCAGAGATGAAAAACTGAAATGAGAACCGACTTTGAATTTGTCTTTAAAGCCCGGTGAGTAGATTAGTTATGATTTATCCAGACATGAGTTTGCCTAAGCTGATTTGAAAATTGTGAAATATGTCTTCTTCCACATTGACCCTAAACTCAAGTCGTGGGCGCATCTATCCCAGATCCTTTTCATGCGTATCAATGATGCTGGGGTGGCAGTAACTGTGATAACTCACCTTGGTGACAGCCTCTGGATTCCAGTAAAAGTTGCTTTTGAAGTCCCAAGACCTGAAGAGATGCCTATTGGAAGGTGACTTTGAATTAATCTAGCTGCCTTTCAAGAGACACTCAAACTTTCCTCCCAGTGTACAGCCACCTTATGTGAACATCCATTTACCAACATTACTTTTGAAATTTGCCTATCTGGGCAGCCAATTTCTCACTGGTAAGAATGCAATTTAGATGATCGGAGATTCTGAATGAAAATATACACGGGAGGGAAGGAGGACTGGGGAGTTGTCAATGTTTTCAGGGCGGATACGCTTTCTTCAAACTGTGCAAGCCTCTTGGGGATGCTGATCATTGCTTTCCTAGAGAAAGAGGGAAATAGTGCAACTCTCCCTCCCCCTACTCCTATTACTGAAAACTGGTTTTATACAAATACGAATAGCATGGGTAGGAGAACGTTGAGAGCTTTGGCAAGCTCTCAGAAAGGAGGCAGTTGGAAGAGTATATGGATTTAGACACTGGAGAAGTGAGAGTCAAGTCCCAATTAGATCTTTTATCAGAGTGAAAAGTTGTTCAAGTTGGTCTAGCACTGATTTACCCATCCACAAAATGGGAAAGATGATCACTCTCTCACAAAAGAGGAGATTGAATGTCAACTCATAACCATAGTAAGAAATAATAAGTGCTCAGAAATGTTAGGTCCCTTTTCTGTAACATTCTGAATCTATGATTTGATGGGTAGTTTACAGGCAGGCACATTTTCACTGCATATTAGGAAGAACTTTCTAATATTAGGGTTTCCCAGCAATGAAACAGACTGCTTCACAGAATTCAGAATCCCCCAGCTCCTGCTGTCTCCTGCCATTGCTGACAATATTCGGACACAGACTCAATAATCTGCTTTTATGGCCATTTTGAAAGATGATGAGCTAAGAAGTTGGACTGAATGCCATTTAAATTCAAAGACTTCAAGATTCTTTAAAAGTCACTGCTAATGTTTAAAATTCCCTAACGGAGAAACTGGATGCTTCTAAAGGCATCACAGGAGTTCACAGTGAGACACCCCTATGACCCAGAGAAAGAAGAAGATCCTCAAATATGAACTTGATTATCAGAAGGGAATTCTAGTGATATTAACCCTAAGGGCATCTACCTCCTTGAGACACCATCGAATTAATTACTTTAGCGTGTAAAAATGGAGATTAGACGGTGTCACAGCTGTCAACTAAAAAAATGAACAGAAAAAAAGCATTCAACAAAATGGTTGCTCATTTACATGACCCCAAAACAACCATTTTGACTTCTTGTTCTCTGTAAATTGACTGGAACTAACTTTGGTGCTTCTTAAAGAGAGGAAGAATATCCAAAGCGTCTTGGAGGTTGCTGTTGGCTCTTTCACTTAAAGCAAATCTTCATGATGAAATCCTATACTCCCACCCCCTCACTGCCCCTTGCAGCTATATGTCCTTGAGCTAATCATGAAATGCCCTGGAATTTCAATTTCCTCATCTCTGAAATAGGAGTAAACTTTTAAACACCTTGCGGTGCTGTTGGAAGAATAATCGAGCTCTGATTTTTCAAAATGTGTTTCCTTGCGAAATGGTGCGGCCACTTTGGGAGACAGTTTGACAGTTTCTTATGAAACTAAACATGTTCTTACCATACAATCCAGTAATTACGCTCCTCGGTATTTACCCAAAGAACAGAAAGCGTATGTCCACACAAAAATCTGCACAGGGATGTTTACAGAAGCTTTATTCATAATTGGCAAAACCTGGATGCAACCAAGATGTCCTTCAGCGGGTGAATGGATAAACTGTGGTGCGTCCAGACAATGGCATGTTAGCGACAAAAAGAAATGAGCTATTGAGCCATGAAGAGACATGGAGGAACCTTAAATGCAAGTTACCATGTGAATGAAGCCAATCCAAAAAGGCTACATTCTGTATTATTCCAACTCCATGACATTCCAGGAAGGGCAAAACTATGGAGGCACTAAAGAGATGAGGGTTTGCAAGTGTTAGTTTTGGATGGAGTGGGGGAGGAATGAATAGATGAAGCACAGAGGATGTTTAGGGCAGTGGAAATACTCTGCATGATACTATAGTGATGGATACACGTCATTATACATGTGTCAAATCCATAGAAACACCATTCACAACACCAAGACTGAACCCCAAGGTAAACTATGGACTTTGGGTGATAATGACGTGTCAGTGTTAAGTTCATCAGTTGTAATAAATGTACCGCTCTGGTGGGGAATGGGGACAGTCAGGGGGAGGCTACCCATGTGTGGGGGCAGAGGGCAGAGGGGAAATCTTTGTACCTTCTTCTCAATTTGCTATGAACCTAAAACTGCTCCCCCCATGCCTCCAAAACAAGTTTTTTAAAAAATGTGTTTCTTGACTCACTATGATTCTGCTAGTGAAGGGGGTCCCAAGAAATCAAAGTCTGGGCCTCTACTCCACAATGTCCAGAGCCACGCCTTACTCATTTTTCTTTTCAGATTTGGAAACCCTTAAGCTATTTCATGGATACATTCATGCACTCACACATGTTTAGTCTACCCTGCTATATGCCAGGCACTGTCCTAGACCCTGGGGACACAACAGTGACCAAGATAGACAACGTCCCGGGCTTCATGGGGCTGTATTCCAATGGGATAATGCTCATAAGACTGTGAGGAAATCGATGGGAAAGTGATTATTACTTCACTAGGGGATCGGCTCGAAGGAACCCGTCCGGCTGTCATTTGGAGAACATATGAAATCTGAGTGTGGAAGCCAATCTTTGTGTCAGGCTTCTCAAGAAGTTGTGCCCATCTGGCCCCAAACACTTTGCTTTTGGGGAAGGGAATTGCCAAATGGCAAGGTAGGCTCCAGGGGCTTAGTCCAGGCATCCTTCCCCCAACCCCCACCCAGGACAAGAAGCCCACTGGTCAAAATTACTAGCCAAACATCCTCTTTGTGATATGCAGAATTCACCCCTCAGCACTCTAGTTAATTGTATCAATGCTTAATCTGCAAACAAAGGCTATCTCTGTATTGCCTTGGGGGAAGTTTTCCCTAAACCCGGTCATTGCCCTTCTACTTTGGAGATTTTCCCCCCTCTCATTTGCTCTACCCGTATACCTCTGTTATTATTTTCTCACTATATAGGCTTAATCCTACTCACATTTTCTTCAAATAAATTTACTTAAACAGGAATATGTAGTAAATGAAAAGAAACTGGAACCACTTTCCATGAACCAGAAGGTATGCGTAGGGAATAAATAGCACTCAGACAAATGTTATTAAACTCTAACTGGCTGCCTGCTAAAGATTCAGAGCCTGAGGCCTCGTCTGTCTTTGTTAAGATGTATTGCAGCAAGGGTTAAGATCCTGCTAAAGATTTGCTGACACTAAACCAGGACTTTGCTCGCCTTAATCAGAAATACGGAAATTGAAAAAAACTAATGATCTCAGTGTGCTGCTCAGTGTTGTGTAATTCAACGGCTGCCTACCACCTGAAGGATCTCTCATACCACCTAAACTCAAGTCCTGCCAGCGCCCAGTGCCCCACTTCTGGAAAGCCGCTTCTAGGGACTTTGCCATTAGGCTCTGTGAAGCCTCAGATTTAGGAGATCAGCCCCGTAGATGCTTCCACACATCACCCAGTCTGTGAGCCAGGGAGGAAGTCACTGCGTCTCACCTCCAAACCCACCCTGTGCTTTGCTTCTGAGGCTGACGCCGGGGCTCTGCAAACCATGTGTCTCCCTTAGCCAAGGAGTTCTCATTAGATTCTGCCAGTCAGAGGCATTGAAGAGATCCCACGTGGCAAGAAGAGGGAAGGGACTTGGTCCTTTCCGTTTGCATACGGTTTCTGCCAGCTCTGCACCAGCAAGAGCCTTTCACCCAGCCTAGGCATGGATGGCCACTATCCAGCCTTTTTATGCACTTGCGGGGTCAGCCTCACCGCACCCCTTGGGGATGTCCTTGGCAGCCCGTCTGCACCCTCCCCTTGGACCCTCCATACCTCTGCACCCCATCTCCACGGGGACCTCTGAACTTTAGAGGTACCCCCGCAGAGGCTGACTCCCAGCTCCTCTAACTTCTGAAGTTCTGGTGACTCCACTCTCTCCCGTTGTCCTCTTGACCCCATAGTGGTGGCTGCTCCCTATAGTAACCATCACTGTAGAACTTCAGAGCCCTCTTTTGGCCCTTTCAGCTCCCCAACATCTGTTTTGCCAATTCCTTTGATTAAATTCTCTTAGTCGAAATACGTGGTCACTTCTGTGTGCTGACTGGCCCCTGACTGGCACAAACTTGTTCACATCTTTCTGACTAGAGGGGGCTCTTTAAGAACAGAGGTCATGGGGCACCTGGGTGGCTCAGTCGGTTAAGCCTCCGACTTCGGCTCGGGTCATGATCTCGCGGTCCGTGAGTTCGAGCCCTGCGTCAGGCTCTGTGCTGACAGCTCAGAGCCTGGAGCCTGTTTCGGATTCTGTGTCTCCCTCTCTTTCAGACCCTCCCCCGTTCATGCTCTGTCTCTCTCTGTCTCAAAAATAAATAAACGTAAAAAAAAAAAAAAAAAAAAAAAAAAAAAAAAGAACAGAGGTCATTATTAAGCACTCCCCCAATGGCTTCTGAATGAAGAAAACAATTCTGCCTCTTGTGATCACCACTCCTTACCCTGTCCTGACTCTGAGTCTGTTCCCCTGCTGAGAGAGAGCTGCTAATCTGATTGGTTAGCCCCCAACACCTTGGATTTGCATCAGTCTCTAGGGTCAGGATACCCAGGCTTCTGCACCTCCACTTTCACACTGTGTTGAGCTGATACAATAAAGGCCTTTTCAGGATCTTTGTCTTTCCCCCCACAGACAGATGAACACATGCTGTCCCTAAGGTTTCGATTCAGAGGCAAGTGGGAGTCTCTCTTGGACCTCCAGGGCCAAAGCTCAACACAACTTTTATCATAGACCTTATATATACATTGGGGTTATTGGGTGCTAGATCTGCAAATGATAAAGTAGAACTTTAACACAGCCTTCTATTGGTTCTAACGTGTTTTGCTTCCTTAGGAACTTGGTGGAGACAAGGGTTGTATTGTTTTCTATTCCTGCATAACAAACCACCCTAGTGGCTTAAGAAGACCACCATTTATTTGCTCATTCTGTGGGTGGACAGTTTGGACAGGGCTCAGCTGGGATGGCTTCTTTCTCTGCGTGGTATCAGCTGAGTTCATTCATGTGTTTGTACTCAGTTGGTGGATCAGCCAAGGGCTCGCTGGCCCTGGATGCCTGATGACTGGCTGGGCTGATGGGGGCCACTGGACCACACATCTCTCTCCATCTAGCTGGTTTGTCTGAACATCTTCATAGGGTGGCTTAATCCCAAAAGCAGCAAGAAAAAGAGCAAGCTCTAATGCGCAGGTGATTTTCATGCCTTTGCTACCATTCCGGTGGCCCAAACAAATGAAGTCACATGGCCAAGCCTAGTCAATGTGGAAAAGGACATGGGTTGTAAGGCCTTCACTGATTTGTGGTCATGCTCATCTCCCTGGTTTTATCTCTCTCTAGAGTCCCCGAGCCCAATCACATCTCCTCCCTGCAGCCTCCTACCTGCCTCGTCTCAACCCTGTCTTACAGTCCAGACTTATGGAACTGATTGCATCCCCTGTCTCCTCCATGTTTATTTATACTGCCAGGCCTTTGCACATGCTGTTTCCCCAGGCTTGGACTCCTTTTTTTCACTACCACCCACCCTTCCTCTGCTTCTTGTGATCTGCTACTGGTCATCCTTCAGCATTAAATGAAACTTCCTACTGGAAGCTTTCTGCCAATCTTCTGAGGCCATGTAAACTGTTCCCAAAATGTATTCCCATGGCACCCGGCTCCTGTCTCATTATATAACATAAAGCTTGTCTGTTTGTTTCTCTGTATCCCCCACCAGACTATGAACTCTATAAGGATTGAAACCATGCACACTGGACAAGGAGAGAGCTCCTTTCCTGTGAACACAGCCCATCAAATTTGTTTTCTTTAGCCGTCCTGAAGAAAGACTTCTCTAGAATAGAAGGAACTGGTCTGTTTCTCTCTGGCATTAGGATGGTGTGAGGGCTGGGCAACCCTAGGATAATGAGATTTGGTATTTTCCCATCATTTTGAATGATGTTTGGTTAATGTGCTTTATAATAAGCTTCCTGAATTCAAACTGTTTTCCTTAGAAAGCAGTTTACCTGCCATACACAGTTACTCTAAAGTGTTCCTTAGGGGCATTACTGGGGTGGAGATGAGAAGCTTTAACTGCTAAGATATTAAGATTTTTTTCACCTTATAAAGATCTTATATTTGTAGACACAAATGGGGTAACTTTTATCCATGTTGTACAACAAATGGGAGATCACTCAGACACCAAGACTAGAATGTAACAACTCAAGAGCCATACCTCAGCAGAATCCCCAGTATCTCTGCTTACAGGATTCGTGCTGTGGGGCAAACTCCAGGAGTCCCTTAGTGAGTAAACTTTGTCTGACCTTCAAGGGCTAGGAGAACTTCTTGCTTTTGACTAGAAGGAACCCCTCACACACACACTGCCCCACCACTCCCAACATCAGTGTGGAAACAACAGAAACTTTTGCAAAGTAGTCATCTAAAAAGGGACATCGAGAAACCCATTCCCCCACACCCAGTGGCCATCAAATTTGAGTGTCATCTTGCAATGTTTACATACAGTCTAGGGCATAGAAGATACTAATAATTATATGATGAATAAATTGATGATGTTGGTCAACAATAACATGGAGTCTCTATTCAAGCCCATGTTCAAGTGCATAAAATTACAAACATGAGACATATCTTATAGAAAGTGCTTAACAAATACCTGTTGAATGAATGAAGCTCAGGCCCCAGGGAAGGCCATAACTTCCAATAAAGTCAGCAGTCTCAGGAATCAGCCTCTTCCTCCCGTCATTTTCCCCAAAGTCAAAGTCAATTATCCTTGAACTGACACTGTGTCTCTGATTATTCTCAAATATGGTAACAAAGGGAAAAACAATAAGAAGGTCACCTGGGGAAATAAACTTTATGATGGTAGGCTTTGAAAGAGAGATTTGATTCAACCTGGCAACCCAACATAGAAACTGAATATGCGACCATGGGAAAAAAGTGGGAATGCCTCTGGGCAGTGACGTGAGTCCTGCCCTCTGCTTCTCACCCCATCCCCCATCCTGGGAAGATACAAGGTCATTAGTCTGTCAAGGCTGGATCTGGATAGAGGCCCACTTGTCTCTGCATCTTCTTCTACTGCATGGAACCACAAACTCAACTCAAGATGAATAAGGTGGGCAGAGCAGGGCATAAAGGAAAGAGCCCTGTGTTGTACGTTGATAGACCTGGGTTCAAGTTCACTCTCCAGATTACAAACTTTAGGAACTGCATGAATTATTATCCCCCTTGGGGGCTTTAGCTTTCTAATGTGTAGATAACTCATGTGTAAATAACAATAATGCCTCAGGTTGTGGTGAGCAGTAAAAGAAAAAATGACTTATAATGAACAGAGTTACATAGTACGAGCTGCCATTATCATTGCTATAAAAGATGGAGATGTCAAGTGCAGCAACTTAAAATCTAATCAGAGAAATAGATCCATGTTTGACACTAGAATTCATGGAAATCTATACTCCTAATCTGTCTGTTCCTTGAGTGATTTTCAATTGTTATTTGTTCATTTAACAAATATTTATTGAGTACCTATAAGTGAGGAGATAATGCACTTGGCATTGAGGGGACATCATGGCAGGAAGAAGGGAGACTATCACTCTCCTAAATGGATGCTATGATCACTTTAGTTATTTTAGCTACCTGAGTTGGAAACAAATAGGCAAAGTATATTCTGTGTGTGTGTGTGTGTGTGTGTGTGTGTGTGCGCGCGCGTGTGCGCACGCATGCGCACGCATGCTGAATGGGATACACAAGACCACAGAATGGGCATCAAAAGCCTAGGAGGATGACAAGGCTCAGTGATATGCGGATTCCCAAACTAAAAGTTCTTAGACATTAAGAATCCAGGTTAGATGAAGGTACTCCTATGTTTTTCCCCGGGCTGGCTCTTTAGGCTAAAGTTTTAGTTAGGGGCCCTTTATAGAGGAAGGTAGGAGTCAATATGGCTCCCTACTCTAGAGTCAAGGCTAAAAGGAAAGAAAATTAGTGATTGTTCCTGGGGAATTGTTCCTCATCATCAATAAGAAGTTCATGACAGACCCTGGGAATAGAAACATGGGAGTTTGTGAAATACAGACACTTTTTCTCATGGGTGTTTTCATACAGATCAGCAGTGAAAATCCTTACAGGAAAAAAAAAAAAAAAAAAAGGAAGAAGGGATCACTTCGTTGGGAGAAGCTGAGAAAAGATGGTGGGTAGAGATGATATTCCACTCTGCAGCCAACTGGATACCAAGCAGAAGCCGGGGCTGGGGCTGCTGCAAAGACTGTGTTTTCATGGCTCTGCTGGATGGAGAGGGGGGCGAATAGGCTGTTTGGATGCTGACCTGGGCCAGGGAAGGATACCTGGGCTGAGCCCCAGAAAGACAAAGGAAGATTCATTGGATGAGGCTTTTGCTTATAAAACCAGAGAAAGCCAACTTCAGGCAACTTCTTCATCCCACAGAAGACAAAGATGAAACCAGGTTAAAAGTGGTTGAGATTGGAGCAAAGACCTGACTTCAAAACACATCCATGAATGAATGTAAGAGTAAACATGTAAGTGTTTGTTTCTGAGAGTAAATAACAAATCAGTGGAGCCTAAACATCCCAGTGCAGAGATGATCTATCATACCCATGAATGCCACAAAACTTCACAGCCCCTGTGACATGCAGGTGCCTGGGGCCTGACAAGCAAAAAGCTCAGTCCTCTTCAGTTTCCAAAGTGTTGCTTGGCTGACGAGGAAGACTGAAGAATTCAGACAGGGGTAGGAGGGAGGAGGAAAGGGGCAGGAGTTGACCGAGTCCTGTTCCGTTCATCCATTCTTTGGCTTGACACATGGTTTTCTCCAATTCAAAAAGAAATAAAACAGAGACCTCTTTTGCCTCCCTCTGCTCATCCTAAACTCTCAAGCTCATTCCCACAGGTCCACAGAACTATCAAATATCCACTGAAGTGGAAAAAATAAGAGGTTCTTTATCCTTCAAGTCACAAGCTTGGGAGCCCCTCTATTACAAGAAGACTTGATCTGTCACCTCAGTAATTAGACCGTCTTCCACAAGCTCCCATGGTGCCTCCAGCTGTCCTTGCTGTCACCGCAAAAGGTGACCCAGAACTGGGAGCACCTCACCTTATCGATGCAGGTGAGGGGGTACCTAGAGCCCTCTTACAGAAGTAGATTTTTCTCAAGCTCTCAAGACTAGGGCTGAGCACACCATAGGGTTCCCCCAAAAAGCTGGCTTCAGGGGTGTAGAGGTACCTGGGCATTGTGAGGCAGGCAGGATTCCCAGACTCCCGGACTTCCCTCAGAGGCTCAAACGCTTTCACACTTACTACTCTCTCTTACTAGTCTCTCTTTATCAAAGTGTGCTTCCCTGATCTCTTCCATGCCAACCCAGACTTGCGGTTTCACCCAAAATATCACCTCCTCCAAGAAGTCTCCCTTGACCCTCAGATTTTTTCAGAATAGTAGAGTGGTTAAGAGCACGGCCTAGGCCTGGAGTTGTACCCACAGCTACCACTTACCAGCTGTGGGCTTTGGGAAAACTACTTTACCTCTCTGTGTTTCAGTGTCCCCTTTCGATATTAATTTGGGGGAGTAATGTTGTGAGAATTAATTAAGTTATGGCACATAAATCACACAGAGAAGTCCCTGTCATATAACAAAAATTCCATAACTATCAGTTATTGTCATTTGTATTATGATTTCCCTTTATTGCACTCTTGACATGCAGAGTTATTTGTTCAATATCCACATTTGCTCCCAGACTTCAAGATCCCAGAGGTTCAGAGTGTGTCTGTCTTGTTTACTGCTGAATTATGACTGCTTAGCATGGCACATCAATGGCTGAATAGATTTTGAATAATGAGTGAATCAATCAATGAATTGAAAACCTTCCATAAATGCTGAAGTGACACACAGACCCCTCCAAGAATATTTATCATGTTTCCTTTAAAATTCCCAGGGCCTAGCACAATTTCAGGTTCCTAATAGACAAGAAATAAATATTTTTTGGGTGAGCAAATGACACTTTTGGGGGGAGGAAATGCAATTGCCAAGCTTGTGCAAAAATGCCAGAAAAGGCTTGTTTGTGCAAGCACTTAACATTCAATGAAGAATACCTATGATAAAGGTGCTTGCAGTGTAAAAGCCCATGAAAACGCAAAAAAAAGCATAGTCATGGCTATCACATGAGCATCTTCAGAAAGGTGAAGCCAGATTGTGTTATTGGGGAGAAAGCAAAAATAAACACCTCACCACTTAGATCAATGGAGTTTTATTTCTGCTGTTGCTATCTGTGCAGCACTGAGCTGCAGGGAGTCCCTGGTCCCTGGAACCGCCCCCCCCCACCCCCCCACCCCTGGGCTAACAGAGGCTCTATCATCATACAATACTACCATCCCAACACAAGACTCTGGGGTTTGCAGCAGCCATGGGAAGAGCATGGGGAATCACACGCCTGGCAGTTCAGGGAACAAACCAGAGCCTTGGATCATTAAAAAAAAATTTTTTTTGAATGCTTATTTATTTTTGAGAGAGAGACAGAGACAGAGTGTGAGCAGGGGAGAGGCGGGAGGGAAGACACAGAATCTGAAGCAGGCTCCAGGCTCTGAGCTGTCAGCACAGAGCCCTACGTGGGGCTCGAACTCACGAACCGTGAGATCATGACCTGAGCGGAAGTCAGGCGCTTAACTGACTGAGCCACCCAGGCGCCCAAAGCTTGGATGATTTGAGCTCTGGTTTGAATTAGCACAGCTGGATCTTGATCTTTTGTGCAATCCCCGAGAGGCAAAAGTCTTTGGAAGTGGCGTGGAAGTGACAATGTATTAACTTAATAGTTGGTACCAGAAATTTTTCTTAAGGAGGAAATTGTGTGTGTGTGTGTGTGTGTGTGTGTGTGTGTGTGTGTGTTTAAGGGACATACCTTAGTATGGGACTCTGGAAGCATGGGTTTCGGAAGGAGCTCGGGCAACAAAGAAGAAACTAAACCATTCTGCATGAGATAAAAGAGAAGAATATAAAGGAGGGAAAAAAATCTCTTGTTCCAAGGAAGGAGCATGTGGTTAAGAGAGCAAAGTGAAATGCTTGAAGTGTAAACTGGGCTCCAACATTCCTTGCTCACACACAAGTCTTTAGCAAAGGCAACCAGCATAAGGATAGCTTCCCGTGTGCCTTTTGTGTATGAGTGTGTGTGGGTGCAGGAGGCTGAGCTCCTACCTTGGCTGAGCACAGACGCAAATGAGATACCATGCACCAGAGGGTAAGATATCCCAGAAATCAAGGGAGCCAGGCTAGTGCCAAAGAAGCTACGGGAAGGGTAAAGCCCTTGAAGATTGTTAGAAATACAGGACACTACTTTGAATTTTCAGAGACTAGGATAGAGGCCAAAACACACCTCATTTAGATCACAAGGGCTGGGAAGACTTTGGCTGGAGTCTGGGACACCTATAAATTCTAAACACTCCTCCAAATGTTTCTGCTCTCATGCCTGGCCATACCACATGCTAAAAATAAAAGCATTCATGGGAAGAACAGGTCAGGGAGGATGGGCCAGAACTGCTTGTAACCAAAGATCTTACAATACAATCACAATCCTAGGACAGTTAACTTTGTACCAGCAGATGTACCCAAATCACACTTCATTCTCAGCGGCTTGACACCCTGGGCCTTCTGTCTCCTTTGACTAACAATTTCATCAAAATTAAGAATATGACTCAGAGGGTAGTCTTCTTCTGGAGTCCACGGCTTTAATATGGGGGAAATGTCATCCCAGATTCCCTAGAACCTTAACACGTGGGAAGTACAGTGGTTACTTGAGCCTTAAAACTAGCCATTAGATGTACTAGAGAAAGCGATTTTTGTCTTCTGTTACGGGGTCTTCTTTAATTATTTGGAAAACTCGCTCCCGATGACAGTAAAGCACTAATGTGCTGGGGAAATCTGAAGGAACTAACATGACTTCCAAACTACACAAACGTGTCCCTCTTAACTGATCACATAGGAGATGATTCACTCAATGCAACGTGACAAACAAACTGTTTTGACTACGTGCTTCTCTCCATCCCTGCTTTGGCCTTTTGAAGGGCAAGATGGACACTTCTGGGTATCTCAGGACCCACCAAATCGCCCATCCGGGGCCCTGCTTACCCCAGGGAACATCCTTGGCAACAGAGCTGCAGGGATCTTGGGAAGAAAGCCAGAGAAGCCTTGAATGTCGTGAAAAGTCTCTTGTCCGAGCCCCTGCTTCTTAACTGTTCTGTTACTCTTTCAGGATGGAGTTTTGTCACAGAAATTTAATCATATTTTCAGAAACTTTTCATTGTCATATATTCATTTTTATAGCTTTTCACTTATTCATCTTTTTATTAAATATATATTAAGTGGCTGCTGTGTTTAAGTGGAGGATACAAGGCATGAATATATATGAATATATATTTGTTTTCTAGGCAATCTCCCTCTCTAGATGTTGAAATCGTTTAAATCCAAGGCTCATCTCCCTATCTGCGTGGTCTATGTCATGGCCGGGCGTACAACAGGCCCCCACAAATCCTGCTGAGTGAATGAATACAATTTGAACTTATTCAGCAGTGCGAAGCACATGGTCTGGATCCAGAAGAGCCAAATTTGAATCCCTGTTTCACCACAGACTTAGACCTGCTATTTAACCCCACCAGCCCCAATTCCTTATATGTATAATGGGAACAATAGTTGTGACAAACAAATGAGATAATGTGTGTGAAACAACACAGTGCATGGTACAATACATGCATTCAATAAATGTTGGTTGTTTGCATTATTAATTTGTTATTTTATTATCTATTATTGAAAGTATATGGATAAGACATTTGCCTTGCCCCCAATTTGTATATTGATAGATCTAACTGACTTCTAGGTATCATTTAAGTGTTTTACAGATTGGGGAGATGCTCAGAGATTTAGAACGATTTGTTCAGGGCAGATTTAACAAAATCAGTTAAATAAGATACAGCACCATGAAGAGTTTTCTAAATCCTAGTCTGTCTGTTGTTTCTGGCTCTTTTCTGAATCTATTTTACTCTCTCAGCGTCCATCCAATGTTTGTTGAAAAGAAATAGACGCTACACTTATTCGAAGGATATAATTTTATATGTTCTTCCATGTGTATTACTGATGCTACCTTGGAGCCCTGCAGACCCCATGAAAAACTGTGGCAAATATTATCCTCTCCATGAAGCAGGAAGGGTTTTTTAAATTGCAAGGAGTAGAAGACCCAACATAAAGTAGATGAGCCAATAGAGGAGATGGCTTGGCTCATGTGACAGCAAAGAGTGAAAACTGGCAGACGTTAGTGTGAGCTAACCCCGTAGCTCAGTGATACAAAATTAAAGACATGCTTGTTTCTGATTCAGCTCTGCTCTCCAGAGTCAGCGGCATCCTGGGGATGGCCCCATCATGGTCACAGAATGGCAGAAAGCACCAATCTCACGTCCACTGAAAAGCTGCCAGTTCCATCTTGCAGTCATCAAACAATGTCTCAAACTCTGTGGGGACTAGACCGCCTCTGAACCAATACAGTTGACCAGGGAAATCCCATATGCCAATTGGCCCAGACCTAAATGATATTCTCAACCAGTCACTGTGGAAAGCAAGGTGGAATTAACCGGATTGGCTTGGACCCAACAAGGCCCACCCGTGGAGCTGTGCATGGGGAAAATGCCACCCAGATCAGACGGCTGTTGGACAGTGGGAAAGAGGTCAAATGAATAACCCTAGTTATAAATGAGTAAGACTAAAGGAAAAGCTGGGCATGTTGAAACTCTGTTTAGAATAGGGTTTGCTTGATTCTCATGCCAGCATGTTTTTTCTTCTATTTGCTCACTTTGTGAGAGGTGGGTCAATTTACTATTGATTCTATCTTTGCTCTGTAAAGGGAGTGGGGAGTGGGTGCCAAATCACTGACAACAGGGGTGCTTTCTAACACATCACTACCTGGTGTGTACCTGGTCTATGTTATTGTCTGCAAAGGGTTAGAATGAGTTTGGGGGACCCCGGAGGTCAGAACAATTTTAGGGTCACCATGTGAATCTTATAGGACAGGGCAATTAGAAAGAAGTACACAGATCTTGTGCTGTCCAGCTTCTGCCCCTACATTTGCCCAGTCCTAAAGCCCATCATCCTATCATGATAGCCAGATGATACCTAACCCCACCAAATCATTGCAGGTTGGAGTTCACATGTGCAGAGTTCCAGGAGGTGGCTCAGTATGTCTCATCACCCAGGTTACAAGAATTACAGCACCACCAGGACCCCGTGTTTCTGAAAGTCTGTCCCAAAAGTCTGAATGGCACCTATGATTGCTCAGGGCTGAGCACAGAATCAGGGATCACTTTGCTCTTTAAACTTGAAAGAACCATATGGGAGGAAGCCTCATTAAGTAGAAAGACTCCTATACTTTGAAGAGCAAAGCCTGTGTTGAAATCCTGCTCTATCACGTGAAATTTGCTTTTCCTAAGTTATTAACTAGCATATATATTCAGCCTATAGCCAAACTTCCAAAACAAAAACAAAAACAAAAAACACTTTTTGATTCCATGCTTCTCTCAAGCTACCGCTATCCTCTCCTTCTGTCCTCATCCAAAATTCCCAGGGGCATCTGGGTGGCTCAGTCGGTTAAGCGTCTGACTTCAGCTCAGGCCTGGCGCAGTCGGTTAAGCGTCTGACTTCAGCTCAGGTCATGGTCTCCCAGTTTGTGAGTTCAAGCCCCAGGTCCTGAAAGCTCAGAGCCTGGAGCCTGCTTCAGATTCTGTGTCTCCCTCCCTATCTTCCCCTCCTCCCCTCCTGCTCTGTCTCTCTTTCAAAAAGAAACATTAGAAAAAATTAAAAATTCTCAAAAAGTGTTACCTGTATTTCCCTACTTCCTCAACTATATTAATTCTTCTTTAACAGTTTTATTGAGGTATAATTCATATGTCACACGTCACCTCTTTAAAGTCCACAATGTGAAGGCTTCTAGTATAGTCACAGTTATATAAATATTACCACAATAAATTTTGGAACATTTCATCACCTCATAAAGAATCCCACACTCCTTACCCAACACTCCCGATCCCCTCATCAGCTCTTCTCGAAACTCTTTCTACTGAGAAATATGCCGTAGGTGCAAAGGAGGGATGTAATGTAGGTGTCAAGTTAACAAAACACAAATAAAACACTTGAAAAACAAGCACTTGTAGAGTACAGAACTCATGTGTAAAAGACAACTGAAAAGTGGGCAAATGAACACACATCACACCCTCACTCCCCAAATGGAAAAATAAAATTTTGCTAATACTATTGGTACTTCCTGTGTTTTTATCTGATTTCATCCCCTTGCTTTTCTCCTAGAGGTCCCCAGTGTTTTGAATTTTTAAAAATCAAGTTGATTGCTTTTCTTGATAGTTTTACCCAAAGGCATGTGTTCTGAAACTACATATTTTTAGGTTTTCCCTGCTTTTGAAAGCTGAATTAATGACAGCAAACTGAATACATTCTTCGGCAACTTGGTTTTGTTTTGTTTCTTTCTTTTTCCCTCCCTCAACAACATAGTTTTTGAGACTTACCCATGTTGATGCTTATGGCTGTATTTGGTTTCACTGCTTATTTATGTGATGTCTGCATGAGGCACAATTTATTTAACCATTTCATAGTAGACACTTTAGAGATTGTTTCTGCAATTTTAAAAACAATGCCACAATGAGCATCCTTTAGATGCAGCTCATTATTCATAAATACGCCATTTCTACAGCGTGTGCTCCTTGGTACAGAATTCTGGGACATTTCACATAGCAGGCACATGTTCCACTTTAGAAGCGGGGCCAAGTTGTTTATCAAAGCAGTTACCCCAATTTCCACTTCCTCTGTGAGTGAACACCACATCTTTGGTAGATTTTTAACTTTTTTCAATTCAATATGTTTATCTTGCCTTTTCCTAACTAATAATGAGGTTAAGAACATTTTGCTATATGTTTATTGGCCAATCATATTCCCTGTTCTGTGAAATGGCTGATTTTGTCTCCTGCTCATTTTATATCTTACATTATGGATACATCCTTCCTTGGCCATATATACTATGAAATATCTACTCCCAACTTTGTGGCATGTGCTTGTGATGTCTGTTAAGATGAGTAAAAATTCTTAAATTTCATGTGGTCAAAACCATCGAGCTTTTCCCCATGGGTTGCACATTTTTAGACGCTGTTAAAAAGTCCTACCCTTTCTGAGATCAGAAAGCCATTCTCTTACACTATCTTCTAGGAATTTTCAAAGCTTTCTTTCACATTGAAATCTTTAGATCCATCTGGAAGGGATTTTTACATGTGATGTGCAGAAAAGATCCATTACTATTTTTTCATCCATCTAACTGCTGATGAACATATATTGAAAAATGGACTATCACTTCCACTGGTCAGAAACACCAGCTTCATGCTATATCATGACTGCATATGGACGAGGGTACGTCTAGGGTACTTTATTGTGTTCCCTTGGAATAGCTGTCTCTTTCTACACCAGAATGATAGACTACTGATTATCATAACTTTATAGTGAGTTGTGATGTCCGTAAGGGCGAGTCTCCGTGCTTGGTTCACCATCTTTAGGAGTATCTTGACTATTAGTCGGCTTTTGGTTCTCCTGTGTGCTTATTGGAATCAGTGTATCACATTCCACAAAAGTGCTTCTTGGCATATTGATTGAAGTTTTGGGAAATCGAGAGATGAATTTGGAAGGAATTAACACATTTCATGGCATTGAGTTTTCCTGCCCACTAGCTTTGTATCCCTTTCCTGGTATATTGGATCTTCTTTAACGACTTTTCTGTAACACTTTATACTTCTCACCATAAAAGTCGCAGATAACTTCTCTTATATTTTGATGATTTTCATTTTTTGGAAATGTTATTTGTTGTTGCATTTTCTCTTTAAATTTTTTTTTTTTTAATGTTTGTCTATTTTTGAGAGACATTGAGAGAGAGAACGCGCGAGCCAGTGAGGGGCAGAGAGAGATAGAGACACAGAATCTGAAGCAGCCTCCAGGCTCCAAGCTGTCAGCACAGAGCCCGATGTGGGGCTCAAACTCCAAACTGAGATCATGACCTGAACTGAAGTCAGACGCTTAACTGACTGAGCCACCCAGGTGCCCCTGTTACTGTATTTTCAACTCGACTGTGAGTAATGTATAAAAATGGAAGTGACTTGTGTATGTTGATTTTTTTTTCATCTGGAAACTTTGCTCAACTTCCTATACATTATAATAATGTACTATAGGTTCTTTGAAATTTTTAGTATAGAAAATCTCATCTTCTAGTAATGACATTTTGAGTCTTGGTTTTCAGTTCATTTACCTTTTATTTCCTTTACCTGTTCTATTTTGCTAACTAGAAATCTCCAATGAAATACTGGAAATAACTAATGATAGATATCATTTTCATCTGTTTTTCTGACCATAAAGGGAATGCATTAAATATTTTATGAGTATAATGTTTGCTTCAGGATTTTTGTGTCTATGTAGGAATAATTTTTTTTTTCTCAATTTCAAGTCTGAGAAGAGTTTTCATGTTATCATGAATGAGGGTGGAACTTTGATAAACTGAGTTTTGTACCCATGGAGGTGATCATTCATTAGTAATTTTCCTTGAACTTGGAACGTAGTGATTATAATAATAAAATTTTCTAATTTCAAACAAACCAAACCTCCTCAAGAGGAAACTCAGCTTGGTCATGTTATATTACTATTTCACATACGGCTATATTCAGAGTATATGTGTACATTCAGGAAGAAGAGTGAGCTATAATTTTCTGTTATTACAATAGCAAGGTACAGTTTTGATGTCTACGTTTCAAGAAAGATATAAAGAGTGAGTTGGGGGGGCGCCTGGGTGGCCCAGTCGGTTAAGCGTCCGACTTCAGCTCAGGTCACGATCTCGCGGTCCGTGAGTTCGAGCCCCGCGTCGGGCTCTGGGCTGATGGCTCAGAGCCTGGAGCCTGCTTCCGATTCTGTGTCTCCCTCTCTCTCTGCCCCTCCCCCGTTCATGCTCTGTCTCTCTCTGTCTCAAAAATAAATAAATGTTAAAAAAAAAAATTAAAAAAAAAAAGAGTGAGTTGGGAAACTTTTCATCATTCAACTTACTTTTTAAACAATTACTTTAAATTTACAATCATAAAATTCATTCCTTTTGATGCACATTTGGTATGAGCTTATTTTTTCTACTTCAGCTGCCATCCTACTAGGCCCGTGGTGGCATCTCACCCAGTGACCAGTAATTGTATTACCTGTCTTTCCATGTGCCATTCATATATCCTCTTGGGAAAGTGTTCAGATCTTTTAATCATTTTTTTAATTGAAAAAAATTTTTGTTGTCTATTGTCGGATTTTAAAAATTCTTTGTATAATCTTGACATAAGTCCTTTATCAGGATATATGATTTACAAATATTCCCTTGCCCTTACAGTACTGGTCATTCTTCAGGGGTTGACTTCCTGCCCCAAATGGCCTATTAACTATTTTTTCAGAATCTCCAGGTAGTTGATTTTTTTTTTTTTTTTTTTTGGTCTAGGGTTTTTAGTTGTAATTAGTGGGAGAGATAGTCTATGAAGAATTCCAGGGGCACCTGGGTGGCTCAGTCAGTTAAGCATCTGACTCTTGATCTCAGCTTAGGTCTTGATCTCAGGGTCATAAGTTCGAGCCCCACATTGGGCTCCATGCTGGGCGTGGAAACTACTTAAAAAAAAAAAAAAGAACTAATTCCACCTCAGCCTGCACCAAAAATCAGTCGGTTTTTATTCTTAAAATATTTTTCTCGAAATTTGGGATGATCGGTCCCTTTACGTTCTGTAGAAGTCACACATAAGATTGTGTGAACATTTGTGGGTAGGTGGTAACTGCTCGTGTGTTTTGAAGTGGTCATAAAATCATTTGATTTTTCTCTCTGTCCTTCAGTTAGTTTTGTCACAGTCTCTTTTGTCACAGTATTCTTTCCCTTTGCCTCCCCTTTTCTGGGAGGGACATATCAGCCTTGCCAGAGGTTGACAATTCCTTAACTGTTTGTAGAGACTGACTTTCTTTTCTTTTTTAAATGTGTATTTGCATTTTATTCCACTTCATCCCTTCCTGTGCTCTTCGTTATTATTTCCTTCCTTCTACTTTCTTTGGGTTTGAGCACTTATTCTTTTTGAAACTTCTTTAGTTGGATGATTATTGCATTTGTGTCCCTTGATTCTGCACTATAAGCATTATACCCTTGATCTTAACCAAAAGGCCGAGAAGCGATGCATTATAAGCATTATAAACAATGCTTCCCTTCTGTGTAATACTTTAGTTTTTTTTTCCCATAAGATTGCAGGTTTGGGACGCCTGGTTGGCTCAGTTGGTTGAGCATCTGACTCCGGCTCAGGTCATGATCTTGCGGTTCATGAGTTCAAGCCCCGTGTCAGGCTCTGTGCTGACAGCTCCGAGCTTGAAGCCTGCTTTGGATTCTGTGTCTCCCTCTCTCTTTCTGCCCCTCCCCCCTACTTGCGCTCTGTCTGTCTCGCTCAAAAACAAACATTAAAAAATTAAAAAAAAAAAAAGACTGTAGATTTGTAGTTAAGAATTCTTAGGATAGACTTTTACATTTCTATTAGTTGTGTATTTTTCATTCTCTATTCCATGGAGGATAATAACCCTTTCTTTTGAGGCTTCTCCAGTTTCTAGTCCATTCTCCTAGCCCCACACAACTGGCGCACGCTCTGTCGGTCTCTCCCCCAGGAGAGCCCATCCGTGAGTGCCACGCCTGATCTTCCGCCTGTACCTGGAGAGGCAGGATCCTTGGGGAACAAATGGCGTCAGCTCACCCAGAAAAGGCTCTTCTCTCTCTGTAATTCTCATTCATCTATTGCTCTTTGCTTTCACAGCTCCCAAATGTTTTTGAAAATGTGAGTTTTTTGCAATGTTTTCTCCCTAGTTGATGCAATGGGAATGTGAGCCTACTATAACCTACCACATATTACTTAGAAGTAAAAGTCCTCTTTGGAAAAATTTCTTATGTCCTCATGACTCATAAATTTGTTATCTCTAGTTCTGAGCTTTCCCCTGAGCTTTGAATTCATATATTCAACTGCCCTGAGACCCATCGACCTGAATGTCCTACTTATGGTTCTAACTCAAGAGTATCCAAAATCGAACTCCTCGTGCACTGCTTCTCCTTCCTGCTCAATCCTCTCGTGCTCCTGGCCTCAGCTGGGGGCGCCGCCGTGTCTCCGGTTACCCAGGCTGTCTCTATAAACACTTTCTATACCAAACAGTCCTAATGTGACTTATTATCTGTTTACCTTATATTTGTCACAAAGACAATGGACAAAAACCTGACTCAAGATGAGCCGACTGGAATCTTCTGTGGACATTTCATGTCTAGACTCAGAATAAGAAGGTCTTTCGTCGCTGGAAAGATGTGTGCCTGTAGCTATTTGTGACAATGGTTCCAATGCGATGGAGAAAGCAGAGCTGAGCGGGTAATACAGACCTGAAGAGAGTGGCAAAGGTGAGGGGGCAGCGAAGAGAGGGGATCCTAGCATTTGTGTACATTGCTCCAGCTCTAGGCTGGGAATTTCTATGGCCTCAGCTAGTACAAGGCAGGTTTTCTGTCACATACAACCAACAGAGCTCGGACCTGAGAGGTGACTCAGCACATCCTTATTGGGCTTGGAGTGGTGCATGAAGCTAACGGCTAAGGCGTTAAAGTGGAGAATATTCCTAGCATCTCACTGTTAAATGGGGGACAGAGAAGTAAGGCACACACTTAAAATGACCCTCTTGTGAGTGTCACCATCCATCATTATTGCATGTGCCAGAAAGGGAAGTGCCCTTCTGCATGGGGTCATCTATGCCGGCTTCGTGGAAGACAGAAAGAAACAGAATCAAGGGAGGCAGCCATGGACGGAGAAAAGTGATAGCTCACGTCAACTGAGCACACACCATGTGCCTGGCACAGTTCTTAGTGTCGTGTGTATTGACTGTTTAATTCTTACAGTAGTCCTGTGAGGTAGGTGTTATTCTTCTCTCTATTAGAGAGATGAGAAACTGAGGCACCAAGGGATTAAGTAATGGCCAGGATGGCACAGGTGATCAGCACCAAGGCAGAGCTCCAAACACAGGCACCCTGGCTAGTCCCTTAGCCACTACACTATACTGCCCCCTGATGGTCAATCAGGCATTGCAGATGAAGCACGCCATATGGCAAAACCATGATCACGTGCAAGGTCATGTTAACTAGAATTCCCATTTGTGTGGACTAAATGTTCTTCTTTAAAAGAAACAGAAGAGAAAGTCAAAAACCAGCTTGTAGGTCACATGCTAAAAGCCTTTCAATGCCATGTGAGTTTGAACTTGCTTGTGTCGTCCTGAGATCAATGCAGCTAAACCATGTTCAGGTCACAATGCTGATATCAGTCTTCTGAGTCACCGGGGAAAAACTGTTGAAGTTGTGCACTGCACACAGGAACCTAGCTGCACAGACAGGTAGGGCCTGGCATCTAGCCTACACATCTGTCCAAACCAGGGGCCTTGGCACAACGGATATCCACTTGGAGAGTCCACCCTTTTATTTTATTTTTTTTTAATTTTTTAAAGTTTTTTTTTTTTTTTAATTTTTTTTTTTACGTTTATTTATTTTTGAGACAGAGAGAGACAGAGCATGAACGGGGGAGGGGCAGAGAGAGAGGGAGACACAGAATCCGAAACAGGCTCCAGGCTATGAGCCATCAGCCCATAGCCTGACGCGGGGCTCGAACTCACGGACCGAGAGATCCTGACCTGAGCCGAAGTCGGACGCTTAACCGACTGAGCCACCCAGGCGCCCCAAAGTTTATTTATTGGGGGGGGGGGTGGGGAGAGAGAGAGAGTCCACACAAGCAGGTGAGAGGCAGAGAGCAGGAGATACAGAATCTCAAGCAGGCTCCACGCCATCAACAAAGAGCTCCATGTGGGGCTTGAACTCACAAACCACAAGACCATGACCTGAGCTGAGATCGAGAGTCAGACACTTAACCCACTGCGCCGCCCAGGTACCTTAAGAGAGTCCACTTTTTAAAATTTGCGCAAAGTCCTATACTAGCTAGCAGCAACCCACCCATCTTCTCTGCAAGGTTGTTTGCTAGTAAGAAACTGAGAGACCTTTCCAGAAACTATTACTGAGAGCATCCTCCGTTTCAGGCAATGAACTGGATGTTTAAATGCTCTGACTAGCCTAATCCTCTTTTCTAAATTTGGTTAATGTTTATTTATTTTTGAGAGAAAAAGAGGGACAAAGTGTGAGCAAGGGAGGATCAGAGAGAGAGGGAGACACAGAACCCGAAGCAGGCTCCAGGCTCTGAGCTGTCGGCACAGAGCCCGACGCGGGGCTCCAACTCACAAACTGCAAGATCATGACCGGAGCCAAAGTTGGATGCTTAATCGACTGAGCCACCCAGGCACCCCATGACTATCCTAATGCTTACACGACCCAGCAAGGCAGGTTATAAATCCCATTACAGAAAAAGACTAAACGCTAAGAGAAGCTATGTCACTCACTCAAGGCAGCAAGGCCAACATTCAAATCCAGGTCGGACACCAAAACCGGTGACGGTTCACTGCTCCCGCCCTACCCCTTCCACATGCAAACTGACCCAAAACGTCAACCTTTTGACACTATGCTGCTAACCTGCCAGTGCCAGAGGGAAGCTGGCCAGCTGGTTCCTAGTCAACCACACCAGGACCGAAGACACCCCTGAAACCTCCTTGCAGCCACAGGGGGGTTAAGAAAGTCAGCGCCTGGGCTGGAAGAGCAGAGACACACGGAGTGGACTGCCGTTGGCTTTGAATCCCAGAGGAACTAAAGCACGGGAGACAGGTGAACGGTGTTCCTGGCAGCAGAAGAGAGTGAAAATAAAATCTATTCTAAGCTGCCAGCTCGCACCTCTCCTTCAGCTTAACAAGTGTATTACCGTCGAATTTGCAGCTACGGACATGCCACTTATAGTTCAAAACCATTTCTGTTTCAGCCTCAACTCACTCAGTCAGGACTAGCAGGGAAGGATTTTAAAAAAAGAAAAAAACATACCTTCTGAGCATTGTTCTCCAAGTGCATCTGAAGTCACTGTGACTCGGGCGTGAAGATGGTCAGGGAGTTCCCCAGAGGGCTCTCTCAGTTCAGCAAGGAGGGCATTTTGCCGTATTGCCACCCCCTGGTCCTTAACAGATAGCTCTTTTGAAACAGAATTTTTTTTCCTCTGAAATTGTTTCGAATTTCAAATGTCAAACAGCCTCCAGAAAATCCTGGTTGAGGGCATAGGATCCTTGCTGAGCCAAAAGAAAAAAAGAGATGATTTTGAATTAAGGTACTTCCTCACTTGAAGAGATGCTACATGGGGACCAGCAGATGGATGTATAGTTAGAGAACCAAGAGATTCATTGTAAGAAGTTGAGAAAAGGAAGGGAGACTTCCTGCATGTGCTGTGTCCAGTGCTGTTCTAAGACACTTAGACTTATTCGTTCACTTATTTTTTTTCTATTGTTTTATTGGTTTTTTAAAATATAATTTATTGTCAAGTTAGCTAACATACAATGTATACAGCGTGCTCTTGGTTTCGGGGGTAGATTCCCATGATTCCTTGCTTACATACAATGCCCAGTGCTCATCCCTAACCAGTGCCCTCCTCAATGCCCATCATCCATTTTCCCCTCTCACCTGCCCCTCCCATCAACCCTGTTTGTCCTCTGTATTTAAGAATCTCTTATGGTTTGCCTCCTTCTCTGTTTGAAACTAGTTTCCTTCCCTTCTCTTCCCCTATGGTCATCTGTTAAGTTTCCCAAGTTCCATATATGAGTGAAAACATACGACATCATATGTTATTTGTTCATTTAAACATCACAACAGTCCAGTTGGGCAAATAACCGATTTTCATCCTCACTTTGCAGAGGAGGAAATGGAATCATTAAAGAGGTTAAGCAAGCAAGTCACCCACAGTCAAAAACACTGGGAGTAGGGCTCTGGTTGGATCTAAGCAGTTTGGACCTAGAGGCTGTGCTCCTAACCACAACACCATACAGCCTCTTGGTGCTGGGTGTGCTTTCTGGGACATTCGTGAGGACAAATTCTCACACAGCTGGATGGAGGAATGCTTAACAAAGGCACAAGCCACACACTGTAGGTGCACGCAGGGTGAAGTGAGAGAGAGTGGGAAGGTAGGGATCCCTTCACAGATTGGGAAGCTTTGGACAGGGTCTTGAGAACTCGGTCAGATTTTGAAAGGTTATAGATAAGAGGAGAGCCTTTTAGATGGTTCCTTCTCTTGATTCTGTGAAACCCTCCAACTTGGCCAACCAGTGGGACTTCAACATGTCTGAAACTCTTCCCTTCCTTCCAAGCCTGCTTTTCTTCCATTCTGCCTCTGATGGCGGCCCCTTCACTCACCCAACTTAGAATAGGCTTTGATTTCACCCCCTCAATATCTCGCCAATAATTATCCTGTCCTCCACAGTCTTATCTTGAGAATAAGCCAATTTAACAGGAGGGCTTGGCCTGAGGAACACAAAGGGGAGTCTCTGAGAAAGTCTCTGTGGGAAATACCACAAAGTCAATCCATGAAGAGCAAGCACACGGGGGAACAATTCAAGAGACGGTTTCTTAGAGTTGGTACTCCCTAACTTGTGCAAAATGAATTCATCTTCCTGGACTTCAAATGCCCCTTCTGTAAAGTGGTGGGTGAAACAGGAGAGAACAGAAGTTGGTGGACTAAATTATTTCTAGGTCTCCTCTTAGTTAAAACATCCTGTCATTCTTTGCCTTCTGTCCCATCACCTCCACGTTTATTAATCCTCTTCCCATCCTATGTAAGTTATGAAGCCAGACAGAGCTTGAGGTACCTGTGAACTTTGTTCCCTACAAGGTCAGGAGCCCTAGGAAATTACCTCACCGAGGTCATCAGGTCTCCACCCTAATTTCAAGGTGAGTCCATTCATACCTCTATCCTAGACCAGAGGGTAGGTCTAAATGACCTGAACAAAGCTTCCTTTTCCAGGAACCACACTCTCATTCCTGTCTAGGTCCCTCAAGAGGAAGGCTTCTCCCCAAAAGAGGTATTCCTGACTTGTCCTATCAAGCCAGCCACATAGGAAAGAAAAAAGAGAAAAATCCAGATAAGACAGAGAGAGAGAAGAGTCCGAGACAAAACGAAGGAAAGGACGCCATAAATCCCTCACATTTGAAACAAGAAATCCCAGAATGGAAAGGTACCCAAATACAGTAAAAAGTTGATTTTCCATCCAAATATTCTATACCACCACCATCACCACCATCCTTTCCCCCACCCCCTGCCAAGATCACAGCTCCAGACTGCTTTCAGAAGTGAAATTGTGCCACAATGGTCCAGGGCCAAATAAACAGTAGGTATACAATCAATAACTGTCAAGTGAGGAACGAATACATTAACATTGTAATGTTCCTCTCAACAATACTTTAATAACAAAATCCAATTCAAGGCATCATAAATATTTGACCAAAGAAAACAAGTTTCCTTCCTTCCTTCCTTCCTTCCTTCCTTCCTTCCTTCCTTCCTACTTTCCTTCCTTCCTTCCTTCCTTCCTTCCTTCCTTCCTTCCTTGCAACTACTTGTGCTCTGGGTCTCTGTTCATTTCATTTTTATTTTTGTTTTAGAAGCTTGTTGATTTAAAACATACTATCATCATCACATTTATCCTACCATTGAGGAAAGAGAGTTTTAGAGCTCCAGGTACTACTGATTGCCAAGTCACAGATTATGAGGGGAGCCAGGGAGCAAGTCTTGTTCCGCCTCACTTCCAAGCTGGTACTTTCTCATTCACCTTGCATGCTAGAGAGAAATGTGAACAAAGTCCGAGAAAAATAGGCTCACATTTTAAATCTTCCTTTCCTCCAGCTTGCTGAGAAAGGAGGAACTTTGCTTTTCTGTTTGCCTGTTCGATATATGCCTCTTAGACGCCATGTCAAGAGGGAGATTGTGTTTCTTTAAGGAGTATCCCTTTCCCCATTTCCAGAAATGATGACTTTACCACAAGGCTAACATTGCATTACTATGGATTTTTTTTTTTTTACTTAATTGAAATGAATGAGTTTTTCAGCTAGACTCCCTCCTCCTAAGAATCTGTCTTAAGATGCTGGAGGTGCTATCAGGTACATTTAGTTATTCTTCTTCATTCCAAAGAATAGGGACAAACAGCCTTCTTTCTGGGGTGTGATGATGGGGGAGAGGACAGCAGTGTTTGCCTTTTGCCTTGCCTATCTCTGTCACTATAACTAAATCTCTTCCACTTATAGTTTAACTTTCCACACCCCCGTTGATTCTTTTATTATTTATTATTGAAGTATAATTGACACACAATGCCATATTAGCTTCAGGTATACAACATATTGATTGGACGATTCTGTACATCACTCAGTGCTCACATCCCCATTGATTCTTTTTTTTTTTAATTTTTTTTAACGTTTATTTATTCTTGAGACAGAGAGAGACAGAGCATGAATGGGGGAGGATCAGAGAGAGGGAGACACAGAATCTGAAACAGGCTCCAGGCTCTGAGCTGTCAGCACAGAGCCCGACGCGGGGCTCGAACTCACGGACTGCGAGATCATGACCTGAGCCGAAGTCGGCCGCTTAACCGACTGAGCCACGCAGGCGCCCCCACCCCCCATTGATTCTTATAGCATCCACCGGTCTTTCCAAAAGACCTCGGCCAGAATACGAAGGCCTAAGTCAAACTCTTAGAGACATCAGCATGAGCAGGCTGATCTAAATATTAGCTCAACTGAATGTAGGCTGGGGCTAAATCTTGAAAAAATGAAAAAGAGACTGTTTATTCTTTGCAAAAGCTTTGTCTTCCAGATGACTAACCCGTACACTTGTAGTTTTAAGTTTCTGTCCTTTGAAGATAATTTTTGTGATGATCTTTCAATTTCCATATGTTCTCAAGGGAAAATATTAGTAGAAGGACTGCTTGGATAATGTCAGTATTAGACAATTAATACTGATGTAGGTACACGTTCACACATGCCTGTGTGCAACACACACACACACACACACACACACAGCCATTCCCTTCTTGTCCTTTTCTACTTTAGAATTATTGGAGAAGAAATTCTATACCTATAGCCCAAAGCTTCCTTGCACACAATTCCTATCCCCTAGTGTGACCCCCTCCTCTGGCACGTCGCACTCTCCCCGTCTGGCCCCACGCCCCCCACCCCGCCCTGGGTGCTGGGAGCAGTGCTTGGTCTAACAGTGAGTTTGAGAAGATCCAGGTGTGTGTAGATCAGCCTCTTCCCACTGCTTTCTCTTTGGGACTGACCAGCTCTCAACCACATGGTAAGTAAGTTTATCTTTAAAGTCCCCTGTTCTGTTGGTAGGACCTTTCCCAACCTTGCCCGTGTCTGAGGTGGAGAATCTTGCCTCATCCTGAAGTTTTAGTATCACAAAGCCCACGTGAAACTCATCTGAGCTGCATACTCTAGCTTTAACAATGATAATACCTCATTTTGCCATTCACTGGATTCCTGTTTTTTTCTCAGTTGGTTCAGAACACAGGCAGGGGAAAAAGAGGATTTGCATATGGATTTATGCCAACAGTCCTCAAGAACTACAACCACTTCCATTTTCCTTTTCCTTTGGAATGTGTATTCATTTTTTTTGAGAGAGAGAGAGAGACAGAGAGAGCAAGACAGTGAGAGAGGGCATGAGGGGGAGGGGCAGAGAGAGAGAGAGAGACAGAATCCGAAGCAGGCTCCAGGCTCTGAGCTGTCAGTGCAGAGCCCGATGTGGGGCTCAAACCCAAAAATCATGAGATCATGACCTGAGCCAAAGTCAGACACTTAACTGAACCACGCGGGCACCCCAACCTCTTCCATTTCCTAACCTGTAAGCAGACACTGGCTAAAGGAAGGGAGCAAACTCAGCTATCTGGGTGGAACATGAAGGGCACCTGTAGATACCAGCTACCAAAAGTCCCTTCCTTTTAATGTTGGAGGCAGGAAGGGAATCCTGGCTTCCTTTCTGGACCCAGTCATCAAACCAGCACCATAAAACAACTGTCAAACAGGAATGAAGACACTTCCACACTCCCCTCACGAGCATAAGTGTTCTTTACTGACCCACTTTACAGATTAGGCACCTGTCTGGGCTGCACCTCCCTCACCTATGCAGATAGAGGTGCCTCTCACCTCGTAGGCTTATGGAGGACAGAATGAGGTAAAAGACACAAAGTACTTAGTTTCTGGCATTCAAAAGATCTCAGTGAAGTTTCTCTAGGTTTGCTGCTTCTTCAGTTTTGTTTTTATTTCATATTGTTACTGTGTTGCTGTAACAATGACACTGAGTCCCAGTAGGTTAAGTATCTCGTGCAAACATTCATTCACTATCTGCCATCTGTTGGCTTTGACGTCTTGCCCATCTTTCCTCTGGTTGCCAGCGTGATGGCAAATTAGCCTAGGTGGACAGATCTCCCTTTTATGGAATGTTGTGAGAGCCCTAATCATTTTTTGAAGTGATCACCTTTAATTAAGAGAGACAGGACTTCCATGTGCCAAGAATCCTCACTCAGTCCCACATTGATTGGTGAAGCTGTTAATGGTACCAGCCTATAAATAATTATGCCGCCTTCAAAGTCAGCATTTCTGTTATCTCCAGCATCATCACTAATGTGTCTAAAGTGAGGGAGGCAAGGAACGAGGGAAGGGCCTGGCATGCCCTTCAAGGCAGTTCTACTCCCTGGAGGCCTGGGGGACCCACTGGGCACTGGGAGCAGATCAGATAAGGAGGAGGCAATGACTTTAAGAGAATAATAGTTTAGAGCCAGATACTGTAGTGGTAAGGGTCTTAGCCTCTAAGTTGGGGGTTCTGGGTTCAAGTCACGTACTTGTCACTAACTCGCTGCATAAACTCTGGCAGCAGAAAGGAACTAACATTACCAACTGTTACTCCTCCAGGCTCCTAATGGCATGATTTTATTTCACCTCTTTAATGCCACCACGAGAGAGACATTGCCCCCCCACTCGCCGATTTACAAGGAGTAAAAATCAAGCTCAGACTAGTGAATACTTACTCGAGGGCACACAGCTAGAAAATGGCAGATATGAGATTCAAACTCTTCAGACTGGCTCATTGCACCATATCCTTCTGTCTCCAAGAGATCACGCTCCTAAACTACAAGGAAGGGAGCTGCCTCCGCACCACAATCCCGTATATTCCCACGCTACCTCCTCTAAGATGCTGCCTCTGACCCCAGCTAGATGTGACATCTCTTCGCTCTTTACAAGTCAGGGTTGTAATCAGTGAGAGGAATCTTGTCAGCCCCCTGCCTCAAATATACCAGCTCTTTTTAAAGAGCCATTTTGTTCGTGCCTATAATGGATATACATTAGTAGGTCTTCCCAGAATCCCTCTGTTCCACTGGGAAAAGCATCTTCTTTTCCTGGAGTTCCTCCTCCTGTAATTTCAGCTGTGACCCTCAAGGGGGCACTGCTATCTTCTTACAAACCCAGTCTCCTTGATTACATCAAGTTCAAGCCAGCCAATGATGAGGCCACATCTCCCATCCTGTATCCATTCTCAAGTGATTGGCCCAATGGTGAAATAAGCACAACAGGGTGTCTGCAAGTGGAAGCAACTAGATGCAAAGTGCAGAGCCCATTGGTGGCTGTGTCCTGTGCCGTGGGGGGTAGCAGTGTGCACCGGAACAGACGGCAGCACAGATGGGAAACCGAGTCAAAGAAAATCCAGGCAGTGCTCAAATCCTCCATATCAGCTTCGCTGCACCCCTACGCTGCCTGCCATCTTGTGGTTCAGCTGCCACCAGGGTACCCTTGCAACAAATCATGTTCTGCCTGCCTACGCTCACTTACTGGGAACTAACATATCTTCGCATAATATCTATCCATCCATCTTGCGGCACACGTCCCTTCAATCCTCGCTATTCATGGATTCCATATTTGCAAATTTGCCTACTCGTTACAATGTTTTTGTAACCCCAAATCAATACTCACAGCACCTCTGCAGTAATTAGCAGACACGTGCAGATGTGCAGAGAGATGAAAAATGGGTCTCCTGACACGCATGTTCCCAGCTAAGGTCGAGCCAGACAGCAACACTCTGCCTTCTTGTGTCTGCTCTCAGAGTATAAACAAACAAGTGTCCTTCTCACAGGCTACGTAGCACTACGTTTTTTACTTTTTATTTTTTGTTGACAACTTCACCATTTAAAATGACCCTTAGCCTAGCACTGAAGTGCCATCCGGTGTTCCCGGCGGGGATGTACCTTAGGGAAAACATAGGTGTGTTAGATAAGCTTCATTCAGGCCTCAGTTACAGTGCTGTTGGGCCATGAGTTCGATGTTAATGAATCAACAATATACATCAAATTAGATGTCTTTAGGCAGACACACATACAAAAAAACAAAGGTTATGCATTGATGACTTGATGAAAATGTTGTGATCAGAGGCTTGTAAGAACCTAAACCTGTATTTCCCCTTGGAGCAATGGCTGAGTGTTTGCAATGACTTTATAGAATATTACTGTGAATAATAAGAATCAACTGTATATATGGTATATACTATATATACCTATGTTTGTATGTGTGTATACACACACATATATAGGTGTGGGTGTATGTGTGTGTGTGTGTGTGTTTACACACACAATTAGTAGTATTGTGTATATTGTATATACACTAACTGTATATACATATACACACTACATAGACATAGACATATGTGTGTATGTGAGAGAGAGAGAGAGAGAAAGAGATTTATCATAAATATTTTCCAACAATGTGTTGGAGAACAGGAGCAATTTCTTACATATTTCTGACCTCTTTCCTCACCACTACCCTGCTTCATTCTTAATATTCAGTAAAAAGGGGGACCTGCGTGGCTCAGTGGGTTGCATGTCAGCTCTTGATTTGGGCTCAGGTCATGATCGTGGGTTCAAGCCCCACATCAGGCTCCGCACTGAGCATGCAGCCTGCTTGAAATTCTCTCTCTGTCTCCCTCTGCCCCACTCCCCCACTCGCGTGTCCTTTCTCTCTCTAAAATAATTTTAAAAATTGAGTCAATAAATGTCTGCTGAGTGAAAAAATGTTGGCCATCTCACTTTCCCTAACAGATGCAGGTTATCAAGCACCTATTTATAACCATAGAACATATATTGAGGCAACCCTGCTGGGATGATACCAATCAATCCCACAGGAAAGACAACTGCTTATCCTGGGATTGCCCATTGTCAGGACATCCTGCCTGAGGATGTACGGACCGTGGTCTCCACACCAAATCAAAGACCTGGAGAGTGGGGCGCCTGGGTGGCTCAGTCGGTTAAGCCGCCGACTTCGGCTCAGGTCATGATCTCACGGTCCGTGAGTTCGAGCCCCGCATCGGGCTCTGTGCTGACAGCTCAGAGCCTGGAGCCTGTTTCAGATTCTGTGTCTCCCTCTCTCTGATCCTCCCCTGTTCATGCTCTGTCTCTCTCTGTCTCAAAAATAAATAAACATTAAAAAAAAAATTAAAAAAAAAAAAAAAAAAAGACCTGGAGAGTACCTTCAAGAGGAAGATGTGAAATAGAGAATGTGGACTTTGGAGGTCCAAATACCTGAGTTCAGTCCTTGGCTGCACACTCTGGTCCTTTGGCTTGTCACTTAGTATTCCCTCCATGAAATATTCCTCTTGGTATGAGAAGGTGCTCTCGACTCACCGATGTCCAGAAATCCTTTGTGCTGTGTACCCATGGGGATGTCCCTGAAGTCACTCAGAGGATGGGGCAGTTCTAGAGAACAACACTCTCACTGCCTCCCCTCGTATCTGCTCATACAATGGGGAGACGAGAAAGTTCTGTGTGACTCCACAGAGCACCGCCATGCAAAAATGGCTCCAAGAGGCCTTGAGCCTACAGCTGGTTGCTCAAACTGGCGGAAATAAGCAGCCAAAGACAGAGCTAAAGAGGCGCCCAGGGCGGAGAGGAGACCCGAGTAATTAAAAGCCCTGGTGAGAATTCTGTGATAAGGGGCAAGGTGAATCATGGCGCGATGGGCAGACGTCATCCTGAGGCTAGTCTCAAATTAGGAGAACAAACAGACAACTCCCTGCGGAACCTTCAGTCATCTGGAGAGCCAGGCCTCTGGGGCCAAGCCTCCTGTGCATGCACTGAAGCTGCTGACTCCTCAAATTCCGTGCATAAAAGAGAGTAAGTGCTTACATAAGGCCCAAACACTTTTTAGTCGGCAAAGCACTTTCCTTATACCGTCTCATGTTTGATTCTCTCAAATACTCTAGAAAGTAGGCAACTGAGATTTTACCGAAGAGGAAATCAAGGCACAAAATTGAGGTGAACTGCACAAGGCCACATTGCCAGTAAGGGGCAGAGCTGGGGCTCGAACTCCGGTCGCCTGATTCTAAGCCCAGGGCCCTCTCTGCCCACCGTCACTATCCCCACTAAACTTAAGGACACTGGGGACTGAGGAGCAAGTTCTGGGCTCCTTCAAAGGAGACCAGCAGCGATAAGCCTGCCTGCCTGCCTGTACAGACAGCAAAGAGACTGGATGCCTACAAAGGACAGTTTTCAGGCTGGACCCAAACATATTCTCATGGAATGGTAGAAAACACTTTTAAATATTTCCCTGGAAATTCCAATGCACAGCCAGGTTGAGAACCACTGGGTCAAAGAGTGTTTCTCAAATGTTGGCAGCCGAATCACCCGGAGAATTTGTTGAAACACAGATGGCTGCCCCCACCTTTCCCCATCGCCACTTGCGTTTCTGATTCAACGGGTCTCAGTGGGGCCTGTTAATTTTCACTTTTAATAAGTTGCCAGGTGGTTCTTATTGATATGGCTGGCTCAGGGACCACCCTTTGAGAACCACTGGATTGGAGTGTAGGGTGCAGTCTTGCCTCTCCCTTCTCAGACCCACCAGCCTGCAGGGACATTTCTTTCCAGGCAACTCCTCTCTCAGTGGTAAACTGTGCAACAGACTCAGACTCTCTGTAGTGAGGTGTGCAAATTTTTTAAAGGAACCCCAAAACTGCTAAGATTGAAGCCCTATTTCCCGATCCCACTGTGCTTGAAATGATACTAATCTTTCTTTTTTTTAATTTTTATTTATTTTTGAGAAAGATACAGAGAGCAAGCAGGGGAGGGGCAGGGAGAGGAGACAGAATCCCAGGCAGGCTCCACACTGCCAGCACAGAGCCCTTGGCCAGGCTCGAACTCATGAACCGCGAGATCATGATCTGAGCTGAAATCGAGTTGATGCTCAACCAACTGAACCACCCAGGCGTCCCACCCCTTTTTTTAAATGAAGCTAATATTTCTGATCCCTTGTACAATTTTTCCATCATATCTGTACTCAGAAGAGGCAGACAAAGGTGTTATTTGTAGGTACTCTTCAAGTTCCAATGATAAAGAACACAATTTTCTGACCTTTGAGCCTGATGCTAGATTGGATGAAACTTTTGGGGGTCTCAGGGTGAGAGTGAGTGCATTTCACATATGTGACCAGGAAGACTGGCTGTGACAGATGAAATCACCAGCCCAACGCTTCATTCCCTTGCAGCGATTATGCATCCACAACTTTGCCATGGCATCAATGGCTTCAAGGCCCCCCATGCCTTGACTTAACCTTGCTCGATGGAGTATCAGCACATGTGACATGGTCAGGATTTTTTTAATGTTTATTTATTTATTTTTGAGACAGAGACAGCGCGAGCAGGGGAGGGGCAGAGAAAGAGAGAGAGAGAGAGAGAAGGAAGGAAGGAAAGAGACAGAGAATCTCAAATAGGCCCTGTTCTGACAGCATAGAGCTCGATGCAGGGCTCGAACTCACAGTGAGATCATGACCTGAACCAAAGTCAGACGCTTAACCGACTGAGCCTCCCAAGTGCCCCGACATGGTCAAGATTTAAAATAGGTCTGCCTGTTTGGATATTCCTCTTGTTCTCTGAACCGCATCGCTCTAGAGAGGACATGTCTTAACCATGCCCCGAGAAGGAGGATGTGGAACAAAGCTGACCTGACTAACACTCAGATATGCAGACCAGGAGGAGCCATCCCAGCTGATCTGAGAGCACTTGAATGAGAAATGCACGATTATTAAATGCCCATTGCACTTGGGTGCAGCATTAACATAACCATTGCACTTGGGGGTGGACTGTGATGCAGCATTAACGTAAGAATTCTTGACTAATACAAGAGGGACAACAGATATCCCAAATGATATTTTAAAAGATACAGAGGAACGGAAATATTTGGAGAAGTTATGAATGGTTTAGGGTTTTCCAGAGAAATGGAAATAATAGAGTGTGGAGTGTATGTGTGTGTGTGTGTGCGCACATGCTTTTAGGGCAGCAGTCATGGTCTAGCCCCTCACTAGAGTCAAATAAAGCTAAGCCAATTACTAGCAACCTAACTTCTCTATGCCTCAGTTTCCTTTTCTAGAAAGAGGGCCAATAATAATAATACCCACTTTTATGAGGCTTTTAAAGAGCAATGAATAAATGGATACACATTGTGTACTTAGAATAATCTGGCACATCAGAAGTGATATGTGAGTGTTTGTTACTATTGCTTACATCAGAATTTTTAAATAGCATCAAATACTAAGAGAAGTCAGGACATATTCAAGTGTTAGTGTATGATGGGAATTTTGAACTTATATTTTACATTCTACTAAATTATAATTTAAAATTAATATAAAGTAGGGGCACCTGGGTGGCTCAGTCAGTTAAGTGTCCGACTTCAGCTCAGGTCACAATCTCACTGTCTGTGAGTTCGAGCCCTGCATTGGGCTCTATGCTGTCATCTTGGAACCTAGAGCCTGCTTCAGATTCTGTATCTCCCTCTCGCTCTGCCCCTCCCCGGCTTGCACTGTCTCTCTCTCAAAAATAAAAACAATAAGCATTAAAAAAAACAAACAAATAAAATATATTCTTGGATGTTTAAGGTCTCATGGTGTTTAACCTTTGTGAAATGGAAATGACCCAGAGAAAGATAGGACTAACGGTAAGTAACGTAATAAAAGTTGATGTTGTTTCAATAAACAGTAACCAAGAATGCAAGGAAAGGAAGCACATATCTGTGGTAGCACAAAGCAAAACTTCTTGATTGAATCAATGTGGGAGGGGTGCATGGTTACATAGGTATACATGGTGAGAAGTGAAATCATATGTTCATGCAAAAATCTGTACACAAATATTCATAGCAGCGTTATTCATAATAGTAAAAAAGTAAAAACAACTCAAATGTCCAACAATAAATGGATAAGTAAGATTTGCTATCCATATAATGGAATATTATTCAGCAATAAAAAGCAATGAAGTGTTGATATATTCTACTACATGGACGAACCTTGAAAACACTGTGCTAAGTGAAAGAAAGAAATCAGTCCCAAGACCACATAGTATATAATTCAATGTGCATGAAATGTTCAGAACAGGTACCTCTATAGAGACAGATATAGATAAGTGGTTGTCTAGGGTCAGGGGTGCAAGGTGGGGATGGAAATGAGTGTAACTGCTAATGGGTGTGGGGGCTTCTTTTTTGGGTTAATGAATATATTCTAAAATAGATTATGAAAATGATTGTATGACTCTGTAAATAGACAACAACAACCGAACGGTGCACTTTAAATGGGTAAATTGTATGGTATGTAAACTACATCTCAAAGAAAAAAAAAAAGGAAGTCTTGAGCCCTAAACAAAAGTCTTTCAAGAATTATGACAATAATAGGATCCGAAAAATAATTCAAAGCACAAATCATTTCAAAAAGGTCACCTTAAATTGATAAAATATTAATCCCAGAGTTAAGATAAAAGAATCATACATTTCAAAGGTCAAAAAATAAGGCAAAAATATGAAGCTTTTCTGTATTAGATGAGAAATTTACAAATACACAGCTCTTGTGAAAGACTTCAATGCACCTCTCTCAGCCCTTGACAGAAGATGTGGATGTGAAAGGAAGAGCGTGATGGAGAAGATTTAATAATTTACACAGTGTGATAAAATTAATAAAATATATATGCAATTATATTAACATCAAACAGAAAATATACTTTTGTAAGCATTCATGTGGTGTTTACAGAATTTAATTATACGGTAGAAATTGTAGAGGCCATATTCTCCGGCAACATTGCATTAAAGCTAGTGTAATCACAAAGTGTAATCAAAACAATGTGAGAAAACCTCTTGGAAATTAAACAACATTCTATTAAATAAGGATTGGTTCAAAGAGGAAATAAAAATTATAATTACATGCTATCTAGAAAATAGCAAAAATGAGAACAATATTTATCAAACCCAATGGAAAAGGTTACCCTTTACCTAAAGTCAAGCCCTTTAAAAGCTGTCATTATTAAATAGAAAATCATGTAATTAGAGTAACTAAGGATTTAATTTTTTAAAACGAACTAAAATAACATCAGGAAAGGAGAAAATGATAATGTTGAAGGCAGATATTTGTGAAGTACAAATAAGTAAAATAGAATTCTTAATTAAACTCTGGAAGGAATTCCTGGACTTCCCAACACTAAGACTATGATAGCAGTAGAAGTCCAGAGAGACATCTCAGAACAACATACAAAATGCTGGATGAAATATGGGGCTTGAGCTTTTGAATACATCATTCAGCAGGAGAGGAAGCAAGAGAAATCATAAAAGGCCAAAAACAAAATAAAAAGAACATATACAAAGAGATAAGTGAGCCTTGTAGCACCATTTGCCCTCAGGACTTAGGTCATCTGCTGCTGACCTAGACCGTAGGTTCTAAAGGATTCCATGTATCATGGGGACAAGACACATAATCAAAGGACAAAACCTGAGATACACAGTTGGGAGACCCTTGCATAAAGCCAACCCCTCTAAGGGCAACACCATCCTCAGTGAATTAAAATTACACACAGACACACAGACACACAGACACACACACACACACACACACACCTTCAGAGATAAACAATATGGATTCTGGTCCATACTGGCTCAGGTTTCTGTGAAAACCAATAATAAAAAACAGCAAAAAAAAAAGGGTGCCTGGGTAGGTCACTTGGTTAAGTGCCCAACTTCAGTCCAGGTCATGATCTCACAGCTCATGAGTTCAAGCCCCACATTGGGCTCTGCGCTGACAGCTGAGAGCCTGGAGCCTACTTCAGATTCTGATTCTGTGTCTCCCTCTCTCTCTGCCCATCCCCTGCTCTCTCTATCTCTCTCTCTCTCTAAAATCAATAATACAACATTAAAAAATTATTTAAAAAAAAGATTCAAGATTTAATCCCATGAATCCTTAATGCCAAGTTTACACTTGCATGAGTTTTAACTACCTAGACCATTGTCCTCAAAACAAAATAAAACTATAATTTAAAGTGTTCTGGAATGATAATCTTCCCTAAGCCACTGGCAATAGCAAATGTATTCCTCTCTGGAATTCACACCCCCAAAATTCCCACCGATAACATTTCTCAAAACATCATCTTATAATCATAAATCACAGAACTTATGTGGGAATTAGGCATCATAATGCAAGGCAGCAGAAACAACTAACCATACCCACAATGACTGTAGATACAGGAATATATAATTAGATATGTAATTTATTTAAAATAAAGTCAAAGTGATCTATAGTTCAATGTAATCCCTATCAAAATGCCAATGGCTTTTTTTTTTTGCAAAAATAGAAAAATTCCTTCCTCAAATTCACATGGAAACTCTGAACAGCCAAAAGAATCCTGAGAAGAAAGAACAAAGTTGGAGGATTTATTTACATGTCCTGATTTCAAAACTTAATGCAAAGCTACAGTAATCAAAAGAGTGTGGTACTGGCATAATGGCAGACATAGACCAAAGGTATGGAGAACCCAGAGATAAATGCTTGCAAAGATGTTACAATGATTTTCCTCAAGGGTGTCGAGACCATTCAATGGGGAAAATACAGTCTTTTCAATAAATGCTGCTGGGGAAAATGGATATCCACATGCAAAATAATGAGGTTGGACCCTACATTACACCATATATGAAAATTAACTCAAAATGGGTCAAAGATTTAAAATGTAAAAGCTAAAACTCGAAATCTCTTAGAAGAAAGCATAGGGGGGCAACCTTGTGACACTGGTTTGGCAATGACATCAAAAGTACAGGCAACAGAAGGAAAAACTGGTGAAATGGACTTCATCAAAATGTAAAACTTTTGTACATTAAAGGATGCTAGTGGGGCACCTGGGTGGCTCAGTTGGTTAAACGTCCGACTTCAGCTCAGGTCATGATCTCATGGTTTGTGAGTTTGAGCCCTCCGTTGGGCTCTGTGCTGACAGCTCAGAGCCTGGAGCCTGCTTCAGATTCTGTGTCTCCCTCTCTCTACCCCTCCCCAGCTTGCACTCTGTCTCTCTTTCTCAAAAATAAATAAACATTAAAAAAAATTTTATAAATAAAGGATGCTATTGACAGAGTAAAAAGGAACCCACAGAATCGGAGAAAATATTTGCAAATCATATATCTGATAAAGGATTAATATCCACTATATATAAAGAACTCCTGCAACTCAACAACAACAAATCAAAAGATGGGCAAAGGACTTGAATAGCCATTTCTCCAAAGAAGATATGTGGATGGTCAATAAACACATAAAAAGATGCTCAACATCATTTCTTCATTAAGAAAATGCAAATCAATGGGGCACCTGGGTGGCTCAGTCGGTTGGGCGTCTGACTTCGGCTCAGGTCATGATCTCGCGGTCCGTGGGTTCGAGCCCCGTGTCAGGCTCTGTGCTGATAGCTCAGAGCCTGGATCCTGTTTCAGATTCTGTGTCTCCCTCTCTCTCTGACCTTCCCCCATTCATGCTCTGTCTCTCTCTGTCTCGAAAATGAATAAAAAAAGAAAATGCAAATCAAAACCACAATGAAATATCACGTCATACCCATTAGGTCAGATATTAAACAAATAAACAAACATCAGAAAATAACAAGTGTTGGTGAGCGTGTGGAGAAATTGGAATGCTTGTGCATTGCTGATGAGAATATAAAATGGTATAGTCGCTTCGGAAAACAATACAGTGATTCCTCAAACAATAAAACATAAAATTACCATATGATCCCTCAATTCCACTTCTGAATATTACGCCCAAAAGAATTGAAAGAGAGACCTGAACATATATATTTTTGTAACAATGTTCATAGCAGCATTATTCACAATAGCCAAAGGTGGAAAACCACACAAATGTCCATGACGAGATGAATGGATAAATAAAATGTGGTGTATACGTATGATGGAATATTATTCAGCCTTAAAAAGGAATGAAATTCTGATAGAAGCCTCACATGAATAGATCTTGAAGACATTATGCTGAGGAAAATAAACCAGACACAAAAGGGCAAATATTGTATGATTCCACTTACATAGGTACTTGAGTAGTCAAATTCATAGAGTAGAACTGTGGTTGCCAAGGACCAGGGAGAGGGGGCAAGAGGGAGGGGGAAGTTATTGTTTAACAGGTGCAGAGTTTCAGTTTGGGAATGATGAGCAAGTTCTAGAGCTGGATGGTGGTGATGGTCGCCCGACAATGTGAATGTGCTTCATGCTACCGAACTATACACTCCAATTTTATACTATTTATAATTTCCCACAGTACAAAAAACATTGATTAGTTCTACACATATATTATCCCATTGGGGGTGGGGGGCTAACTAAAAATGTTATGAATATCAAACCAAACGAAACCAAGTTACTGAAAGTATGGTACAGGAAGGTAAGATCTCTATCACTAATACCCACGCGGATTTGAAAAAGAACCAAAAAGAGCTTCTAGAAAGAAATGTCTATATAATAATAACAAGTATAGACTCCCACAAGTTAAAGAGCAGATTAACACATCTGAACAGATGGCTAGTAAATAAAGATAGAGCTGAAGAAATTATGTAAAATTATGGAAAATGTAGCACGGAGGGACAAAAAGAAAAAAGTGTGAAAAAGAGGTTATAAGAATAGAGGAAAGGGAGAAAGTTTATTATGTGTCTAATCAGAGTTCCATGGGGAGATAATAAAGACAGAGGGGAAGATACAACATTTGACAAGGCAGTGGCTGAAACTTTGCTGAATACACGCAAAATAGCACTGCTTCAGGCTTAAAAACCCCAGCGAAACACGAGCAGGATGAAAAATAATAATAAAACTTACAACCTAAACTGGTCACAACCAAACTGCACAACATGGCAGAAGAAAAATATCTTTTTTTTCAATTTTTAAAAATATTTATATTTATTTTTGAGACAGAGAGAGAGACAGAGCATGAATGGGGGTGGGTCAGAGAGAGGGAGACACAGAATCTGAAGCAGTCTCCAGGCTCTGAGCTGTCAGCACAGAGCCCGACGCGGGGATCGAACTCCCGAACCATGAGATCATGACCTGAGCTGAAGCCGGACACTTAACTGACTGAGCCACTCAGGCGCTCCTAGAAGAAAAATATCTTAAAGGCTGATGGAGAAAAATAATAACTTGCACAGAAAACAATTAAGATGTCAGCTGACATCTCCCAGCAAAAAAAATGGAACCCTGATAGGGCTGATAGGGGTGGAATAACATTTTCAAATTTAGGACAGAAAATTACTGTTGACTTAGGATGTATACCCAGTAAAAATGTCAACACTATGGCACAATTAAGACATTCTCATGGAAAAAAACAAACAATCTGGCACAATTAAGACATTTTCATGGAAAAAAACAAACAATCTTTTATGCATAGACTCTTGCTAAACTTCTTATAAAGAATGACTTTAGAGGGTTCATTTTAGGAAGGAGTAAAACATCTCACAGCATATGCGTAAATGTACACATCGAAGCAAACACTGATTAAACAAAAACAATGTCTAAATGTTAGACTTTAAAAGAAGGTAGACTAATGTGGTGGCTAACAAGCAAACAAACATCAGGAGAAGAGGGTGGGGAGGGGTTAGGATGCACTGTTCAGAAGGAGAATAATGATACTGATTAACTTCTGACTTTGTTGTAAGTATGTTAAAAGTTCTAGAGTAATCACTGCAGAATTGAAACAGAACACGGAATTTTCCGGATTATTAGAAGGGAAACGTGGAAATGGGGGAAGAGCACAATGAATGCAAAGGAGGAAGAGGTATACAGAAAAGGTATGATAGCAATAAATCAAATATGTAGGAATCACCACCTACAAAACTCAACCAACCCCTCACAATATAGGACAGAGTTGTCAGATTAAAGTATAAAGACATACCCTAGAGGCTTTTGGTGCAACCAGAACATGTGACATTGGACCCTGAACTTTACTGTCTGAGCAGGGCATTCTGACCTGGCAGTTCATTAGAGGCTTGTATAAGGCCAGCTTCTGACTGATGAGGCCTGGGCCTTCAAGCCTTAGAGCACGTGCTCTTTGATGTTGGCAGGTGAATTCAGCTGATGGTACCTTTATCTGCAGGCAAGTGGCTCCTTCTATAAAGGCAGCACAGATAAGGAGGTGAATTCCAGAGCCCAGCAGCTGGGCTTTGATAATAGGCACATTATCAAAGTCAGTGACACAGTCAGAGATCTGAGGGGCACCCATCCGAGACTACCATACTAAGCTACCTTCCTTACATTGGGTCATAAGTAAAAGCCAAGGGACCACAAGGACCTCTTCAAGGATAATGTCTGCTGTTCAGACAGCCTGGTAAGCAGAGGCACTGACCTTCTGTTCTCAGCAGGTGTGGGTCACCAGTAGATGTTCTCTACATGGGGCTACGAGACCAGCAGAATCAGCCTGGCCTGGAAGTCTGCTAGAAATGTAAATTCTTGGGCTGCACGCTTGAACTTCTGAATCAGAATCTCCAGTAGTAGTAGGTAGGGCCAGCAATCTGGGTTTTAACAAGCCCAGCAGCAGATTCGGATGCATACCGAAGCCTGAGAACCACCCGTCTACAGCAACGAGGGAAGTTTCCAGAACTCATGGGCTCTTAGCACTATGGTGGATTCAAGATGCAGACTGCTACAGCCTCTTCCACAGCACAGCTTTTCCTAGGCATCTGTGTCTGTAGCAAATAATCCAGGATAGAGAAAACAGCATCTCTATCAGACTTTGAGGCATTTGGGAGAGGAGAAATATTTGCTGCGTTTATACTGTGCAACAGCTTTTTTCCATGTGTGCCTCTGAGTCCTATTGGAATTTCTAGCTTTTAAATGACTGGTATCCAACCTAGACATGAAGGACTGGGCAGCTGCCCCAATTTCCCTTTGATGATCTTACCCTAGAAGGAGACTGGGAGTTTAAAACTTGGAAAGGGTAAACAGAGGGTGTTTGGGCAAAAGTTAGAAACAAGACCAGTCTGCTCATAATCATCACTTTTACTTTATACTGCACTGGACGTTTCAGATGCCACAATTTAACAAAAAGCAATGAAAAATGGGAGAAGTAAAACAATCATTAGTTTCAGATTATGTTATTGTAATCCAGGAAAAAAATCAAATAAAAAAACTGAAAATAAGAAGAAAGTGCAGGAAGGTAGCTCAATATGGTGGTCATGAGTGGGCACCTCTCAGATCTGTGACTGCATCATCGACTCTGAAAATACAACTACAGACCCAGCTGCTGGGCACTGGAATGCATCTCATTTGTGCTGAGGACTGGCATACAAAGACAGGACCATTCCTAGGAGATGGAGGCTTCTGGAATACCTGATCCATAGGAATAGAATCCTGCATGGAATGACATCGGGCTGGGGTGACCACATCAAGGTGACAGAGGTGTTGGTGGGCCCATACTCATGGGTTCCACTGGTGGGCTCACATACTAAACCACCCAGAGGCAGTCTTCCTCATGGGACACTGCAGTGGCCTTCTAAAGCTTAGATGGAATGCCAGACTTAGGGTAACACTGAAGACAATGGGGTACCATTCTTCAGGATGAAATGTATGTGTTAAATTAGAGAGCTTTGCATGATACTAGATCCCCAAATAGAAGGATGGGTCCAGAATGGATGAAGGGGTAGAAGTAGGAGCGGCTGTGTTTATGGATGCTCCCAATGACCTGCTGGGGTATTCTGTGCCTCCCATTCTCTCTGGACTCTGCAGGGTTTGAAGGTCTTATCTCCCAAGGAGGAACCTTGGCAGGAAACATAGCAAGGGTTCCATTGAGCTACAACGTGTGGCTACCACCATACTTGGGACTCCTGGGACAAGGGACCAGGGGTGAGGAGAATTGTCACTGGCAGGGGTAATGGATCTCAATCAGCATGAGGAGGTAGGGTTTTTACACAGGAGGTCAGGGTGGAATAGTGTGGAATGTGGGCACCACTATAACTGACCAAGAAGGATACAATTATGAAGAGTTCATGTTCTCGTCAATGAGGGTTTGGGGCATACTACCAGAAAAGCCACCAACTTGCTGAGGGGAGTGGAGGGAATCCAGAATGGATGGAGGAGGGAGCAGATGAATGTACTTACAGCCCTAAGATCACTACGGTGACAAGGGCTCCACTCCCTTCTATCTGCTGTGTTTTCCCTCAGGAGGAAAGACCCACAGGAACCATGGCAGAGCTGCTCCCAAGTCCATGTGGAGAAGTGCAATGCCAGGGGTGGACTGTGGTAGCCAAATGATGTGCTCTCAGACCTCAGGGTGCATAACTGACCAGCAAGCCCCACTGCTTGAAATCCATCACCACATGCCTACAGAGACCATGTTGCCCACTGGCTGCTCTCACCAGGGCTGAGCGTTTCAGGGAAGATGAAGGGCTCCCTTAACAGGCGACCTTGGCTTCAGGACCACCCCCACCACCACCACCTCCAGTGGCCTTGCTGAACTTTCCTCAGAACTGGACTACACTCCGACATGCTTCCACCCAGCCCTCCTCTCCTCACTCAGTGTCACACCTACATCTCCCAGCCTCCCTCGCTCTCAGAGCATTTCTGCTAATCAGTCTCTGGCATGTCTAACTCTCATCTTGGCATCTGCTTCTTGGAGTTAACATACGTAACAGAAAATTAACATATCTGTCATATACTCATCCAACAAGCTCTTTGTATCCTTCAACACCCATCAGCAATCAAGAGCAGACCCCATATACAATCACAATAAAAAAGATGAACTACCTAGAAAATAGAATAACAAAAAGTATTCAAAATGTATGTTTAGAAAAGACTTGTGGAAACAAACAGAATTGCTGTGTTTTGGGATATGTAAATTCAATGTCATAAGGACTTTAATTCTTCTTATACAGTTTAGAGCTTTCACATAATCCCCATCGAAATATTAACGGGTTTTGTTTAACAAAATAGAAGTGTTGATGGTCAAGTTTGTATGGAAAAAATTCAAATGCCTAGACAGACCATTTGGCCCTGCAGTCCCAACTTGGGGAAATGACCTCTACAAATGGTAAGTTATTGTAGCCTTGTTTATGGTTGCGAAAGACTGGAAACAATGAAATACCTCTCAGTAGTGGACTGGTTAAATAGAATGTGGTGAATCCATACCATAGAATTTGCTATCCTGCTCAAAAGAAAAAAGAAAAGAAAGAAAAGAAAAACGAAGCTATCTACCTACTGATCTGCAAAGATCTACAAGTCACACTGTTAAGTGAAAAGAGCAAAGTAGATAAGAGTGTATATAACATGCTACACTTTGAAAAAAACGTATGCGACACTTTGTGTATAAAAAGAATAAAATAGAAATATATAATCGTATCTGTGTGCATTTGCATAAAGAAGGTCTGGAAGTTATGGAAACTAACAAATGGTTAACTCTGACTCAGGATAATGGGGACTATATATAGTGAGAACAAAGTTGAAAACAAGACTTTGTCTTTGAACCATGCGTATAAATTACCTGTTCCCAATAATTGCACAACTTTATCTTTAAAATGCCACTGGGATTTCACACTGACTAGAATACTATTTCATACCCACAGTTTGGCAAAAATTAAAAAGCCTGGCAATGCTAAGTGTGGTGAGGGGGTGGGGTGTTCCAAAGCATTTCCAGTGTCTGTGTGAACTTGCTCAACCCCATCAGAAAAGAATATAACCTAGTAAGGTTAAACTCCAAATATCCTATGATCTGGAAATTTCTCTCCTTCTTATATATCTGAGAAAGGACACAGGGGTACTAGAAAATATGTGCAGGGATATTCATGGCAGCAGAAGTTGTGATAAAAAACACTTTATCTGGGGGCACCTAGGTGGCTCAGTCAGTTGAGCACTGACTCTTGATTTCAGCTCAGGTCACAATCCCAGGGTCGTACGAGCAAGCTCTATGTTGGGCTCCACACGGAGCATGGAGCCTGCTTGGGAATTCTCTCTCTCCCTCTCTCTCTGCCTCTCCCCTGCTCACATATTCTCTCTCTCTCTCTCTCTCTCTCTCTCTCTCTCTCTCTCTCAAAAATAAATAAGTAAAAAATTTAAAAAATAATAAAACACTTTATCTAGAAGTCCTTTCAAAACAGGATGGAGGAACTGTGTTATAATTCATTTGTGGGAATACCATACTGCAGTGAAAAAGGATCAGCCCCACTACATGCATAAGTTACAGCAAACCTCAAAAACTTGCAACTGAACAAAAAATCATATGGCATGGGTCATCTCACAAAAAGTTCAAAAATGGCAAAACTAAATTAGATCTTATTTAGAAAAAGTACCTATGTTACAAATATGCCACTGACTCATATGCTATTTCAGGATGTGGTTACTTCTCAGCAAGGGAGGAAAGGGCCATCTGGAGCGGGTGAATCTGGGTAACCGGTATTATCTCTATTTACCTCAAAACTAGAATAAAATGTTTATTTCAGTTTTAGCACTTAAGTGTATCTCTATTTAAATGTAGTTTTTTTGTGTGTGTAGGATATATTTTATTATTTTTTAAAGGTAAAATAATAATTCTTTCAAAGATTAGTAAAGTGGATACCTCTGACATATTAAATCAGGAAAAATAATTACACGAGGAAAGAAATCTTGCTACTGATGAGGAGGAAAAAAGTAAAATAGTGAAAGACTATAAAAAACTTAAACTTCAGAATCTCATTGAGATGGAAAGATTCTGGGGAAACAGACACTTTAAAAAATTCACTCATAAAAAGGTAGAAAATTTGAACAGACAAATTACTGGAGAAGACTAAAAAATTCATCAAAGAATTACTTTGCAAAAACTCCTGTACCAGACAGTTCTGAGATTTAGTACTTTCAAACTTTCGGGGGACTAAAATCCCTATGCTATTAAAATTGTTCCAGGCTTAGAAAAATATGAATACATTTTTCATTTTGTAAAGCCAACAATTCCGAAACGCAAGAAGTGAGGATAAAAACTGTAGTAAAATTGGGAAGTCATGTAAAATCCTAAATAATACATTATTGGACCAAACCAGTGGCAGAATTAAGAGAATTATTCACAATGGCCAGGTAGGAATTATCTAAGAAATGCAAAGATAATTATTATAAGATCTATTAATGCAACATCCCATATGAATATATTTAAGGAGAAAACAGGAATAATCATTTTAATAGAGGAAGAAAAAGTACTCAATGACATTCAAATACATTCAATAATCCCCAAATTTGTTTTGGGAAGAAATGAGAAATAGAAGTTTTTTTTTTTTTAACATAGTAAGACTTTATATCTTAAGCTAACTATCAACATTACCCTTAAGAGTGGAAAACTAAAGAGAATTCTTATTAAAACCAGTGGCAAAAGCAAGTAAAGAAGATACTCGTCATTATTACAGTTTAGCATTTTCCAAAAATTCTCAGCAATGCAATTAGCATAAAACAGGAGGAGATATGATTGTTGAAAAGATAACGAAATTATCACTTTGTAGCATAATGCAATGGTACCTTTATAAAACTCTGGAGAATCTATGTTTAAAACATATCTTTTAAGTTAGTGTTTTTTTAAGTTTATTTATTTATTTTGAGAGAGAAAGAGGGCACGGGTGGAGGAGGCGAAGAGACAGAGGGAGAGAAAGACAATCCCATGCAGGCTCCCCACTGTCAGCATGGAGCTCGATGTGGGGCTTGAACTCACCAACCATGAGATCATGACCTCAGCTGAAGTCAAGAGCCGGATGCTTAACTGACTGAGCCACCCAGGGGCCCCTTAAGTTAGTTTTATAAAGTAACTTCACAGAAGGTATTTTTTAAAGTTGTATATTTCCTATATGTATCAATAATAATCCATGAAAAATTACCCCAAAAAATGACCTTACAGTGGTGTCCAAAACATATAATTCTGAGGGGGGAAAAACGTTTTGAAGAATAAGTAAGATCTGCAGTGTATGCCCCTAAATTTGCTGAAAAATAACAATAAACATTTTTAACATACAGGCAAAAATATTTATGTATGAGAAATTCATACATTAATTCTTCTGAAATTAATTTATGGGCTTAATAAAATTCCAGTTACATCCCTAATGGAATTTGTTTGGAAATTAATTATTGGATTCTTAAGTTCACCTGGGCGGGGGGGGGTGGGGAAGAGATAATAATACAAACAAAACAGATTAATGAGAAAACAGCTGTGAACTTTCTAAAGAGTGATTAAAGAGAGAATTTTCCTCCAAAAAAACACAAATGAATCAAAACATACAAACATCAGAATTGTGTGATAAAAGCAAAAGAAGAGGGGCACCTGGGTGGTTCGGTGGGTTAAGCATCCAACTTCGGCTCAGGTTGTGATTTTGTGGTTCCTGAGTTCAAGCCCCGCATCGGACTCTCTGCTGTCAGGGCAGAGCCCAGAGCCCACTTCAGATCCTCTGTCCCACTTTCTCTTTGCCCCTCCCCTGCTTGTGTGCACTTTCTCTCTCCCAAAGTAAATAAACATTAGAAAAGGAGAAGAAGAAGAAGAAGAAGGAGAAGAAGAAGGAGAAGAAGAGGAAGAAGAAGGAGAAAAGGAAGGGGGGAAGGAGGAGGAGGAGGAGGAGGAGGAGGAAGAAGAAACACTGCTAGAGGAGGTTGAGAAATAGGACTGGTTCCTCACCAGGAAGGGAGACCTCACAAATCGACAAGGCAGTGAGAGGTTACCCAGGACTCTGCAATGGAGAGACTCACTTTTGGGTGGGGGCGTACAAATGGCAGCCTCAACTGAACCACTAAAAACTCATTCTGTGCTGACAAAGCGATAAGAGTACAAATAAGCAAATACACACACCCAGAAATCAGAAGTCCAGGGGAACACATATGGGTGAGCGTTCATCTGTCTTTGGTTAGCCTGGGCTTCTTCACCAAGACCTGCCTCCCTCCTCACCCACCAGATTGCATCCCATGGAACTGAGTTCTAATGCACGTCTCTGACGCGTCCCCGTCTCTCCATCTCTGTGCCACTCTCCCCAGGACCACTACCATAGTCACCACAGCTCTTCTCATTTTCACATGCCTCCCATCCATCCCCTACCCGGCTGCCAAAGTGACGTTCATCACACACAAATTAATTTGCATTCCTGCTCTGCTGACTTCCCTTCTTGACTATCCATTGCAGTTGGTATACATTCTGAAGTCAAAAAACTTGTGTTATCTGATCCCCTCACTACCTGTCCCACCCCAGTTTTGCTCATGTCCCTTTACTCCCTCTGCGGCTCTAGCTACCTTGGCTTCATCAGCTTCTCAAAAGTAAGAAGCTTGGGGGACACCTGGGTGGCCCCGTTGGTTGAGCATCCAACTCAATCAAATCTCGTGGTTTGTGAGTTCGAGCCCCACATCAGGCTCTGTGCTGACAGCTCAGAGCCTTCAGCCTGCTTCAGAATCTGTGTCTCCCTCTCTCTGCCCCTCCCACGCTCACATTCTATCTCTCTCTGTCTCTCTCTCTGTCTCTCTCTCTTTCTCAAAAGTAAATAAACATTAAGAAAAAAAATTTTAAGTAAGAAGCTTGGGAAGAACACAAAAACAGGCAATGAAAGGAAGAGCCAAGAGAAAAGAATGATAGATCAGATTACTTAAAACTTTAAACTCTCTACATAAAAACCATCATTGGAAAAAAAAGCTGATGACAGACGATGAACAGGGAGGAAGGATTTGCAACAAACAACTAGACAAGGATTCAGAGGCACTGCTGTTTAACAAGGCTGTTCAAGTTAGGGAGATAAGAACCCAGATTCCTGTTGGGACCAGGTCTGGAACAGGCACAGGCAATTCACCAAATAAATGCTTAAGATAGATAAGCGTGTGAAAGATTTTCTTCCTCATTCAGTCAAAGAGAGGCAAGTTTGAACCACAAGACAGCATTCTTCACCCATTGCTTTGGTGTTCTCCTTTTAGAAAGCTTTTCATTGAGCTACAATTTACATAAAGGACACCAATGTTTGGCATACGGTAGGCTTACTTTTTACATAGTTTTTACATCCGTGTAACCACACCCAGGTCAAAATATACAACATTTACAGCCCTCTGGGAACTCCCTTGTGCTCCTCCCTAATAAGTTCTCCCCTCATAAGAAGCAACTCTTACTCTTTTTTTAAAAAAGTTTGTTTATTGGGGCGCCTGGGTGGCTCAGTCAGTTAAGCATAGACTTTGGCTCAGGTCATGATCTCTCAGTTTGTGAGTTTGAGCCCCATGTCAGGCTTTGTGTTGACAGCTCAGAGCCTGGAGGCTGCTTTGGATTCTGTGTCTCCCTCTCTCTCTGTCCCTCCCCTGCTCATGTTCTGTCTCTCTCTCTCTCTCAAAAATAAATAAAAACATTTAAGAAAATTTTTAATAAAAAAGTTTGTTTGTTTATTTATTTATTTGAGAGAGAGAGAGAGAGAGAGAGAGAGAGAGAGAGAGAGAACAAGCAGGGGAAGGGCAGAGAGAGAGAGAGGGAGACACAGAATCTGAAGCAAACTGCACACTGTCATCACAGAGCCTGAGGCGAGGCTCGGTCTCACGAACCGTGAGATCATGACCTGAGCCAAAATCACGAGTAAGACACTTACCCGAATGAGCCATCTAGGTGCCCTGCTATCCTCATTCTTCTATTTCCAAAGTCTAGTTTTGCCTGTTGCTGAACTTGATAAAAACAAAATTTTACACAATGTACCTTTTCTGTACCTGCCTTATTTTGCTCAACAAAATCCCCTGGGGTTTGCAATTGTTAGTAGTTGCTTTGTGTTCTGTTTAAACTCTGCTATGTGGTACCCCACTGTAGGAAACACCTCAAAGTATCTCTTCATTCTCCTGTTGATGGACATCAAGGTTGTGCCACTGGGTCTAGTCTGAATAGATCTTCCATGAATGTTCTTGTGCATGACTCATGGTGGGAATAGATACTCATTTCTCTTAGATAGAAACCTTGCAGTAGATTGCCTCGATCATAGGTCAGACAGGTGTATGTTTAGTTTTAGTAGATAATGCCAAACGGTTTTCCAAAGTTATTATACCAAGGATTGGTGCTCAAACCTTCTAAAATGAAGTTTGGTGCCCTTTCTAGTCATCAAGTGTGAAGGTGGAAGGCTCCTTCCTTCCTTATGTCTTCTTTCTGTCTTCTTTCTCTGTCAACCTTTTTTTTTTCCATCCACACAAACTCCCTGCTCAACCCGTCTGCATCCCCCTCCCTTCCTTCCTCTTCCCAAACCTTTTCAGACCACTTATAGTTGGAAGATGTTCCAGGCCTAAGCAAGACTTTAAACTAGATTCTGAGCTCCCTGCATCAGCAACTGCCTAATTAGAGTCACGATTTGCAGCCCAGTGAAGTCTCCACCAGCCTAATGTGCCTGACGGAGCTGTGCTTCTGGTAGTAATTACCTTCAGCTTCCAGTTAACAGAAGGGAGAGAACATCTGTAACAAGAGTGATGAGAAAACCCCTGCCCAGGTTCCTCTGGAGCTGGAATGTGAAAGCAGGGAGCCAGCAGAAACTCTCATTAAGTGGACCATCCATGACTTACCCCCTGACAGCTCCTATCTCCTGCTACATTTCTCTCTCGCCCAAGGAAGGGAATTTAGTTCCTACTTCTGGAGCTGGGTCTCTGTCCAGTATGTATTATTTAAGTGGGAGAACAGGGAGAAAATGTGGCGGGGGGGGGGCATAGATTCTTAAACATGAGAACACTGAAGCATGTAACAAAATTATTTCCTAATAATTAAAGGACCACTGTCCAAGGGAGTCTCTTTTCCAACAGAGAGAAGAGGCAAGTCTTTCCTCACTGGAACACTCCTTTCGTTTACAGTTCCAACACCACGTATTAAACTCTCTTTCCAGTACCTACTTGTGCCCAGCAATGGGTACCAATTGTGAGAAAAACAGAAGTGGTCCCTGTTATAGTGGTTCTATGGTCTAGTGATACATTAATCAAGTAATCGCTCAGCTATTTCCCTAGTGGCTGTTTCATGTTGGGAAGGCATGCAGAGAGCATGAAGGCATATGAGAGCTTATTACAAGGGTCTTGAAGGGGGTGGGAGGGGCAGGAAAGGAATCCCTTAGGATGATCTCCAGGATGAATGGGGGTTGGGCGGTTGGAGGGCAAGCCACCAAATAGCCTACAATGAGGCTGTTTTTGTGGTGGGAGAGAAAGGGCCAGAGTTCCAAGAGGGCACCCAAAATTATTAACCTCCCTGGTGGCTCCCATTAAAGTATCATAGGCATATGATGGTTTATACTAGTCTCATTTACTGAGGCAGAAGAAAACAAAGAGAAACATGGTCTAGCAGCTAGTATTTTTTGAGCACTTACTATGTCTCATGCATGAGAAGTATTTTCTCATTTAATCTTTAGACTCCTCTTTTGAGGTTGGCCCTCCTATTACCCTGATTGTACAGAAGTGGAAACTGAGGCACAGAGCAGTTAAGTAAATTTTACAAGGTCGCCCTACTCCTAATTGCGGAGTGCTAAAAAACCAAATTCAACTGAGTAAAATTTAAAGTTCTTATTGTCTTTATTCAACCATTCGTGAATTGGACAGCAACCCATCTAGCAAACTGAAAAGAGCTCCAAAGAGCTGCACAAAATGAAAGACTTTTATAAGGAAGAGAGGGTGGGGGGAGGAAATTACTAGCAAAGACTGGATTGTTCCAGGCAAAGTCACCTTCCCTTAGGGGATGGCAGGTGTCTATCAGGCAGATGACCTCACTGGTTCTGATCAGGTGAGCCCAGATTGACCAGTTTAAGAGGTCACTCATGGAACAGGTTGAAACTGTAATTAAATTAGGTATTGAGTGTTCATTTGGTGACAAAGGCTTAACACTAGTGACTCCATTTGGGGCCTGTAGTCTCTTTTTAAGGGGAGCCAAGGACACATAAGATTCCTGTGTTTTGCAGAAGCAGTGATAGCCATCATCCATCTTCGGCCTTCTCTCTGGTAACAAATCTTCTGTCAGCCCCGGGAGTTCCTGTGAGAACTTAATGGAGCCAGCAGGCTTCCCAGGGGCCCCTTCTTTCCTGAGGCCACGGGTGTCAGTCCCAACTTTGCCCAGCCGACCTTCAGAGACAGGCTCCTGGGGAAGGACCGGGGAAGCCCAGGAAGGGCATGAGGAAGTGCACTGTAACAGGTCAGAGGAAGGCCCACACACAGGCTGCACACAGCCCTGCACACTCAGGATGATGTCACCCAGTGAGAACATCAGGGTAGCAAGCATGAACTTACCCCCTAAATTTCAGGTTTAAAAAATACATTCTTTCGGAATGCATTCTCTTTCTGAACCAAATGGAATCTGGCTTCTAGGGCCATTAGTGAGTATTGGTTCCTCTCCGTAAGGTGGCCGGAGAACTCAAAGTGACAGAATCAGTACAGAAAACACTATGGGTAGCACTGTTCTTTCTTCCCTCCAGGCAGTCTCCCCAGCTCCCTCTACAGAGGACGGCTCCTCTCTCCGTGGCGGAAATTCCAGCCCTAAAGACCACCCCTGGGAGGGTAAATGCTCATTCGTTCCCTGTCAGTGCAAGTGCAAGTCAACCCTCCATATGCTGGTGGCGGAAGCAAATTGATATACCACTTGGTACTTCCTGACGAGCCTAGGGAAGAACCAAATTATCCTCTGTGCATGCATGTGTGCGTGTGCTTGCGTGTGTGTGTGTGTGAGAGAGAGAGAGAGAGAGACAGACAGACAGACACACAGAGACAGAGCGAGACAGAGAGAAGACAAAAATCTAACTCAAGAAAATACTCCAAATATGCATACCAATCACCTCAGCATATTGGGATTTGGGATGATTCTTATTTCTTTCTTTGTACTTTTCCCTATATTCTAAATTTTCTGAAACTGCCTTGTAGTCCTGCCATAATCAGAAAGGAAGCCATAGAAGCCCTCCCTTCCTCCCTCCTTCCTTCCTTCTTTCCCTCCTTCCTCCTCCTCTCCTTCCTTCCTTCCCTCCTTCCTTCCCTCCTTCCTTCCCTCCTTCCTTCCCTCCTTCCTTTCTTCCTCCCCTCCTTCTTGCCTCCCCCATTCTTTCCTTCCCTCTTTCCTTCCTCCCCCCTCCTTCCTTCCCTCCTTCCTTCCCTCTTTCCTTCCCTCTTTTCTTCCTCCCTCCTTCCTTCCTCCCTTCCTCCCCACTTCCTTCCTTCCTTCCTTCCTTCCTTCCTTCCTTCCTTCCTTCCTCCTTTCCTTCCCTCCTTCCTTCCTCCTTCCTTTCTCCACCCCTCCTTCCTCCCTTCCTTCCCTCCTTCATTCCTCCCTCCTTCCTTCCTCCTTCCTTCCTTCACCCTTCCTTTCTCCCTTCCTTCCCTCCCTTCTTCCTTCCTCCCCCCTTCCTTTCTCCCCCTCCTTCCTTCTTTCCCTCCTTCCTTCCTTCTCTCCTTCCTTCCCTTCTTACTTCCTTCCTTCCTTCCTCCACCCTCCTTCCTTCCTTCCTTCTTTCCTTCTTTCCTTCCTTCCTTCCTCTCCCTCCCTCTTTCCTTCCTTCCCTCCTTCCTTCCTTCCCTCCTTCCTTCCTCCCTTCCTTTCTTCCACTCCTGTCTTCGCTCAGGCCTGTGAACTTTCAGGACGCCTCCATTGACTGTAAGCCCTTAGAGTTCCACTGCACATGAAGCTGCATTTTGTTCCCTTCTGTCTGACTGCCATGAGCGGCCGCTGTTATTATTACCAGCTTTCCTCCTGCTTCACCATCTAGAGAGACAGGAGCTCAGAAATCCAGCCTCCTCACCTCACACACAGTAGGTCTAAGGTTGGGATGACTGGGACCCGTGCCTGGAGTCTGGAATGGAGGGGGAACTTCTGGGGGTCATAGTAGTCTTAGCCAAGAGGAGAGAGAGAGAAAGACAACTGGGACAGAGGGATCTAAGATGCCACAGTGCTGGTGCTGCAGTTCTGTGTGTTTTCACGAGAGTAATGTAGTTCTAATTACTGACAATAATTATTTCCCAACCCACAGTGGGAAGCTGTTGGGCTTGTAGCTATGGCAAATTCCAAAGGCCTCTACTTGGGCTGTGCCTCTGTTGTGAAGCAGTCTGGACCCCAGAGGTTCTCTGGTAAGAAAGGCCAAGCCTAGAGATTAAGGGGGAGAGAGGGAGGAAGAATTCCAGGGAGCCAAAGGAGGCCAGGCTGGTGGCCAGAGTATCAGCAGGAGAGCATTAGCCTGTGGAAAGAACACCCACCACAGGGCCAGGAGACCCAGCCCTGTGGCTAACTTGGACCTCTGTGCAAATGTGGACCTCCTTTTCTTTAATTTTTTTTTATTTGAGTATAGTTGACATGTGCTCTTACATTAGCTTCAGGTGTACAGCTTAGTGATCTGACATCTGACATCTGTCATCTTTACATGTCATGCTAAGCTCACTACAAATGTAGCTACCAAATGTGGACCTGTTTCAGCCCTTGCTGTTGCAAATGTAGACGCCCCCGTCCCCATTAAGCCTCAGTTTTCTCATCTGTAAAATGACAATAACATGCCAACCTCACAGGCTTGTTGTGAAGATTGAATGGAAGGTTCTAGAACAGAGGGCCTTTGTTGGATTATGGCCTTCCATCACTCTTTCTACCTTCCTTGAGTAACTACAGTTCAACTTCCGACTGAAGAACTTTCCCCTCCCCCACTCTGTTCACATGCCTCAGTGGGCACCCCTCACGTGGCTCAAGTGGCCAGAAGCCAATCATGTACACAGATCCCTGGCCTGCTGGTTCTCACAGGAAGAGTGCATGTGCACATTCAGTTACAAAAGCCAAATAGAAATTGTACATGAACCCAAAGTGAGGCCACTCAAGCAAACTGAAATGTCAAGTTTTCTTTTCTTTTTTTTTTTTTTAAGACTCAAACTATATTCATTCAATGTAGGAAAACTGATTAATTCATGCCTGTCAGAAGGTCTTTTTGTGGAATGCCTTTGGTTTTTTAAAAGCATGAGTACAAATTAATTATTGCTTAACAGATGCACTGTTTTAGACATAGCCTTCTGAAACATTAGATCCCAGGGGGAAATAGCTACCGGGCTGCTTGGGTGTTAAAAATGATGAAATCCTAACTAATTCCCTTCTGGCTCTAACAATCTATGAGCATCATGTGGAAACTGTAAGCCTCTGACAGGCAGAAGGGAGTATTTGAGGATTTGGGAGCAAAGCTCAACAATCAGGAAACCATACCGTGTCATCAAGCAAAGGAAGGAATAACTAAGCAGAGGTTAGCACTCTGCTGGGCTCTTTCCATGAGTTTTCTCACTGAAGTCTCACAAAAACCTGACAGGTTGGATTATTATGCACACTTTACAGATGGGGAAAACTGAGGCATGGAGAGGGTATAATCATTTCCACAAGGTCACCCATAAGACAGCAGTATAGTCAAGGTCACAGGGCAGGGCTTCAGAACTTTAAAGGCATGCATGCCCAGCACCAGGAGAGCCCCTCTGAACAAGCTCGGAAGAAGCAGCCACAGCCAGTTCACTGAGCCCTGCACGGTAACTCAGTTGTATTGTCACCGGAGCCAATAGTTTCTGCCCTGGAACTTCTTGATTCCCCAAATTCTTGATGCTGCTGAGGAAGCAGCTCCATGGGCACATTGGTTCCGCCATGTTGTTGTGCGGAGCCCCAGGCCCAATGGCTGCTGCTCCAACCTTCCCAAAGATTTGGAAATATTCTACCACTCTGTTTGAAATAATTCCTGCTGAAATTATCTACCATAGCCTCTGTTACCTGCATCCGATTCCCAGTCAGGTCAACTCCAAACCTCATTCAGGTTAGGAATGGAAAGGAGGGAAACAGCCAATGTGAGTATCTGAACACAGAGCAGAACTCTTCCATGGGGGGTTCACTTTCATTTCTTCTGCCAGTGGGTTCCACGTTCTTACCTTGGGATAGCTATGACTGGAGCGAGTTTGGGACTGTTGATTCCTATTCTTCCTTTTCCACATTGTTGCAGAATTGCTCACAGAACATATATATTTAGGAAGCAAGTGATGAATCTTCTTTCTTGGATGCCCTCTAATTATAAATCAGCATTTAGGAAGCCCTTGCACATTTACACAGAGTTTAACAAAAATGTTTCATTAGATATTCCTTAGGCTGATGTACCACACCAGGCTCTGGAACGGGCTCCAGAACTCATGTGGGGGAAAACTAAGCATTTGTGTGACCAGAGTAAGAAGGAGCATGTTCTGGGATCGGAGTCCTACTTCCATTGTCTCCCTGATGGAAGGCAGCATGGGGCCCTGGAGTCCCCAGGCCTTGTGTGAGCATTTCACATCCATCCCAGTGCTTCATAATACTGTGCGCCCGTGGACATTTATTTAACCATTTGGTGTTACCTGAGCCTTGACTATAAAATTAGTCAAAATTATAATAGTACATGATTCCAGAAAATTGTTGTGGAAATTAAAAGAAATAATGTGTATGCTTCACTTAGAACAGGTCCAAGCAAAATTGAGTTCTATCTAAGCATTTTCACCATTAGTATTTTTCATGTGATTTATACATTTTACATTACATTTTACATTTGAGAGATGGGAGGCTCAGAGAAATGCAGTAGCTTACCTAAAGTTTCTGCTGTCACTTCCTGTCTATCTGACAAAATGTCATCCTGCTTCCTGCCCCAGTTCAAATGCTCCCTTCTCCGTGAAACTCTCAGTCATACATACAGACTCAGCCCCCACCCCCCCCCCCCCCACACACACACACATACACTCTCCAGGTTAGGTGTAATATTTCCTCTCATTGTACGTTATACTTTTCATAAGACTTAACACATTTGTGCCATATAAAGTCAACAAGGGCACTAATAGTGTCCCTTGCTATGAATGTATATATTTTAATGTTTATTTATTGTAAGAGAGAGTCCATGCGTGCAGATGCCGAGGAGAGGCAGAGAGAGAGGAAGAGAGAATCCCAAACAGGCTCAGCACTGTCATTACAGAGCCCAACATAGGGCTCAATCTCAGGAACCATGAGTTCATGACCTGAGCCGAAACCAAGAGTTGGCCGCTCAACCAGATGAGCCACCCAGGGGTCCCAGTGTCCCTTGTTATGAATTGCAAGACTCCACAGAGACCCTCAGTGGCTAGCATTGTGGCCTTGCACATGATAATAATAATCATAACCTGTGTATGTGGAACAATCTTTCATTTGTGTCCCATGATGCAGTTCTAACCCTCCCCATATGGACTAGATACTGCTCTCCACATCCTACGATAATGAGATAGAAGCTGAGAGATGTGATATCGTGCACCTTGTAAGAGGTAGAGCCAGTGTCTCAACCGAAAAGCTTCTGGCTGTTCTAAGACACTACTGTCACATCGGTAAGAAGCTTTGGGATGGAATGGAAGCATGGAGAGGTGGAGTAGAATGGAGACATAAAACACAATGAGGAGAGGTAAGGAGAGGACAGTGCATGCAGGGAGAACAGCATGCACTGTCCGAGTCCTAGGGTAGAAAAGAACAGTACAACTTGACCAGTGGACCACATTTCCACAATAAAACCAATAAAACCATTTGTCCTTTCCTTTTCTTCAAGGCTTTTGTGAATGAAAAAAAAACCCCAAAACTAGAAAATGTTGAAGGAAAAACCCAGTGCTCCCCAGAAACAAAGGATTGTTAATGTTATCCCAGTGACAATGGAGATGACTGGGCCTCAGGGTGCTCTCCCAGTGAGAATATCTTGGCCTGTCCATGCTGACATCAAAACTACTGGGGGAGGGGCACTGGGTGGCTCAGTCACTTAAGTGTCCCCCACTCTTGGTTTCAGCTCAGGTCATGATCTCACAGTTCGTGGGTTCTAGCCCCATGGGCTCCATGCTGATGGTGCAGAGTCTACTTGGGATCCCCTCTCTCTTTCCCTCTCTCTTTGTCCCTCCCCTGCTTGCTCTCTCTCAAAATAAATAAATAAACTTTAAAAAAAATACTGGGGGCAAAGAGTCGTTCCTCCTCCTCCTCCTAGCCATGGCTGTGTCCGATTCTCCTTCTCTCCATGGGGCTGAGATATGTCAAAACAGAATATGAGGACCAGACCTGCCGGGCTCAGGTCAACCTGGAAGGAACTGGGTCCCCCAGGCAAGCACCGGTCATGTTTCTGGCAGGTCAACAAGATGTGGGAGTCCCTGTGGGGGTGACACTGGGGATCTAGGCTGGTGGCCACAGCTGATGGTTGGCATCTGGGCACCCTAAGCAAAGGCAGCTAGGACCCACTTCACAAGAATATGTTTGATGATCAGAACTCCATTTTTTAAAACACACAAATTTTGTGCAGGAAAAAAAAAAAAGGATGGGCATCCTTTCCCCCAGGTAAAACGCAATGCAACACCATGAGCCAGGAACTAGGCCACAGGAAATTTCTTGGTCACATCACTCAAATGGAGTGCCAGGGCCAGAGCAAGTCTAGGAGCAAAGTTTCTCTGATGCTGTATTGCTGGAGCCCCTCACTAGAAGCCATACATGCTTCGGGATGGGCCAGGCTGTTCTTCTAGGTGGAAGTCAGGAGTTTCCATCTCCTGAGTCCTATCTCGGCCCCTGCCCCACAAAAACTCAGGACCTGGTGCCATCTGAATTCACAGCAAGTTATATCTCTGCTTTAATAACTAATGGGATATCAAGAAGCACCTGAGAGGGTCAATGCTTGAACATGTGATGTGATTAGGGACCAAGGCACACATTAATTCATTCTTTTTTTTTTTTTTCATTTATCAGGCATGACAAATTAAATATTGTTCCTGACTTTAAGGTGCTTGCATAAGACAGACATGTAAATAAATTATTATGTTCTTTGAGCAAAGGGCCATGCACAGGCAAGCCCATTCCTATGAGGGCTTAGAGGAGAAGTGTCTTAATCAGACTTGAGAGAGTGAAGGAAGGGTTCTAAGAAGAGATGAGGTTTAGCTCAAATACTATAGGATAAGAACGAGTCCACTGGGTTAGGAAGAGAGAGAAGAACATCTGGGAAAATATCTAGTTTACTCAACATGTCTTTGCGGAGACTATAATATGTGCCAGGTACTCTACTAGGGAATGGGGACATAGCCAGTGACTGAAATAAACATGGTTCCTGGCTTCATGGAAACCGCACCCAAGTACTTACCATAGACACCTTATAAAACCCTGATTGGCATCCCTAATGGACAAAGCAATTTGAGAGAAATTTATTTTATAGAAATTGGTAGAAGGAATAGACGAAGGTCAAAGAAAAGCCAGAATCAAGCCAGATGTGAATATAACCAATGACTTTTAGTCTAGGGACTTGAGCCAAAGTCCTAAGAAACCAAGTAGTCTGATGGGGTAGCAGGCTGATGCCACAGTAAGGTAGATCTGATGAAATAGCCACATCTCTGAGTCCTTTGGTAGGAACCAAAACTTTATAACCCAATGTGAGAGGAGGCCAATGTGGGCGAAATAGATGATGAATCCCTGGGTATTCACTTGATGACTTTTGGAGAAGAAGAAATTTAAATTGTTAAGGAGGTGGAACATTACCTCATATCAATAGCTTTGAGACGGAGAGGGTGACCCTGCAGCTGAAGGGTCACTTAGTGGGTCTGCATCAAGGGAAGAAGTACTAGCAAGTGCCAGGAGGTGGAAGAAAATGGTGGGTGGGTGCAGCCAGTGGTGAGCCCCTATGAGGTTCCTCATGGACTCCTGAGAAGGACAGAAAGATTCAGGTGGGGTTAGAGTCCTAAGGACTCCGTGGTAGGAACTGAGCCAGAGTAACCATTTTGGTGTGTACCCTCAGAGAAGGCAGGATACCCCAACTCAAATTCCACCACCTCTTGTTCACCAAGACTCTTCTTGGAGGTCAGAACACCAGATCTCAGGCCAAGACCCCCCGAAAGACAGAATGGCCAAGAAAGCAAAGTGAGCCTGACTGACCAGTTTCTACATAAATAGCAGCATTTCCCTTTCAAAATGGAGTAAAAGAAGTAGGAGCGAAACCAGTGGCCAGTGTTGGGGATCTTAAGGAACCCTGTCACAGACTTTGAGACATACATGGATAAAAGGCAAATGCTCCTCTGACAGCAAGACAGCCTTGCCCTCTGAGCCTCCACATTCTTTCTTCAACTCCTTCTGTTTCAAAACATCTTACCTCCCCTTACTACATATAACCTTCTTTACATGACCTGACCTCAACACCAACCGCCCCCACAGTGGTAGGCTGGCCTGACCCCCAAATAAGCCCAGAACTGCTCACTGCTCTCTGCCAGGCCTTGATTCTCCATGGCGGGAACCAGGATGGGAAAGGAGAGGTCTGGCAGAGGATGATGAAGAAAATGCCCAAGGGCATGATGGGTGGGAAAAAGTTTATCAAAGGGCAGCATTCAGCTCAGCTTACAAGTCGGGAGAAACTGGGGCACAGAGAGGCTAAGGGACTCAGCAAATATCACACAGCTCAGAAGTGGCAGAACTAAGCTGTGAACCCAAGTCAGATTTGAATTCCCAGTCCAAGTCAGAAATTACATCATGTCCGCGGAATAATCCCAGTTAATATCTGTTGAATGTTTAGCACATGTCATGCCTTGCTCTAAGCACATTTTACATGAAATAACTCACCTAATCCTCACAACAAACCATGATAAAGATTAGTATTTGGGGCACGTGGGTGGCTCAGTTGGTTAAGCAACCAACTTTGGCTCAGGTCATGATCTCATGGTTCATGAGTTCGAGCCCTGCGGCGGGCTCTGTGCTGACAGCTCAGAGTCTGGAGCCTGCTTCAGATTCTGTGTCTCCCTCTCTCTCTCTGCCCCTCCCCAGCTCATGCTCTCTCTCTCTCTCTCTCTCTCTCTCTCTCTCTCTCTCCTTCAAAAAGAAATAAATATTTTTTAAAACAATTATTTTAATGTTTATTTATTTTTGAGAGAGAGAGACAGACAGTGTGAGTGGGAAAGGAGCAAAGAGAGAGAGGGAGACACAGAATCCAAGTAGGCTCCAGGCTCTGAGCTGTCAGCACAGAGCCCGATGTGGGGCTTGAGCTCACCAACCCCGAGATCATGACCTGAGCTGAATTCGGACGCTTCAGGCACCCCATACAAAAGTAGAACCCCCTCACTTTTACAAACGACCTACATTACTACATGTTTTTGCTATCTGAAAGCAATCTAAAGAGGGCTTTCGCTTTTATGGAAAAAGTCATTACTGGACTAATATAGGTCTTTTGTAAAAGCGAAGGGGCAAAATGTGAACTTCCAGAAAGTAGGAGATACTATTACATCTATTTTACAGATGACCAAAAAAAAAAACAAAAACAAAAACAAAAAAAAAACAACCTGAGGTCACCCAGTTAGTGGGTTTAAATCTAGACAATGCACCTCCAGACTTTCTACTTTTTGCTCACAGTAAATAATCACTTCATTAAGCCCTTGATGGGGAAACATACATAGGCTGTAGCCAGAAAGCAAAGTAACCCTTGATTTATTCACTGGGACAGACTGAGTCCAATACAGAGACCTCTGCCAAGATGGACAGGGCAGCACAGCACTCCTTCCCCTAAAATCAGTTTACATGCTTCTAACCCCAACAAGCCTCGAGGATGCTCTATTTTCATGCCAAAACTATAACTCCGGATCTTCCTGGCCTCAGACCAAGTCAGCTGGTCATGAAATGGGTGGGTCCTTAATCTGCAGTCCAGAACTTAGGGAGGTAGAAGTGATACCTTGCAAAGGAATTTGAATTTGGCCAGGCAGGAGTTTGGACTTGGAAAACACATCAGTGAAGAAGGCCAAAATCAGGTGCGAGAGGATCCCATCCCAGCGTGGTTTTGGATCACACCATGGGCAGTGCTCTAGAAACCCCATTCTCCAGACTCTGTTAGCAGCCAGTGTCCTGGACCTTGGACTCTAAGGCATTACAGAAAAGGGACAAGACATGATGCTGGGTCTCCTGCCTTTTCAGCTTTGACTCTGAACTTTGTGGGATGTGAAACCATTTGAATCGGGGCCTCTAGCACAATGGGTTTAGCTCCTGGCCCTGAGCTACCCCATCCTTCCTGTCAGTGTCAGGAGCATAGAAACACTGAGGGTCAAGGTCTACCTTTGTCCTTCTGGGCTGTGCAACATTGGGCATGTTACTTAACCTCTGAGTCCCATATTCCCACCTGTCAAATTAAGAGAGCTGATAGTGATGGGACCTAATTTGCTGCATAATTATGAGGATTAAATGAAAGTGGTGGTTTAAAATACTTAGCATCAGGGCGTCTGGGCAGCTCAGTAATTTAAGCATCCAACTCTTGATTTCCGCTCAGGTCATAATCTCATAGCTTGTGAGTTCGAGCCCCACATCGGGTTCTGTGCTGACAATGCGGAGCCTGCTTGGGATTCCCTCTCCCTCTGTCTCCCTCTCTGCCTCTCCCCGCTCATTCTCTCTCTCTCTCTCAAAATAAATAAATAAACATTAAAAAATTTATAAGTGCTTAATATCACACATTACAAGACCTCAGTAGATGTGTGCTAATGCATTATTTTTTCTACCTTTCTTGAGGTATGATTGACACATAAAAATTGTATATATTTAAGGTGTACAAGGTGTTGTTTTGATATTCATATACAGTGTGAAATGATTAGCATATCCATTATTTTGAAGGCTAGAGCACACTGTTGAAACAAATCCCAGTTGGCACCCACTCAGGGACTGCCACCACCCTCAGATTTGCCCAGTTAGCCATTGAGGGCTCCCCATGCCCCTGCCCCCCCCCTCAGTGACTGCTGAGCGGTCAGCTCCCCCTCACGCTGATACCATGTTCTGCTCAGAAGGAAGAACAGACGTGGACATGACCGGCAGAGCACTACTGGGGACATGACGTCAGAACCCGAGATTCTGGGAACAGAGCAGAGTGCCAACACTCACTCTGTCCCTGTGAATTCCGATACTCTTCTTCCCAGAAAGTTTTTATTTTTTATTTTTTATTTTTTTTTAATTTTTGTAATGTTTATTTATTATTTTTGAAAGACAGACAGAGCGTGAGCAGGGGAGGGGCAGAGAGAGACAGGGACACACAGAATCTGGAAGCAGGCTCCAGGCTCTGAGCTGTCAGCACAGAGCTCGACGTGGGGCTCTAACCCGCTAACCATGAGATAATGACCTGAGTGGAAGTCAGACACTTAACCAACTGAGCCACCCAGATGCCCCCCATCCCAGAAAGTTTTTAAAGAGAGAGAGAGAGAGAGAGAGAGAGAGAGAGAACACATTCTTTTACTGACTTTAAAAGCACTGACTTTTTAATCTGTCCTTCCGAGGAGAAAATGGTTTGTGCTTCACAATTTCTTTGGAGTCAATGATCCTGAATACATTCATCGAAGCCGACTCTCATAAATCTCTATATGTACAAGTTAAAAAGATAATGAAGCTCTCTGATTCTGAGAGCCATCCGTCCTCGACAATTAAAAGTCCCAAAATGCATTCACCTCAAACTCTTCTCTTTCTGAACCCAAAGAACTTTCCTTGCCTTCTCACTCCTTCTCATAATAATTCAATCAAAACAATACTCCCTGAGCATATTTTCTTGCTCAGTTCCAAGGGAGCCCTGGAGAGAATACAAAGTAAATAAGAGAATGGGAGCCCATATTCTCTAAGAACTTAGATCAGGTGCAAGGCAAATTCAATTCTTTATCCCACCAATATTGTCAGGTGGGTGCTAGAGACAAAACAGTGACCCAGACAGGCACGGTCCTTAAAGATATGGGGGTAAGGGGCACCTGGGTGGCTCAGTTGGTTGAGCATCTGACTTCGGCTCAGGTCATGATCTCATGGTTAACGAGTTCGAGCCCCGCATCGGGCTCACTGCTGCCAGTCTGTCCATGCAGAGCCTGCCTTGGATCCTCTGTCTCCCTCTCTCTGCCCCTCCCCTACTTCTGCTCTCCCAAAAATAAATATTTAAAAAGAAAAGAAAACGTCGTTTACAAAAACAGGATATGGAGGCTAAAATCTAAAAAACTATTGAAAATAGGTAATGAACAAATGCCCAGCTAAAATCAGGGGCACAGATTGGCAGTGGGGGCCAGACTAATTTGAGTTCCTACTGTGTGACAGCATTATAAAGGACACTCTGCAGGTAGGATAGGATTGAGCTCTACAAGGAAGGGGCAGAGATGTTCTGCTTTGTGAGGGCATTAACTGACTGGCCCACAGTCACACAAAGAGAACGGTGGCAGAGCTGAGGTTTGAAACTCAAGTGTGTGTTCTCTCAGCAGTAGGAGAAGTGCTACAGTGTGAAGATTTGCCTGAGATGCTGAATCCAGAGCCCAAATCCAGATGCTGACTGGCTCCCAAATTTCTGGTGCCTGCTAAAGCAAATTCCTCATCTGATACTGAGGCTCACAGAAATGGACATGATTTACCACAGGTTAAACACATGTGTTGTTCTTTCCTTGCCTCGGGCCAAAGCCTCTTGCTCTGGGGAATTCCTGTTCGCAGCTCCCCTTTGGGTGAAATGGAAGGTCCCCCTGTTTGTTCCTCTGTGAAGAGCCAGCCTTAATTTCCTAGGGCTGCCATAACAAAGAACCACTAACATGGCAGCTTTCAACAACAGAAATGTTTTGTCTCCCAATTCTGGAGGCCAAAAACCCCAAATCAAGTTGTCAGCAGGGCCATGCTCCCTCTGAAGTTTCTAGGGGAGAATCTTTCCTTGCCTCTTCCAACTTGTGTTGACTTTTGGTATTTCCTACCTTGTGGCTGCATCCCTCCAATCTCTGCTCCTGTCTTCACATGGCTTTTTTCCCTGTGTCTCTGTGTATTCTCACAGGGACACCAGTCACTGGATGTTGGGTCTACCCTAAATCCAGGATGATCTCACCTTGATATCTTTAACTAAATATATCTGAAGAGATCTTATTTCTAAATAGGGTCATATTCTGAGGTTGTGGGTGGACCTGAGTTTTGGGGAGATATTCTTCAATCCACCACTGGACCCTATCATCTATTTCTTTGGCTTTGTTTATTTGTTTGTGTGTTTTTAAGTTTATTTATTTATTTCGAGAGAGAGAGAGAGAGCACGAGCAGGGGAGGGACAGAGAGAGAGAGGGAGACAGGATCCCAAGCAGGCTCCACACTGCCAGTGCAGAGCCCAACGTGGTGTTTGAACCCACGAACTGTGAGATCATGACCTGAGCTGGTCAAGAGTCAGGCGCTTAACCGACTGAGTCACCCAGGTGCCCCTCTATCTCTTTGTTTTATAAAGATAGATGTTGGTCAACTCAAAATAGTCTTTCCTAAGTTTATTATTAAGCTACGAGGCAAAAGTGGAGGGTACAGGGTCTAGAATGACCTGAAACGTTTTTATGATACCATCAGGTAAGGTACTAACAATATGGAATACGAGCTATGAGATATGGCTTGTAGTATTAACCTCATCATTTGCCAACTGCGTGACCTTGGACAATTTATTTAACTTCTCCAGGAGCTCCATTTCTCAGATAAGGAATGGAAATTTCTAGAGGTTTAGAAATAGCGAACTGCCCACCAAAGATTTTTGTTATCTCTTCAATACTAGAGATTATTGCTTGAAAGCAGCTCACCTGCCAAAGATCACATATCAAGTTCACTTTTCACCCCCTTGGGGCCCCACGGCAAGATCTTACTGATGGTATGTGCGTCACCTCCAGCCTGTGTTGGCTAAGGAGTAGCTATACCTTCTCCACCCTCCATTTCCCCATATTTAGACGGAATGAAAGGGACGCTGAGGGCCTAGGGGAGGATGCAGTCCCAAGGCGGGCAGAGTCAGAGTCCCTGAGTCACCACCACAGGGAAGACTAGCCAGTAACAAGGAGCAAAGATGTGAAACTGGTAAATGAACCAAAAAGAAGCATCTGCTACACTGTCTCTTCGAGTTGGGGCCTTATTTGTGGTAGCACATAACATCAGCCAGACGATACCCTACCCAAAGTCATGGGACAGGAAGACTGAGATACAACTATACTCTTCCTCTGAGCCCCACACCCTTCCCACCATGCTTTCCATTCTCAGATACGAAAAGGAGTGGGATCTGGGCTCAGGCCAGAATCTCCATCGCAGAAGCAAGACGAGCATTTGGCCCGAAAAGAGCTTATCCCGAATCTCTCAGGAAATGGCATTCGATGGATGTGGTGCAGAAAATCAGTGCTAAGGGGGGCCACAGAGGAATGCTAGAAAGGTGGACTAAGCCTATCAGCATGAAGATTGAGGGTGAGCTCAGTGCAGATTTGGAGGGAAATCTCTACACAGATGAGCAATTCCTCGGTTTCTACAAAGGGACAGATCTTTGAAACCCGGAGTGACCTCTTTCAGACTTGACCGCGTCTTCATTTTCCACACAACCAGCCCAGCTCAGGGCAATGTCTCAGAGACAGTTTTACTGTTCTTTTAATAAACCTAAGCCCTCTCTTCTCTCTCCTGCCACGGAAATGTATGGGCCTGACGTAAAGAAATTGCTAACTACAATTGCGAACATCAGATATTGAAAGTCAACTGTTGGAGTTTAAAAAAATAAAATAAAAAGAACAGTTCTTGTAGAGTACATTCCTTTGAAAAGCCTTTGTATTTCCCAGTATTGAAGTGATAGTGTTTCATTCAGCCAAACATAAGAAATTTGAAGCCATTGTAGAATATCCAGAGGAAATTTGTGGATGGAATTTTCTGCCTGGGATTAAAGGCATGTTTGAGCAAACGCTTAGCATTTTATTGTACATAGGAGATCCCATCAGAGCTGGGGCTTTGTTTGGTGGCAGAAAGGCCTTTATTGCTGCATTTAATGCCTTGTGTTATAGATAGTTTTATACATTCAGAGCCCTGGATTTGAAGTCTGACAGACATGATGTTCAGGAATTCATTATAAAGTTTTGGTCCTTAGAACCCAAAACAATATTCAGATCTAGCCATCCTGGCTTCATCCTAAGGGAGAGACACTCACAAGGGACAATGACAAATGGGAAAAGTCAGTAAAATTTTATTGTTGTTGGGCTTGTACCCAAAGCCACAGGCATTGCCCTCTGGCAGGTTTACCTGGAAAATGTAGCGATGTTCACCTGATGCCTGTCAGGGATGGATCTACTCTGACCCAATAGGGCAAAACCCCACATTTACCAAGTGATAACATTCAAGTCTGAGAGAGAGAGACAGAGAGAGAGAGAGAGAGAGAGAGAGAGAGAGAGAGAGAAGCCATTATCATCCCTTTGCTAGGCAGTCAACCACCTTCTAAAATACCAAGCCTAGTCATATTTCTAGAACTTACTTACCAGATGAGGAACTCCTGAGTAGAGGGCAAAAGGAAAGCAAAGTTTGGAGGGTGGGAGGTGAATCATTTGGATGTAACTCACACCCAAATACTTACCTTCCCTCAAAACACAATCCTCTCTCTCTTACCACATTTTGTGCCCCTGGGAAAGTCATCAGTCTTGCTTTAACCTTGTCCAGATGACTGATGCAAATAATAAAAGGAATAAAATACATAAAGTTTCTAAAGCAATGCCTGAACTCTACCGAGGTGGTGCCTTTCCTAGCTCAGATCAAAACAGGCCCTAGAGATTAGGGGGAAGTCTGAGCATAAGCTGGAGGTAAGGTGGCCTCAGCGGCAGAAAGGAGGAAGGCAAAATTAGAAGGCGCTGGTCTGAAAGGGCTTTGGGAGAAGCGCTTTCATCTTTGACAAGGCAAAACCTGGAACAAGAAACAAGAGGCAGGCTCGCTCTAGGGCTGGAGTACAGGTCACAATGAGATCCTCAGCTAGTCTGAGTATCTGGGATTTTTTATTCCTCCTCGGATGAATAAGCTGGTTGGTTCCAGAACCCGAGGCAGCCCCGGCCTGCTGTGGGGATAAATGGCCTGGGCTGCAGAGGATCGGAGAAAGATGGAGGCAGGGAGCCAGGCAGGTTATTACAGATTCCAGGTGCCAGCATACAAAGGAAGTGGAGTCTGGCGATCACAGGCCAAAGAAGTGCCAATGCTTTTTGACAACTGTCATTTGATTTAATTGTTCCGAGGCAGCATTGCTCAGCAGTAAATACACTGTGGAGGTTCAAGAGAACTCGGAGGTTCTGGTGGCCACTGTGGCGTGATGAACAACTGAATAACTCCATCAAAGGGGGCGGGCCGGGGGAGGGGTGGAGATGGCCGTGAAGGATGCTGTGCTGCTCTATTGTTCTGGCAGGAAAATGTCCAGGAGTCAGAGCTCAGCAGCTCCTCTTCTGGGCCCTGCTCCCTGATCTAGAAGTTTATTCAAGGTCATCCTTGTTCAGTCCTCCCTGCCCTACCGGGGAGGCCAGGGAGAGCTGGCTTTTGCAGGTCTTCCAATGACTGGGCAAGTACAAAGCGTTTTCCTTAACCAGCACTGTTCAATGAAGGTTATAATGACCTATATTTATTGAACATTTATAATTTCTTTTAAAAAATTTTTTAATGTTTATTTATTTTTGAGAGAAAGAGATAGCATGAGCAGGGGAGGGGCAGAGGGAGACACAGAATCTGAAGCTGGCTCCAGACTCTGAGCTGTCAGCACAGAGCCCGACACGGGGCTTGAACTCATAAACTATGAGATCATGGCCTGAGCCAAAGTCAGACACTCAACTGACTGAGCCACCCAGGCGCCCCTGAACATTTATAATTTGAAAGCACAGCGTAAGTGCATTTTAAGAATTACCTCATCTCATTCTCTAAATAAACGTACGGCTTCACAACAGTTACAAAAACAATTGCTCCAATGAAGAAACTGAGGCTCATGTGTGTTGAATAATTGCCCACAAATACGCAGCTGGTCAGCAAGCCAGGAAATCACTCCCGTGCCCACACCCCCAAACTCCATGGCCTTCCTTCCAGGAACAAGAGCCTGATGGAAGCATATACTTGGTGCCATTTCCTCTAGGATGCGTGCGGTTACAGGAAACGGATTGCTTGCCAGGAGTTAGTATTAGAATTGTTAGTACTTGCTTAATAAATTCAGCACCTCACCAATGTAAGGTCTCTGGCCAAAGTCTCTGAAGTTTCCCTGGTCTTTTCCTGGTGGCTGAAAGATACTGTCACGGTTCCAAATGTGACATCCTACCTAAGAGCTACCATCCCCTTCCCTGCTCCCCTTTAAAGGGAGATTCTTCAAAAGAATTTTCCTTACCCTCTGTTTCTCCTTCACCTCCTGCCATTCTCTCAGGAACCCAATCCAATCAGGCTATGTTTTGCACCAACCCCATTAAATCGGCTCCTTTGAAGGTCACCAAACTACCTCCACATCACCTGATCCAACAGTCAATTCTAGGTCCTAAACTCTTAACCCATCAGTGGCCTTTGATACACATGACAACTCCAACCTTTGTGAAGGACTCTGCCCACTCTTGGTCCTCCTTTTACTTTTCCATCTCACTCTTCTGATGGCTTCCCTTCATCTTTGCCAGCTCCCAACTCTTGGGTGTGTTTCGGGGCTCCTTCTTCTGTACGTCTTTAACATCCATGGGTAATACGACCTGGTAGGGCTTTAAACACCACTCATAAACTTAATCAGTCAAAGAGTATGTCTCCAGCACTAAATTTCACACTGAAATATAAGGTTGGCTTTTTGACCTCTCTACCTAGTTGTCTCCAGAGTTTACATGCCCCCAACCTGAACTTTTGATACCACTCTTTTCTCTGAATCTAATTCTTCCTCAGATGACCCTTCTCAATAAATGGTAACTCTATTCTTCCAGTTGCTCAGTCCAAACCACTGGAATGATCCTTGATTTCCACCTTTCTTTATCACTCTACATCCAAACCATCAGAAAGTCTTGTTTGGTCTAGCTTTGAAGTAAGTCTGTAATCAGACTACTTCTCACCATCTCTTCTACCAATCTTCTGACCCAAGCCACCTTCACCTCTCACCTGGGCTGTTGCAATGGTCTCTTACTCTTCTCTGTCCTTCCACCTTTGGTTTATCATATTCCATTCTCCAAAGAGCAGCTGGGATCATGTTTTAGAAACATAACTCATTCCTCAACAATAAGTGTTCTCTTAGCCTTCCTACTCAGCCCCCTTCAAGAATGTGAAAAGCCAGGGGCACCTGGGTGGCTCAGTCGGTTAAACGTCCGACTTCGGCTCAGGTCACGATCTCACGGTCTGTGAGTTCGAGCCCCGCGTCGGGCTCTGGGCTGATGGCTCAGAGCCTGGAGCCTGCTTCCGATTCTGTGTCTCCCTCTCTCTCTGCCCCTCCCCCGTTCATGCTCTGTCTCTCTCTGTCTCAAAAATAAATAAAACGTTAAAAAAAAATTAAAAAAAAAAAAAGAATGTGAAAAGCCCACCTTCTGGCCACCACCCACCCACTACCTCTCTGATTTTAATTCCTAACACTCTCAGCCTATCCCAGTGTAATTGTAGGTTCTGACTACTGGCAGATTATGTAATCAGTTTACGTAGTCATGACCAGAATTTTTTAATAAAATAGAATAGACAATATTACAGAACACTGCATATAGTAAAGGTGAGTATTCTTTTGTAAGACTCTGAATTTGGTGAGAGTGTGTGTGCGTGTGTGTGTGTGTGTGTGTGTGTGTGTGTGTGTACTGGGTCCCCATATAAAATTTACGTCTCACTACGAGTCATGGCCAAACAGTTTAAGCCTTAGCTCACTCTGCTCCAATCATTCAGATGTTTCTTTAGTTTCCCCAACATGGCAACCATATCACCACCTGAAGGACTTTACCCTCTTCCTGGAATTCTCTTGCACCACTCACCTATCCACTCACTTCTTAGCAATCTTTCCTCAAGGCTCACCTGATGAGAGAAGTCTTCTCTGGTCACATTATATAAAATAGCTCCATCCATCCTACCCTGCTTAATTTCTTTTCATTTTGCTTCTTACCACTTGACATACTACAGATTAATTTGTTAACTGTGGGGTGCACAGTAGTGCAGAACCATAAAAATGACCATTCGTCTCATGAACAATGCAATCTCAACAATGGGAAAAATTATGATTGTTCCATGACCTTGAAAAATGTTTGTCAAGACAGTACTCTTACTATCATTTGTAAATCTAGAGAGAAATGATAAAATAAAACTAATACCATAGTCCTATTTCCCTTCTTATGTGTCCCCTCTCTGTGACAGGGTTATATGTCTTGACATCATTTCCCTTCTCACTTGCCAAGGACAATGGAACATGAGAGCAAGTGATACCTAATTTCAGAGCAAAGTCTTAAGAACTAGCTCTTGGTTCATCATGTCTCTCTTTTCAGTCCCAACAGGGCCTTCTCCATATGCTGGCAAAATAAGATGATGTAGAACAGAGCTACAGACAACCCCCAGTGCTCTTGTAAGGAAGTAAGGAACAAGTCTTTACTGTTCTAAGCCAGTGGTTCTTAAACTTTAGTGTGCACAAAAACACCCAGAGGGCTTGGTAAAGCAAAGACTGATCAGCCCCATCCTAAGATGGTCTCAGTAGGTCTAAGGGAGAGACAAGAATCTGCATTTCTTTTTTTTTTTTTTTCTTAATTCAAATTAGTCAACGTTACAGTGTAGTCTTGGCTTCAGGAGTAGAATCCAGTGATTCATCTCTTACATATGACACTCAGTGTTCATCCCAAAAAGTGTCCCCTCTTAATGCCCATAACCCACCCACCTCCCCTCCAGCAACCTCCAGTTTGTCTTCTGTATTGAAGAGTCTCTCATGGTTTGCCTCCCTCTCTGTTTTTATGCTGAGAGAAATAGGTCAGAGAAAGACAGATGTATGATTTCACTCATGTGGAATTTGAGAAACACAACAGATAACATAGGGGAAGGAAAGGGAAAAAAGATAAAAAAAGAATCTGCATGTCTAACAATTTCCTAGGTGATTCTGATGCTGCTGTTCAGGAACCACATGTTGAGAATCACTGTTCTAATTCACTAAAGATTTGGGGGCACAATTGTTACTATAGCACAACTTAGCCTATGCTAACTGGCACAGAGCAGAATAAACATATACAGATATAGGAAAAGAATGACTCAGACAGAAGGTACTTCAGGGCTTTGGAATCAGACAGATTCCCCAATGTGTCAGAGATTGTACCAAGATTCATGAAGGTGAGTTAGAGTTTCTTCTCTCAGAAAGTTCATACCCTTTGGAATATTATCTAGATTTTTAAAAAACGACTCCTTAATCACTTCCCCAATGGTGTGACACTTATGATTCCCTCAAGTGACATTATACTGAATCAATATGGGTCCATTTAACTATTTCTTCCAGAAAAATTAAAATTTGATTAAAGGTATAGTAGTTAAGTTAGTTATTTCATTAGTCAGTTTATTTAATTGTTGTTGTAAAAGTAACAAAAGAGCCTGAGGAAAAAAAGAGAAATGAGATATTGAGAGAACTTTGATGCCATATCAAAGAGAACATGCTCTCAGTTTGGGGGTTCTAGAACATCGATGGAGGCTCTCACCCCAGCTCTCTGGAGAGCAGAAAGAGAAGACCAAGGCCTCCTATGGCTTCCCTGCAGCTGACCTGGACCCGCTTCTCACCTCACAGCTGATCTTTACCCTGTCTCTTTTCTCTGCTTCTCACCTTCTCACCCCTTACTCATCACTCCATCCCCAGGCCTCCTGCCCATTCTCTCAGGGCTGGCTCTGGACATAACTGCCTCTGTGGTGTTTTAGGTAATATGGGCTGAGCCTTCCAACTCTCCATTACTGTGCTTGTCACAGTGCTCAGCATGTACTAAACTCTCATTAACCATCAGATGGGTAGATGGATGGGTGGGTGGGTGGAGGGTAGAATAGTATAGTTATTAAATGTATGAGGCCTGGAATCAGGCAGAGTTGGTTTGGAATACAGCTCCATCACTTACTATCTCAGTGATCGTGGGCAGATGATAAATTTTTCCACGCCACAGTCTTCTCATCTGAAAAATATTGCCTACATCATGGAGTAGAATTTTCAGTAATATTAGCTTTTCAAAAATCATTATAGGAGCTAGTTTAGTGGATAGTGAAGGACGCTCCTTCAAGATTGTTTTGACAATGATGGACGAGGAGAAAGACAGATATCAGATGCTGAAGTAAGGAGGGAGGAGGAAAAGTTTAAAAGAATTTAGAATTCAAGAATGGGTGAAATGATTCTTGGCATTCTGAAGACCCACACTGATAAAAGTGGATGAAACAATCAGCTTCAGGGATCTCCATGGACATCCAGAGGGGAGGGCAAAAGGGAGATGCATATACTCCCTTTCTCCTTCTACAACCTTGAGAAAGTGAGTTAAGAGGTGGCTTTAATTTCCATCTGCCGGTGCTCTAAGACGGGAAGGCATTGGAAAGCAGTTAACCCTAAGAGCTCTGATACTAAACTACTTGTAATCCCTCTTCCTGTGGGGGGAATAGGTAGAAGTCACTGCCTTTAAGAGTCAATGTCCATGCAGGAAAACAGAAATCCAAATAGGAAATTTGAAAAGAGAAGATGCAATCCAAGTAATGAATTATAAAGTGTTGCTGAGGCTGAGAAAGCAAAGAGCAGAAGGTGTGATGACCTGGGACTGAAAAACTGCAGGAAGCAGCAAGCACCCTAGGGCAGGAGGAAGGGTGGGGGAATGGCGCAGGCAGAGACCAGGGTGCATTCACACCAGTGCTGTAGCCATGCCGCCTGGTCAGCGCAGAAACTGCCCAGGAGAGCGGCCCCCAGTCCATGCTCAACCCATGGAGAAGGGCTGATGATGGCAGACACATGGAAGGACGTCCCCTTCTGAGGCTTTGATCGCCAAGAATCGGGTGCTGTGTCTGACACCGGGATCATTCCAGTGCGAAGCAGCCCTCTCCAGAGATGCTGCCAAGAGCAGAAAAAGAAGAAGCCAATGCAAAGCCTTCCCTTTCTGACAGTGTCTCCTTATTGATAAAATTGAACAAGGAGCCAGATGGCAGGGGAGTTCAGGAAATGTAATTTACACAGGCTCCCAGCCTCAGCATTACAAAAAAAAGTACAAGTCTATTACCTCTTCTGCGGAAGGGAGGGTAAGCTGGGAGGGAGGAGATGATGATGGTGATGATGTTGACGATGACAACGACAGTAAAGACAGTGGTGGTGATGACAACAATTATAATAGAAATACATCAACAGCAGCAAAACCAGCATTTATGGCCAGGCACTGTCCTAGGCACTTCATGGATTTACTCAGGAGCAAGAAGGAAGAGGAGAGGAATCACAGGGAAACAGAGTGAAGGAGAAGTAGCCCCTCCTGCTCTGAGATTGAGGATTTCATCGCTGAGAAACTTCTGTCCTTGTCCTCTCTCACACCCCTCCCCTTACACACACAGACAGAGGAGAAACACACACACACAATGAACAAGTATTGGCTGACAGCTGGGGGCTGGCCATGGTGCTGAGAACTCTTTATCGCATTACCTTATTCAATTTTCACAAAAATCGTATGTTGAAAAGAGAAACAGGACAAGAGACGTTAAGTAAGTCACTCACAGCCAGTAAATAGCTCACAGATGGCAAAATTTAGTTCTGTCTGATTTCAGAGACCATGCTCCTTCAAATTAAGTAGAAAGAGTGAAAGCTGTTCTCACCCAGATGTCCAAAAACCAACGCTCCTACCTGCTCCCTCTCAGAAAGCGGCCTTCATTTCCAGAGAGGTTCTGGCTTCCAGGCTATCTTTTAACTGGGAATCTACTGAGGGAGCAGGGAGCCTCTGGCCTGAGGCTAGCCACTCTGGCCTAAAGGGGATTTGCTTTGAGAAAGGGGTTTTGAAGTTGACAATGAAAGTAATTTCCCTTCTAATGGAGCCTAAATAGCAGATCTTGAAAGCCCAGCCAAGTAAAGAATAGTTTAAAAGAAAGAATGAAACATTCAAAGTACTGCCACAAACTGCCCACCCCCAAAAAGGGGACAGGATTCAAACACACTGAACTATCTAAACTAACAGAAAGGACCAATAACCCTTTTTTTGTCCCCAGCTTTACCGAGGTATCATCGAAATGCAGCGCCTGTCGGTTTAAAGCGTACAATGTGATATTTTGATACAGGTATGCATTGTGACATGATTATCACAATAAAGTTAGTTAACACCTCCACCTCCTAACATAATGACCTTTGTGTGTGTGTCGATTTACTCGCTGGACAGCTTTCAAGTAAATAGCACAGTCCTGACAATACAGTCTTTCTACTGTGTACTAGTGATCCCCAGAATGTATTCATCCTATAGCTAAATTTCCTACCCTTTGACTAACATCTCATCTCCCCAACCCTTGCCCCTGGTAACTACCCTTCCACTCTCTGTATGAATTTGGCTTTTTCAGATTCCACGTGTAAGTGACAGGCTACACACAGTATTTGTTGTTCTCTGTCTGACTTACTTCCTTTAGCATCATGCCCTCAGGTCCATCAATGTTGCAAATGGCAGAATTTCCTTTTGTGTGGCTGAATAATATTCCATTGTGTATATATCACAGGTTCTTTGTCCATTCAGCCACCAATGGATACTTAGACTGTTTTCATGTCTTGACTCCTATGAATAATAGGAGTCCCATGCCGCACTGCATGGGAGTGTAGATGTCTCTTTGCGACAGTGATGTCGTTTTCTTTGGAAATATTCCCAGAAGTGCGATTACTGGACCACATGGTAGTTCTATTTTTAATCTTTTAAGGAACCTCTATACTGTCTTTCCATCATGGTTCCACCAATTTATATTTTCACCAACAGTGCACAGGGCTTTTCATTTCTCCACACCCTCGCCAACACTTGTTATTTCCTTTCTTCTTCGATAATAGCCATCCTATCAGGTGTGAGGTGGTATATCTCATTGCAGTTTTGATTTGCATGTCTCTGATGATGAGTGATGTTGAGTGCCTCTTCATGTATTTGTTGGCCATCTGTATAACCTCTTTGGAAAAATATCTATTCAAATCCTTTGCCCACTTTTAAATTGGATTTATTAGTTTTTTGGTTTTTTTGTTTTTGTTTTGTTTTATTTTGTTTTTTTGCTATTGATTAGCATGAGTTCCTTATATATTTGATAAGGTGTTAATGCCCAATAGAGTTTTTAAAAAATTTTTAAGTTTATTTATTTATTTTGAAAGAGAGAGAGAGAGAGAATGAGTGGGATTGAAGCAGAGACAGAGGGAGAGAAAATTCCAAGCAGGCTCCACACCGTCAGTGCAGAGCCTGATGCAGGGCTCAAACCCACAAACTGTGCAATCATAACCTGAGCTGAGATCAAGAGTCTGTCACTTAACGGACTGAGCTACCCAGGCACCACTAATAGACTTTTTTTTTTTACAAGAAGCCACAGGTGTTAAGGTTCATCTGTGTGTGGGTGCCTCCATTGAGAGAGAAGCAACCCAAGCTGCGGTCAGTCAAGTTCATGCCTGTATGAATGGGTTCACTGTCTTTTTCCGAGAGACTTTTCTGATGATGGAAAAAGATAAAAGTGTCCACTGGTGCTCAAGGCAAGAAGGAGAAGGGGCCACTCTATTTGTTTTCTATCACTATTGATTTCCATCACCAGAATGGATTACAACAGACTTAGCAGAGCCTAAGAGAGCACACAGTTTCTTTTTTTTTTTTTTAATTTTTTTTTTTTAACATTTATTTTTGAGACAGAGAGAGACAGAGCATGAACGGGGGAGGGTCAGAGAGAGAGGGAGACACAGAATCTGAAACAGGCTCCAGGCTCTGAGCTGTCAGCACAGAGCCCGACGCGGGGCTCGAACTCACGGACCGGGAGATCATGACCTGAGCCGAAGTCGGCCGCTTAACCGACTGAGCGACCCAGGCGCCCCGAGAGCACACAGTTTCTATGCTATTCTATCGGGAGTCCCAGCATGGCTTAAGGTCCTGTAGTTAAGGGTCACAGGCTGCAACAAGGTGTCAGCCAGAGTGGAGTTCCCATCTGAGGCCAGAGATCCTCTTCCCAGCTCGTTCAGGTGTCAGCAGTATTCGGTTCCCTGCAGCTGTAGGACTCAAGGAGCCTTGCTTCTTCAAAGCCAGAAACACACACACACACACACACACACACACACACACACACGATGAAGGAGAAAGAGAATGTGGGGTGAGTCAGCTGGCAAAATGAGACTTCCATACCATAATATGATCCCAGCAGTGATGCCTCATCACCTTCTATGTATGATTGGTTAGAAGAAAGTGACAGGGCCCAGCCACACCGAAGGAGGGGATCATACAAGGGTGAGAACACCCAGAGGTGAGGCTCACAGGGAACACCCTAGAGTCTGTCGGCCACAACCCCTGAGGCTGCCAAACATGACAGTGATGCCATGCTGCTGAGAACTTGCCTGCCCTCCTACTTTCTCTTCCCATCTTGTACCTATATACACCCACTCCTTGTCCACCTTCCCTCCTACGAGACCACTCAGCAGCTCCTGATCACACATCCCAGGGGCCCATTTGTCTGAAAACACCACCAGAAGCCTCTGCTGCTCGGGGCTCTCCTGACAATGGGTCTGGGACAAGGAAGAAGGCCCTGGAGGGCCCTGCTTGCGTTGGCGGGTCCACACCTCAGGCCCCACACCTGCACCTGCTGTGGGAATCGAGAGGAGGGGATTAGCAGCTGATGAGAAGAAGCATGGGTGTGTTTAAACCTTCTCCCCACATAATCTCTTATTGACCGAGAAGCATCACAGGGAGGTGTCTGGGAGGAATTAACACTAATCCTTTTCCAACTCTTGGGCGGCTTTGCTCACCAGCCCCTCCTTGCCTGGACAACCACAGGAGTGGGTTAGTCACAGAGGATGCTGGGTAATCAATTAGGATGCTAACACACCACCTTCAGAAATGCATTAGCCCTGGTCCCACCAGCGCATTCTTAAATAAATCACAATAAAAGTGAGATCTGGAGCATCACAAATGAATTAAAAGAGGAAGATGAAAGTAGGGAGAAACACAGGCATGGCATGGGTTTCATTTAAATAGGAAAGGAGTAGACGGGACATAAAAGGTAAGAAAAATGAAGGGAAAGAAGAGGAGAGGAAAGGAAGGGATGAATATTTTTTTCTTTTAAAACTTAATTCTGTGGCTATAAAGTGGGCCAGACGAGCCCCTCAGACCTGCTCAAAGGGAAGATTCACAGCAGTGAAAGTGTAACAAGAGCCAAGTGGTCTGAGGTCAAGTTCATGATGATTGAGAGAAGACCGGCCCTGTCTCTTGGGTCCATACTGCCAATCACACAGCTGAATATGGAAGAGGTATTCTGGAAATGATTGCTAAATGGATTGGTCTTTTGTTTCCTACAGCAGCCACATCATTCCCCCCAGGGCCCTGGTCACCCCATCTTCATTCATGCTTCCATCGATTCATCTATTCATTAGATATTTCCTGAGTGCTACCAGTCTGTGCCGGGCACTATGATCATATATGGTGTTATCACAGTGAGTCAGAGGACATGGTTGCTTTCCCCACACATTCCTGCTCTTGGGCAGAAATCCTAAAAGCTAGAAGACAGTATAAGTAATAAGTATAAGTCAGTACCTATAGGAGAGGCACTTAACCCCAGTTTTTACGGGGTATAGAAAACCTTCTGGAGCTAGTTACATCCAAGTTAAGACTAACAGGTGACAGCAGGCAAGAGAGCTTGGGACAGGGGTCTTCCAGTCAGAGAGAAGAATGTGTTCCAAGCCCTGGTGTTAGCACAGCACACTGGCTGGATGGTGGTGACCATCTAGTGGAAGAGTAGGAAGGTGTTTCGAGAGAAGATAAATGAGGGGTTCAAGTGTAGAGGAGTCCGTGGGACATCAAAGCAGAGAGATGTCCAGAGGCTTCCTGGGAGCAGTCTGGGCTAGCAGCACCCGCATATAGGTGCTAATCAAGGCCACAGGACCAGATGAGATTACACAGGCAGATGTGGGTCCTGCAGCCACACCCCGCCCTATTCATTCTTCTCCTGCCAGACTCTTAACAGACCTGTCAGATCCCTGACCAGAGGTATGCATGTAGCTGAGCTCCCCTAAAATGGACTTTGTAGCAGCTTTTTTTTTGGAGGGGGAGGGGAAGACAGCTTCCTTAGCATCAGGTCTGGGCAGCAGAAAAGCTTTCTGCTGTTTCCACTGTGATTCTTAGAGCCAGAAATGTGTATTTGGAAAGTTGGCTATTTTTATACTGCCTGTATTTGCTGCAATTATTTCCTTTCAGTTTCCCTTAGTGTTTAGTAAAAAATCTTTCTGAAAATATCAGCCTGTCTCAGTTGTGTTAAAGGGATGGAGGAAAAGAGAGTCTTGTCAAGCTTGGGCTCAACTGTTGAAAGGGACGCTGTGGCCCTTGGAGGCTTGGCATGGTGTCCCAGGAGGAACCAGACAGAAAGAGACCCAAATGGAAGGTAAAACCCTAAGGAGTGGAGTCGGGGCCATTTGTACATCTGCCCACTCCAACCTGAAGATACAGTCTTCCAACCTGGTTCTCTACTCTCACTTGCTCTGTGAGATATAGCAGAGTGCTGTGAAAAGAAAAAGAATGTGGGAGTCAGACAGAAATGGTTTTGACCCCTAATGCTGCCACTTAACAAGCTGAGAAACCTTGGGCAAATTATATAAGCATTCTGAGCCTCTGTGTTCTCACAGTAAAATGGAAGTAATAATAACCAACCTGCAGTGTTGTGAAAATGATGTCTGTAAAGCTCCAGGCTTAGAGTAGGAACTCAGTAAATGGTGCCTGTTGTTATTATGATCCCTATCAGGGGTAGCCAGAAGTAGTGAAAACAGCAGAGAATTCAAACTCAGAAGTCAAAGATGAGCCTAAAGGGAACGAATCTAGGGAACTTAAAGACAAAATTAGGTCAACAATGGGGGTGGGGCCAAAGCCAGGTTCGGATTCAAACCCAGCACCTGACCAGAAACAGGAGGCTTTTAGGAAGCAGAAGCAGAGAACAGAGAGGACATTAAGAGGCCCCAGCCTTCGAAAGACGTCAGCTTGAGACTAAGTTATGCCCCCGCTCTTCCAGCCTGGCCCTCAGCTCCACTTCCTGTGATCTGAGGTTGGTCCAGTGGCCAGAGCGAGCATACAGCCAGAACTGAAGAGGGCACTCTGAGGTTCTTCCTGGGATGAAGTTCTCTATAGACCCATTCGCACTGAGCCCCTACAGCTCACCAGTGGCTCTAGGTGCAGCCCATAAGCTCTATCTGCTTCCTACACCTACTCTTTCCTTCAACCCCAAGACACCAAGCAGAAAAAGACCTCAGCTGCATCCCATACCGATCACCTTTTAAAGGCTGGGTGAGTGACTGCCAGAGCAACCCATGTTCTCCAGTCTGCTTCCTCCCTTACCGTTGTCTCCATTCTTCTCCCCACCTCCCATGGGAGGAGGCAGACAGAGAGCAGTCACTTCCTGCGAATGAGAACTGCAGAGATGACCAGATGGCTGGGAAGGAGGTACCCTGGCATGGATTTTTCTAGGTATTTTTAATGCCAGAGCTGGAAGGGTTCATTAGATCACAAAATCCAGGGGTTGCAAACTCAGTCACCCCAATCCTGTGCCCTTGTCCCTAGGCCTATACCACCAGCCGTGGCATCCTCTTGTGGGAACAGGACTTACGCTGTCAAAAGAGAACAAGGTGCAAGACTTTTATTCACGGGTTGGTGGATGGAAAGCCATTTCCCTGCTCCTAGATGTGAGTGAAGAACCAAGTAGCCCCAGGAGCTGTCAGCATCTGTATCATTAACATAAGAAGTCAGCTTGAGATGAAAGCCAAACTACAAAGGAGAGAAGAACCAAGGGAGGTGGGGGGAACTGGAGCTGTGGCCCCACATCCATTGTGAGCCCCTAAATCAAACAGACCCTGAAACCTTCTCCACTTCTGGGTCAGTGCCAGTAAGCCAGCCTGAGGCAGATTTTCATTACTTGGAAACATCAGCACTCCTTCCTGACTTATTACTTTTAGAGACTCCTTCTCTTCTCCTCCCACTTTGGATCAACACGGGCCTCAAACAAGGGGCCATGTTGCCACACTCCTCACTCCCTCTGTTTGGAGTGAGGACTACCTTTTGACCCTGGATAAATTACTTAGCCTCTACACCTCTGGTTCTTTATCAGTAAAATGGGACAATAACAGATCCACCCTATGTAATGTGCTTATGCCAGCACACGAGTGCTCAGTATATATTGGGAGTTGTTATTATAAGTAGTCGTAGGGGCAGTGGTAGAAATAGTATTGGTGTGGGTATTACTACCCTCAACTCTGATTCTGGGCGAATCCTCATTCGCTTCCTTTTTCTGTAGCCTGGGTAAGTCACTGGGTAAAGATCAGTTAACTCTGTAACAAATATCCCCCAGGTCTGGGGAAGAGCCCAGGATCTATGAGGTGCCTAGGCGGGACACCTAGTCAAGCATCAGTTCAGTGGACTGTGGTGTTATCCGGGTGACAAGGGGTGAGAGCCAGACTGAGGTTTCTTATCGAGGACTTGGGAAAGAAAACAGCTGACCAGGCAAGTCAAAGCAAAACCTTTACTGCTCATGGTTAGCCAACCTAGGCAAACTGAAGTCAACCAGCAAGCCCAAATGTGAAGAGCTGAGTCACAATTCAGGTACAAATCAGAACAGAACTGGAGCGGGGCAGGAGGAAAGGACAATTCTAAGGAGATTGCGATTCAGCCGTGAAGCCTTTGGTGAACTGGACCGCATCCTCTAGATACTATTGTTACCAAGGGAGATGCCATATTCTCCACTCCCTCTTACTGGTCACTGGCTGTGTGGGTCACAGGGTTGGGGTGGGTGAGGACTGGATTCAAGAATCAAGATCCAAAGGGACAGGAGGTACTGAGGATTCGGTGTCAGTCATTGAGAAGCTTCTATGGGTTACGTGATTCTGTGAACCCTAAAAACATAGGGGCCATCATCGCTGAGATTTACTTTGTGCAACTGGCAACATCAAAGCTTCCTGAAATCTTCCTCTGAGAAAGCAATCACCAGCCTGTCTGGTTCCTCCTGGATCAGCCCCTCCCCCTGCTACCAAATCACACCAGGTGGACAGAACCGTTCTCCAGGGAAGCCAGGAGCTCTCACTTCCTTCCTTCCTAATACAATTGGTCTCTGATAATCTACTTGTCATATGTGACTTTCGCCCTCGCTAGCAGCAGCAACAAGGGCCCCTCTCATTACATGGCTGCCAGGCCTGCTCCAGCCCAGTCTGCTGCAGAATTAACTTGTCATGTCCGCCCCACCACTGGGGACCCACAGGGTGTCACAGCCTCGAGCAGCTGAAGCGCCAGCGGGAACGAAGATTGGCCGCCTGAGTCACTCCCCATCTGCGGCACGTTAAGGAGCGCGCTGGAAGGTGCTGTGGACAGATCCACATACAAGCAGGATGGGGACCTGCTTTTGAACCCAAGGCCATAGGACACATGTTCATAAGACATTTTACACCTTCCGGAACAGCTTCTCACATTCTCATATGTGAAGCATGCCACGGGGAGGTGATTATTTCTCCTTTCACAGAGCTAGTTGCCAAGCTGCAGAAAAATCCCTGAACTCTGAGTCAGGGGCACCCGTTGCAGTAATGTCTCTGCTCCTGACCAATTTGTGAATCTGTGCGACGTCCCCTAGCTGTTTCGATCCTCCGTTTTCTCGGTTCCAAAATCAAAGCAATAAAACCAATGTTAAGAGCACTCGATCAAACGAACAGAATTTTAAGATGCTTTGTAAATTTTAAGAGACTACACCCATCGATCCATTATAATGATTCTACTATGAGATGATGAAGTGTCAGCAAAGGCAGGAAGAGGAGGGGGTGCCCTGGGGCCAGACTCCCTGGGCTCCAGTCTCTGCTCTTCCTCCTCCTCCTCCTCCTCACTCTGTGGCCTGGGGCATGTTCCTCAGCTTCCTTGTGGCTCCGTGATTGCATCTATAAAATGGAAAGTAATAAAAGCTACGTGGAGGTTTATTTTGAGGGTTAAGTAAGATAGCACAGGCAAAGTCCACGGCACAGAGGCTAGAATAACACCGATGTGCAATGAATAGCTGGCATCCTTATCTTCACTAGTAACTCCCAGTTACTACACTTTAGGATCAGAATCCAGCCTCCATGATCACTGGTCCAGTGCTGCAGAAGTCCCCTGTCAACAGGATGACTCTAATGACCCTGACCTCAGACCACAGATGGTTGGAGTGAGGGGAACGGGCAACCACAGTCCCCCTTTCTGAAGTCCTCCACTTCACAGGTGGAGTTAGGGAAGGAGCTCAGACGTTAAGCCAAGTTCCTGGGCTCCCAATCCAATGCTCCTTCTACCATCCTGCTGACCCAGGGACTCACTGACCTTTGGCCTGCAGAAACTGAGAGACCACCGAGCTCACCCCTTTTCTCACAAAGGGAGGCAGTCTCGATGCGGACAAGGACAACCACATTGCTACCCAGCGTCTTCCTCACTCACCTCAAGCCGCCTTAGAACTTCACACTGACCACGACTGCGGAAGCGAAAATCGCAAACTTGCAAACAAAAAGGAGAAATCGCCTTCAGAGAAATAAAAAGGATAAGATGACTCACTCATCAACAGATACAAGGAATTCCAGAAACAAAAGAATGGCCTCTTTAAAGCTCTGGGGAAAACCAACCAACCAACCAACCAACCAAACCAAACAATGGCCAGGCTAGAATTCTACTCAGAAAAACTGTGCTTCAAAAACGAAGATAAAATAAAGACATCCCCAGACAAACACATGCTGAGAACATCTGTGACCAGTAGGCTTACACCACCAGGAATGAGGCTATCCAGAATGAAGGGAAATATTCCAGACAGATGCATGAAAGTTCAAGAAAGAATGAACAAGCATTGGAGATGATAAATATATGGGTCACATTAACAAATATATTTACGGCTTAAAGCAACAATAGTAACAATGCCTCTTAGAAAGCAGGCATGTGTTGAGGGAAACATACAACAACAAAAAACAGGATGAGGCTAAGTGGAGTTAAACTACAGAAAAGATGTAGCAGTGTTCTGAAGGTGACAAACAATAAAAAAATTAGAGGAGATAAAACAGACGAAGGAAAATATGCACATGATAAATACCAAAACTAGTAAACAGGGAGTAATAAAGCAAAGAACAGAAAGGACTCATAAAAAACAGCAAGATGATAAATTTGATCAATTTAACCTCAATTACATCAGTAGCAGTATTAAATTTAAATAAATAAATACTCCAATTAAAAGGGTGTCAGACCGAAGTAAAAAACAAAAACAAAAACAAAACACAAGATGTGCCTATGTGCTGATTACAAGAAACATATTTTATTTTTTTTTTAAAGTAGGCTCCATTCCCAATGTGGGGCTTGAACTCACAACCCTGAAATTACGAGTCACATGCTCTACCGACTAAGCCAGCCGGTCACCCCCAAGAAACACATTTTAATTATTTCTTTATTTTTAATTATTTTTTTTTTATTTTAGAGAGAGAGAGAGAGTGGAGTAGAGGGGCAGACAGAGAGGGAGAGAGAATCTTAAGCAGGTTCCATGCTCTGCGTGGAGCCTGACTTGGGGCTCAATTCACAACTGTGAGATCATGACCTGAGCCGAAATCAAGAGTCACAGGCTCAACTGACTGAACCACTCAGGAGCCCCAAGAAACACATTTTAAACATAAAGGATAGGTTGCCAGGATGGAAAAGTATATGTCATAAAATATGCAAATGCTAAGCAAACATTACGCAAGAGAAAGCAGGCGTAGCTCCATTAATACGAAGGAATGGCAACTGCAAGGAAAGAGTTATGATGAGTGAAAATGAGGAACATATTTTTTTTTAATGTTTATTTATTTTTGAGACAGAGAGAGACAGAGCATGAACGGGGGAGGGTCAAAGAGAGAGGGAGACACAGAATCGGAAGCAGGCTCCAGGCTCTGAGCCGTCAGCCCAGAGCCCGACGCGGGGCTAGAACTCACGGACGCAAGATTGTGACCTGAGCTGAAGTCGGACGCTTAACCGACTGAGCCACCCAGGCGCCCCGAAAATGAGGAACATATTATAACAAGAGAGTAAGTTTAATTGGAATATACAGCTATCCTCAAGTTGAAAGTACTTCATAATATACTATTAATATATATAAACTTGAAGTAGGCAGAGCCAATAGGAGAGAGAGACACAAAACCACACAAGGGTTGTAAGTTGTCACACATGCATGCCAATAATCACAGACCAATCAGAAAACATTAGTGAGTCTATAGAAGATTAGAACCATGTGGCCAATCTGACCAGTCGGACCAAACTGAATACATTCAACCACACCAAATATGTATCTGTTGCAAGTGTACATGTAACATTCATCAAAACAGGCCAGACTATTTGCTAGGAATCCCATCTCAAAAAATTTCCAAAGAAGGCAATAACTTAATGTGTATACTCTGATGACTGTGGAATTAAATTAAAACTCAATCACAGAAAGATAACTAGAAAATCTTCAAATGATTGAAAATTAGATAACACATCTCAGACAGCCCATGTGCAAAATGGAAATTAGAATAGAATTTAGGAGATAGTTTCATCTGAATATTGAATATCTCAAACACTAAATATCTATATTTGTGAAATGAAGCTAAAGCAGAACCTGGAGGGAAAGTGTGTATTTATGTGCATATATTAGGGAAAGAAGAAAAGTTGAAAATCAATTATCTAAGCTTCTAACTCAATACACTTGAAAAATAAAAAAATAAATTAAGCCTAAAGAAAGTGAAAGGGAACAAAATTAGAGCAGAAAAAACTATAAGACAGTGTAAAATATAAGACCTGTGATAGAGAAAGTAACACAGTCAAAAGTTAACTCCTGAAAATATTAATCACATAAATCAAAATGGAGCAAGACAAAGAGAAAATATGAAATACACAACTACACATATCAGGAATAATCAGGTACATCATTACAGAATTTGCTGACATTTAAAGGTAAGAGTATACTATGAATAACTTTAGGCCAGTAAATCTTTTAAACAGATGAAATGGACAAATTCTTGAAAATCATGATTTACCAAAACTCTTGCTAGAAGAAATGGAAAATGTGAGCTATCCTATAGCTAAATGGTTTCACTGGTGGGTGGTATCAGACAGTTGGGGAATAAATAATACAAATCTTTTTAAAACTCTTCCAGATAATGGAAAAACAGAGGATGCTCACTAACTTGTATTATGAATTCTCTATAATCTTGTCCTGAAGCCTGACAACAACATTCTAAGAAATAAAAATTAAGGTCAATATCCTTCATGAACACAGAAGCAACAATCCAAAACAGAATATTATCAGTCTAATTCAGTGGCTATTTTTATTTGTTCCAGGAACACATTGAAAAAATAAAGATTACAAGAAACATTATTGAAAAACTGCATGTCAATCTCTCTTGTGAACATAGAAGTAAAAATCATAAATAGTAAGAAAAGGGGGGAGGGGGAGGAGAAAATCATGTAGTAAGATTTATTCTGGGAAGGCAAAGTTGATTTTATATTAAAAAATCAGTCCTATAATTCACCATAAACAGAAGAAAGACAAAAACTATATGATTATTTCAAAAGATGAAGAAAAAGCTTTTGATAAAATTCAATACCCCTTCATGATCTTAAAGAAAAATTCAATTGAAAAAGTTTTTCAATCTGATAAGGGATGTCTTCAACAAATACCTACCACTAACATACTTAATGGTGAAATGGGACATTGGGAACAAGATTAAAGATTTCTACTAGGGTGACATTTATCCAATTGTATTGGAATTCTTAGAGCAATAGGACAAAAAAAAATAGAAATAAGAGTCATAAAGATTCAAAAAGAAGGACTAAAACTATCTTTATTCCCAGAAAATGATTCATAAAATTCTGTAAGGAGAAAATCCAAAGGATCCAACAAAGAAATTATTAGAGTTAATAAGTGAATTTAATAAAGTCAATGAAAACTCTAAAAATATAAGTATACAAAAATCAGGTCTATTTATATATGCCACAGCAAAAAATTAAAAATAAAATTTTTAAAAAGGAAAATATTTACAACAGCATCAAAAATATCAAATCCTGGAAGTGCTACACTTCCATACCAAAAAAACAAAACAAAACAAATTAAAACATTGCTAAGGGACATTGGTGTGTTTAAATAAATAGATAATCCATATTTATAATTTAGAAGACTTCCTATGCTAAAGATGTCAATCTTCCTTGAACGAATGTATAGATTAATGCAAAATAATTCCCATCAAAATACCAGAAGTGGTATGTGTGCACATGCATGTGTGTGTGTAAATTAACAAGCTAATACTAAAATTACACGAAAGTGGAAAGAACATAGAGTAATCAAGAAAATCGTGAAGATCAAATTTGGAGGGCTTCAACGATCACTATTAAGTTATAGTAATTATGACTGTGTGGTATTGGCTCAATGATAAATAGAACAATGAAAGACAATAGAAATGTATGTGAGACATAAATCCTCACATACAATGCACTTAATTTGTGGCGTGCACTCCGATGCAACTCATTTGGGGGCAGGGGGAAGAATGGTCTTTTAATACATGATTCTGAAACAACTGCATATTCATATGAAAGAAAAAAAAAGGACCTTGACTCCTATCCCACATCAAAAGTTCATTTGAGGTGATCACATTCCTAAGCATCAAAGGCAAAAATAGAAAGTTTCTGGATGAAAATGTGGGAGAATATTTTTATGACCCTGGGGAATGTGAAATTTTAAAAATAGGACAGAAAACAATAATCATAAATGAAAAATAGATAATTTGTACCTCATTAAAATTAAGAACTACTATTCATCAAAAGAAATGATAAGAAAGTAAATAGCCAAGCCACAGACTAGAAGAAATTCTCAATATATGTATCTGATGAGGACTCATCACCAGAAAGTGTATTTTTTTAAATGTCAACCCAATTTAAAAATGGGCAAAAAAAATTGAATAGGCAGTTCACAAATGACAATATTCAATTGGCCAATAAGCCCATGTAAAGGTATTCAACACTGGGCAAATGCAACTCAAAATCACAATAGGACAGTGACTCATCCCCATGAGAATAGCTAAAACTAAAAAGACAATTCCAGATTTTGGCAAGGGTCATAAGTGACCAAGAAATCTCACTGCTATGTATGTATACACAAGACAAATGAGTGTATATGCCCACCAAAAAATATGTACAAAATTTTTAGAGCAGTTTATTCATAACAGTCAAATCTTAGAAATGATCAAAATGTCTAACAGACAAAGTGATAAAATTTGGTATATTTGGTACAGAACAATAAAATAAACAATAAAAAGGAACACAACATCCAAACATACAATAACATGAATGAATCTCACATTACCTGTATTAACTTAAATGAAAGAAGCTAGTAGTTTCCATCTTCTGGTTGGACTCTGATGGATGCAAGTACATATTATATGATTCCATTTATAGACCTTCAAGAACAGACCAAATTATTCTTTTTTTTTAAGTTTTTTTTTAAATTTATTTATTTTGAGAGAGAGAGCACACACAGTGGAGGAGAGGCAGAGAGAGAGGGAGAGAGAGAGAATCCCAAGCAAGCTCTGCACTGTCAGCACAGCCCAATGCAGGACGTGAACCCATGAACTGTGAGATCACAACCTGAGCCAAAACCAAGAGTCAGATGCTCAACTTGACTGAACCACCCAGGTGCCCCCAGACCAAATTATTCTATGGTTGATAGAAATCAGAACAGAAATTACCTCTGGGGTGGTGGTATTGACTAGAAAAAGGTAGGAAGGAATTTTCTGGGGTGTTGATGGTATTCTGTTTTGATCAGTATGGGAACTACACAGTTGTATACATATATATTCACTGAGTTCTTTACTGGATGTTAGGTCTCAATAAAAAAGAGAGCAAAAGGGGAACCTGGGTGGCTCAGTGGGTTAAGCGTCTGACTTCGGCTCAGGTCATGCATCTCATGGTTCACTGGTTCAAGCCCTGCATCAGGCTCTGTGCTGATAGCTCAGAGCTTGAAGCCTGCTTCAGATTCTGTGTCTTCCTCTCTCTCTGCCCCTCCCATGCTCATGCTCTGTCTTTCTCAAAAATAAATAAAAAACATTTTTAAAAATTAAAAAAAAGAGTGAAGTATTGAACTGCCCTTTCAAATCAATTTTCCTGCTGTGTTATCTTTTCCTTGTCAAATTTTAAGCACATTTTTATTTTATAGATATCATGTCTTGATCTATTAGCAATATTAAACTTTTTCAGATCTATTATTTATTAATTCTGTCCACTGATTATGTTATGGTATCTTTCATCATGCAGAGTTTTAAATTTTTATATAGTCAAATATTTCTATCTTTTAAAGCATCTGGACCTGTAACTATGGTTAGGAAGTTCTCAAGAGCAGATTGTACATGTAGCTCCCTGGACACTTTATAAGATTTTTATTCATTCATATATATGTATTTAAATATATTAATATATATTTAAAACTTTAATCTATATGGAATTTATTATTGTACATAGTGTTTTCTATGGACTGAATGATGCCCCCCCCCCCAATTCATATGTTGAAGCTCTAAACCCCAATGTAACATATTTGAAAGTAGGGCCAAATGGAGTAGTTCAGGTTAAATGAGGTCCTAAGAATGGGGTCCTGACACTACAGGATTAGTGCCCTTATAAGAAACATGAGAGAAATGATCTGCCTCTCCACCATGTGAGGACCCAATGAGAAGGTGGTTGTCTACAAGACAGGAAGAGAATCCCCACCAGAAACCAAGCCCTTCCAGAACCTTCATCTTGGACATTTTAGCCTCCAAAACTGGGAAGAAATAAGTCTCTGTTGTGTAAGCCACCCAATCTATGGTATATTGTTATGGCAGCCTGAGGAGACTAAAACAGCCTGTTATGGGAATCCATTCTTCTCTTCTCCCAGGTACATACTCAATCCCTTTTATTTATTTATTTTTTAATGTTTTTATTTATTTTTGAGACAGAGAGAGACAGAGTATGAGCAGGGGAGGGGCAGAGAGAGAGGGAGACACAGAATCTGAAGCAGACTCCAGGCTCTGAGCTGTCAGCACAGAGCCTGACGCGGGGCTCGAACTCACAGACTGTGAGATCATGACCTGATCTGTAGTCGGCCGCCCAACCGACTAAGCCACCCAGGCACCCCATAATCAATCCCTTTTAAATTACCTTTCTTTCATCTACTGATTGAACTTCTCAAGTATTTTGGGATCAACATGTGGATATTCTATTCCATTGAAAAGTTTTCCATTTCCACATGAATTTCAATACCATATGAATGAAAAATGCCCAGGAAAAGCCACAAAAAAGGAAGAAGAATACTAAGTATCAAACTATTATGGCTCCTGTCTGATTAATATGGGAGTTGCCAGTGGGCATCAACTGAGAAGCGTACGTTTATGTATTGTTGGTGGAAATGTGAAGGCCATAGCATTTGTAGAAAACGATGTGTTCAGCATCTATTAAATTTCATAATACATATTTCCTTCAATCCAGCCATTTCAATTCAGGGTACATGCCTATAGAAATAAAAGCTTAAGTACATGAAGACATGAATTCTAGGGTGTCCATTTCAGTAGTGTTCTAAGAGGCAGTGTACTGGAAATAAAAGTGAATGTCCGTCAATAGAGAAATGGCTGAGTAAACTGTGGGCATTCCTACCATTAACTACAGAAAATGAGTTAAAGTTACCTAAGGACTTGGAAAGCTTTCCAAAAGGCATCACTGAGTGAGAAAGGCAAGAAAATGCAGCAAATACTACGCAACTAAATGACTCTATTTCCTAACCTTCCTTGTAGAAAGGTGTGGCCATGTGACTAAGTTCTGTCCAAAGAAGATATACAGGTAGTTGGTAACTGCTTCTTTTTTTTTTTTAATTTTTTTGTTTGTTTATTTATTTTTGAGAGAGAGAGAGGGAGAGAGAGAGAGACGAAGACAGAGTGCAAGCCGAGAAGGGGTAGACAGAGAGGGAGACACTGAGCCCAAAGCAAGATCCAGGCTCTGAGCTGTCAGCACAGAGCTTGACATGGGGTTTGAACCCACAAACTGAGATCATGACTTGAGCCAAAGTTGGACACTTAACCAACTGAGCCATCTAGGTGCCCTTGGTAACGGCTTCTTGAAAGGAAGAGAATATGCTCATCCTTTGTCTCTTTTCTTCCACCTTATTTCCTCAAGTATGGATGTGATGCCTGGAATTTGAGCAGCCACCCTAGAATATGAGGATTAGCCATGAAGATTGAGTCTATCCCAGGAGTAACAGACACAAGAGCTGGAAAGTTCCAGAAGTAATCACCATTAGCAGTGGTCCCCAACTTGACTGCATATTTGAATCAGCTGGGTAGAATTTAAAACTCCTAATGTCCCCCCAAATTAGAACTTCTGTGGGCATCTGTATTTTTAATAGCTAGGGTTGCCTTGTATGGCCAAGGTTGAGAATGATTGTTTTAAATTCTCTTCAGTGTTTTCCCAATGGTGACCGAAGAATGACAAGAGTCCTTATGCCCATACGTGCCCATCCAATGGAAATTATAATTCAGTAGGGCTTAGGTGGGGGCCCAGGAATCTGTTTGGTTTTGGTTTGGTTTCTTGTTTTTACCAAGCACTCCAGGTGAAGCTTATCTTCACCTGCCATTTTACAGATGGAGAAGGTTTGGGAAACACTGGGTAGATCAGTGAGCCCAGATCAGTGCATCTAAATCAGAGTAAAGCATCAGGATCACTTGGAGAGCTTGTTTGGCTTTTTAACAGCTTTACTGAGGTATATTTTACATATCATAAAATTCACCCATTTCCAGTGTACAATTCAATGATTTTTAGTAACTTTACTAAATGGCATCGTAATTTTAGATGCATTTTCATCCAATTTTAGAACATTTTCATCCCCCCGCCCCCAGTAAGATCCCTCATGCCCATGGACAATTAATTCTTATTCCCACCCTCTGCCCCAGGCAACCACTAATATCCTTTCTGTCTGTATAAATTTGCCTTCTCTGGACATGCATAGAAATGGAATCACACAATACTTGTCCCATGTGTCTGGCTTCTTTCACCAAACATCATGTTTTTGAAGTTCATCCATGACAGCACTTGCCAGTAGTTTGTTCCCTGTTGCCGAGTAGTATGTGGAGAGTTTGTTAAAATCCAGACCTTGTCGGGCACCCGGGTGGCTCAGTCAGTTGAGCGTCTGACTTCGGCTCAGGTCATGATCTCACGGTTCATGAGTTTGAGCCCTGCATTGGGCTCCATGCTGACAGCTTGGAGCCTGGAGCCTGCTTCAGATTCTGTGTCTCCCTCTCTCTCTCTGCCCCTCCCCTGCTCATGCTTTCTCTCTCAAAAATAAATAAATACTTAAAAAATAAAATAAAATCCAGACCTTATCTTGGGCTCTGCCTTGGAGATTCTTATTCAGTGGGATTTGCATTTTTTAACATGCTCTCAGGTTCTGCTGGTGCTGCTGGTCTACAGACCACACCTGAGTATCACTGGTCCAGAAAATGCCAAACTAAGACCACCTAAAACTAACACACCAGCCTACAAGTTACCATTCCCCGCCAAGTTACAAAACCTCATTAGGAATGTGCCCTGAGCACACGGATTCATCCTGAGAAGGTTTATCATCAGAAGTTGCCTTTTACTTTTACCTTGTCATTTGCCAGCAAAGATGTCACTGCACACAGGTCCCTGACAAAAGCTCAGAGAAGCCAGTTAGAAAAATAAAGAGAAATCAGGTCATCAACACATGGGAGCAGTACATTTGTCCAACAACGGGGAAGAAAATGTTTAACTTCACTAATAGTTCGAAGGATAAAAAGTGAAATCATATTAGCCAATTAAACTGCCAATGATACATTTAAATATCAAATAATCAGGGTGGATAAAGGCATAGCGAAATCAGTGCCACCATTTATAGCTGGTGGAAGATTAATTAATAAAACCATTTGGGATGGCAATACTGTCCATATTGAGATCCTTAAAACGTTCACGCCCCTTTCTCTTCTTAATTCTGCTTTTTGAAATTAATCCTAACAAAATAGAAACACATGTATATATACAATGTTGTCTGAGGCTGTGTTGTCTTCATGTTGAAATGTCCAACACAGTAGAGAGAGGGGATATACATATTTTAATGCATTTTAATGCATTAAAAATGGTCAGAGGCCAAGAGCAGTAATGAGTCTAACCTAGAGGAGTTGAGTTCCCCGCTGTGCTGATTGCTGACCGCGCGACAATGGGCAGATCACTTAATCTCTCTCTGCCTCAGCTTCTCCATCTGTAAAATGTCAATAATTATATTACCTACCTCAAAATGTGTGATGATTATTTTTGTATGTCAGCTTGATTGGGTCACAGGTCACAGACACTTGGTCAAATATTATCCTGGGTGTATCTGTGAGGGCGTGTTTGGGTGAGTTTAGACTGAGTAAAGTGTCCTTCTAATGTGAGCTTCATCCAGTCAACTAAATTAGGCATGAATAAAACAAAAAAAAAAGGGCTGACATCTCCCCAGATAAGAGAGAATTCCTACTACCAGACTGCTTTCGAGCTGAGACATTGAATTTTTCCTGCCTTTAGACTCAACTAAAATATTGGCTCTCCTGGGTCCCCAGCTTGCTGCCTACAGATCTTGGGACTTGTCAGCCTCCACAATTGTGTGAACCAATTCCTTATAATGAGTCTTTATTCCCCCCCCCTCTCTCTGTCTCATATCAATTGATTGGTCGATTGATCACCTTTTGGTTCTGTTTCTCTAGAGAACTCTGATACAAAATAGCAATATGTCCAATAACTGGGAATAAAATGTTAAAAATAAATTTTAAATTTGTTCTGAAAATTAAAAATATAATTATCAAATGACTCAGCAATCCACTTCTGAGTAGATACCAGAAGAATTGAAAGCAGGAACTCAAACAGGTATTTGTACCTCTGTGTTCACAGCAGCATTATTCACAATAGCCAAAAGGCAGAAGCAACTCAAGTGTCCATTTATCTATGAATTGATTTAAAAAATGGGATATATCCAGGGGTGTCCACGTGGGTCATTTGGTTAAGCTTCCCACTCTTGATTTCAGCTCAGGTCTTGATCTCACAGTTTGTGAGTTCAAGCCCTGCATTGGGCTCTGCACTGACAGCATGCAGCCTGCTTGGGATTCTCTTTCTGTCTCCCTCTCTCTTTCTCTCTCTCTCTCTCCCCCTCAAAATAAATAAATAAACTTAAAACATGTCTTTAATGGGGTATATCCATTCAGGCTTGAAATAAAGGAGATGCTGACATGTGCTACAATGTGGATGAACCTTGAAGACATCATGCTCAGCGAAATAAGCCAGTCACAAAAGGACAAATACTGTGTGATTCCATACCTAGAATTATCAGATTCATAGACAGGAAGTAGAATGGCGGTTACTAGGGACTGCAGTGTGCAGTGAAATGGGGGCTTAGTGTTTAATGGGTGCAGTTTTGGCTTGGAAGACGGAAAAGTCTAGAGGGGCACCTGGGTAGTTCAGTCAGTTAAGCATCCAACTCTTGGTTTCAGGTCAGGTCATGATCTCATGGTTCATGAGTTCGAGCCCCACATCGGGCTCTGAGCTGACAGGACAGAGCCTACTTGGGATTCTCTGTCTCCCTCTCTCTCTCTGCCCCTCCTCCGCTCACTCTCTCTCCCCTCAAAAAAATAAATAGACTTTAAAAATTTTATTAAAAATTAAAAAAAAAGAAAAAGTCTAGGGATGGTTGGATGGTAGTGCTGATCACACAACAATGAGAATGTACCTTGTGCTACGGAAACAAACACTTAAAATGGTAAATGTTACATATATTTTACCACGATTAAAGAAATGGGGGAAAAAAGTATGTACCTCATAGGATATCTGTGAGAGGTAAATGAGTTAATATGTGTAAAATGGCCCAAAATAGGCACGATATCAGTGATATTTGATTCACAAATGAAGATCCTACATATTTCCAAAGTATATTTACATATGAAAATACTCATGGGAGAAGGTGAAATGAAAACACAGAATACAAAACCAGGCACTACCAGTATAATCTGAATTTGGCTTGAAATATTTTTTTGAGATCTACGAAGACCTGGGGCACCTGGGTGGCTCAGTCAGTTCAGGGCCTGATGTCGGCTCCCGTCATGATCTCGCGGTTCATGAGTTTGAGCCCCGCGTCAGGCTCTGTGCTGATGGCTCAGAACCTGGAGCCTGCTTCACATTCTGTGTCTCCCTCTCTCTCTGCCCCTCCCTCACTCACGCTCCGTCTCTCTCAAAAATAAGTAAACATTAAAAAAAATTAAAATTAAAAAACGATGTACATATAGCTGTCTATGCATAGAAAAGAATGCAATCAAGACCAAGCACATGTTAAACTAGTGAGTTCTGAGTGATGATATAGGATACTATATGTTCACTTGTCTTGATATGTTTCTGCTTGTCCCCATTTTGACTAAGGATATGTGTTATTTTTTATGTGTCACCCCTAAATGATGATTTTAGGTGTTTAAGGGGAGCATGTCTGCATCCCGTGACCTGTTTACATTTCCTCATTAACTGGATATGCCATCCTCTTTCCAGGAGGCAGCCCGCCCTCTCCATCCCCACAAATGCCATCCGCATGTCCAAGAAAGATCAGCAGTCCCTCTAGCATGGGCACGCCTGGCAGCTTCTGTCTCACTCCCTGCATGCAGAAGAATTTCGAGAAGCAACAGGTACCTGGAGACTGGAAGTTCAAAGGAAGAGGTGTCAGGCAAGAGAGTTGGCTCTTGTCACTTATGGACACACTTGACACTTTTCTGTGTGACAATCGGTTCCGGTGACCTCAGGGAAGTCCCCACATCCTGTGTAATCAGGGCTCATTTCAACATCTCCAAGACAGTACTCCTCTCTGGGCTCTCTGTGTCAATCACGCCCCCTCTCTTGGCTTCTGTGTGATTGGAGGGTCTCAGAAGAAAAGCAAAGCTCTAGAGAATGTCACTGCAGGTCCTTCACAATCCAGACTCAAGTGCCCCCACCCTGCTCCAGGTGTCCGATATCTGAACATGAGGCTACAGCTTGCGGCATCCCGTGCTATGAATGTTCAGACCGTGTGTGTGATTTTCTCTCTTCCTGGGCCAGTTCTCCCTAGTCTTCTGCCTTTGTGAGAATATTTCCCATTTTTCAAGGCCCAAGGGCATTGTCATCTATGTACAGCCTTTCCGATTCTCCAGGAAGAGTGGAGTTCTCCAGCCTCGGAGGGCAACTGGAAACTACCCAGCTGATTCTTGTGATGCACCTCCCCAGACAACAAGAATGTGAGTCTCCTATAGACCTGGGTGGTACTAACTCAGCTCTGCTAAAACAGATCAGATATGTTTTGTTCAGTTTTACCTTGACTGTGACATTTCACTAATGGGAGCCACAAGCTCATCTGTTACATGGAGAGGCCATTCTTACCTACTCTGCATGGCTGGCAAGAGAAGGTGAAAATCTAAGAGGTTCTTCTGGTGGGGGTGGTGGAGGGGAGACAGTGAAATCTCTTATTCAGAAAGTTTTGAAATCATCCAAAGGATCGTGATAATAATCATGAACTTGCCTGACTCCAAATAAGCAAGTTGGGCCCAAAACATTGCCCTGGTCACAGCTTTGCTTTGTACTGCTAGAAATGGAAGCTTCGCTGCATTCGCCTGAATAATTGAATGGTTCACTGCTCGGGAGAGGAACAATTGAGCTCACTCCATTGTTTGGGAGAGGACTGATTGAATGTTTCATTGCTTGAGAGGAACAATTGAGCATGAGACTATTTGGAAGAGAAATAATTACGCATCCCATTGTTTCAGAGAGGAACAATTTAATATCTCATTCCTTGGGAGAGGAACATTTAAGGACAGACTTTCACCAATTTAGGACTCTATTCTACCTAAAAGTTAGCTTCCAAGCCATTTATTTGTTTGGAACAGAGAACACATTTACCCAGAGACACAATGTTTGCCATGATTTGTAGATTTGTAGGCTTCCTTCCAGAGTAGGACCTTCACCCCCATCAACATCTATTATCTTTCCATTATATTTGAAGCACGCTGGCTTTGATTTCATTTATACCATACGGCCACTTTTGATACTGCATCCGTAAGGATTTTCATTTCCGAATCCAGCTCTAGGTGCCAAGAAGTTGCATGATCTGCCTTCACTGCAAACATGTGACCTCTGCTTCCACTGTCCTTGTCAGTTGTGTTCCTTCATAGATAGATAGGTTACATGGTCCAGCTAGGTCGCTGTAATTCTCAACCCTTCCATGTAACTGAAGTCAGCTGTGTGTGTTTGCATGAGAGAAAGTAACTCTCTGGGCCAGTCACTCTCCCAGGTGTCGTAAGTGGAACACTGACTCAAATATTCTGCATCCAAAGGTCATATTAAATCTCAGGTTACTAGAGTTCCATTGCTTTGTATGTCTTGTCTTCCAAGTGTAAGTGACAATGAGTGGAACCATCTGCTGAGGCATTGGACAAGATTTTAAAGAGTTTCTTCAACTGGTTGTCCCATCTAGGCACTGAGATAAATCTCTGACATTGGGGCACCTGGGTGGCACAGTCAGTTGAATGTTCGACTCTTGATTTTGGCTTACGTCATGATCTCACAGTTCGTGGGATTAAGCCCTGCATCAGGCTTTGCACTGACAGCCTGCATGGAATTGTCTCTCTCCTCTCTCTCTGCACCTCCCCACCCCTCTCACTCATGTGTGTGCTTCCTCTCCCCCTTCTCTCTATCTCTCAATAAAAATAAACAAGCTTAAAATTTTTTAATAAAAAATAAATAAATTTGACAGTGACAATGTCCTTCAGATAGGATCTTATTTTATTTTTTAAATGTTCATTTATTTTTGAGAGAAAGACAGAGCATGAACAGGGGAGGGGCAGAGAAAGAGGGAGACACAGAATCTGAAGCAGCTCCAGGCTCTGAGCTCGAACTCACAGACAGTGAGATCATGACCCGAGCTAAGGTTGGATGCTTAACTGACTGAGCCACCCAGGCACCCCCTTCAGATAGGATTTTAAGTAAGTCTTTCCATCTTTCCATCTCTCCATATTATGATGGATTGCTTGCAAAACTGGCTGCCGTGGTTATCCTCCCTGTAACCTCAGCCTTGGTTATCTCCTCCCATGCTGCCTTGGGTTTGGCTATATAACTTGACTGACCAATGGGACAACATGAAATACAATGCAGGCAGAGACTTGAAAAGTGCTTATGGACTGGAGCTTGCTCTATCCTTAAAACTCTGCTACCATGAGAAGAAGCCTGGGCTAGCTAGTTGGGTGATGACAGACACTTCGCCAAGTCCCCTCTATTGCCCCAACTCAAAGTCTGTAAACTTCCAGGTGTGTAAGTGAGGCCATAGATTACTCACTCAGTCACCAGTCTGCCAGCTGACAACACGTTCAAGAGCAACCTAGCGGAGCTCAGCCACGATGACCCACACCAAGAGAACCAGCTGATCCACAGAATCAGAAGCTGAGGAAATCGTTGTTATTTTAAGCCAGTAAGTTTTGGAGTATATTGTGACACAGCAAAAGCTAACTGGTACAGGAATTGATACCTAAAGGCTGGCTGCTGCCATTAGCAAAATCTTATACATGTGGCATTGGCTTTGGGACCAATGGATGGAGCCTGGAGAAGAAGCAAAGAAAATGTTAATGAAAGGGATAAAAATGATGAGCAAAGTGTTAGTGGAAACTGGAAAAACAGTGATGGGAGTGCAAGAGAAACAGGAAAAAATGTTGACCTGTATTATATAGCAGTGGGGCAATCAGGGCAATCAACACTGTCATCCGTGGTAAAATATAGCAAAGGGTCTCAAGCTTTTGGACTTTGGCAAAATCACTTCCAGGCATAATGTTAAAAGAATCAGTTGGCTTATTTAAGAGTCTGTGTAAAGATACAAAAAAAAAGAGGATAAAGGAAAAATTATCCAGTTTTGGAAGCAGAATTTAGAAGGCATAGAAGGGTCAGAATTTTCTTGACGGTAACATAAATGTGTTTCTCAATCCGAGTCTTGAGCAGGCAAAAGATTCTCAAAGTAAGTAACAGCCTCAAGGTAAAGATAAATTAAGATGTGGCTCCAAAAAACTCTAAACCTCATGAAAAGACTTGATGAGCTGCCTATCAGACATTCTTAGTTAGAGAAAGGGACTTATCAGAGTCTTAGGGCAATTGTCCCATAGTAGAGATAAGCTTTTGTCAAATGGAGTGGACTTATTATTTGATAACTAGAAAACCCACAAAGTGTTGAGAGACTTGTATCAGTAAAAGAGCCATCAGCTTTAACTGGGTAAGACTGATATTTCTCAAACTGCAAAAAGACGTCTAGGCTCTGGGCTCTACATGGGCATAAAGTGAGCAGAGAAAGCTATTCAGCTGCCAACATGGGCCATTTCTTATGGAAAAGGAAGTATATCTCAAAAGGTAAGGGCGAAAACCAAGAGAATGGACCCTTTAAAAATAATAGACTCAGAGTCCCTATCAAGGAGCTAACCTGAGTCCTCATCAAGGAACATTTCCTTTGTCCACAGTAGGGAGACAGGGCAGCATCTGCCTGGAGGGCTTTCAGAGTTTCTCTGGGTCAGGATTGCCATGTGCATCCCATTATTTTCACTTGTATGGCTGTCCTTCCCCATATTACTAAGGTATTTTGGGGGGGGGGGGGTTGGGGTCAGATAGCTTTACTAGTTCAAGGGCTCAAGATGAAGGGGAACCACATTCAAAGAACCACACCCAAGAAACCTTATCCATATCTGGACTTGATGGCGATCAGGAGATCCTCATGCTATAATTGGATGACATGTAGAGGACCCAGAGATGGGACAAGCACGTTTTGTGTGTGAGTGGAATGTAAACAATTTTGCAGAGGGCAGACTATGGTAGATTGGAAAGGTAGCCCAAGATTCTTCTTCAAAAGGCTTACCTCTGGGGTTTCCCAATCTTGGTCTTCTTGAATAAGCCATCAATTGAATAAGCTGGGCTAGCCTGCCACGTGAAAATTCCTGAGCTAGCCCCCTGGATGATTATAGATTGTGGCACAGTTACCCCCATTGCTCCTAACCAGCAAATCACCAGACATTTGAGTACCACCTACTATCATCCAGTACCAGCTAGCCTCCAGCCAACCTGCTAGGACCAAACGAACTTTTGATTGGATGCAAATATATGAGCAAACTCTACTGAGATTCACTGAGTCTAGCCAATCCAGAAGATCCACCCATCAGAAATGTGAGCAGAAGCTGACACACTTCTAAATATCTATGATCTATTATTAACCACCTTACCAGGAGGGTACTATAAAACCACCGGAATAAATTACACATATTCTAATTTGGAAGCCTTAACACTGGTTAATGACGTGCTCCATCCACGCTATGTATTTACCACTTCCCCTTCTCCATTCAAAACACTTGCTACTTTATTTACTGTGGAGAAAAGTCTCCCCTCTTTCTCAACTAGACTGTAAACTCTTTTAAGAGGAAATGTGGCATAGTAGTTAGTAGCACAGACTCTGCGGCCAGATTGCCTGGATTCAACCCCTAACTCCAGGACTACAAGTTCTGTGACTCTGAGTGAGTCACGTGACCTCATTGTGCTCAAAGTCCTTAGCTTGAAAATAAGGAAAATAATGGTATTGGTTGTAGGGCTATGGGAGAATTACATGAATCAACATGTGTGTATCTGCTGACAATGGTTCCTGACATATATTAATAGTGAATGATATATGTTTGCATTATCTGAGGTTCAAGACGAGTCTTGGGAATGCTGGACCTCCTTCACTTCCTGGTGTTTTGAGGGGTAACACATATCTACAAGGAAGCAATCGTAAATCAAAGAAGTGGAGAATTCGAGGGCACTAGTAAGACTATAACTGAAGATGTAACATATTCATCCCATTACCAGTATAAGGTATGTGGGAAACACTTTTCATTTGAGGATCTGGGAGTGCTCCCCAGCTATTATCTCAACCAGCCCCGCCACACACACTGCTAAACTCTAAGCCCAAAAACAGGTAGGTGATTTTTCCACATTGGTTCTCTGCTTTATTATCAGAATGTACCTTTGTGTGCAGAGGAAACAAGAAAACATCTGTTGTGCCACCTCAAAGGCTGGCCAAGGCTGAGAAGAGCCCCCACGTGTTGGCATCCCACCTTCTTGATAGAATCTACCATGTGGCCTGTGGGCTCTGCTCTTCACAAGAGATTTTTCAAATTGCTGGACAATTCCTGGACAATCAAGCAGCATAGTTTCTTTGAAGGCAGAGCCACGACGCTGTTACCTGAGACAAAGCCTGGGAATGAGTCCTCTATGAGCCAATGACAGTAGGATTTCCTTCAAGGAGGATGAAATGATGAATGGATATTTCCATGAAAAGAGGAAGCTGCTTCAATGTCAAGAGTCTTCATCTCTTCAGACATGAGGTATGTCAACCTCGAGCCGCTCATGGTCCCACTAAGAATGGGGACCATTGAGCAAGTCAGACACAGTTTGTTGGCCTCGATGGAGACCTGCACAAATTCAATCTCTCCCTTTTGCTTATGGATATCTGTAAAATGTGGTCTTGACCCTGCATCAGTATCTCCGGGAAGCCAGCTACAAATCTGATGCTGAGGCTCAACTCAGGGCTATCCAGTCAGTGTCCCTAGGGTGCATGGGGCCTGGGAAGCACCTCTCACCAATCTCCCCAAGAAGCACACCTTGTGTACAGTGACTGACATTTAGGTCAGGTGCTGGCTTGAACTATAATGACAAGAAGCACTGTGAAGAGATCTGGAAGTGAAGAATCAGATATCCTTTCTTAACAAGTTCTTCCAGTATTCAGAAGAAAGAGAGGCAGAGATAGAGGGAAAAGGAGGAGGAGGGGGGAAAGGTGGAGGAGAGAAGGAAGGGGGAGGGGGAGGAAGAGGGGAGGAGGAGGAGAAGGCAGGGAAGAAGAAAGCAAGAGAGAATGAATATTTATACAGAACACTTTTTACGTCGAGACCTGACATACAAGCCCACAAATGACACACACTTAACCAAAACAAAAGTCTCAGGAAACAATACTTACTGAAACCTCCTGACACAGTGTGGACACCTATTCTTTTTATTATATTTTTTGTGAATCCTGGTCACATCCAAGTAGCTTGGTGCTTCCATCCACTAATGGATTGCAGAAAGTACTGGTGTGCGGGACCCAGGGGCAGTGGTAGTGGAAACCAAGGTAGACAAGAATCAAACAAGCCTGGGCTTTTTCTCTTTGCACTGACAGCTAGTGACTGTTACCAATCAGAAAGAGGATATGAGGAGACTCCTTCCTCCTCCAGCTTCAGCGATGAGCCCCCTGTCCTTTTTATGAAGCGCAAGTCATGAATCCCCTGAGATAACTAAAAACCTTGGGGGAAATGAATTGAGAACAAGAATGGTGGTTAGACAGGAATGAAACACACTGACCTGAGGGAAGAGAACAGAATACGATAATTTTACTATTTGTGGGGACTCTGATGTTTCTCTCACGTACAAGAAACCGCACTTAGGTTAATATGAATCTGCGAAGTGTCCAGAGACATTAACTGGTGCCTCTGTGGCCAGAACACTTAGTTTTCCATACCGTTCTTTTGTTCGTTCAACATATATTTATTGAGTACCTCGTAGAACTAGCGATACAACAGCAAATGAGAGATGAATAGTCCCTGCCTTCATGGAGCTCACATATCAACAGAAGAAGGCAGACTTTTTTTTTAATGAATGAAATATAGAATATACTAGATGGTGATAGAGAGTCCTTGTTTCTTCTGTTGGGAAGTGGTGTCTGAAGACCACACTATGGGGACTCAGATCGCTCACTGCTGCAAGGTTGGTCATTGTATCCAGGTCTTTCCAGTGGTCCAAGCTTGAAAACAAGGTTTTTGTGATCTGTTTGCATAGGAGGAAATTCATCACAAGCCACAGTTAAACTTCCAAATCAAATTCAGGACTAAGGAGCCTTGACTTAATCTCTTCAATCTGACACCTTCATATCATTTCCGCCACACAAATAATTCTGGTCCTTGACAATATTAACCCAAGCGCTTAATCTATCTCATGGCATACACACACACACAGGTCTCAGAAGAGCCCCATTAGGGGCACCTGGGTGGCTCAGTCGGTTGAGCAACCGACTCTTGATTTCGGCTCAAGTCATGATGTCACCGTTCGTGAGATCGAGCCCCACATTGGGCTCTGTGCTGACAGCGCAGAGCCTGCTTGGGATGCTCTCTCCCCTTCTCTCTTTCCGCCCCTACCCCCTTGGCACTCTTTCACTCTCTCAAAATAAATAAATAAAAAGAAAAAAGAACCCCATTAACCCCACACCGACATTAGGACCACTGCAGATGTCCACGTTTATTTTACTAGTGTTTCTATCCATAGAATACACGCCATTAGAGATGTAGTTATCTACATCTACATTTTGAAGTCATTTGAAACAATTCTTCTCTAATTTGATTGTTGAACACACACGTTCATTTATTTCACTTTGCTTTCAATCTTCAGAGACTGCTGTTTCCTAGATTTGATTTTGCTTTGTAATTATGTAAAATGTCTTCTTAGTTCCAGGGTTCACCCTGCCTGTTTCCCTCATCTTGTTTCTTCACTGCCTTATAGATATGCGTAACCTTTCTTATCTGTGTTTGGTTTCTCTTCCTATCATTATATATCTACATACACATATGTATATATACACATATACATATATACACACACATATATATGTGTGTGTATATATGTGTACATATATGTATGTGTGTGTCTGTGTGTGTGTGTATATATATATATATATATAATCTATATGTATATAATTTATATGCTTGTCCTCATGTTCTTAAATTACACATGCTTTTTTCCACTTTGCTTAATTTACTTGCTTTGGTCCAGAATATATTCCAGAGACCACTCCACTGTTGTCCTTAAACATATTCTCTGTTACAGCTATGTGGAAATCTCAAGGTTTATTCAGCTAGTGCCCTGTTGATGTACATTTAGCTTTTTCTACTCTTTTGGGCATCTTTCTGTTTGCCCAAGGGCATTTTTAGATCCTCCTGTAAATTTTATGAAAACTTTGGCTCTATAGACAACAGAAATCTCGAGAGACCAGTTTGGAGGTAATACATGGAGAGAAATATACCCTGTTTATGTCTTATTTCAACCTAACAAGGGTTATTGATCCTGTGTTGTGTCAAAAGCACAGCACTAAGTGTCAAGGGGGAACACCACAATATAGAGAACCATCCCGCCCTAAAGGGCCCCAAGTGGGTCAAAAAAGCAACAAACAATTAATTGTGTAATAAAAAAGTAGAATGAGCTCAATGTTACAATTATGGAGGAGAAAACAAAGAGAAAATATGTGATGATGTATAGATGGGAAGAATTAGATGTGACTCATGGTGAAAGACTACTGGATCCTTTAAAAAAAAAACTGCAGACATTTTGGCCAAGTTGGGTGGAGGATGGTACCTGGGAAGAATTAAGGGCACAAACATAGATACGCCCAGGAGACATGTGAGGCAAAGCTTGCAACTATTAAGAGGTGACTTATGGAGAGTACAGTGGTTCAAGCTTGGGGTAGACACTGGAGTCCAAATCCCGGATGTTCACTTAACTCTGATCTTCAGCAAGTTCACTCAACAGCTACCTATGCCTATACGGGATCAGGCATCGTGGGGTAGCCCTTGTCCAGCCGAGCCCTGAAATAGAATTTTGCAGTGTGTGACACCGTGGACGACCTCCATCTCAAAACTCTTCGCCTTGAACTTCTGCCGTGACCTCTCCATTTCCTAACAAAACTGTCTATTCTGCCCTCCCATGGGCTGCCTTTCTCCTAAGGACACAGGGGGCGATGTCTGCTGCAGAGGAAACCTGGCCTTCGTTCTTAGCACAAAGGTGTCTTCTTCCCCAGGTGGCCACCTCCTTGGCTGGAGATGTGTTGGCTTCCATGGCAACCACCTCTGCTACACATACATCTCTTCCCCCCAGACGTCTCCAGAGAACTTTCCCAAGCTTGGGATGTGGCTTGCACCTGTAGCGTCTCAGCCATCCCGCGATTCTATGTCAGACAAGATTCCCCACTTTGTCTTTGCCTCTAGCACACCTTATTCCTCAGAGCCGGACCAAACTCTTCCAGACATTGGGATGTAAAGTCACCCTTCATCTCTCCACAGTAACAACAATGGCTAGTTTGACAGCCAACACTTTCACATGCATTCGACAAATTTCTTTTGATTGCCTATCTTGTGTCTGGGAGGCTTTAGGCACTGAGGATAAAGGTGTGAACAAAACATCCGGATGAGGGGGTTATGGAGCACACGATATGTGCCAGGTGCTCTGCTAAATATTTTAGGGCAATCGGATGGTTGGATCCTTGCAATATGTCTCTGAGAGCAATATTTTTGTCAGGTCAACAGATAGGTGAATAAAAGGAGTGTTGGTCGGATTAACTAACTCGATACCTGAGCTTGTATCTGGCTCTTGTTCTGACTTGTTACCCAACTTTAGGTATGTTTCCTTAGAAGTGTTTGGGGCACCTGGGTGGCTCAGTCAGTTGAGCAACCAGCTTTAGCTCAGACCTTGATCTCACAGTCTGTGGGTTAGAGCCCCGGGCTCTGTGCTGACAGCTCAGAGCCTGGAGCCTGCTTTGGATTCTGTGTCTCCCTCTCTGTCTCTCCCCCACTCATGCTCTGTCTCTCTCTCTCTCTCTCTCTCTCTCTTTCTCTCTCAAAAATAAATAAATATTAAAAAAAGAATCTTAAAAGAAGTGCTCTGCCTCACCTTCCCAATCTGGAAAATGGGGATCTTAGTAGCTACCTCATAGTGTTTTGTGGGAAATAAAGGAGCTTTTATCTGGAATGAAAGTAACAGAGTACCTTACCTATTTCTAGTCTTCTACGATGTAGCGACCATTTGTTTAAGCATTTTCTCCTATTAGATCATGAGATTCTAAGGACTTCGAGTTTGTTTTTATCATCTTGTGTAAAATGGGGTTAATAACACTGACTTTGCAGCTGAGTTGCAGGATTAGGGAGAATGCTTCTACAAAGGACTTCACACAGTTCCTAATCTATGGTCAGGGCCCAGTAAATTTCCATTATTATAATTACGATTGTTATTGCTATTATTGCTACCAGTATTATTCTGTAATGATTAGCACAGTTCTAGGAATGGAAAGGGTGTTCAAAAAGCATTTTTATGACTCACATAGAAATAAATGGTGTAGCACTGATTCAGAAGTGCCCCCCACCGCCCATGGGACCTGAGGGATTAGTACTGCCTCCCTCTGTTTCCTGAGTGGCAACTCATCACTTGCTTTGGTTAACATTGAGCGGTAAGGGCTCACCCCTGCTAACTACTTAAAAACTAATATTGAGTTTGCAAAAACTGCTTTTTAATGATCTTTAACAGCCCTCCAGAAAACCTCATTAGCAGGCACCGAATCACTCAGGGCTGTGCAGAAGAAGGTTTGCACGCATGGCCAGTGGCCTTTAGCCTCATTTGTCTCTGACTGAAGGCCAAGCACACGCCATGTACAGGTTCACAGAGGCCCCTCCATGAGGTCTCTGAGTCACCCCTTCCCTCTTGTCCACCTTGTCGGGAGCCTTGGACCTTCCAGAAAGAGTATTGCAGTCACTTGTCAGCTGATCCAGCAGACTCCAGTATCTTTCTGCACAGAACCTCCCTGCTCCTAATAGCGAGGCATCACTCCTCTGCTCAAATGCCCAGCATGGCTCCCTATTGCCTCTTTTACCAACTCTGAGCTCTTCACCGGGGACCCTTCCCACCTTCCTCCCTTGCCTCTCATGATACCCCCACACTGAGACTGTCTACATCAAACAAATTAGGATGCTTTTCCCAGATCAAAGGCTTGTGGTCCATTTTCCCTGCTTCTAAGTTTTTACACATACAGCTCCCATAGCCTGGCTTGGCATTGCTCATTCCACAGTTGTTGCTGGAGGAATATAATGGAGGACAAAGAACTCAGAACATGGACTGTAGAGATAGGGGTTATCTCATTTTTGCCCTGACCAATTATTGGGTTGAACCCAAATACATCATTCTACAGTCCACCTATTCTTTTCCATTGTTCAAAAGATTACAACAGTGTTCCTAAAACTTGGCACAGTTGACATCTAGGGCAGGATAATTCTTTGTTGGGGGGAGTGCTGCCCTGTACATTGTAGAATATTTAGAAGCATCCCGGACCTTACCCACTAGATGCTAAGATCTGTCCCCTTTCCCCCAGTGATAACAATCAAAATGAATCCAGGCATTTTCAAACGCCCCCCTGGGAACAAAACTACCTGCAGGGAAGGAGCATTTCTTTACAATGACTATAAGAGCCCCTGTGATATTCTACCCAAGGTAGTGTAATTTTCTCCTCTACTTGTCTGGACCCCTTGTTAATAAGAACAATCATAGCTAATACTTATGTAGCACCCACTGTATGCCTGGCATTGTCCTTACGAGATTTACTTACATTAGCTAAGTCTCATCACTTACCCCATGGAGTCCATGCTTTTGTTGTCCCCATTTTATAGATGAGGAAAATGAGACACAGAGAAGACAAATAACTTGTCAAAAGTCACACAGTCAGAATTCGGTTCCAGGTAGTGCGTCTCCAGATTCCCTCTTCTGAATCTATAATGCATCTTAGAATGAGCAGGTACTTTGAAATATGAAAGACCTACGCTTATATTCTAGCTCCAGCATCTATGAGCTCCAGAGCTTTGGGCAAAAGGTAGATCCCCAGTTTCCTTAGTCAGCAAGACAGAAATAATAAAATCTATACTGAGGATTTGTTTGAAACTTAAAGATAGCACATATATAAAACTCCTATCATTGGGTCTGACCAATAGAAAATGCTTAATGTTGGGGGCTGATGATGGTAGTGATTGAAATAAAAAAGTCAAAGTTGAAAAAGCAGAAGGGAAATAATAAAACCCTAGGAAGAGTCAGTATATTCCTATGGTCCAAACAGTGCCTGGCATAGTATAGCTGCTACATCTCTGTCTTTCTGGAATCCTAGAGCATGAGTTGGCAAACTAGATCCCACAGGCCAACCCGGCCCACCATCTATTTTTGTTAATAAAGTTTTATTGGAACACAGCCATGCCCGCTCATTTATTCATTGTCTATGACTGCTTTCATGCTACAATGGCAGAGCTGAGCAGTTGCAACAGAGACTGATGACCCACAAAGCCAAAAATATTTGCCATTAGGCATTTTTCACAATGGGGTCACTTACCTCTAATGTACAATTTAAATTAGAAAACACTGAATGTGAAGATCACTCCTATCCTTTCGTGGCTCAAACACAATTCTGTGATTTTCTCAATTCTCAGCTCTAAATTCGCCTTATCTTTGTAACCTTCTGTAATTGACCTCATCCAGCAAGGGCTTTGTTGACTATTTCCTCTCATTGTCCACCCTGCACCCTTGGATGAAAGCACCATGCTATTAATTTTCACTATCTCTCGTGTTGTTCATATGCAGGTGTCCGTGAGTGCTTCCAGCATGTGCTTCTGCTGACAAACTCCCTAGTGTTTGCTCAATGGTGCTGCCACGGGCTGCCCTCTGAAGCTGTTTGACAGTGCAATTACCAGCCTCACATTCAAAGGGAATAACAGAAAAGACTCAGGCCAGCCCACAAGTGGCCCAGACCTTTCCATCTTCATTTCCCTTCCATCTTTGCTGGTGGCTCCAGACCTTGCTGGTCTCCTGTAGGCACCATCATGCTACTCCCTGCCTGTCAAAACTCTTCTCTGTCTTGACCAGTTATGGTAGGACAAATTCTATCTTAAGAAGAATTCTGGGGGTTCCTGGGTGGTTCAGTCAGTTAAGCAGCCAATTTTGGCCCAGGTCATGATCTCACGGTTCATGGGTTCGAGCCCCGCATGGGGCTCGATGCTGACAGCTCAGAGCCTCGACCCTGCTTAAGATTCTGTGTCCCCCTCTCTGCCCCTCTCCTGCTCACTCTGTCTCTCTCTCTCTCTCTCTCTCTCTCTCTCAAAAACAAACATTAATAAAAACTAAATATGAGCTCTGAACTGGAGAAGAACTCTGAAACTAGAGCGGGAAATAAAACAAATCTGAAAGTATAAAGAAAAATAATCTCTGAGTTAATTTTGTTTCCTAGGGACTAATGCTTAATTTCCAAGTTAGATTCCAACTCAGAAACTGCATCATTCTGCAGAGTGATGCTATGATATTAACAGACATGCTGTTCAAAAACACAGCTCAGGGCCACCTATTCACCATGTGACAAGGAGGCATCTTTCTTCATTAGGGAAGAAACTCTCCCCAGAAACACCCTCAGATAGGTTCCTGTGCTCCTGCCATAGCTGCAAGGGAGTCTGAGGAAGTAAACACCTATCATTTCAGCTTCTGTTGTGAGAAGTGGTCTCTTTCAGAAGGAAAAAGAGGTTGGGGAGCGGCTACTGAGCAGGAGCAATCTGTGTTTGCCCTAAGTAGTTTCCACTCGATAAAAACATATAATAAAACATCCCATTTCTATATCCAACAATGTATATTCTTGTTTACAAATGTCAGCTACTCAGAGGGCCCATGCTGTGAGCCTGCTTTCATCTTTGTTCTCAGAAGGACAGGCATCTGTTTTCTCTAGGATGATGAGTTTTTTCCCCTTTAAGAGGCCGGAAATTTCTAACAGATTCCTAGGGTCAATTTCCCAGAGTCTGGTGAGACTGGAACACTGGGGCTAAGAAAGGGAAGGCTCCAAATATTCACAGTTCCTGTAGATCAGACACTCTGCTAAGTACTATTTGTGTGTGTGTGTGTGTGTGTGTGTGTGTGTGCGTGTTTGTGTTTTATTTATTTTTGAGAGCAAGAGAGACAAAGCATGAGCAGGGAAGGGGCAGAGAGAGAGGGAGACACAGAATCCGAAGCAGACTCCAGGCTCTGAGCTGTCAGCACAGAGCCCGACACGGGGCTCGAACTCACAGACCACAAGATCATGACCTGAGCCGAAGTCGGACGCTTAACTGACTGAGCCATCCAGGTGCCCCGTGTGTGTGGTTTTATTTGATTGTCACTGCAGTCTTATGGCATAGATATGATGATCACCAAGGTTGGGGGATGAGGGTGAGGAAGTGGGGTACGTAGGGCTAAAAATTTAAGGTGGCACTCATTCTCAGGGCCGAGCCAGTGGCATCCCTGCACCTACATGACCCAGAGAGTAAGTGCCCCCTTAAACTTTACCCACTAGGCTCATCACTCACCTCAGCCTTATCCTGGCCACAATCCTCGTGACTGTATAGATGAGACAATCAGGGAGGTGGCAATTTATCCAAAATTACATTCCTGAAAATTGACATTAAGCCCAGTCTGCCCAACTCCAGAGAACTTACACTGGGCAATGCTCCTTAGGGCATGAGTGATGCAAATATCATACAGGGTGGAGGTAGGTTCAAAGAGCTGGAACCAACAGGTAGACCAGATATCTTGAAGAAGGAAGACTCTGCTTCACTGAGCGCTTATCCATTAAGCGCTCCATGTTGACCACAGCTGATAGAAGTGTCTGCCCACTTCCCCTCCCTGGTTTGCTGTCACTGCCCCCTTTTGTTCCATTCTTCTTCTGTGCCATTTGCCATCCTTCCTGGTGAAACACACATGCAAGTCCCTATAGCACTACTGAACCTCTCTTTCAGATAACTAATTAAAAATCTAAAATGAAGCATTACCCAATGCCTCCCTGGTGTCACCCAATAAGAGATGTCTCCCAACTGGATGCCTTTGTTGTCTGCTCCTTAGTTCACATTTCCTGTATAGTAGCCACGGAGGAAACTGAGCAGCTGAGTTCTTTTCTACACGTGGGTAAATTTCACAGGCCAGTTCATCTAACTCTGCCTATGTTCTTCTAGCTAACCACAAGAATCAGAGTATAGAAAACAAATCCATCTGGCCCCTGGAAAAGAGGAACAGGTTCAAATGGTGTTTACTCCCTGATTAGCAAGTACACACTGAGCTGCTGTGATGTGTGAGCCACTGTGCACGTCTTTACCAAAGACACAAGGGCACATGTGCTGAGCTCCTGAGATTCTGCCCCCCTCCAACCTAAATGAATTTAAACTGGGGGGCAATTAACCCCCACCCATAGGTCCACCCTGCCACAAACGTGAAGACCAGTGTTTATTACCCGAGTAAGGGGTCCATTATGTGAACACCTCCAAATCCACCCAGTCCCTTGTTCTCACTTTTATTCCCCTACTTATAGGAAGCGCCATTTTATTATTTAACAATCAAGTTTCTCTCTACATTATATCCCCAATTTAACAAGCCGGTCTCGGTCCATCCCACCAGACTCACACAGCTCCTCTCCTAGCCCTGGGTAGACATCCCCGTGTGATGGAAAGAACACGGGCTTTGGAATGAGTTAGGTCTGCTTCAGAAAGCCTGAAGTCAAGCAGAAAGACTAGCTCCTGGTCTAAACATACCCTATTGACACTGGTTAACAATTATACAGCACAAATCACATGCCAGGGACTGTTCTAAGTGCTTAATGTAGATTGACCCATTGCATTCTCACAGAAGCTCTACGCAGTAGGCACAGTGTTGTATCTACCCGATCACTGAGGAGATGGAAGGGACAGAGAGGTTAAATTACTTGTCCAAATTTTCACAGCTGGAGAGCGGCAGAGGCAGGACAGCACAGCAGTCCAGCATGAGACACTGCACTCTTAACGACGGTGCTTCCCAGCCTCTCGTACAGAATTCTTGGACAAAAATAATTACAAGCAAGACAAAAATGCAGTAGCATTTGAAAGCAATAGGGAGGATTCTCCGCTGCGAAAAAGAGGGAATTTAAAGCCAAGAGGTGAGCAGGGGCTGAGGGCAACATCCAAATTGGGCCTGGGGTTTTGATATCCACTCAGGAACAGGAACAGAGACCTCACTTCCTAGGTCCAGAGACACCTCCCCAGGACAGAATTCATTAAAACTCTGAGTAAAGTATAAACAAATGAGGAAATTCTACAGAAGTTAGAAATGATGGGAAAATAACAGGAGTCCGAAGAGAAAGTATCACTTTCGTTAGGGCTGACAATTCTTGGCAGCTAAGAACTTTGGTTTTAACAATCCATGCAGCCAGGGGACAGCAGACAAAATATAGGACTTGCACTGGGGGGGCTGGGGTGTCGGGGGAGTTGAATTTGGAACCCATATCTAAAGATAAGACTCTCAAAAGTGATTTAAGAAAAATTATTTTTTAAATTTTTTTTTAAGGTTTATTCATTTCTCAGAGACAGAGAGACAGAGCGTGAGCAGGGGAGGGGCAGAGAGAGAGAGAGGGAGACACAGAATCTGAAACAGGCTCCAGGCTCTGAGCTGTCAGCACAGAGCCTGATGCGGGGCTTGAACTCACGGACCGCAAGATTATGACCTGAGCCGAGGTTGGATGCTTAACCGACTGAGCCACCCAGGCGCCCTAAAAATAATTTTTTTTAAAGACTTGCTCTCCAAAAGCAAGGTTGGACTGTTTGTTTATCTCTTGGTAAACCAGATTAAAGCCTCTTCGAGAATCTCTCCCCTTGGGGCTCCTGGGTGGCTCAGTCGGTTAAGGGTCCGACTCTTGATTTCAGCTCAGGTCATGCTCTCACAGTCGTGATATCGAGCCCCACATTGGGCTCCATGTTGGGTGTGGAGCCTGCCTGGGAGTGTCTCTCTCCCACTCCTTCCTATGCCCCTCCCCACCATTCTCCTTCCCCCCCTCTCTCCCCCCTTTCTAAAAACAAACAGATAAAAAGCGTCCTTACCCATAAGTCTATCTGCATGTGGGTTCGGGTCCAGAATTCATATCTGATACATAGTCCAAAAAAATATCCCAAACCAAAAATGTAGCTAAAAGTAGTCCAATATTGTAGTAGTGCCCCCAGGGCCCCTGGGGCCTCCTCTAAGAGGCCTCTGAAGAATGATGTTCCAGGGAACATGCACTCACAGTAACAAATTACATAACATATAGGAGCAAGTCAGTATGATTAAGATTAAAACCATGAACAATACTACCACCCCAAATTGCAGAACTAGACTCATAAAGACTCAGTGTTGGAACTGACATAGGAAGATAAAAATAAGTGCAAAAAATATATTTAAAGGGGTGCCTGGGTGGCTCAGTCGACTAAGCATCCAACCTCAGCTCAGGTCATGATCTCATGGTTCGTGAGTTCAAGCCCCATGTCAGGCTCTGTGCTGACAGCTCAGAGCCTGGAGCCTGCTTCAGATTCTGTGTCTCCCTCTCTCTCTGCCCCTTACTTGTGTTCTGCCTCTCTCTCAAAAAATAAATAATAAACATTAAAAACAAAACTATATATATATATATATATATATGTATATGTATATGTGTATATATATATACTTAAAGAAATATAATAGGGTATTGAAGGTATGACAAAACACCATTCTCCCTCAAAAAAGAAAAACTATCAAAACTAACCAGGAAATATTGAAAAATAATAAAATGGAACTTTTAGAAATAATAAATAAATGAAAATTAGAAACACTATGAATAGATTGAGTAGCCGATTACACAGAGATGAAGAAAGTCTTGCTGAACTGGAAAATAGGTTTAATCAATTACCAAGATTGTAGTCTGGAAAGACAGGAGGCAGGAAATATGGAAAAGGACTCACAGAGAATAGAGCAAGGAGGTCTAACAAACAAGCAACAAGTGTCCACAAGGGGCCAACAGAAAGACCAGGGAGATGGAAACCATGTGAAGATTACCATCAGAGAAATGTTCAGAATAACCAAAAGGCACAATTTTAGAGGTGCGCTCAATCTAATGAATCCCAGGAACAAAAATGCACGTTACTATCAAAGGGGCTATGGACATAAGCTGACCTCTCATTCACCATCCACAAAAATGGAAGCCAGAAGTCAAAAGAATAATATCTTAAAAGTAGTGAAAGAAAATCTTTGTCAATCTAGAATATGTATTCTGAGAAACCATTTTTTTCAAGAACAATAGTGAAACGAAGACATATTCATACAGAAACCAAAAAAAAGCACTTACTACCAAGAGACCTTCATAAAGAATGTATTTTGAAAAGAAGAAAAGTGAGCCTCAAGAAAGGCATGGGATTCAAGGAGGGAGGGTGAAGGGGAAAAATTAACAGGTGTGAATCTCAACAACATAGGAATATATAAATAAATCAGATGTTCTCTTTGTGAGGTTTAAATAGAACGAAAATTGGACATCATTTTATTATCGGAGGTACTAAGCAGCACAAAAACATCCTGTGATCCTTTTATTGTTTAGGAAGAAAATAAAGACAAATTTGGGGCTATTTGAAGTTAAGTGAAGCATCGAGGATAACCACAAAAAGAAACGAAATAGCTAACATGAACATGTGTAGTCATAAAAATATAATTGAACAGATCTCAATTCAAAAGATGGCACAGAAGGGGTGCCTGGGTGGCTCAGTCAGTTAAGCATCCGACTTCGGCTCAGATCATGATCTCACAGTTCGTGAGTTTGAGCCCTGTGTCGGCTCTGTGCTGACCACTCAGAGCCTGGAGCCTGCTTCGGATTCTGTGTCTCCTCTCTCTGCCCCTCCCCCACTTGTGCTCTGTCTATGTCTCTCAAAAAATAAATAAATGTAAAAAAATTTAAAAAAAGAAAAGATGGCACAGAGGGAGATAAAATTGATCAGCACATGGAAATCAAAAACAAACAAAAATAAAACATATGATTTTTACCCCCTTCCACTGCTTGGAGAAGAGCAATGGAATCTGCTGATCCCCTGAGCTAGAGGAAGTCAGCCCTGAGTAATGGAAGCTCCCATCCTTGCCACGAAGCATGGCATCCAAGGTAACACTGTCCACATGGTGTCCACCCCAAACTGGGAAATGTACAAAAAGACTGATCCAGAACAAGTTAATCCTGTAGTTCCTCCGTAGAGGCCAATGGTAAAATCCTCAATAGGATGCTTGCATAAGTCAGGACATGTAGGATTCACAAGAGAAAACAAATGCCACTGAAGACAAGCTTGCAGTGAAAAACTACAAAGTACAGCGGGAATAAATGTCAATGTGACCCAGCCGATGGAGCAAATGTCAGAATCACATCCCATGGAAGAACCAAGGGTAATAATAATAAGCAAAAAATAACAGCCACTATTCTGCAGACATAGAACTCAGTGTTTAGTGAAATTCAGTCGCCTTTCTAGCCCTCAGTATATTACACTTTATCCACATTTCTGACAGTTTTAGGGCCGAGGCCAGATTGGAGATGCAGCTTCCACTTATGTATGTTTAAGATACTCAAAGAGAAAAAGGATGAAAGAGACTCAATAGTATGATAACTATGAAAAAAATTGCCTACAGATTTGAAAAAGAACCAAATACAAATTGTGGAAATAGAAAATATAGTAGTAGAAAATAAATAAATAAATAAATAAATAAAACCTCAGTGGATAGCTTATATGATGAATCTGTAACAGAATTTCAATTCTACCACCTACTAACTAACCTTGGTTAAGGAAGTTATTTTATTTCTCTGACCCTTAAATTCCACATTTATAAAATGGTCTTTTAATAGGTATTTCATTAGGTTATTATGGCATTTAAATGAATAGTACACATAAAGCCTGGCACATGGTTAGTCTCAACCTTGTTCCTTTTTCACATTCCTGCCTAGTTTTCTGCTTTGTATTATAGTTATATCTGTATTTGGTTTTCCGACTATTAGACTGTGAGTCTTTCACAAGGAAGACCTAATACAGAGCTTGCATAAAGAAGTCTTTAGATAAATAAAATTGTATAGAATATACATAATATGGAACATATACAACATAAGGGAAGTAAAAATATATTTGAAAATGAAAGTAAGGGGAAAATCAAGGATCAGTATCCAAACATAGCCAAGAATTCTGAACAATTGCCCCAAATTTGGACTGATGGTTCCTAGAAGTCAACCACACTTCTTAAGTTAGCTCAGGAAACATTTTCTGTCAAGAGCAGAGAGTAAATATTTTAGGCTTTGCAGATCACACGATTTCTGTTGCCACTACTCACTCGACTCTGCCCTTGTAGCTCAAAAGCAGCCGTAGACAGCATGTGAGTAAATGACCATGGCAGTGCTCGCTAAGACTTTATTCATAAAAACAGGTATCAGGCTGAATGTGGCCCAAAAGCCACAGCTTTCCAACCTCTGAGGCAGGCTACTTTTTTTCTACGGCCTTCTGCCATTTAGTTCCTGCCTTGTCTAGCTTTTATCTCACCACATGGATGTGAACTTCCCCAGGTTAGGGACACGAGTGATTCGCTTCTACAGCCGCCATGAGTAGGTAGCAAAGGCCTGGCACTGGGTGGGTGGTCTGTAAATATTTGTTACGGAAGTGAGTGCTTGAGAGCTGAGGTCTACTCCCCCTCCCCTTGAATCCATACCAGTTTTAAGGACTCCCTTGACTAATGGGATGTGATGAAAGTGACACGGGGGATGTCTGGGGCTATGACGTGAGAAGTCTGACAGCTTCTGTGTGGGTCTCCTGGAACACGAGCAGGTAGCCCTGAGAGCTATGTAAGAAGTCTGCCTGCTCTGCAGGAGAACATTGGGAGAGGCAGACTCTGAGACTACATGGAAAAGGAGAGCGACCCAAGGCCATCCTGCCTGCTCTCGTCATCAAGGCATCAGGCATGTGAACAAGCCATACTGTGAACAAGCCCTACAGTAGCCCAGCCTCCACCAGCATGTGTGGCTGTAGCTGATGCAACGTGCAGCAGAAGAATCATCCAGCTGAGCCCCGCCTGAATTCCTGAGCAAAGATGCAAAGATGTCACAGGAGACTACCATAAAATGGTGGTTGTTTCAGGCCACTACGTTTTGGGGTAGTTTGTTATACCTCAGATTACTGGAACAGTTGGAGATATAACCACACCATTGGGCTAAGTAAGCTCCATCCATTTCTCTGAGTGCTACTGTCTGAGAAGCTGTCTCTCTCTGTCTTGGAATTTTCATGTCCTGTCCTTCACTCCCAGAGGGCTCCCCTGAGTCTTGTTGACCTTTGAAAGTTCTGCCTTGATGTAGACCAGGCCACGGTCTACACCCTTCTCTGTATTTCAATAGTATGTATTTCCTGTACCACCCTTTGGAAATTCCATCCAAATCACTATTTGTATGAAATTGTTGTTTAAATCTTATCAGGGTTTTTACTTTGGTCCTGTATTTGTGGGAGGTGGAGCTATAGGACCCCTGAGTTCTCTTCCAGCTCAGCCATTTCAAGGTTCCACTGCGGATAGCTGAACACTTAACTCTAATCAGGTCTAAACTTCTCCTCTTTGGAGATCTATCAGGGATAGGGCCTGGGGCAAAGCCCAGGATGTCACTTAATGTGCAGGCAGAAGGGCAACAGCTCATGGCTCTCCCGTCATCTCTGCATCCTGCAGCCAGGTGTGCTTAGACTTGGGCACAGCTGGACAACCTGTGGGTCTGGGCTCCAGGGAATAGACCCCTATCTGCTGCTCTGCCTTTTTAAGGGATGAGCATGAGAGTGGCCTCAGAGAAAGAAATAAACAATTTAGACTCAGATACCAACCAGATTGAGCCTAGCTGCCAGATATTTAGAGGAGCCCTGGAATGTCCAGATGCCAAGCACACAGAGACCTTGGGAAGTGGGTGTCAGGCATAACCCTTCCCACTAAAGGGTGGAGCTCAGACTTAGCTCGCTGGTTGCCAAGCAATTTGAAGAGGGCTGAAGGGATCATTCAGCCCTTCTTGTCTGCACAGGGGGTCTTGCCTTCCCCTGTCATGTCCACTAAACCGTGGTCTCTCTTGTTTTGCCCCGTTGACCCAAACCATCCTAAACCACTGTCTTTGTGTACCAGGCCCGTCCCCCACCATGCTCTGTGCCTCTTCAGGGCTGTCAAGGATTTCTTTTGCTCACACTCTGCATCCTTGAGCAGTCCTTCATGAATCCACAGCAGATGTTTCTTAGTCCTTTCATTTTCCGTTTTCAGAGGAATTGTAATCGGCTGTGCTTTAATTAGGATCTCCCTCAGGATACTCAGGCTTTTTTCCACACCCGGGAGTTTGCAGATTCCCTCTTAGTGCACCAGGCTGATTAGATTTCTTAATTCCCTAAAATTTGCTGTCTCAAAGCCTAATACCCTTGTAGTAATGAGGTCTGTTTCTCTTCCTCTCCTCTCCTTATTGGGCTAAATCCAGGTGCCAGTCACTGGTAAGGTGTTTAGTCTCCGACTTGGTATGAATGCCTTTCTGGAATGGGTGAGCTGGCCGTGCTGATGGAGCCTCTCCTGGATGGACAGATTTGCTGGAGCTGAAAGGTGCCTCTGCCCTGAGTTGGACAGTCATCCCCCATTCAGCAGAGTGGGGCTGGCCCCACTGGGTTGGATCTCACTTGGAGCGACCAGAGCAAGCCTAGCACAGCGCTTAGTTGTAGCCTCTCCTTTATTGTGCCATGAGTTTGTACTGGGCTCCCACTCTATGCAAGGGGGACACAATGATAAACATGGTTCTTAATTTGCTAAAAATTATTATCTAATGGGGGAGACCAATAAGTGAAAAGACAAATACTCTGTAATACTAAGAAATGTGCTTGCAGCAAAGCAGGACACCAGGCTCTGGGGGAACAGAGAAGGGTTTCTGGGAAAATTGACATCCAAATTGAGACTTGAAGGGTAAGTAGGAGTTTCGGGCCAAGGAGACTGAGGATAGGTTGAAAAGGCAAGGTAAGAAAGAGGAGAATTTTCTGGGCAAAGGGAAGACCCTACGAGGCAGTGAGGCTTGCCCTGGGATCTGCAAGCAACTCATGGCTGCTGGAGGACAATGCAAGAGGCAGAGAATTGAGGGGCATATGTGTGAGGGATCTTGAGAGCTGAAGAACAGCATGCAAGGACCAGTGGGCCATTTTAAGCCATTGACACTGCATTGGTGGAAAGGGATCTCGCCCCTTCCTATCATTTATAGTATGGATTTCAGGACCCGGAGCATCATGCTCCCGGGAACTGAGAGAGCCCCTAAATACTCATGTGCTAGTGAAGACTGGTCCTGGTAGCAAGTGTCTCCAAAACCGAAAACACACACCATCTCTGCTAGTTGAGGCCTGCAAGCCTTCCGACAAAGGGAGCAGCCTTGGAAAGACAAAGTGGATCCAGCAGAGATGTAGATGGAAAATACCTACAGCCTCAGTGAACTAGGAGCTGGGTGTTCTGGGCAGTGGAAGAAGAAGCCAGAGTGATGGGCCCGAAATGCTTTCAACTCTCTGTTGTCAGTAACATCCTTGCTAGTTCCACACATGGCCCAACAGCCATGCCACGTAGACCTGAGTGTGAATACTTGTCACAGATACACGGGCAAGTTGTGACATTTCAGACTTTGTCTCAAAAGATTCTTGTTGGTCTGGAGGGTAGAAGAGTGGAGGAAAGGGGCACTGAGGACAGGCATGTTTGTGTTATTTTTTTGTCCATATTCAAAGCAAAGCAGAAAATCCTCTTGGAGGATACAAGTCCAGAAGAAACAGGAGCCCGTGGAGATCGTAGATCAGAGCAGGCTCGGAGTTAGGGATCAGGGTGGGAAAAATACAGATTAAAGGGTAGGAAGACACCAGAAGATGAAGTTGGCCAAAAGACAAAACCAAAAACCCCCAATAGCAGATTGGACCAAATGATCAGCTACACAGAACATTACCAATTATCAATCAATTGATAACACTGTTACCAGTGTTAGCTGATAACAATAATTGTTAGCAATGATACCATTGCTATCAACTGATTACATCAGCAATGATCACCATTGATAATAAAAATGACACGCGTTTGTCAGGCACTTCCTGTGTGTCAGACACTACATTTTATAGAAGATGGGCACACAGACACAGGCATACATACACACATATATGCATGCATACAGTCAGGTTACTAGATACATAGGTAGACAGATAGCAGGAAGGTCTGTCTCCTTGTTCCCTCTGATAAGGAAATAAAATCTAAGGACTACAAAGCCGTAATTGGGCAAAGTGCTTTCAAATTTAATAGAAAATGTCTATGTAGAGCAAGAAATAGACACAGCCACTCTTATCAGATTAAAAATTATAGTAGTGTAAAAAATGGAATCTTATATGTATCCTGGGTGAGGACTATTGCTACAATATTAACCCATACAGGACAAGGTATCTGTTTTGTTTGGGGTGTTTTTGTTTTTTGTTTTGTTTTGTTTTGTTTTGTTTTACTACTTCAGGATACTGAAGAAACATGGGGAATAAAAAGTCAAAGGGGGATCCAAGAGCAGATGGTTCTCACGTCTTTCCCCAACCCCACTGTGTCATCATGGCTTTCCATGTCCAGCTACTCAGCAGCAGAAACAGACACAAGAATCCTGAGGTGCAAAAGGAGCCTGGGAGCTTGACAATTGCTAGGGAAGAATGACGGTGTGGGGAAAGAAGGGAGAGGAAAGGAGAGGAGGAGGGGAGGGGGCTGCAGGAGAAAGGCAGTGACATTCTTCACTGGCTGAGAGATTGTCTGCAAGGCGCCTGGAGGCTGGCAGCTGGTGCCATGAGCTGCTGTGAAAGCCCTGTTATCTGGAATGATTAGAACCAGTGAGTTGAAAGAAGAAAATCTTTAAAAATGAAAGATGCACCCCTTAAAGGTTTTATTTCAATCTAAAACATATCAACACACCTTTGTTTCCCTTTTGCTGTAGAGCGCACTTCTTTCTTCCAGTAGGGGCTTGCAAATTGGAAATCCCAATCTTCTTGTACAAAACTCCTTTCCCTTTCAATTTCCAGTTTCAAATCCGTTAAAACAGGATGAGGATATAGAGACCGAGTGAAGGAGTGTGGGTGAAGGCTCGGTCTCTATTTTTATGATTGTTTTCCAGCCGCTTACAATGATCTCACACATATCTGAACAACATTTTTAAATGACTTGGCTTTTCAAGTTTTCTTCAACTGATTTAACTTAGTTTTTATGGAAACACTGCTCTATTTCCTTTTACATGCACATTTTATCGACTTATATAATTTCTAATTAGGTTAAGGTAATAAGAGTTGCGGGATAGCAAATGGAACTTTTACTGTTGACCCAGAATTAGCTACTCAGACTCAAAGCAAATGGCAAAGGGGCATCCAGTACCCCAAATTTTGAAGGTAACTGAGAGTATTGGGTGACCATACACCCCCTCTGGAGTGATGGCATCACTCAGCAGCTGAACCAATAACAACAGACTCCTTAATGCTATTAATAATATCCACTTCCCAAAAGCCTTATACCTCAACTACTACACATCTAGATTTAAAATCCCTTCTATTTGTTGTACATTTAAGTACATTATGTCAGTAATACAGAATGAAGTGATACAACTATATCAATTGTACATTAAGAAACAAAAATAAGGCCTCTTTGGGAGACCTGAAATGAGTTCCTAAGAAGAACGTATAAATACAGTAGTACTCTATGGAAAGTAACTTCTGTATAGTCAACCTCAAATAAAAAGGAATTGAATGGCTTAAAAACAAGGTTCTGATTAGAAAAATTATATCATCACAGGGTTTTATCAGAACAAGTGAAGTTATGGTCTCATTAGTTTTCTGAGTATGTCTATTCTAATTATAAGAGAATAAGATTTAAAGGTGAAGCAGAAGAGGTGTGCATTGGTAGCTGGGTTTCCTTAGGAGAGAGAAAAAAAAAATGGGTGGCGGGGATATTTGATGAGTACAAAGACTGTTCCTACACTAATTAGGAATAAATCATAAAAGGGAAGTCAAACTGCATATTGAACATGAACTTCTGCTCCCCAAGCCAGCAGACCAAGCTGTCCAGGGCAGCTTCAGTTAACATGCATCATGATTTAGCAAGCATCTGTTTCTCCCCCACTTGTTGAAGATGTGCATTCAGATCCAGGCTGCAAAGTACCCCGAGTGAATATTAACCACTTGGCACTTGTGGGCTTCTGAATGGACTACCCTTGACACAGGTAAATCTGCTCTGAAGAAGGGATTAATAGGATCTTCGATTTTTGAAAAGCAGAGGCCAAGAAAGTATCTTGGTCAAATGTCTTTTGATTGCCAATGACAGAACCCAACTCAAACCACCTTTCAAAAGGGGGCGGGAGGGTGTGGTAAACTGTTTGTGGCTCGTTCAAAGAAAAAGTAGGGTATTCTAGCTTCAAGCAAGGCTGGATCCAATTGGTCACACAATGTGGAAATAAATCAGTCTTTCTGTCCCTCAACTCTGCGTCCCATTATAGAGGCTTAATTTTCAGTCTTCTCCACACTGTGGAGGGTGGGGATAGAGCGCAGAAGCTCCTATGAGCTCAGTGCTTGTGTGATCCCAGCTTCAAACCAAGTGGAAAGACAGCTCCTTTCCAAAAGTAACAACAAAGTTCTACAAGTGCATTTCACTGAGACCCAAAATAGGTAATATGCCCAGTGTCTTAGTCTGCTCAGCCTGCTCTAACAGAACACCACAGATTGGGTGGCTTAAACAATAGACATTTCTTTCTTGCAGTTCTGGAGGCTGGAAGTCCAAGATCAAGGTGCCAGCGTGGAGGTGTCTGGTTAGAACCCTCTTCCTGGCTTTCAGACTGCTGCCTTCTTTCTGTGTCCTCACACAGTGGGGGCGGCGGGGGGGGGGGGAGAGAGAGAGAGAGAGAGAACTCTAGTCTCTTCACTTCTTCTTACAAAGACTAATGTCAGTATGGGGTTCCCCATCTTCATGACCTCATCTAAACTTATTACCTCCCAAAGGCCCACACTTACAGATACCATCACATGAGAATTTAGGGCCCCATATAATTTAGTGGGGACCCAAACATTCAGTTCGTAGCACTGAACCAACTACCGTTGAAAGGGATACTACACAGTGAATGGCCACACTCATGGGGTTTTATGCCCTTCCCTGATGCCAGAGGGGAAGTCAGCTCTGCCTGGACCATACACACGACTGGACCAGGAGGGCTTTTCCAGAGGAATATTGAGACACTGTAATAAGGAGAAAGGGGATGGGTCCTTGGCAGGAAAAAGAGAGAGAGAGAGAGAGAGAGAGAGAGAGAGAGAGAGAGAGAGATTTCTTCTACAGCTAAGGAAGGTCATTGAACTACCATTAACTGAGCATATATTATGTGTGGAGTAGGCTACATGCATTGTATCTTTTGATCTATACAACCACTTTCAGAGGTGGCTATCATTATCCCTATTTACTATAAAAGAAACTGAGCTCTGGAACCATTAGGAGACTTTGCCAGGCAGCACAGAACTAGTAAGTAGGGCTGCAGGGGCTCTAAGACAGAGATACCTCACCCAAGGCATCCGCTGTCCAGTGTTCTGATTTCCACTGTGCCATTTATAAGCCCACCAACATGGCATGCTCCTGCTCAGTCTGAGGCAGGGGTGAGGCTGGTGTGTATCTCCCACATGCTTGGGGCCAGCAGGTAATTTCACAGATGAGCAGAGAACTGAACGGGACCCCGAAGTGGAGGCAGAGTTCGTTCATTGGGAAGAAAAGGCACATTCAAAATTGTAAATACCGAAGAGTCTAATTCTGTAAAAATCCAGCCAGGAAAAAAAAAGAAAAAGAAAAATACCTGCATCATATTCAAAAAGGTTGGGGAGTAGATGCTTCAGGGAGTTAAAACTTAAAGAAATTATTTTCTTCTTTATACTTTTCTGATCTTTCCAAATCTTATACCATGAGAATGATTTATTTTGAATCAGGGAAGATCTATTTTAAACAATCCTGGAAATACAAGGTGAGAAAAGGTAAAATAACCTCTAAGATTTTTGAACCAGGTTGATAAGCTGGAAAAAGCTGTAAAAACCTTGTCAGGTTTCTGTGAATGAATTTTTTTAAATGAAGCATTGGAGTTAATAGCAAATTCTCTGCATGAACAGAAGTTAATATTTTCGTGCCCTCCAGCACTTGGAGGCCAGCAGCACACAGTGCAGGCATATATATTAACAACCTGGACACTGGTGCAAATAGCAAGGTTGAAAAACTTGATGACTCAGCCAGGCTCCCCTGACTGGTGGGGTTGAAGCAAGGACAAATCCTGAGGACTCCTGAAGACTGGGAGATTCTAGGATCACAGGCAGAAGAAAAGTGAGCATAAACCTGAGAAAGGAAATAAAAGCGATTCTTCTCTGGAACACAGGACCCTGGACAGCTCCCGCCCACTCGCCGCCTGAAATCCTGGTTCCTGGTGAAATCCGAGAAAAACAATCCTCGTCACAATCATGATCCCTTAGGTGTCTATCACTCATCACAGTTTACAACCCGTTTTCTCATTCACTGTCTCATTTGAGCTTCACCTTTCCTCATGAGACAGGCAGAGCAGGAGAACCAGGTAAAAGTCTGGCTGTAATTATCTCTCATTGGAAGACAAAACAGTAAAACCTCAAGCTATGTTAGGGGCTGAACGAAGCGTTTTAAGAAAACCAAAGTGAGCTTGGAATTATTATCAACGGCTGATTGCAAAACTGTGTGCAGCGATGCTGTTGCTGTGTGTTGCACGGAGGGGGAAAAAATGGATGTGAGCCATTAAGAACTAAGCCTCCCTCCAGTAATGGGACGAATCAACATCATAAGCCTCCCAACATGACACACCAAGAAGCACACAGCAGCACTTCTGTGATATTCCTGCCAAAAATTTGTAACCTGAATCTAATTGCAAGAAAACATCAGACAAACTCAAGTTGAGGAATATTCTGCAAACAACTGGCCTGTTCTCTTCGACAATAACAAGGTCATGAGCTACAAAGAGTAAGCAACTATTCCAAACTAAAAGACACCAAAAAGATGGCAACAACTGAATGCACCGTAGGATTCTAGATGGGATTGTAGACCAGCAAACGTTTTCGGTTTGTTTTTTGTTGTTGTTGTTGTTGTTGTTGTCGTTTGTTTTTTTACTGTAAAGATCATTATAAGGACTACTGATGAAATCTGAGTAAGTTCTATAGACTAGATAATATTATTAAATCAATGTTAATTTCCTGATTTTGATCATTGTACTCTGGCTATATAAGAGAATGTACGGTTTTAGGAAACACACACTGAAATATTTGGGGTAAAGGAGCAGGGGCATAAAGCTTGCAATTTGCTCTCAAAATGATAGCTGGATAGATAGATAGATAGATAGATAGGTAGATAATGATATAGAATGATAAAGCCAATAGTTACATAGATAAAAAGACAGATATGTAGGTATAAGTATAGAAATGAAATGATAAAGTTTATTGACAATTGTGAAATCCAAGTGAAGTATTTCTTTGTACTATTCTTGCCACATTTTGAAACTATTTCAAAATAAACAGTTTAAAAAGAAGGAAAAAAATAAATAAGTCCTCATTTCTGTTTGGCAGGTCAGAAGCAAGTCTCCATAGCATTTGACAAAAGATGCAAGAAGAAATTAGGTGGTTGAATATGGTCACAGGTGAGACTCATAAAGTAAACATTGCTTGTTTGAAAAGTGGATTGGACCTGACTTGACTCTATTCTTTCCTTACATATGCTACTGTCCTAGAGTACTCATTATGATCACTAAGAACTTCCAGCTGCACCTTTACCTGGAGAGACATCGCAGCTCAGGTGAGTATCATGCCCTGGAACCAAGGATTGGAGATGAGGGAGAACTAGCCGCTTATGACTCGTCTAATAAATAGACTTCAGTCTTAAAAAAAAAAAAAAGTAAGTGTTAAGGGGCACCTCGGTGGCTTAGTCGGTTGAGCATCTATCTGACTCTTGATTTTGGCTCTGGTCATGATATCACAGTCATGAGATCGAGCCCTACGAGGGGCTCCGCACTGAGTGTGGAGCCTGCTTGAGATTCTCTCTCCCTCTCCCTCTACTCTCCCGCTCAAAAAATTAAGTGTTAAAAGCACTTATTTGAATTGGTCCAGGTGGACCGACTGCTGAGGACTGTAATAAGCTGTTCTTACAACTGAAATACTGCAGCTTACCCATGAGCTGAACACTACATCCATCACTTTAGCTATAGTAAGATGGCCCAGCAGAGCCCAAATGTTCCTGTCTTCATCCTACCCAAACAAAATGGATGGACCATAGAAACCCTGCCTCCTGCAAGATGCCAGAGTGGTGCATAAGACTCAGTACCCAGACTAGAACAACATCTGCAGAAATGGGCACACAAAGACTTCTTAAATAATGTGTGTGACTTGTTCACAGTTTCTCAGAGGGCAATCGATACCATCCCACCAGTGGTTAAATTTCAAGTCCCCCAAGACAGGGTAAGGGCTGCTGCTTATTATTCTGGCTAACTCAAGGTCTATTTGGAGGAATAATATCATTTCCACCTTGAAGATGAGAAAAGCCGAGAGATGTTAAATGGCTTGCCCAAAGACACACAGAGCAAAAGCAGAGAGCTGATAATTACACATTTTATATCCTCTAAATTACACATTTTACCTGAGACACTTCCAGAACTTGTGATTTCTACACTGTTTCCATCTTTTATCCCTGGCCATTAGACAAAAACATTTTGTGGACAAGATTTTTGTAGATTCAATTTTGAATGCACATCATTCCTGGTATAATACCACTTATATAGTTAGTGCACAATAAATGTGTTTTGACTAGATAGTAACGAAGGCTTTGTGGCCGTCTAGCCCTGTGGTTCTCAACCTTGGCTATTTATTAGATCTATCTTTGGATGGTTTTTTAAAAATCCCAAAGCCCAAGATCCACCTTAGACTGACTAAGTACAAACAGTTGGAGCTGTTTGTGTGAGGGGATGGGAAGGGACAGGTTCTATATCTCTTTAAAGTTCCCCCAAATTGTTCTAATGCAGCCAGGATTGAAAACAGATCTAACCCAAATCTCTCATTTTTCAGCTATAGAATTGAGGTATGTGGAGAGGTGAAGTGGATTTTTTAAGGTCCTATGTAATTCAGTGGTACTACAGGAACTAGAAGGCGCCCTTCCTGGCTCTCTGCCTTGCAATCTTTCCATTTATCATGCTGCTTCCTAATGCAGTCATGTTGTTTTAAATGCAATGATATGGGGTTCAGTGGTATGGAACAGAATGGAAAAGTATAGAAAGAACAGGAATAGGATGGGAAGGGATGGGATGGGATGGGAAGGAATGGGATGGAATGGAATTAAATGGAATGGGAAGGAATGGGATGGAATGGGATGGGATGGGATGGGATGGGATGGAATGGAAAAGAACAGAAAGAGGTGGGATAAAATGAGTTGGATTAGGATGGATGGATGGATAAAGTGGAGTGGGATGGGTGGGTGGATGGATGGATGGATGGATATATGGACTGGAGTGGGATGGATGGATGGAGTGGAATGGAATGGAATGGAAGGAATGGGGGGGTGATGGAATGCTATGGGAAGTAAAGAAATAGGAGAGCTAGGGTGCAATGCAATACACTGCAATGTGATGTGAAAGGATTATAAAATGAGAAAGATACTGTCAAGCAGAAAACACAATGTGCATGGTAGCTCCTGACATTCATGGCATGAGACAACCTAGCACCTAGACAGTGCTCTTCAAACTCAAAATTTGGGGTGATTTTATTCCGTGCTTTTCTATCTTTTCTTCTCAGCTGAAGACACAAACCCATAACATAAGCATTTGATTTTCCAGTCAGGAAGCTCTGGATTTTTTTTTACCCTGGCACCACCACTTTCCAGCTGGGAAATTTCTGGAAAGTCCTTCACATCACTAAACCCCAAACCCCCTTGATGGGAAATCATGCCTGTGTCACAGGGCTTTTGTGAGAAAATGTGAAATACGTGAGAAACATCAAAGAGAAAAGAACTTTTTATTCTGATTTTTATCCACTTTTACGTTCTCAGAATCTGGCTGCCTCTGTGTCCCAGAGGGACTGGAGAGCTAGGCCAAGCTGTAGGCTCTTCCCCCTGGGTTTCATCTCACCACTATCCACTGAGTGACCATGCCTGACCTAAGACTGGGATCATGAACCACTGGGAAACCTAAGTTTCCTTATAGAAACTTATCCTCATACACACCAAGTAAACATTTTGAAAACATTTTTATCCAAAAACAGATGATAAAACCATTAGCAAATGTAATGGAAAATATAATATGAACCACCTTATCTCTTTACAAAGCCACGAAAATGAGGCACCATTATTAATAATGAAAAGGGATGCTTCGTTGCATTTGGCACAATTTGTGATTTTTGTATTTATTCGTTTTTTATTTTTACAGTGTCTCTCTACCCTCTAGACTAAGCACCAGAGGGCAGGAATTAAGTCTTACTCATCAATGTTTCCCTAGTACCTAGTAGTTTCTAGCACATGGTAAATGATAAATATATGTGTGTTAGGTGTATGAAGGGCAAATGAATGAATGAATGAATGAATGAATGGGGTTTTCTAGGTCTGGAGGGGCTTCTAAGAGCCGATGACTTTGGTTTGCATCCATTGAACTTCTAACAGTCTATTCAATTCTCAAAACTTATCCATAGAGACTTGGAATATGTAAGTAGACATATTCTAAACCCATATTCTAATCTTGCCTACCTCAGTTTGCTGGGACTCATCCTGAGAGGATATGCCTCCAACCCCCTGGGTGCAACCATGTTGGAAGAGATTCCCTGTGTCCCTATTCTCAAAAAGCTGAAGATAAGTGTCCAGGGGACTGACCTGGAGCTATGTTCTGGAGTGATCTCATCACCTCCAGATGAAGAACCATCAGCCTTCCATTTACAAGCTAAAGTGGCCAATTAGTAGGGGACCTCAGAAACCAAAGGAGATCTGGAGGGGAGCCATTGGAAATCAAAGCCCATCTGTACAAGAGTCAGAGTAGAATGAGTTTCTGTGTCCTTACTACCTAGGCCTGAATCCCAGGTCCACCAGGTGGGTGCTCTGTGACCTGGGGAAAATCCCATCAGTTAGGAATACCCGTTTCCTTGTCCTTCAGATGGAATGGGGACAATAGACTATATTTCAGAAGATTTTGTGAGCCATCAATGAGGTGATGCAAGTGAAGAAATTAGAACAGAACCAGGTACGTAGTAAGCACTCAGTCTTTGCTTTTTTTATGGCAAAAGATCCAGGGCAAAGAACGAACAGGTATCAACAAGAGACCAAAATAAGAAGACCTCAAAGTGGAGACAAAAAATGTGACTTAAAAACTTCATTAGAGGGGCGCCTGGGTGGCTCAGTCGGTTGGACGGCCGACTTCGGCTCAGGTCATGATCTCGCGGTCCGTGAGTTCGAGCCCCGCGTCGGGCTCTGTGCTGACAGCTCGGAGCCTGGAGCCTATTTCAGATTCTGTGTCTCCCTCTCTCTGACCCTCCCCCGTTCATGCTCTGTCTCTCTCTGTCTCAAAAATAAATAAACGTTAAAAAAAAAAAAACTTCATTAGAATGTTTCTGGGACAGCGTGCTCTTAGAAGCCTGCAGCACAGCCTCTGGACCATGCTATAGCCTTCTCAAAGGTTCCAGGAGCATCTGATAATGGCCACTGCTGAGTGCTCAGAAAGCATGGCTGACTGGCAGAAATGCATTATGTGTCCTCTGCCTGAATTCAGGGTTTGCTCCCTCCTGCCCCATCACAAGCTCCTGAGAAGACCAACTTGAAACTCATATCAACATTTAAATTGTCAGGATATGATTAAGCCTTGGAGAAGATTAATTACCAGCTTTCTTATGCATCAATCCCCCCTGCCCACAAATGTTCCCTACCCCCCACTAAGCCTCTGAAAGAATCTAACATTATAAACAAGGATCTAATTAGCAACTTGAATTCAGGCTTAAGATCTTTTGTGAAGGTTTGGTCACAGATGCTGCTTTAATCTCTGAGGATTATTCTTCAGCATCCGGAGAGACTTCAGTTACTTTCCTAGGCCTTTGAGGAATTTTATCTCACTTGAATACTGCTGCCAGCCCCAAGGACCTGCTGAGGAGTGGACCCAAGATTAGCCCTTGCTGGGCTATAAAGAACTCTCTTTTTTGTATTAGAATTCCTTCCCATTTCATTTACATCTTCAGAGGAAGCTAAGTGGGGGGAGGCTCCCCCCACTTAAGTTTCTCTTAGTCGGGGTGACAAAGGAGATACGGATCTTCAAATGCTGGCTTCAAGCGGCAATTCAGCTTTAGTGGTAAAGGCTCACCATGTGGCCTCCAGGGCTCCTGTTCCTTCCCCCTCCTCATTCCCACTGTTCTGCCCTTGTGGACTCCACATCGCCTCTCGCCAGGACCACAGTCTATCTCCACTCCACCCCGTTTTCACTCCCAGATGGCTTTCACCTTCCAGCCAGATCACGGCCCTCCACATGGCTCTGGTCACATCGCTGTCCAAATAAAACTGTTAGACGTTCCCAGCTGTCCAATGACGAACGTGCAGAGTCCTTACTCTGACACTGGCAAGCCTCCCTGCTATGGATCCAAACCACCATATCTGCCCTTCTGCTTTAGCTACTTTTCCACACCTCCATTCTATAGGTCTCCAAGCTGCAGGCAGTGGCTCATCAAGAAGGTCCTGAAATCAATCGAGTGTGTTGTGACCAGCATTTGTAATGTGGTTCACAGCAAAAGAGCAAACACTCACATGACTTTTACCATACAGCAGGCTCTGTGTTCAATCCTTCACACAGATTCACAGACTTTTCACACTGACCCAGTGATGTAGGCACTATTGCCATCCCTGTTTTACAGATGAGGATACCATCACATGGTGAGATTAAATAAATTGCCCAAGGTGATTAAGGTAGGCTTGCACCCAAGCAGCCATGGTGTCAGAGGCCATGTTCCTCATCACTATGCAATACTGCCTCAATATACTGTAGAACCGTGTGGAAGAAGATAGAAAATCTAGGGTGCACTGAACACAGAAAGGTGACTTTCATGAAGGTCTGTAGCAGATAACTAAAAATGTATACCGGCATAAGTGCAATAAAGTGTTCGTCGTATTGAGTGTACAATGTAAAATCTGTGTCTTGCTGTAGCTTGTGGTCAAAACAGGTGAAGTCCTAACCAAACCATAGGACTGGCCACCAGTCCCTCACCCTTCCTTGCCTCTGTGCCTTCTTCACCCACTCTGACCCTGGCCCTTAAAATGTCTTTCCTCATCTTTCCCCTCACTACACCGCTTCAGTCCAAATGTTGTCTCCTATACACAGCCTTTCTTAGTTCTTCTTCCATTCTGTCTTCCAAAGTATAAGCTTTTGGAGGACCTTGGTGCTTTGAGTTCCCCACTGGGACTCACTTTCTGAATGACTAAGCCCCATCTTCCCGGAGGCTTTCTTTCTCCCTCGCTCCCTGTGGGTCTGACGGTTTTGTGGCACTCAACTTTCTCTGTTAATTCAGGGCAGTGGGAAGTGTGGTCCCCAGGCCAGCAGCTTCAGCACCCCCTAGGAACTTGTTAGAGATGCAAATTCTCAGGCCCCACCCAAGGCCTACTGAATCAGAAATTCTGAGGCGGGGCTACAGCCATTTGTGCTATAACAAGCCCTCCAGATGATTCTGATGTTCATGCAAATTTGAGAACCACAAGATTAAGGAAAAGCCATCCTTATTCAGTATCAGAGAAGGGGTCTCTCCATGAATCTGGGCCAGTTGACTGCAATGTGATGCTTATGAGGACAAGGTCATGAGATCATCCTCATGCATCAAGGCCAGTGATATTTCTCCCCCTATACCGAATCCCCTAACCCTAGCCTCTGTGCACTTGCAGGCTATTTAGTCCTAAGAGAAGGGACGGACGTCGCAGTGCAAATCTGTTTGCTCAAGACTGATTCCCAGCTCTAAATTACTAGTGCAGTGTCTTTGCTCATTCGTGGAGCCCGGCTTAGGGCAATGAGCTATCTGCACCCAGAAGGAGGCAGTAAAAGCAAAACCAGGAATAGACAAGGATATTGTGCAAGGCCAAGGGAATTTAGGCAGAACACCAGTCTGTAAGGTGAAAGCATTTTAGGAGGTATGATCAAGACAGACTGCAAATGACAACAACAGGCAATGAAAGAACGTGTGGGTTTAGAATAGGAATAAAATTTCACAGAAAATCCAAGGTCACAGAAACAACAAGCCAAGAAGGCCTGGGAGCTAGCTCTTGGATTCAGAAGCATTTGCATGAACATTTTATATTTGAAGAAACTCAGATCTGCATTCTCAGATCACACAGTGAGGAAGTGGCAAAGCTGGGGTGCAAACCGAGCTTTTACTGCCCCAGGCTCCCCACCCTCAGGGAGCTTCCCAGTCATCTGAGTGTTCCCCCCGCCCCATTCTCTTTCCTCTCTGCTCCTGCCACAGGTCCCTGATGTGCCACCATGACTGACAGCAGGGCTCCACACCTTCTGGTCCTTCTGGAATCACCCTTCCCTAGATGTCCCTACAGCTGTCTCTGCTTATCCTTCCAGCCTCAACCCCAGGGTCACTTCCTCACAGAGGCCTTCCCTGACCCCTCAGCCGACCCTCTGCCCCATGCTAGTTTCCTGGGGCTGCCAAAGAAATCAATGACTATAGTGGGTGGCTTAAAACAACAGAAATGTATTCTCGTACAGATCTGAAGGCTGAAAGTCTGAATCACATCAGTCTCCGCCTGCATGCCACATGGCACTGTCCTTTCTGTGTCCATGTCCACATTTTTTTCACAAGGACACCAGTCATTGGAGCAGGACCCACCTTAACACAGTATGGCCTCATCGTTACATCTGCAAAGGCCCTCTTTCCAAATGAGGTCACGTTTCATAGGCACTGGGGGATTTCAACATGTATTTGGGCAAGGTGGTGGGGGACAGACATAATTCAACCCATGACAGTGCCAGACACTTCCCATCACAGCACTTTACTTTATCTTCTCCATAATGCTTTGCTTATCTCTACATGAAATTATCTATTTACTCAGAAGTGTATGTATCCATTGTCTGCCCGCTCCCATTGTAGAAAGTAAGCTCCTTGCAGCCAGGGTGCCTCTGTCTTGCTCACAGCTGAATCTCCAGCACCTAAAATGAAGCCTGGCACAAAGTAGTACTTAACAAATATTTACTGGCTGACAACTGTCTCTTCCCACTGGGGTCTTTCATTACACGGACCAAACTCACCAACCATAGGGATGAATATTTCCCCTAGGCTAGTCATTCAGAATCATTTTAAGAATAGACTGTGTGAGAGTGGGAGTCGTGCTCTTTCCTCTGAAGCTATTGGCTATGAGGATGATAGTTGCTAGCAAAAATACAGAACGCTAAATGCATTTTTAGTGTAAGTATATGCCAAACATTGCATGGGGTATACTTATGCATGCAACATACAATATTTTTTAAATGTATTAAGTTATCTGAAATTCAAATCTAACTGAGCTTCTTATATTTTTATTTGATAAATCCAGCAAATTAATGATGTCAGCCCCAATTTATCAGCAGCCATGTTGTCCACCCCATGTAGAAAGCCTGCCTAAAAGTGAAGGCTTTCTTCTTTTTTCATAGTTTTTTTTTAAGTTTCTTTCTTTGTTTCTTTTCTTTCTTTCTTTCTTTCTTTCTTTCTTTCTTTCTTTCTTCTTTTGAGAGAGAGAGAGCATGAGAGCTTGAAGGAAGGGCAGAGAGACAGAGACAGAGAGAGAAAATCCCAAACAGGTTCTGTGCTGTCAGTGCAGAGCCTGATGTGGGGCTCGATCTCACAAACCATGAGATCATGACCTGAGCCAAGATCAAAAGTCAGATGCTTAACCAACTGAGCCACCTAGTGTCCCAGGACAAAGCCTTTCTAGAAGAAAGCAGAACCAAGAAAGAAAGACTGATTCCTGGAGGTATTTTCCAAGTGCCTGGGTCCAGTCAGGCCTAAATGCTTCCTTCACCCCTGGGACTCCCCAGTAATCCAGGTCAATAAAATCCTCCTTTTTTTTTTTTACTTTCTTAAACTTTTTGTTGTTGTTCGATTAAGCTTTGCCACTTTCAAATCAAGGAGGCCTGGGGCAAGCAAGTTACCTTGCAAGTTACCTAGCAAGTTACCTGCAAGTTACCTTGCAGTCTTCTCTCCAGGAACACCTGAAAGTGCACAATGTCTCAGTCTCCCTCCTTGCTCTTCCACCACTTCCCCAGGGGGCCCGATTTCTTTCTCATGTGGCCCTTTGTGTTCAGGCCAGACGTCTCAGCCACCACCCCTGCACCTGCATCATCAAGTCCCATCAAGACACAGAACAAGCACCAACAAGGCACAAAAAAGAAGTGAAGAAAGCAGAGAACCCCATCCTACTGCAGCAAAAACCTCAGCCACGGCTCCAAAGAGACAGGCCCCGTTGCTAGAGCTGGGCACTGCGCTACAGGCAGCAGCAGAAGCCCAGCCTTTCGGTCTCTTCCCCAGCTTCACTGCAGTGGTTCAAGAAAGACCCAGTTGACCATAGAAGAGTGAAGCAAAGGATAAGGTCCACAGAGGCAAGACAGCACCCAGACAGCTGTACCCACAGGTGATCTGTGCAGTATGCCGGCTATAAATTGTGTCCTTATGGTTCTGCATAATGAGTCTCTTGGGAAGTGACAGACAGCTGGGATTGATACATTTAGTTTTGGCAGAGCCTGATTTGATAAAGATCAACTCCTTCATTCCAAGAAGGAGAGAAAGAATAGGTCCAATACTAAGGTGCCAGTCCCTTAGCATCCGGGCAGGAGAGGAGACAGAAAACTCAGGGCCTTGCCAAGAAATCACTCAAATGGCCATGGGCAGGGACATTGACCTCCCTCCAAATTAAACACCCAGGCTTCTGAGCCGAGTATCTGCCAAGCATACACTTTGCAAATCGAGACATTGTTTATCCATCCCGCAAATATTTATTAAGATCAAACAACATGAAGACCCAATGCTAGGCTCTTGGGAAACAATAACGGGCAAATGTAAACACTCCCCCTTCATCTGCCTGCTTCTCTCCTTGGGAATACAGACATTGATCAAATAAATACTTAGGTAAGTGGAAACATTATTGTGTTAAACGCTACCAAAGAGAGAAACGTGCAATATAAGAACAAGCGGGGGAGGCTCGACAGACTTCGTTCGATATTCAACTAATTCTTTGCTGCTCTGTGCCAGACCCTGTTGTGAGAGTGCTAAGAGTGCTAAGCTACAACCACACTTTATCCATCCAGGGTTTGGATCTATTTATTAACTGGAATTATTTACACACACCCCCACCCCCATGTGGAAGCTCATCTCCGTCCTGGCTTGTGTGGTGAACATTCCTCCCATCCGATTACCGGCTTCCTGGGTACCTCCGTCCCAGAATACAGCTCACCGTACTTATTAGTTCAAGCCCAATGAAGTCCAGGGTCTGCAATCAGTCTCCCTGGGCTCCTGAGAAAGCAGGGTGCAGGCAAATGAGGACTCACATCAGAATGGAACAGGCTGTTATTTCAGTTTTTGGACTCCATCTGTGAGACTGTAGAATTCAGAGAATTACACAGTGGAATTAATGTAGTGCCCAACTGGTTCGAATTCAGGAGCTCTACACGTCGCTGGTGAGTCACAAGCTGGGCACTTTGGGATTTTAACTGCTACGTAGTAGCCTTTGCGTTTTTATTTAACATCCCTGGCCGCCCGTGGCTTCTCTCCAAGTCTGATGGTCCCCGTGACAGCTGGACTACAGACCCACCCTCCACCGTTAGCTGAGGAAAACCCAGTGGTCCTTTCCTTGCCAGGAAAAGTGCCCTTGCTCTTACCATAGAGTATTCTGGCTGTTTGCCCAGACTCAAAATTCTCAAAAATTCTATAAACTTAGAAAGCATCCTCCAGCTGCTCTGGACCTTAGCATCTCATGTGTTAGTCCTTTGGCTGAAGGTAAAAACAACCCACTTCAAATGAGCCTAAGCAGCAAACATAGAAGTGGGGAGGGGGTGCAGGGGTTATTAACGGGACACGTGGGTGAGTTAGGAAACCCAAGGGAGTAGAACACTGCTGGGCCCCACAAGGGTCGGGAGCCAGTAACTGAGAAGCCAACAGGAAGCAAGATGGCCCCAGATCCATCCCTCTGTGTCCCCAGGTCTGTCTCCACTGACCTCTGCCGTATCTGGATCATTCTCTTCCTCTGCAAAGTCCCTGTGTCTTTTTTCTGTGCGCAGATGGAGAGGATGACTCTTCTACAGCTCCTGCTCTTGCCTGTCCTTGCTTTCTGCCACACCAGAGACTGACTAGCTGTCATTTTCTTCCGAGGTGCTAAAACCTGCCACTTACTCATTTCGCTGCAATTAGCAAGGACCCACAACGTTCCAGACACCGGCCTAAGTGCACTACGAATGTTCACTCATTGAGTCGGGCCCCTCAGAAACCCCAAATCATCACTGTTGGTTAGGGTCTTTTGTTTTTGTTTTTTAAAGTTTTTTTATCCATCGAGAGAGAGAGAGGACAAGGAAGTGTGCGATGCAGGAAGAGGGAGAGAGAGAATCCCACAGAGCCTGATGCGGGGCTCAAACTCACAAACTGTGAGATCATGACCTGAGCCAAAACCAAGAGTCCGATACCCAACCAACTGAGCCACAAGGTGTCCCAGTTCGGGTCTTCTGTAAGGGTCCAATAAACAGCATCCCCTCCCGCACCTGTGTACGAAAATGTACTTTGAGAGATGAGAATATCAAGCCAAAGTATTGTTTTTATTATTGATAAAGACTAGGTTGGATGTGTATGCTCTCTAAAACTGAACCCCAGAATTGAAGGGACTTACCTTCTCAGACACAGAGGAACCTGCCAGGATTGGCCTGGGGCTCTGAGCAAAGATAAGGTGCACTGCCTCAAGGAGAAGCTTAGAACTCATTTACCCTAAGGGCAGCTCAGTCGCAAGGAGAAACCAGGAAGAGCTGAGATGAGTGTGATCCATTTGCTTCTAAATTTACCAAATAGATAAATCCCTTCACCTCCCCTGGGGCAGGGTGTCTAAAGAAGCCAAGAGAGACAGAGAGAGGTCAGGAGGAGTGAAGCAATGTTTCCACGTGGAAACATTGAGAACAGGACAAGCACAGCATATTAAAACAATCATATTCGGTACCTTTCTTTGTCTTCATCACTTAAGGTTTTTAAATCTTTCATTAAACAGTCTGATTTCCTACTTGGCCTAGTTATTATAGGGTTTATCATTCCAGGCCAATATCCCCAGGGTGTGTGAGTGTGTGTATGTGTGTGTGTGTGCACATGTAATTTCTGAAAATTTTTCATGAATTATGTTTTGGTTGTTTTTCCATCCCACTATTTAAGAAAAAAATTTTTTAACGTTTTATCTTTTGAGAGAATGAGAGCAAGAGAAAGTGTGAACAGGAGACAGGCAGAGATAATGGGAGACACAGAATCTAAAGCAGGCTCCAGGTTCTGAGCTGTCAGCACAGAGCCTGATGCAGTGCTTGAACCCACGAACACAGATCGTGACTTGAATTGAAAGTGGATTCTCAACCAACTGAGCCACCCAGGTGCCCCCATCCTACTATTTAAAAAGATGTATTCTCTCACTGTGTTAAAAGGAAACTAAAAACAAAAACAAAAACAAAAATAGAGACCACCCATTATGTGTATGTTGTATCCCCTTTATCCACCTTCCAACACTATTGTTTTATTTCGAACCCATTCTCGTCCTCTCTCCAGGGACATTTCATTTAACTCACTTTTCTTAATCTCTCTTCCACCTCACTCATTAAGTTTTCAGCCATGTGGAAGTCTTTATTATTGTGCCTCCTCTTGTAAAAATCTTCCTTCTTGTGATGGTTTTATTTTTATCCTTCTCTCTGTTTTTTTTTTTTCCTGAGATCCACCAGATCACATTTAAACTTTTCTGTTGTTTTATGTTATTTCCCCTGACCAATTTTATGTCCACTTTAGATTAATTTTACAAAGGTTTTTTTTAACATAGTGATAAAATGTCTTTTCAAAATGTGCTTTATAGTAATATTTTGTAGAAAAAATGGCAAAGCCCCAGAGATTGGCTTGATCCTCAAATGCATATAACCCTGATGGGTATTGAGAAGGGCACCTTTTGGGATGAGCACTGGGTGTTGTATGGAAACCAATCTGACAATAAATTTCATATTAAAAAAATAAATAAATAAAAAGTAAACAAACAAACAAATGAACGAACAAATGCATACAACCCTTGTGGTGCCTGGGTGGCTCAGTCGGTTAAGCATCCGACTTTGGCTCAGGTCATGAACTCGTGATTTGTGAGTTCGAGCCCCACATCAGGCTCTGTGCTGACAGCTTGGAGCCTGCTTTGGATTCTGTGTCTCCCTCTCTCTCTGCCCTTCCCCTGCTCATGCTCTGTCTCTGTCTCTCAAAAATAAATAAATGTTAAAAAAAAAAGTTTTAATGCATACAACCCTCTGACCAACCCACACTCATACACAAGGAACATACCCACAACCTCACCACCACAAACTGCCCGGGGAATGCACAAGACCAACCTCATCATGCCTGTATTTCTATTTGTCAGAACCACCAGACTTGCCAGACTCTCTGGATAGCACTTATCATTTTGACTCTCAATCCCAGCTGGTGATGTATACTCTTTTATTTAACCACTCGCCTACCTTGCTTCATTTCTGGGAAACTCTATTCTCTGCCCTCTGGAACTCATAGTCCATTATCAGCAAAGTCCCTTATATTCTCACTTCTTCTCTGAGTTATTCCTTCATGTTCCTCCTCTCAGTGAAGCCTGGCCCTAACTAAAGACAGACAGTTAATCTCCTACAGAGTTTTCCAGAGCTGGCTGATTTCCCCCAAATCCCTCTGCACCACTGGACCTGGTATGGTGCTTGCCTGCCTACTCATCAGTGTTTTTTTCTCAAATAATTTTCACTGCTTTCCCCATGGAAAAACCTTAGCTTTGAAGCTTATACCGTCAGCTTATACACCATTCACTACCCCACCCCTTCCTGCACTTGTCTACAGAAGTCTGGATCAATCCTCCTCATCCATCAAAGATTTTAGTACCTGGGTCACCTCAACACTCTCTGATACTATTCTCAATTATTTCAGTATCTCTACGTAAGATCCTCCCAATACCACATTCCCTAGGTTTCTTTATGTCTTCTAGTTCAATGATTTCATTGTCCACCTAACCCAGGCTCTCATTCTTAGAATCACATTTGGTTTTACCATTACTCCTGATTGCACTCCCTCCTCAACAGTTTTGTGCATCCTAGGCCCTACCTCCTTTGAAGTGTCCAGCCCATTCTTTCTCTTTTCCCAACACCAATGACTTCTGAATCCAACAAGGACCTTCAATATACTGATTCTGCCACCACTTTCCCAAATCCCATTTCATATGCTTATTTCCCTGCTTATCAAGCTCCGATTTTATGTTCCCTTATGTACATCTTCAAATACTTTCCTTTTTTCTCCATTCAAGAGAGAAAACCTGGAGAAATAAAAGAATTATTATTTTTTTATATAATTTATATAAATTATATAATTTATATAAATTTATATAAATTATATAATTTATAATTATATAATTAATTATATTATTATATAATTATCTCATTAACCTGGAGAAATAAAAGAATCTTGGTTAGATATTTCCTACCCAAACAAGTGAACCTGTTCATAAGATATGCATATTTACACACATGCACACACACACACACACACACATGCACACATTTTCGCTGGGCTTATTTGGCCCTGTGGCCATCAAATTCATATGGGCCCTTTAGGTATATCCAATAGCATAATAATAATTTTTTCCTTTGCCCCTTCATTCTCTCTTCTAGAAAATAGTTGTCAATTTTCTCTCTTCTCAAGTCTTCCACATGCCCTTCCCTACTCTAATCTCAGCTGATAGTAATGCCTTCTGGGACTTTGAAAGCATAGAAGCAATGAGAACCCCAATTAAGCTCCTCTGACATACATGAACCTGCCAGATCTAATCCCATGTACTGCGTTCCCTTCTATTGCCAAAAATACACATGCTCCTATTAAAAGTCTAGTTCTTCTCCTGTGTGGCGGACCCCCTCCTGTCTCACCTCTACAAGAATACTGCTCTCACATTTGCTTCCCCGTTCCCCCACCTTAGTGGGATCTCTCTTCTAGCAACTACCCTCAGCACCCTAGCGTGCTCATGCTCTTGTATTAGGGTACTCCAGAGAAGCAGATCCAACCAATATATCTGTATCTGTAAACAGAAAGAATTGACTGACCACACAAGCAGAGCTTTTGAACAAGATGATTTTGAAAAAGCCAAGGACATTTTAAGAAAGATGAGATCAAGTTAGAGAAGATTCCTCTCTACTGATTATTAGTTTAAAAGTTTTAAAAATAAAGTTCTTGTATGTTTCAAGAAAAAATCTATAGCTACATCTTTTAAGAGTGTATTATGAGGAATGGGTTCATGCAACTCTGGAGGTGGAGAAGTCCTACAGTCTGCCATCTGCAAGCTGGAGACCCTACAAGCATTGGAGGCCAGTGGTGTAGTTCCAACCCAAGTCCAAAAACCCAAGAACCAGGAGAACCAATGATGTGAGTTCTAGTCCAAGTTTGAAGGTCTGAGAACCAGTAGCACTGACGATCAGAGTCCCAGTCCAAGAAAGGAGAAGATGGATATCGCTGCTCAGTCAGGCTGAGACAGCAAATTCCCCCTTCCTCCACCTTTTTGTTCTATCCAACCTCTGAACAGATTAGATGATGCCCACCCACACTGGAGAGGGCAATTGCCTTTACTCAATCTATGAATTCAAATGCTCATCTCATCCAGAAAAACACACACAGACACACCCAGAAGTAATGTTTAACCACATATCTGGGCACACCATGACCCAGTCAAGTTGACACATAAAAATTAATCCTCACATTTCTCAACCCCACCTTCCTGCAGCTGCTACCCCATTGCTTTGCTCACCTTTATAGCAAAACTCGTGTTGCACTTCGTCACCGCCCATTTTGACCTTACCCACTGGGTTTTCATCTCTACCCTCCAACATCCCAGTAAATGTCATTCTCCTTTTCAACTGAGAAGGGCACCAGCCTCTTCTGAGCGAGTAAAATAAATAAGCTTCTTCATCACGATTTCTTTGTTTATTCGTGCCAGATGGTTAATACTGTCGCCAGGCTGGCTGAGAGCTATACACATTACTCTGTTCTGTAGGGGCTCACTATCTCTTCATCATCTTGCAAGACTGATCCCAATCACTTCCTTTTCCACAATATTTCCCTTGAATTCTCCACCAGTTCAAAGTGAGGTCTTTGACTTCTGAGTTAGTTTGACACTTCTATCTGTATCTCTCTGATCATGTCTCTAACCTTCTACTTGACATTAAATAAACATGATGGAGGCTGCATTACCAGCCCCAAGCCTTTTACTACCCTGCGATATTACAGATCTGCATTCTTGGTGTGGTCAGGAGTACTTGACGTTGGGCTTTGACGTGTGACTTGCTTTGGCCGATGGGATTGTTAGAGAATGTGACTCAAGATGAAGCTTGAAATGGACCTGCAGAGCTGGGCCTGTCTTCTTGCATTTCCTTCTTTTTTAAATGTTCATTTATTTTTGAGAGAGAGCACAAGTGGGGGAGGGGCAGAGAGAGAGGGAGACACAGAATCAGAAGCAGGCTCCAGGTTCTGAACTGTGAGCACGGAGCCCGACGCGGGGCTCGAACTCACGAACCACAAGATCATGACCTGAGCCCAAGTTAGATGCTCAATCGACTGAGCCACCCAGGCGCCCCTGTCTTTATGCATTTCTGCCTTTTGCCAGAACATCCTGGAGGTACATGCTGCTCTAAGAGGATCAGAAGGACCCAAACTACAACTTGAAACCAAGCCCAGCCTAACCTAGACCAGCCAAATCCCAGCCAATCCAGCATCTGCATGAGTGAAAATACATGCTTGTTTTGCACGCCAGTGTGATTTTGCTAATGTTTTTATACGGCAGTCACAGACTAAACACACATCAATGCAATTTCAGCTCCTTTCTTAGCTGGGGCACTCCTGGAAGGCAAGCTTTCCAGCTTACTCTTTGTACAGCTTTGTGATGACAACTGCATCCAAACATTATAGGATGCTTACTACAGACCCTATGAAAAAGCTGAGGCCCAGAGAGGTTCAGTAAATTATCTAAAGTTCCCTAATGAAGCAGTAGTGGAGATGGGGTTCCAATCCAGGCGGCCCGGCTACAGGGGCTTGATGCAATGCATCCATCTGCATAAAAAAAAAGGTTCACAAAAATATTTGTGGATGCAAAAGAGAAATAAAGGGAAAGATAAAAGAAGAGGGGAATTAAGGAAGAGCTCTAAGATTTTTGTTGTATTTTAAAAAAATATTTCTACATTTACTACTGAGAGTTCTGAAGTATCATTGTAGTTTATGCCCTTGAAGAGGATGTTTACCGTTTGATTGCTCAGGAGTCATTCCTCTCCTAAGAGCACCTGACTACCTTTTGGGGAACACCTGTACCCATTGGTACAGTGAAGTGTGCATCCTGGCAAGGCCTCTCACTACAGAACCCCTCCATCTACAGGATCTCCTGCCCCTCTGCCACAGAACAGAACAGCCAAGGGATGGGCTTGTGAGCCAAACTGACCCACTGGCCACTCTTCCCAGGACTCAGGTGAGTGGTGGATGTGTGCACGCCAGACTCCCTGGTTGGGACCCATGGTTGGGCTCCTATGCCGAGTTCTCCTTAGCTCTCCCCAGCTCCTCCCCTTTTCCCTGCCCAGTCTCAGCCTCCTTAATTTTTTTTTAAAGAGAGAGACACAGGCAGAGAGAGAGAGAGACAGACAGACAGACAGACAGAATTTGAAGCAGGCTCCAGGCTCTGAGCTGTCAGCACAGAGCCTGACGTGGGGCTCAAACCCATGAACCATGAGATTGTGACCTGAGCCAAAGTCAGACGCTCAACTGACTGAGCCACCCAGGTGCCCCTCAGCCTCCTTTAGACTGAGCCACCCAGGTGCCCCTCACCCTGCCAGTGAATCTTCTTGCACCTAAGAAACCCAGGGTTGGTTTCTGTTGCTTGCAACCAAAAACGCTGATTGACTCTATTCTTCTTCCCAAAACAATCCACAGAGCTATGGAACTGTGTGCTCCATTGACCTGAAATCAGGAATGCCTTAGATTTTGAAAGAAGTCCGTTCAAGGCCAAGTTGCCTGTTGGTTGCTCTTTTGCCAACTGTGGTCTGAATAACAGTTCTGGGCCCAGTAGTCAGTGGTTTGAACACATCTACTGTCCGGAGAGGAAAATGAACATGATCTATGTAACAGCTTCTGTCACTAAATCACAGAATGTTAAAACTAGATAGGCTTTTAGAGAACATCTAGACCAACTCCCTCACTGAACACATGAAAATAAACAAGGCCCTGAGAGGGGAGATGACTTCTCTAGAGATGAACAACTTAATGGCAGGGCAGAGACTAGAATGAGGGTGTCCTGATTCTCATCCAGGTCTGGTTCCACCCCACCACCTGCTGTCCATCTGCCAGAATGTTTCATTCTCTTGGTATAGTGGTTAAGAGCGCAGTTTTAGTGGATAGACCACTGGGCTCATATTTGGCTAAGCCACTTAGCAACTCTCCAACCTCAAGAGCACTGCTTGACTATTTGTACTTCGGTTTACACATCTGTAAAACACAGATCATTACAGGATCTATCCCCTAGGACTGTGATGAGTAACAAAGAGTATAAATATATTATCTCAGTACCTGGCAGATAGCAAGTGCTCGATGAATATTAGACATCATTACAATTATTCATAGAGGAAGTAACCTTGAATATCAATTCTTCTTCATCTTAGCATTTTAGCAGAGGTAAAGGGAATGCACCAAGCTCATGCATCTTGAAACTGGCATGCTATTCCCATACACCATGCATGCGTTGTCCAAGACCAGGCCATTTTCAGTTGTATTGACAGGAAATCTCAACCTCAGCAGTGAGAACTTACTGATTCACGTAACTGAAAAGGATGGTTGCTGATTTCAGTACTGTTGGGTCCATCTACTTACACAGTGGTCTATCTGTCTGTCTGTCTCTTTCTTTCTCCATCTGTCTCGTTCTTCTCCCACTGCTCCCCCACCTCTTGGCCTTGTTTCCTACTTGGTTGGTTTCATCCTTAAATAAGCCCTGCCCACATGGAGATTCATGCATCTCCAGGCTCAAATTACTATTATTAATTATTATTATTATTATTATTATTATTATTATTATTTTGGGTAATAATCCCTGTGGGAAAAAAAGAACTATTATTTCTCAACTATTCCTGCAAAATTTCTGGAATTCATGCTGATTAAAGTCAGGTGTTCGAGTCTAAACCAATCATGTTGACCAGGGGCACTTGAGTGATGAGGCAGCCTGACTAATGTGCCCATTTCTGGATCTGATGGGATGGTCACTCCCACTTAATCACAGAGACAGAGTGTAGAAAGGGATTCAATACCAGAAGAGAGGATGGGGATGTGTGGGCCAATGCAACCAGAATCAGGGGCCCACCTTTCCACTCTTCTCTATTATGGAAAGACCCCTAAGGCACTCATTTGCCATCACTGCTCTTCCCTCTGGCCTCCTCCATTCTGTCAATCTCTTCATTCTGCTTCTATTTCTTCTTAGAACTTAAAGTTTCTTTTTTTAATGTTTATTTATTTATCTTGAGAGGGAGAGACAGAGCACAAGCAGCGAGGGACAGAGAGAGAGGGAGACAGAGAGAATCCCAAGCAGCTTCTGCACTGTCATTGCAGAGCTCAATGTGGAGCTCCATCGCCCAAACTGCAAGATCATAACCTGAGCTGAAATCAAGAGTCAGACACTCAACAGACTGAGCCACACAGGCACCCCTAGAACTTAACATTTCTGGACTCCTAAAAGATCCCCGGTCCCAAATCTGAGCCTCAGTCACCGTGTACAACTCCCTGCACCAAACATAGAAATGTGGTAACCTATAAGCAGTTATCTCTGAAGCAGATCTGGAGACTCAGCCAAAAGGGTGACCTACTTCTCTTTTCTTTAGCACCTCAGACCCCTCCTGGGTCAGGGACTCATCCGTCAGCAGCCAGGATCCTCTAAAGAAGAAACAGTGGGGGCTCAGATTTGCTGAGAACCGGCATGGCCTTGAGCACGACCAGGGAAAGTCAGAGTCATCCTCTCCTACTGGTTATGGTACCATAACAGCAAGCAGGTTGCCCACCTGCTCATTCATAAGCCTTGGGGCCATATAAAGGGGCACATATAAGGGCTTTGGAAGCATGGGTTCTAATACCACATCTGCCATTAGTAGGCAATGACCTTGGGCAGGGCGCTTCTCCTCTTGGACATCTCAGATTGTCACCTGTAATATAGAAACAATAATATCTATATGCCAGGGGTGACGTGAGCATCAGATGAGACAGTGCATGTGTTGACCTCTAGTGGGGCTCAGCACTCTTTGGTCCCCACCCCCTAGGCTCAGCCATTCCCCTCCTTTGGGATGAGCCAGGGTCTGGGACAAATATCTCTACCTCCTTAAACAGAAGAATGCCAAACTGGTGAATTAGATCGCAAGACACAAATTGGGCTATGTGTTCAAAGGGTCAACTGTTCAATGGGTGAACAGGTCAGTCAGTGTAGACACACCAGGGCTCTCTTCCTCTTCCTCACCCCTGCAGTGTGAGCGCTGGGACTCCTTCTGGATGTGAGAGGACCCAGTTCTTTTTCTGTCTCTGTCTCTCTGTTTATCCCCTTGTGGCTACTGTTGTAGATTAAGAAGTATCAGGGCAGGAGGTTCTTGGCTTTGGGGTCGGCCTTTCTCTTTCTGTCTGTCATCCTGATGCCATATCCTCCAGGGCTGGGGGAGCCTCTCTTGTTGCAGTGGCATACAGCTGTGTGACACTGGGCAAGAAATTTAGACTTTCCTGGCTTCAGTGTTCCTTTCCACAAAATAGAGATAAATAAGACCAGACCTCCAGGTCATTGTAAAGGTGATGTGGGATTTCAAGAGCAATGCAACTAGCACAGTGCTTGGAATATTGTAGGCACTAATTATAAGTCATTTATGCTTTGCTCTCGTTCAGCTTCTCTTTTTTTCAATTTTTTTTTAACGTTTATTTATTTTTGAGACAGAGACAGAGCATGAACAGGGAAGGGGCAGAGAGAGAGGGAGACACAGAATCAGAAGCAGGCTCCAGGCTCTGAGCCATCAGCCCAGAGTCCGACGCAGGGCTCGAACTCACAGACTGCGAGATCGTGACCTGAGCTGAAGTCGGACGCTTAACCGACTGAGCCACCCAGGCGCCCCTCTCGTTCTGCTTCTTGTAAACATAATGTAAACTGGCTCCCTAGCACAGCTCCATCAAGCAGCTTCTGATAAATGTATATCCTGCCCAGACAGTGGCCAGAACCCAGAACTTTCCTTTTGTTCCACTAGTTTTTTTTTTTTTAATTCTCCTTGTTGGAATTCATGTGAACATCAGGTATTCCTGGGGTTAGCAAGAACCATTTGTACGTTTGACATCTGACATTGGTCAAAATGTGTCTGACCAATGTCCTGTCTACTCAGAGCCTCATGCCCTCACCGCAGCCAATAGGATCTTCTGATGAGCTTTTCTTACCTTTTTGGTGGCATTCATCCCATCTTGCTTTGTGGTTAAGGGGAAAAGAGTAGCCATGCATGGAGCCATGGACTTGTAGCCATCCTAGGTGTGAGTCTTGGCTCTCCTAAGTGCCAGCTGGGTGACTTTGGGCATATCACCGCCCCTCTGTGAACCTATTTCCTTTAGCGAGATGAAAATAATAATATTTTCTTCATTAGTGTTGTGGGGATTTGGGGATGATTATGATATAAACCCATGTACATATTGGGTATTACTGAATATTTTGTCTGTTTTCTAGAAATCTCTCTCCCTCTCCTACTAGACAGTAGGTTCCTTAACGGTGATATATCATTGCATCGACAATACCATTCATTCAGTTACCACTCATCATTTATCACTGATATGATTCAATGATGTCAATCATTCATTTGAGAACCCCACAAGTTCTAGAACACAGAACATATCCAATGTGTCGACTAATAAAATGGATTGATGGGGATTCTCTTCTACAATATATTTAATTTATTTCGTTTACAGGACCCCTTGGTAAATAATCTTTCTGATTCATTTCTGGATCCCCATGTCTAACAGCTCTCCAGTAAATACTTTCTAAAAGAATAATTGAATAAATGAGTGATAGAGAATTCATATCTTTCTTCTCTCCGTTCCTTTGTTTCTCCCTTCCTTTTAGCATACATCTACCACCTAGCTTGTGTTGGCCACTTTACTAGACTTCATTCACTCTGTGCCCTTGGCATACACAGCCTGCATCACACAGTAAGGAAGGACATGAAGAGGCAGTATGGTGCTGTTGTTTAATTACCAGCCTCTGAACTAAGACTACCTGGGTGTGAATTCCAAATCTGCCACTTACTAACTATATGACCTTGTCCTGGTTAACCAACTCCTTCAACACTTAGCTTCCTCATTTATAAATTAGGAATGATAGTAACTATCTCACAGAACTTTTGTGAGAACTATATCAGTATATATGTAGAACAGTACTTAGAATAGTACCAATACATATTATTAGTAGTACTATGGGCTGAACTGTGTCCCCTAAAAAGATATGCTGAGTCTAACCCCTGGTATCTGCGACTGTGACTTTATTTGGAACTAGGGTCACTGCAGATGTAATCAAGTTAAGATGAAGTCCTTAGGGTAGGACCTAATCCAATATGACTGATGTCCTTATGAGAAAGGGGAATTTGGACACGGAGACACAGACATGCACAGAGGGAAGATAATGTAAAGACATGGGGAGAACACCATGTGAAGGAAGAGAGAGAGATTGGAGTGAGCTTCTATAAGCCAAGGAATGGCAAGGATTGCCAGCAAATAGCAGAGGCTACAAAGGAGCCGGGAAGGATCCTCCCTTAAAGCCTGGAGAGAGGGCATTGCCCTGCCAACACCTTGATTTTGGACTTCTACTCTCCAGAACTGTGAGATGATACAGTTCTGTTGTTTTGAGTCAACCCACTGTGGTACCTTGTTATGGAAAGCCACAGAAATGAACACAAATTAGCCGCCATTATGAGTATGTGGTTTAAGTGCTTTTTTAAAAAATTTTTTAATGTTTATTTATTTATTTATTTTTATGTTTTATTCATTTTTGAGAGCAAGAGAGACAGAGCATAAGTGGGGGAGGGGCAGAGAGAGAGGGAAACACAGAATCTGAAACAGGCTCCAGGCTCTGAGCTGTCAACACAGGGCCGGACAAGGGGCTCAAACTCACAGACTGTGAGATCATGACCTGGGCTGAAGACAGACGCTTAACTGACTGAGCCCCTAGGTACCCCATGTTTATTTATTTTTGAGAGAGAGAGAGAGCATGCAGGGGAGGGGCAGAGAGAGAGGGAGACACAGAATCCAAAGCAGGCTCTAGGCTCCAGCTGTCAGCACAGAGCCTGATGTGGGGCTCAAACCCATGAACTGTAAGATCATGACCTGACCCAAAGTGAGACTCTTAACTGACTGAGCCACCCAGGCACCCCTTAAATGCTTATTGAATACAAGAATGACAAAGGGCACCTGGGTGGCTTAGTCAGTTAAGCATCTGATTCTTGATTTCAGCTCAGGTAATGATCTCACAGTTCATGAGTTCAAGCCCCAATCAGGCTCCATGCTGACAGCATAGAGCCTACTTGGGATTCTCTCTCTCTCTCTCTCTCTCTCTCTCTCTCTCTCTCTCTCTTCCCCTTCCCATTCACACTGTATCTCTCTCAAAATAAATAAACTTAAAAAAAAAAAGAATGAATTCATGTATTTTGTACTCTCTCTCTGGGTTTCTGGGACCCTTTGGGAGTCCAGAGTAATGAAAAGGATTCAGAAATAAATCTGGTTTGCAGAATCTTAGGAGATTTTATTGCAACCATTGTTTCATGACATCATGGAAACAGGGCCATGAATATCTTCAGCCTAGTTTACTAGGAAATTTATTTTAAGTGTATTTATTTATTTTGAGAGAGAGAGAGAGAGAAAGGGAGGGGCAGAGAGAGGGAGAGAGAGAATCCCATGCAGGCTCCATGCTGACAGCACAGAGCCCAGTGCAGGGCTCGATCCCACAAACTGTGAGGTCATGACCTGAGCCAAAATCAAGAGTAGGCCACTTAACCGACTGAGCCACCCAGGTGCCCCTCACTAGGTGAATTTTAACTGAGGCTTTTATACAAATGACAAAAAAAGCCTGCTCCCTCACTAATGCCTCCTCATTCTTATACAGCTTCAACCTTATGCCCATCTCCATGATCAAGCCATATCCAAGGACAAGCAACAGGCATATCACACAGAGAGATGAAAAGAAACAGCCAGGTCATGCAGCCTCTGTCCCCATTTCAGAAGGTTGATCATCAGAGGTCACATCCTAACTGGTCTACTCTCCGAATTTGATTTGATTCTCTCCCATGAGTTCTAAAAGGGTTCCACATGGAACCAGTCTTCAGTCAAAATCTTAGCACCAAGTATATATATGACTTGAAAATCTCTTCCATATCCTAAGAGTATTTTTCCATCAAACGTCCTCCTGGTGGTCAGATCAGTTGGAAGGTATGTACCTTCGTGGATTGATGCATACTCATGGTGGACTGAGTTGGTTGCCTGCCCAGTATCCTTTTGTCCACTTCTCCTTCTGCCTGCTCCACAAGCCACGAGCCTTAGGACACTCATACCCCTGAGTTCAGGAATCGATCCTAATTGGTCTAAGTGTAGTCTCATTTCCCTGGCCAAGGGTTGGTTCAGGAATGGGCACTACCCAATTCAGGGCCATAAAATGTGAGAGGTATTCTGCAGATGGGCCAGTGAAAAAATTTCCTCAATCAACCAAAGAGGCAAGGAGGGAGAAGAGGAGGGGAGAGAAGAAAGAGATATAACCTCTCTCCTTCTCCAGACATTACTGACTTTTGATATGACACTTTCAGCCTAAGATGAAGGGAACACCCAGGATAGTGGAGGAGAGATTTACAAAGAATCTGGATCTTTAATACAAATATTGAACTGCTAAATCAACCAATTTGGAAGCCTGACATGTTTTTGGATATGTTCTATTAAATGAGCCTATAAATTTGCTTTATTATTTAAGCCAGATTGAGTCAGTGTCTGATACTAGCAAAATCAAAGCATTTCAATAAATAAAATATAAAATATTTTAAAAACAAAATTAAAATATTGAAAGTAATGTTTATCTTGCTTTTTCACTTACCAAGAGATTTTTCCTACGTCAGTAGATAATCTTTATAAATTAAATTTTATAGGGACATTATTATATTTTGAAAATGCATCATAATTTATTTAACTATTCACACACTTTGGGGCAATTAGGTTATTTCCATTTTTCACTATTATAAATAACATTGATGTCAACATCTATAAACAGCCCTATTTAGTTCCTTAAGATGGATTAGAGATATAGAAATTCTGGTTTAAAAATAAAACTTTTTAAAGGTTTCTGACGTTGCCAAACTGCTTTTGAGAAAGACCAAATCAATTTATACTCCCATTAACATGGTATAAGAGAGACTTTCTCACTACAACATAAGTCATAGGCAATTTATTAAGATAAAAGAATAGTATTCTCATCTTAATTGAAATATTTGATTACTAGTGATGCTGTTTCCTTTTATTTAATGGCCACATATATTTTTCTTCACCAAATTGCCCATTCATGTTCTTACTGATTTTTAATTGAGATTTTACATTTCCCTACAGACCTTTGAGAGCTCTAGGACTAACATGTACAATTAACCTTAAATTCATAATTTACTTTAATGCCCAATATAATTTTTAAGGTAGGTTTGATTAAACCCATCTTACAGAGGAGAAGACATAGGCTCAGAGAAGTTAGATAACTTTGTAGTAGTCATCAAGGTGTGTTTCAAGTGTGAGGGCAGGTGCACACACCCAAATACCAACTTGACATTTGCCACTTGGAGTGACATCAGCTACCACTCACACTGTGCTCTTTTTCCTGAGGGTGGGCCTTTACACCTTGGCAATTGTCTGGTTCTCCATGTAAAAGGGCTTCTGGTAATTCATTTTAATTTTTTTTAACTTTTTATTTATTTTTGAGAGATAGAGACAGAGCATGAGTGGGGGAAGGGCAGAAAGAGTGGGAGACACAGAATCTGAAGCAGGCTCCAGGCTCTGAGCTGTCAGCACAGAGCCCGACGCGGGGCTCAAACTCACAGACCATGAGATCATGACCTGAGCTGAAACCGGACGCTTAACCGACTGGACCACCCAGGCACCCCCCTGAGAATTTACTTTTGAAAAAGGTAAGGTTGTATTTCTTCTACTAGGTATGTTTCCTCCTCTTTTGATGACACGTATAACCTCACCCACCTCCCTGTGAGTGAGATATTTCCCACCATCAGAATGCCTCCCAATGTGGCAACTGTAGCAGTAAATACAGATGTTCCTAATGCGTGAAATCCGGCCAATAACTGACTATACCACCTGCTTCTTGGTTGTTAGCAAGTGCAGGGATAATTGCATCCCATGCTTGAACTGACAGATGATACAAGTGGTAGGGGACACTTTGAGCTCTCGTTTTGATAGAGATCATAAAAGGAATCCAAAGGAGGAAACTGATGGTGTTTATCGGGGCTGGGAACTATAAAGCAGTGGTTTTGAACCCGCATGTAAGAATCACCAGGGAGATTTTTAAAACTGCTCCTACTTCAGGCTACACTCAATACCAACTAAATCGGGATCTCATGGGGTGAGACCCAGACATCGATATTTTTTTAAACTCCCCAGAAAATTCCATTGTGCAGCCAAGTTTAAGCACCAATGCTATAGAACCACACCTCTGATTTCCTGTCCTAAAAAGGAAACCTTGCACCCAGAGATGCAGGAAGGCTTCAGGAGAGAGAAGAAAGGAGTGCTCAGGGAGAGTGTGGTGATCTGGCAGAACCAGCAAGACCACACTGGGATGGCATCGTTCCTCACAGCATGCCTCAATGTGAAGACGTCCTTTGATATAAAAGTAAGGTATCTCTGCTTGTTTAGGTGATACATGTTGAGAATCTCCCATCCACCTTTGAGTAAACTTGTATACTGAAAAAGTCAACTCACTGTCCGAAGAGAAGGGCTTGTGTCAAAGACTGAGGCAGGTCCTTGGCTCAGAAAGCAAGTATACACTTTCAATAGATATCTCTTTTGATCCAGTGAAATAGATAGGAGCTTGGAGGCAGACAGGACCCAGGAACCCTCCTCACTGAGTGTGATAATGCTATGAGACTCCCCCAACTCCAAGCTCCAGTCATGTGCTTCTGAGCCAGACATTTTCCTAGAAACTGAGTAAAGCTGTAAGAGGATACCTCCCTTGCCACACCAAACAAACCAAAACAAAAAGGGCAAACATGTGGAAGTTACCACTGGCCTCTAAATACAGTGAACTCCCATTTCACCCTTGCCTCTTTTGGTTCTTCTTCACAACTCCACACTCTCTCTCCAGAGGCTAATTAAATGGTAGTTGTCTATGAACAAATGTGCTTCAACATTTCTGTTGTCTCAGAAAAATCTTGCTCTCACATGATCACAATTCAAACTATTGCTTTATGTTTCCCTGTAGTTATGTGTTTCCTAAGCTTTCTTTCCCATCATAATTAGCAACAATGTTCCAAAAGTCCTCTAGTGTGGAGCAGGAACTACAATTCTCAACTCACATATGGACAGGTCAAGAGCATTCCCAGACCCAAAGCTACACAATGGGAAAGCTGAGGGACACTGAGGCAGGGATGTGCAGAGAGAGACAGCAGTTCAGAGATGATTAGAAAGCAGACAGATGCTCAGAGATCCAAAGAAGGAGAAAGACACAGAGATTCTGGGGGTTACAGAGACATGGAGACATAGGAGAAAAAGACCCAGAGTCAGGACTAGAAGGGTCTTACTTCCTGGTTTGAGAGTAAAGCACCTACAGGCAGGTCTTAGCAACAAAATCTACAGATGGGTGGTGCTAGGTCATTTCCACTGTTCCTTTCCCCTATACAACTGCTGTGACCAGATCAGGGGTGACAAATGAGTTTCAACATGCCAACTGCAATCAATCAGCAATCACTTAAATGCTGTATTGACAGATTTGAGGCTACATGTGCACGCACAGCAAAAGACTACAGTGATGGAATCGCAATGTCTGCCATGGATGTGGGCGAGGAGAATTACAGTGCGTGTGCCAGGTGTTCATCTTGGAAGCAGATTACTTCTAAATTCAAATTTCAGTTCTAACAGTCTATGATTCAAAGCAACCATAGCAAAAATGCAAGATCTTTTCACTAGACCACGTTTTTCTCTAAAATTGTGACTATTACCTGTCACCATTGGGTATGAGGAGAAGAAAATATGATACAAGCAATATTTCAAGACGGAACATTTGTAGTTTTTCTTCTTTTCTCCAAGAGCTTCTAGAAATATGAACATTTTAGAGTGCTAGAGGCTGCTTTTTGCATCCCTTGGAGAGGTGGAAGAAGGGAGACAGCTGGAAAAATTTAGGACAGTTCTAAATTATTTAAGACCCTTTGCTTTACTTGTACTTTCCAAAAGAACACAGGCACCAAGGTTTCAGCCACATGCACCCTGCCCGCTCAGTAAGAAATATGGAAGCTTAGGCTGCAAAAACTGAAAACCACAGCATGTGTTCAGAAACATCTGAAAGCTGGAGTTTAGTGATTTGTGTTTTACAGTACAAGCACTCTGTTCTCCAGGAACTGAAATCTGTGAAGGAGGAGGAATCGTTGGCAAGGAGTTCAGATACATGGTGGTTCATAGGGTGGTGATCTTTGGGAACAGAATATTCTAGCTTGGGGCCTAGCGCCAGGCTGCCCTTGGGGGGTCTAGCCATCCTATGCCTTCCGGCAGAGGCATCTCTATAATGAGATGCTCTGGGCTGAGACATCTAGAAACCGATTTTAGATTCTAAGAACAGTGGGCCCTTGAACAACATGGGGGTTACAGGCACTGATCCTCTCACACAGTTGAAATTCTGAGTGTAATTTCTGACTCCCCAGAAACTTAACTATTAATAGCCTACTGTTCGCCTGAAGTTTATGATAACATAAACAGTCGATGAACACCTCTTTTGTATGTTGTATGTATTTTTATGCAGTATTTTTGTAGTAAAGGAAGCTAGAGGAAAGAAAATGTTAATAAAATGACAAAGAAGAAGAAATACACTTATAGTGCCGTAGCGTGAAAACTCCATGCAGAAGTGGACCCGCACAGTTCAAACCCAGTTGTTCAAGGGTCAAGTATATTTCAGAAATCTCATCTCTTTCTGACTCTCCTACTGCTGCCCTGGATGAGATCCTCATTAATGTTCTCGCAGACTCTACCAAGGTCTTGTTTCTCCTCTCTTTGTCTCTTGTGACACACTTGTTCATCCTCAACGCCACAGCCACACTGACCTTTTCAAAGTGTACCCTCGACTGTATCGCTCCTGTTGAAAACCCTTGAAGGCTCCTTTTACCTTTGGATAAAATCCAAGGTCCTGAAAATGTCCTAGGAGATCTGACCTTACCCATGACTTCTGATCCCCACTTGTAATATGCTGCTACCTCCAACACAGTTGAGTTTCCCTGCGGAATGTGCTCTCTTCCCTTCATTAGTGTCTTCGCTCAGGTGGCTCCATCTGAAATCGATGATCCATAGGTGTTCGCCTGGAGAATTCTTTAGCCCTCCATTTTGCCTCCTTCTGCATATCATGATATTTACGATATTTTGCTAAAACAAGTATATTTTTTTCTTTACTCTTCCAGACAGGAGATCCTTGAGAATAAGAGCCGACCTTCTCATCCCTAATTTTTGCCATCTGAATTTGTGCCAGGCACCTTACAAATCTTTGTTCAATAATACAATGAATGAATGATATTAAAAAAAAGTACTTACCTTATACAAGACTCAGTCTTGTTCTTTAGCAAATTTACCCAAGGGAGGTAACAGTGCACCTTAAAAGGATTAAACCAAAGTCAACTTGAAATTTTAAATGGGTTATACTAATAGTCTACCTACCCTTTTTCTAACTAATCTTCCCATTTTGACCATTTTCTCAGTGAAAACTTACTCAGCTTCCCATCTCTTTCCAGTCATGTGGAGCTATTGGCCCTCCTCATGCCTCCCTTAACAGCTAAGTTCACATCTTCACTTCAGCACAAAGGGGATCTCAATTTCATATATCAATATAAACATCAGTCTCCCAAGCTAGAATCCAAGTGTCTTGAAGGCAGCAATTGCGGTTGGCTTGTTTGTCTTGGGAGTAAAAAAATCACAGTGCAGACAGTAATCATGTACTACTTTTTAAAATAAACAAGTGAATTCTTTTTTATTATAATAACTTATATTTACTGAGTACATATTAACTTCTCACAATGAGATGAGGTGGCTACTATAGTTTTGCTTATTTTGTAAATGAACAAATGGTGGCCTCTAGATGTTAGGTGACTTGTCTGAGGTTAAATTACTCCCAAGTGGCTGAACCAAAACTTGAAGCTGGAACTGTCACACCACCTAGTGCCTTGATGAATGGATGAGTAGATGGATGAGTAGATGGAGTGACGGGTGGATAAGTGATTTATGGGTGGGCAGATGGATAGATGGATGATGGATGGATGGGTGGGTGGAGGGATACGTGGATGGACAGGTAAATGGTCAGGGCTCTGAAATCATATGGAAACATTAGACATTCTTCACCACCATCGCCCCCTGATGTCTTGAGAAGACTAGCAATTCTAGTATTCATTTACAAAATAATTTCAGTGGGAAGGAGAAGAGAAAATCTGAAAGAAAAAGCTTAGGCTGATTCACCAAAAAAGGAGAGTGCCTTACTACCTATATCCTATCTGCAAATTTATTTTAATAAAAAAATAAATTTTTTAAGTCTTTGTCCAGATTCCCTCATTTGTTTTGCTCTCTGAATATTGCTGTGTGTGTGTGTGTGTGTGTGTGTGTGTGTGTGTGTGTTAAGATGGGAAAAAATTTTTCCCATTTACAAAGGAAATATTGTTATTTTATATTGTAAAAGAAATTATATTGGGGCACCTGGGTAGCTCAGTCAGTTAAGTGTCTGACTTTGGCCCAGGTCATGATCTCACAGTTTGTGGGTTCGAGCCCCGCATTGAGCTCTGTGCTGACAGCTCAGAGCCTGAAGCCTGCTTTGGATTCTGTGTCTCCCTCTCTCTCTGCCCCTACCCTGCTCATGCTCTGTCTCTCTCTGTCTCTCAAAAATAAACGTTGAAAAAAAAATTTTTTTAAGAAAATTATACGAATGCACTACAAGAGACAAATGGATTTATCTGGTTTCAAATGCTGCTAGAAAAAAAAAATTATTTCTCCCTGACTCTTGATGCTTTCCTGTTCCAGAAGGAATTCCCACTTAGTCTAATTAGGCTCTCTCTCTTCTTCACTGGGTCTCCATCACTCATTAGTTTCCAGCTGGGTGATGCATTACAAGGAGCTTTCTAATTACCTTCATTTTGTAGACATCCTAACTTGCAGGTGGCCAATGAATGCTTACTTAAGCCAGATTGCTGATCTCCACTGACCAGTGACCTGATACCTACAATCTGCTTGTTCTCCCTTTCTTATCCTATTAGGAAACCAGGAACCAAGACTCACACCAAGCAGAATAAAGAGTATCACCATTATAGGTCTCTTAAAGGATTGACATACTCAAGATAAAGAAGCAGGGATTCACTTTCTGTACCTTTCTCAAAGCCTAGAGTTTAACACAAGATTTCTCCATCAGACCATCCTGGTCCAACAGCAGCTCTCTCTGTGCTCCATCATATAAGACCTATAGCTTGTTGCCAGCAATCACACCGCTCTCTTCAACACATCGGTAGCTCACGGAAATTTTTAATAACCAGTGTTGCTGTATAATTTATCATTCAAATTAGGGAACTTGGGGAAGTCAAAGTAGGCACTATTGCAGTTACACCAGGAAAAAAAAGCGCCAACTAGGACCATCCTGATCAATAACCCTATCAATAACTGACTCAAGCATTTGTACATTTCTCCCCTTAACCTCCACCCATGTTTTCCAAGTCACGTTAGGCTTTGTGGTCAGGCCCCTGGCCCTCTGACTCAGCTCTCACTGGACACACTGTGCGCCTGCACCAAACTCCCCATGTAACAGAGGTTTACTTTATCATGATTGCTTGGGTCATTGTGTTCCCTCAGCGACTATATGCTACATGATGGCACGCACTGGGTCTCTCCTGTGTCCCTAGCACTTAGCACAGTTCCTTATACACAGTAAGTCTCTAATAAATAATTGTTTTGCCCTTGAATGTAGAGAACATACGATGTAACCTGGTCACTTGTGACCCAATTAAGACCTTCAGATCGTGGTAGTAAAGTTGATGACAATTCACCCATTCATTCATTTTTCGATTAATTTAGATAAATGTAAATAAGTATAAACAATAATAAAAGTAACTGATTCACATTCACAATTGCACCAAGAATCATAAAATACCTAGGAATAAACCTAGCCAAAGATGTAAAAAATCTGTATGCTGAAAACTATAGAAAGCTTATGAAGGAAATGAAGACGATATAAACAAATGGAAAAACATTCCATGCTCATGGATTGGAAGAATAAATATTGTTAAAATGTCAATACTACCCAAAGCTATCTACACATTCAATGCAATCCCAATCAAAATTGCACCAGCATTCTTCTCGAAGCTAGAACAAGCAATCCTAACATTTGTATGCAACCACAAAAGACCCCGAATAGCCAAAGTAATTTTGAAGAAGACCAAAGTGGGAGGCATCACAATCCCAGACTTTAGCCTCTACTACAAAGCTGTAATCATCAAGACAGCATGGTATTGGCACAAAAACAGACACATAGACCAATGGAATAGAATAGATACTCCAGAATTGGACCCAAAAAAGTACGGCCAACTAATCTTTGACAAAGCAGGGAAGAATATCCAGTGGAAAAAAAGACAGTCTCTTTAACAAATAGTGCTGGGAGAACTGGACAGCAACATCAGAAGATTGAAACTAGACCACTCTCTTTCACCATTCACAAAAATAAACTCAAAATGGATAAAGGACCTGAATGTGAGACAGGAAACCATCAAAACCCTAGAGGAGAAAGCAGGAAAAAACCTCTCTGACCTCAGCCACAGCAATTTCTTACTTGACACATCCCCAAAAGCAAGGGAATTAAAAGCAAAAATGAACTATTGGGACCTCATGAAGATAAAAAGCTTCTGCACAGCAAAGGAAACAACCAACAAAACTAAAAGGCAACCAACAGAATGGGAAAAGATATTTGCAAATGACATATCGGACAAAGGGCTAGTATCCAAAATCTATAAAGGACCCACAAAACTCCACACCTGAAAAACAAATAATCCAGTGAAGAAATGGGCAGAAAACATGAATAGACAGTTCTCTAAAGAAGACATCCAGATGGCCAACAGGCACATGAAAAGATGCTCAACGTCGCTCCTCATCAGGGAAATACAAATCAAAACCACACTCAGATACCACCTCACGCCAGTCAGAGTGGCTAAAACGAACACATCAGGAGACTATAGATGCTGGAGAGGATGTGGAGAAACGGGAACACTCTTGCACTGTTGGTGGGAAGGCAAACTGGTGCAGCCACTCTGGAAAACAGTGTGGAGGTTCCTCAAAAAATTAAAAATAGATCTACCCTATGACCCAGAAATAGCACTGCTAGGAATTTACCCAAGGGATACAGGAGTACAGGAGTACAGGGATACATCAGTACAGGAGTACTGATGCATAGGGCCACTCTCAACAATAGCCAAATGGAAAGAGCCTAAATGTCCATCAACTGATGAATGGATAAAGAAATTGTGGTTTATATACACAATAGAATACTATGTGGCAATGAGAAAGAATAAAATATGGCCTTTGGTAGCAACATGGATAGAACTGGAGAGTGTTATGCTAAGTGAAATAAGTCATACAGAGAAAGACAGATACCATATGTTTTCACTCTTATATGGATCCTGAGAAACTTAACAGAAGAACATGGGGGAGGGGAAGGAAAAAAAAGGTTAGAGAGGGAGGGAGCCAAAACATAAGAGACTCTGAAAAACTGAGAATAAACTGAAGGTTGATGGGGGGTGGGAGGGTGAGTGATGGGTATTGAGGAGGGCACCTTTTGGGATGAGCACTGGGTGTTGTATGGAAAGCAATTTGATGATAAATTTCATAATACATACATACATACATACATACATACATACATACAATATTAAAAGTAATATAAATACATATTAAAAATACATTTAAATAAATATTTACTGAGTCCCTAATTATCTGCCAGCCACCACATCTTTATTTGCAGGCAGACTAAGTCAGGTGTATTTGGTCTCTGTAATTTTGTTTTTCATTCTCTTCCACAGTGAATCAGCTGATAGATGGATCCTATCCCTTTTAATTCCTAAATTTTCATTTTCCTTTTGCTGGTTTTTTTTTCTGCCCAAAACACAATGCCTATTTCTTGGCTGTGAAGGTTGTATCTTTTTTAAACTGGGTCAGCAGATTTTGATCCCGATACACCACAATGGGATAATATGATAGATTAAGCCTAGACAGTCACAATTAATTCCTAAACAGACTTAATTTGATTTCCCTTCTCCAATAAACCCAATTTACCTCGGTGGAGGTGTGACACGTCTGATTAGGCACAGCGATGCTCTGAGCAACCAGCCTGAGAGGAAAAGGCTTGTGTGTGCAGAGCGATATGAGGTCAAAGCTGAGTGGGATTCCTCCACACAGTTTGATTAGCTGTAATTCAGCAGAACCTCCGGATTGGTGGTCTGCCCTTTGCTCTTTAACTGGAGAGATAATTACACGAGGAGGTGGGGAGGGGGAGCCAGGGTCAACCCTCACTTAGCACTGGCATTACAGAGAAGAGACTAGTTCAGGGGAATAATTATATAATTTTCTAATGCTAACCCAAAATCCAAATTCATCTCCCATGGCATCCCACTGAGGAGAGAATGGGGTCAATTCCAGTGCTGTGGAGACAGCCACCTTCCTCAAGAGAATTAAGAGACGCTGATGTTTAAGTCAATATGCAAAGTATTTTTTTAATTGAACAAATGTTGATTAGGCCCTATTCGTGTTTGGGGCACAGGACTTTTGGACCACACTGTTTTGACTTTGGATGTTGAGGGTAGTGAAATTAAAAAGACACACCAATTCTTGTACCAGTTCTCAAAACCTTTAGAGGTTGAGGGTTGCAGACTTTGGATTTCCCCCATTTAGTCATCATTGTTAACTGCTCCTGAAAAACCTTCAGCTATTCGAGAACTCATCCCTTATGTGGGCAATTTCATCAACCTACCCCTCATTCTCTTTCTTTTTTTTTAAGTAGTCTTAATACCAAGTTGGAGCCCAACACAGCTTGAACTCATGACCCTGAGATCAAGACTTGAGCTGAGATCAAGAGTCAGATGTTTAACCGACTGAGCCATGCAGGTGCCCTGTCCTACTTCTCATTCTCTAGCATTCTTCCCATGATGTGATGCAGACAGCTGACTCTGTGTTTTCAATTCTTGTTCTTGCCCTGACAAGCTGTGCAGCCTTAGGCGAGCTACCTAACCTCCCTGAGCTTCAGTTCCTTCTCAGGATGAAAGAGGATGATATTACCTGCCAAATCTCCATCAAATAAAGTAGCTAACAAAAACTATTGCTTCGTATGTTCTCAATAGAACACAGTGCCTTTCTTTTCTAGGAGTTGTGCCAGTGACATACTGCCCATGAAAATATTTCAGACCATTTCCTGATTAAGCAAGGAGGCATCACGATCAGGGGTCCAAAATGACAGCAGAAGAAAGGAAGACAAAAAAACACCTCTTAATTGTGACTCTGTTGAACAGAACTGAATTTTAATTAAGCAACAACATGGGAGACACCATGCATTTCCAGGCAATTATGGAACACTATAGGGGGTGTTTGTAAGGTAGAAGGCTGCAGGCTGAGTGACTTCAGAAGTTCACCAGTTCCCACTGACACACAGCCCAGGATGTCTTGTAGCCAATAGGGAGCGATATTTGTCAATGAAAATAAGAGACAGTTCTGGCAGTGAGACAGAGAAGGTCACCAGAGGGAAAAGATGGAATTTGGCGGGGAGGGGAGGGTCTGAGCAGAAGGATCCAGGGCCCTTTCCATCTCATGCTGAGCGCACACAAAATACCTCCTGATGGACAGATTTAATATCTTATTTAATATCTTACCCACAGTCGGCTCTCCTCATGTCAGCCTCAGGACCAGAGGAAGCAGGCAGGGCACGTGTGGGGAGAGATGCAAGGACCAGAAAAGCTGGCTGGGAGACCAGGAGAGAGAACCCGCAGAGGAATGTGGAAATCTAGAGCCAAGACAGAGGCAAAGAAAGGAACCTGGCACAAGACCCCCAGTGGAATACAGATGGTATGTCAGTGCTCATTCACATCCTCAGAGCAATGCCAAGTACTTTATAGACATAAGAAAAAGTCTGGTTTATTATATTTAACAGAAAAAAAAAAAAACAATTGAGGCTCAGAGGGATTAAATATATATGTTTTGGAATTTCCCCAAAGTAACATAGCTAGTAAGTGATGACTGAGGATTTCAATCCAAGTATTTGATTCAAAACCCACACTCGATCGCTACACAATCATGATATATAATCGATACATTCAGCGGGATTCAAAATTGGAGGAGACGGTTTCCAAAAGCAGGCAGGTGGAGGGTTCAGAGTGCATACCAAGAGTGAAGCTATAACCTGGGTGGGAATCCAAACATCATAGCTGAAATGTGGAGCATGAAATCACCCTGTCAGGCCAAAGCAGAGAGATGGTCGAGAGGCATGAATGTAGTTGCACGGGTCAAGATCAAGGCAAGGAGAGCAACCAGCCAGGAGAACTTTTCATACTATGCCCCCCCTCTGTGTCAGCCTAGGAGATCTGTGTACTCCCTGTCGAGAAGGGTCCTGTCCTCGGGCTTTTTATACCACTCCCTGGGGTGCTGCTTTGTCTTGTCTGCCTGGAGCCTTCTTACTCACTGGTTCAAAGGCACAGGTTGAAAACTGGCGACCAAAGCATCCTGCATGTGAGTGTATTTTGCCAGAACAGTGTTCTTTATTTTTTATTTATTTATTTATTTAAATTCAATTTAGCTGACGCACAGTGTAGTAGTGGGTTCCAGAGTAGAACCCAGTGATTCATCACTTACATAAGACACCCAGGGCTCATCCCAACAGGTGCCCTTCTTAGTGCCCATCACCCATTTAGCCCATCCTTCCATCCACCTGCCCTCCAGCAACCCTCAGTTTGTCCTCTGGATTGAAGAGTCTCTTATGGTTTGCCTCCCTCTCTGTATTTATCTTTTTTATCCTTCCTTTCCCCTATGTTCATCTGTTTTCTTTCTTAAATTCCACATCTGAGTGAAATCATATGATATTTATTCTTCTCTGACTGACTTATTTCACTTGGCATAATACACTCTCATTCCATCCATGTTATTGCAACTGGCAAGATTTCATTCTTTTTGATCACTGAGTAGTATTCAGTTGTGTATATATATATATATATACACCACCTTCTTTATCCATTCATCACAGTGTTGTGTAAAAGGTTCCTTTGGAGGGGATGGGTATTCCGTGCTTGCAGGATGCCTCTTCTCTCCCAATTGTCCCAGATCTGGTCACTTTAAATATTTATTTTACCTGTCAGCTCCTGGAAAGATCTGAGTTTGTAAGCCCAGTTTAAGGATCACCGTTGTGATGAAGGTGCCCCTGAATGACTCAGGCAGAACCTTCCTCTCTGCTCCCCAACACCTTGCATCTAACTCCATCCTAGAGTTTATCATGCAGCCAGTATGCTTGTATACTTCTCTCCCATAAGAAAAAGTTCTCACGGGACAGGTTCCCAGGCTTGTTCATTTCTCCAGTACTCAGCATACTGTGTGGAACATAGAAGGAGCTCCATAAATAGTAAGTGGATGAATGAATATTTGGACCTTGGAGACTTCCTGGGACAGGATGGGATGATGGTTGAGATGGTAACTCATTGGCTATCCTCACAGAAATCTATATAGCCAGTGCCATTTTCAGCCCAAGAGACTAAGAGTTTGGGTCTCAGATGTTCGTCCTCCTGTCTCAATATGCTGCTGAAGGCAGCAGAAGTCCTTGGCATAAATGCTGATGGCAAGAGCTATTTCAGTGGCATGCCAGCTGCTGGTGGCTATCCTGGAAGCTTCTCCATTCCCAGAGTGGGTATGGGGGGGGAGGGGCTCGACTTACATGTTCCTGGGAGGAGTACCTAATCACACCACACACATACGTGTGCACAATACACACCACTCCAGAGTCATTAAAAAGTCATCTAAAGTAGACCGATACAGAAACTGTGGAAGATACATGGTGGCAAGGAGTACAGCCCTAAGGCAGGAAGATGTGATGGAAGAGGGCCCTGGACCACCAGGCAGGCTTGGGAAAGCCCAGCTGTGTCACTAATAACTTCAAACTGGGCACGTCAGTTATCCTACATAGGGTACGTGGTAGGCCGGTGGGGGAGAGTTTCAGGAGGCATAAAATCCAACTTGAGTGGCTTAAATAAAAGGGGGATATTACTGATTCATATAAAAGCAAAACACAGGAATAAACTGAGCTTCAAGTATGGCTGGATCCAGGCCAGGGTTAGGTGATCGGGACTGTTTCTCTCCATCTATTGGCTCTGCTTTTCTTTGTGTCGGCTTCATTCTCAGGCAGGCTCCCTTAAACCGGTGGCCCTCAGAAATCCCAGCCTTACTTAATATTCCTGGGTTCGAGTCCAGCCCACAAGAGAGCATCCTCCTCCTAATAACCACAGAAGTCACCAGATTAGCTCTGACGGACATTCTGGGTTACATGATTACACCTGGAGCTGCAGGGCAGGTCAGCTCACCTTGAACTTCGTAGAGGACCTCTGAGTTTTGTCCTTGTTCCTTTATTTTTCTTTCTATAATTCCTCCCTAAATGATCTCATCCAGTCCAACAGCTTTAAATATCTTCTATACCCTGAAGACTCCTAATATGTCCCTATAGCTCTGACCTCTCTCCTCCAGAAGTCCAGACTCATGTATCAAACTGCCTCCTTCATGCATCTCCACTTATTCATCTATTAATCATTTCAAAGAAAATTTCCAAAATAGAATTGTTCATTTTCTACCCCAAGCCCTCTTTTCCTCTAGTCTTCCCAATTTCATTAAACAACATCACCACCCACCATGCTGCTCAAGACAGAAACACAGGGGTCATACTTGATTCCTCTCTACCTCTGCATTTGTCTGATCCATCAGTCCTTTTAGTCCCTCCTTCAAAACACATCCCACATCCAGGGAAGAGCATGGAAGTTTTTTTGTGTGTCTCACATCCCTGAAATACAGACAGATCAACACTAAACCATCCTGCATACCTAGAAAACTGATTTGAGGATTAGCACAACAATCTGCACAAACTGAACCATGGAATTCAGCAGGTACGTGGTGTGGAAACATGAACTTGGGAAGAGAGAAGCCATGGAGGGCAGGGAGCTGTTTTTGCATGCAGAGAGAGGACGGAGATGGGGAGGGAGGGAAAATATGGGAAAAGCACCCCACCCTCCCAAAAGCAGCTGGAGAGAAAGTGAAAAAATGGAAACAGCCACAGGGACTGAACTAAAGGGGAAAAATGAGAAAGGAGAGGGTTTAAATTTCATTAAGACTCTATAAACAGGGAAGTGCAGAGTCTGAAACTCTGCAGCTCAATACTTGGTGGTGCTCTGGTGAGAAGGACAAATCCTCAGGAGCAGAGTGGAGGCTGGAGGTCTTCGGGCCACATGGAGAGAGTTGGTTCCCCTGCAGGAAGGATATCTGGTAGAGGCCGTGTGGCCCCCGCCCCACAGGCAAAGGCGCCACTGGTCGAGGGAGAAAAACCACATTCGCTGGTGCTAGAACAAGGTCATTAAGGGTGAAGCCTGGTGCCAGATACGTGTTGTGATTTGCTATAATCCCTGAAACGCTGCTGATACACAACCACCCAAACCTTTTCTGGGGCGGGCTGACACACGGCCGCAGTCTCTGGGCATCGGCAGCAGCACGGTCCTGCGAACGTTCCTGGGTGCGGCCAGTATCCAGCCATTGCTCAGTGAGACCCTCTGCAGAGGGACAGAATGGGTCAAAGCCACAATCCCTCAGAAATAAGGGGTCAGGAAACACAGCCGCATCTGAGACAAAACTCAGAAGGGAGGTGCTGCTTGGGGCTTGGTCACGGACTGTGTAAAATCGGGGAGTGGATGGAAACTGAAGACAAAGGACAAGTGCGTGATTGCTGATCGGGAAGAACAGAGTTCCAATACTAGAGACTGGGTAGCTAGGTGACGCCATTTTCACTGCTCCCGCACATGTGCATATGCGCCTACAAGCACCGCAACAATCCACCCCAGTAAGCTAAGCAGCGCCATCTAGTGGAGAATGGAGCCATTACACTAAGCCCTGCCCAACTGGGCCAACCTTGCTCTTCAGGAACACAAATCTCGCTGCCTGCTTACTTTATGGACTATAAAGTGCTTTGTAGTTCAACTTCTAGGGGAAAACGAAGTAATTTCAATCATATTTCAATCTGTTCTCTGGTATATCTATTCAATTTTCTTCTTTTTTTTCTCTTTTTGAGTTCTTTTCTTTTTCTTGAATACAGGAAGAGAAAAAATTTATTTTTATTTTAAATTTGTATTGAAAATATTTTTCTTTAATTTTTTTCTACTATAGTTTTTGCTTTTGTGAAAGTTTTTTCAAATTCTATTTTACCTCCATCATTTCATTTTATTCTATTTCCATTATTCATTTTCTTCAAATTTTCAAACAATTTCCTTTTTTTTTCCTTTCCCTTTTCTTCTCCAATTTATCAAGCCCCTTTCCACACCCAGACCAAATCACACTTAGGATCTAGCATCATTTATTTGATTGTGTGTGTGTGTGTGTGTGTGTGTGTTGCTTTTATTTTTTAATTTTTTTAATTTTAATTTTTTTAATTTTTTTCTACCTTATTAATTCCTTTTCTCCCTTCAAAATGACAAAACAAAGGAATTCACCCAAAAAGAAAGAGCAGGAAGAAAGGACAGGCTGTGACTTAACCAACATAGATACAAGTAGGATGTCTGAACCAGAATTTAGAATCACAATAATAAGAATACTAGCTGGAGTCAAAAATAGATTAGAATCTCTTCATGTGGAGATAAAAGAAGTAAAAGCTAATCAGAATGAAATAAAAAATGTCATCACTGAGCTGTAATCTCGAATGGATGCCACAGTGGCAAGGATGGATAAGGCAGAGCAGAGAATCAGCGATATAGAGGACAAACTTATGGAGAATGATGAAGCAAAAAAAAGAGGGAAACTAAGGCAAAAGAGCTCAATTTAAGAATTAGAGAAATCAGTGACTCATTAAAAAGGAACAACATCAGAATCATAGGGGTCCCAGAAGATGAAGAGAGAGAAAAAGGGGTAGAAGGGTTATGTGAGCAAATCATAGTGGAAAACTTTGCTAACCTGGGGAAAGACCCAGACATCAAAATCCAGGAAGCACAGAGGACTCCCATTAGACCCAAAAAAAACCAACCATCAACAAGCCATATCATAGTCAAATTCACAAAATACTCAGGCAAGGAAAGAATCATGAAAGCAGCAAGGGGAAAATGCCCTTAACCTATGAGGGAAGACAGATCAGGTTTGCAGCAGACCTATCCACAGAAACTTGGCAGACCAGAAAGGAGGGGCAGGATATATTCAATGTGCTGTATCAGAAAACTATGCAGCCAAGAATTCTTCATCCAGCAAGGCTGTCATTCAAAATAGGAGGAGAGACTAAAAGTTTCCCAGACAAACAAAAATTAAAGGAGTTTGTGACCGCTAAACCAGTCCTGCAAGAAATTTTAAGGGAAACTCTCTGAGGGGAGAAAAGATTAAATAAATAAATAAATAAATAAATAAATAAATAACAAAAGCAACAAAGACTAGAAAGGACCAGTGAATACCACCAGAGACTCCAACTCTACAAGCAACATAATGGCAATAAATTTGTAACTTTCAGTACTCACTCTAAACATCAATGGACTCGATGCTCCATTCAAAAGACATAGGGTAATAGAATGGATAAGAAAACAAGATCCATCTATGTACTATTCACAAGAGATCCACTTTAGACCTAAAGACGCCTTCAGATTGAAGCTAAGGGGATGGAGAACCATCTATCATGCTAATGGTCAGCAAAAGAAAGCCAGAGTAGCCATACTTATATCAGACAATCTAGACTTTAAAATTAAGACCTTAACAAGAGATAAAAGGCATTATATCATAATTAAGGGGTCTATCCACCAAGAAAACCTAACAATTATAAACATTTATGCTCCAAATGTGGAACACCCAAATATATAAATCAGTTAATCACAAACATAAAGAAACTCATTGATAATAATACCATAATAGTAGGGGACATCAACACCCCACTTACAGCAAAAGACAGACCATCTAAACAGAAAATCAACAAGGAAACAATGGCTTTGAATGACACAGATGGACTTAACACAGATGGACCAGATGGACTTAACAGATATATTCAGAACATTTCATCCTAAAACAGCAGAATATACATTCTTCTCCAGTGCACATGAAATGTTCTCCAGAATAGACCACATACTGTGACACAGATCAGCCCTCAACAAGTACAGAAAGACTGAGATCATACCATACATATTTTCAGACCACAACTCTATAAAATTTGAAATCAACCACATAAAAATTTGGAAAGGTAACAAATACTTGGAGACTAAAGAACATCCTACTAAAGAATGAATGCGTTAACCAAAAAGTTAAAGAGGAAATTTAAAAATACATGGAAGCCAATGAAAATGATAACACCACAACCCCAAACCTCTGGGATGCAGCAAAGGCGGTCATAAGAGGAAAGTATATAGCAATCCAGGCCTTTCTAAAGAAGGAAGAAAGGTCTCAGATACACAACTTAAACTTACACCTTAAAGAGCTAGAAAAAGGACAGCAAATAAAACCCCAAACCAGCAGAAGACAGGAAATAATAAAGATTAGAGAAGAGATTAATGCTATTGAAACCAAAACAAAAAAAAAAGAAAACAAAAAACTAGTAGAACAGATCAATGAAACCAGAAGCTGGTTCTTTGATAGAATTAACAAAATTGACAAACCACAGCGAGTTTGATCAAAAAGAAAAAGGAAAGGACCCAAATAAATAAAACCAAGAATGAAAGAAGAGAGATCACAATCAACACAGCAGAAATAAAAACAGTAATAAGAGAATATTATGAGCAATTATACTCCAATAAAATGGGCAATCTGGAAGAAATGGACAAATTCCTAGAAACATATACACTACCAAAACTGAAATAGGAAGAAATAGAAAATTTTAACATATCCATAACCAGTAAAGAAATCAAATTAGTAATCAAAAACCTCCTAAAAAAACAAGAGTCCAGGGACAGATGGCTTTCCAGGGGAATTCTACCAAACATTTAAGGAAGAGTTAACACCTATTCTCCTGAAGCTGTTCCAAAAAACAGAAATGGAAGGAAAACTTCCAAACTCTTTCCATGAAGCCAGCACTACTTTGATTGCAATGTCAGACAAAGATTCTACTAAAAAGAACTATAGACCAATTTCCCTGATGAACATGGATGCAAAAATCCTCAACAAGATATTAGCCAACCATATCCAACAATGCATTAAAAAAATTATTCACCATGACCAAGTGCGATTTATACCTGGGATGCAGGGCTGGTTCAATATCTGCAAAACAATCAATGTGATTCATCACATCAATAAAAGAAAAGACAAGAACCACATGATCCTCTCAATAGATGCAGAGAAAGCATTTGACAAAATACAGCATCCTTTCTGGATAAAAACCCTCTAGAAATTAGGGATATAAGGATCATACCTCAACATCATAAAAGCCATATACGAACAACCCAACGCTAATATCCTCAATAGGGAAAAACTGAGAGATTTCCCCCTAAGGTCAGGAACAAGACAGGGATGTCCACTCTCACCACTGTTATTCAACACAGTATTGAAAGTCTTGGCCTCTGCAATCAGACAACACAAAGAAAGGCATCCAGATTGTCCAGGAGGAGGTCAAACTTTCACTCTTCATAGACGACATGATACTCTATATGGAAAACCCAAAAGATTCCACCAAAAAACTGATAGAACTGATTCATGAATTCAGCAAAGTTGCAGGATATAAAATCAATGCACAGAAATTGGTTGCATTCCAATACGCCAACAATGAACTGACAGAAAGAGAAATCAAGGAATCGATCCCATTTACAATTGCACCAAAAACCATAAAATACTTAGGAATAAATCTAACCAAAGAGGTGAAAAATCTATACACTGAAAACTATAGAAAGCTTATGAAAGAAATTGAAGAAGACACAAAAAAATGGAAAAAGATTCCATGCTCCTGGATAGGAAGAACAAATATTGTTAAAATGTCAATACTACCCAAAACAATCTACATATTCAATGCAATGCCTATCAAAATAACACCAGCATTCTTCACAGAGCTAGAACAAACAATCCTAAAACTTGTATGGAAACAGAAAGATCCCAAATAGCTGAAGCAATCTTGAAAAAGAAAACCAAAGCAGGAGGCATCACAATCCTAGACTTCAAGCTGTATTACAAAGCTGTAATCATCAAGATAGTATGGGACTGGCACAAAAACAGACACTCAGATCAATGGAACAGAATAGAGAACCCAGAAATGGATCCACAAACGTATGGCCAACTAATCTTTGACAAAGAAGGAAAGAATATTCAATGGAATAAAGACAGTCTCTTCAGCAAGTGGTGCTGGGAAAACTGGACAGCGACCTGCAGAAAAATGAACCTGGACCACTTTCTTACACCGTCCACAAAAATAAACTCAAAATGGATGAAAGACCTCAATGTAAGACAGGAAACCATCAAAGTCCTCAGGGAGAAAGCAGGCAAAAACCTCTTTGATCTTGGCCACAGTAACTTCTTACTCAACACATCTCCAGAGGCAAGGGAAACAAAAACAAAAATGAACTACTGGGACCTCATCAAAATAAAATTTTCTGCACAGCGAAGGAAACGATCAGCAAAACTAAAAGGCAACCGACAGAATGGGAGTAGATATTTGCAAACAACGTATCAGATAAAGGGTTAATATCCAAAATCTATAAAGAACTTATCAAACTCAACACCCAAAAAACAAATAATCCAGTGAAGAAATGGGCAAAAGACATGAATAGTCACTTCTCCAAAGAAGACACCCAGATGGCTAACCAACACATGAAAAAATGCTCAACATCACTCATCATCAGGGAACTACAAATCAAAACCACAATGAAATATCACCTCACACCTGTCAGAATGGCTAACATTAACAACCCAGGCTACAACAGATATTTGCGAGGATGCAGAGAAAGAGGATCTCTTTTGCCCTGTTGGTAGGAGTGCAAGCTGGTGCAGCCACTCTGGAAAATAGTATGGAGGTTCCTCAAAAATTAAAAATAGAACTACCCTATGACCCATTAATTGCACTACTAGGTATTTATACAAGGGATACAGGTGTGCTGTTTCAAAGGGGCACATGCACCCCCATGTTTATAGCAGCACTATCAACAATAGCCAAAGTATGGAAAGAACCCAAATGTCCATCGATGGATGCATGGAAAAAGAAGATGTGGTGTATATATACAATGGAGTATTACTCAGTAATCAAAAAGAATGAAATCTTGCTGTTTGCAACTATGTGGATGGCACTAGAGGGTACTATGCTAAGCAAAATTAGTCAGTCAGAGAAAGAGAAATATCATATGGCTTCACTCATATGAGGACTTTAAAACACAGAACAGACGAACACAAGGGAAGGGAAGCAAAAATAATATAAAAACGGGGAGGGGGACAAAACAGAAGAGACTCATAAATACGGAGAACAAACTGAGGGTTCCTGGAGGGGTTGTGGGAGGGGGGAGGGGCTCAATGGGTAAGGGGCATCAAGGAATCTACTCCTGAAATCATTGTTGCACGAGATGCCAACTACTTGGATGTAAATCTAAATACATACATACATACATACATACATACATAACACATCCCACATCCAACCATATGTCATAGTTGTAGTATCCTCCTAACTGAATCCTCGGCTCCCTCTTTTTCTTCATATAATTTATTCTCCACACAGAAGCTTCAATCATCTGTAAAGGACATAAATCCTTCTCCTACCCAAACCCCCCAGTGGCATACATTCACTCAGAATAAGATCCAAATTCATGATCCTACATGATACAGTCTCTGCTGGCACCTCTCTGCTTTTATCTCCCTTCACGCACCCTTGCTCACTCTACTTCAGCCATGCTGACCTTTTTGCTGTGTCTGAAAATGCCAAGCTACTTGCTACCACAGGGCCTTTGCACCTGCTTTTCCTTCTGCCTGGCACACTTGCCCCCGAGAACTATCATATGGCTTGCTCTCTCACCTATTTGATTTTCGACTTCAGTGAACTTCCTCAAAGAAAATTTCCTTGCTACATAATCTTCTTTTCCCATCCTTCCCTATACCTAATTTCTATACCTAGTTCTATACCTAATTTCTACACCTAATTTATTCTATACCTAATTTCTCTTGATCACATTTGTCCCTTATGTAAATTACATATTTAACTTATTTCCAATTTTCCCTACTAGCATATAAGCTCCATCAGGACAGGAATCTTGTCCGTCTGACTCACCACATCCTTTATACCTTTCTTAGTATGAAGCACACGACATAAGCTCAGTAAATAAAGAATGAACTGATGGTAGAGGATGGGTAGCTATGTTTTTACAAATGAGGGCGAAGGGCACCTGGGTGGTTCAGTCAGTTAAGCGACTGACTTCAGCTCAGGTCATGATCTTGTGGCCCGTGAGTTGGAGCCCCTCATCGGGCTCTGTGCTGACAGCTCGGAGCCTGGAGCCTGCTTTGGATTCTGTATCTCCCTCTCTCTCTGTACCTCCCCTGCTCATGCTCTATCTCTCTCTGTCTCTCAAACATAAATAAACGTTAAAAAATGTTTTTAAAAAATGAGGGCGAATTTACTGGCATCAGGAGACATGAATGTAGGGCAGGTGCCGCCCACAATATAACCCTACCTAAAAATATCTGATGATCGAATCCACCCATTTTCTCAGAATTTCCAGTAACTAAGAGGTACCACGCATGGTTACAAACAGAAGAGTCCAACCTTTCCTAACTCATCCCAAATGCTAGATTCATGAAATACTTCCGGTTCAAGAAAGACTACAGAGGTTGATACAGGGCTACGGTTGGAGTCTAGGTAGGGCCTTGGTTCAGAAGTTCAAGAGTGAGCACGGAGTTTGTGGAGTGGCGAGCAGAAGCTGTGGTCGGGAAAGGTGCACAACACCAGCCTCCATCACATACGTCCCTTCAGCATCAGGGCACGGTGAGGAAATGTTTCCGTTTTCCGTATTCACACAAGACGAACTGTGAGGGTGGGTATTTAAGAGGGTGAGGGTAAGGGTTCCATCATCCTGAATGGGGTTGATTTCATTTCCTACATAAAAGTTGAATGACTCAGAATACATGAACTAGATCATTCTCTTCCTATTAATACACCCGAGCAGCCTAACCTATTTTCAGATTGCGTGACACCTTTTAATTTTTTTCCTCCTGAAGCTTGTAGTAAGAGTCTGATTTTAAGAGCAGGTGAGCAGCAATGTGGCCTTATTTGCAAAGATGACAGGCTGATATTGTTTTTACCCGTTTTCTTTACCCTCTTTCAATCAGTTGCCTTGAGATGTTAGCGATAGCTGCATTGATTCCCCAAATCTCCCTACCCACCTTTCTATCAATACTGAGTTCAAGGTTACAGGAGGTACCATTTGTCTTATTGATGTAATTCCTCCTTCTACTTCCACTGGCCTACCTTGGATCAATTTTATTAATAATACAATTGGTATCTTTCCACACCCTGCCCCTCCCTCAATCCCCAAATACATTTCAATGTTTGCCTCCCCCTTAAAAGCATTCACTCTGTCAGAACGTTCTGAAAAACTGCACTCTCAAGAATGAACCCTCCCTTGATTGTCTCTGAGCTGAGGGTATCCAACCTTCGAAGAATATTTTTAGAAGCTACACGGTGTATTTAATAAGGTACAAGCTTAGGGAGTCTTTATTTCCAATGTTTACATGTTCTTTTCATTCCATAGGGTTCTAAAGTCCAACCTCACTTTATTTATCCTTTTACTAGGAGAGATTATTGTTTTTATATACTTCAAACTCCTTTTTCTATTGTAAGCTTCTTGAAGGTAGATATTGTATCTCAGCCACCATTGAGTCTCCCTTAGGGCTTAGCAAAGATCTTGGCAGATAGGTGGCCCTCACTAAGTATCTGGAGAATGCAGAAGCAAGTGAATAGCTAAGGTTTCTGCAGGGGCATATATGTTATCCACAGATTTCCTAGAACATAGTCTCAAAATGAGTGAGCCAAACACCCTCAAATGAGCTTCTAAGAGCCTGGGTGACCCTCACCTCTGTATTCCCAGGCACAAACCAGCACAGCTCATGACAGAGAAGAGTAGAGGGTTGTTAAATGGGAGAATAGCAATAATTTAAATTACATACCTACTAAAGTGAAAAGTTGCAGGTAATGCTCCTTGGATTTCATAGGATGTTAGACTTTCTCTGCTGGGAAGAGAAACTTGATGAGGGGCACTTGATGAGTTGAACGGTGCCTTCCCTTCCCCAAAAGAGAAGTCCACTGGAAAACAGTATGGAGGTTCCTCAAAAAATTAAAAACAGAACTATCCTACGACCCAGCAATTGCACTACTAGGTATTTATCCAAGGGATACAGGTGTGCTGTTTCGAAGGGGCACATGCACCCCAATGTTTATAGCAGCACTATCGACAATAGCCAAAGTATGGAAAGAGCCCAAATGTCCATCGATGGATGAATGGATAAAGAAGATGTGGTATATATATACAACGGAGAATTACTCAACAATCAAAAAGAATGAAATCTTGCTGTTTGCAAGTACGTGGATGGAACTAACATGTATTATGCTAAGTGAAATTAGTCAGAGGAAGACAAATATCATATGACTTCACTCATATGAGGACTTTAAGATACAAAACAGATGAACATAAGAGAAGGGAAGCAAAAATAATATAAAAACAGGGAGGGGGACAAAACATAAGACACTCATAAATATGGAGAACAGAGGGTTACTAGAGGGGTTGTGGTGGGGGGATGGGCTAAACGGGTAAGGGGCATTAAGGAATCTACTCCTGAAATCATTGTTGCACTAACTAATATTCTAACTAAATAAGTTATTTAAAATTTTTTTTTAAAAAATAAATCTTTTAACAAATGGTGCTGGGAGAACTGGACAGCAACATGCAGAAGGATGAAACTAGACCACTCTCTTACACCATTCACAAAAACAAACTCAAAACGGATAAAGGATCTGAATGTGAGACAGGAAACCATCAAGACCCTAGAGGACAAAGCAGGAAAAAACCTCTCTGACCTCAGCCGCAGCAATTTCTTACTTGACACATCCCAAAAGGCAAGGGAATTAAAAGCAAAAATGAACTATTAGGACCTCATGAAGATAAAAAGCTTCTGCACAACAAAGGAAACAATCAACAAAACTAAAAGGCAACCAACAGAATGGGAAAAGATATTTGCAAATGAAATACCGGACAAAGGGCTAGTATCCAAAATCTATAAAGAACTCACCAAACTCCACACCCGAAAAAAAAATAATCCAGTGAAGAAATGGGCAGAAGACATGAATAGACACTTCTCTAAAGAAGACATCCAGATGGCCAACAGGCACATGAAAAGATGCTCGATGTCACTCCTCATCAGGGAAATACAAATCAAAACCACACTCAGATACCACCTCATGCCAGTCAGAGTAGCTAAAACGAACACATCAGGAGACTATAGATGCTGGAGAGGATGTGGAGAAACAGGAACCCTCTTGCGCTGTTGATGGGAATGCAAACTGGTGCAGCCACTCTGGAAAACGGTGTGGAGGTTCCTCAAAAAATTAAAAATAGATCTACCCTATGACCCAGCAATAGCACTGCTAGGAATTTACCCAAGGGATACAGGAGTGCTGATGCATGGGGGCACTTGTACCCCAATGTTTATAGCAGCACTCTCAACAATAGCCAAATTGTGGAAAGAGCCTAAATGTCTATTAACTGACGATTGGACAAAGAAATTGTGGTTTATATACACAATAGAATACTATGTGGCAATGAGAAAGAATGAAATATGACCCTTTGTAGTAACGTGGATGGAACTGGAGAGTGTTATGCTAAGTGAAATAAGTCCTACAGAGAAAGACAGATACCATATGTTTTCACTCTTATGTGGATCCTGAGAAACTTAACAGAAGACCATGGTGGGGGGGAGAAAAAAAAAAGAGGTTAGAGAGGGAGGGAGCCAAAGCATAAGAGACTCTTAAAAACTAAGAATAAACTGAGGGTTGATGGGGGGTGGGAGGGAGGTGATGGGTATTGAGGAGGGCACCTTTTGGGATGAGCACTGGGTGTTGTATGGAAACCAATTTGACAATAAATTTCATATTTAAAAAAATAATAAATAAATAAATCTTTAGCAATTAAAAACAGAGAGAAGTCCAAACCCATGGATGTCCAAACCCATGGAACCTGTGGATGTGACCTTACTGGGGAAAAGAGGCTTTGAAGATGCAATTTAGTTAGCAATCTTGAGATGTGGGACCATCCTGGATTACCTGGTGGGCCCTACATTCAATGACAGATGTCCTTAAGAGAGACAGAAGAGGAATATGGCACAGCAAAGAGGAAAGACCATGCGAACAAGGAGCCAGAGATTGGGGTGAGGGATGCCACAAAGGAGGGAGCAGACACCAGAAGCAAGAAGAGCCAAGGAAGAACTCTCCCGAGAGCCTCCAGAGAAAGCACAGCACTTCTGCCTCCAGAGGAGTGAGAGACTGAGTTTCTGGTGTTTGAAGCCACCACGTCTGTGAAACGTTTTCCAGTAGCCTCAAGAAACCGACACGGGCACGCGCACTGGGTTTTTATGCCACTGAATCCTCTCAACACTTAGTGTTTTCATTGTTACACAGGAGGAGAGTGAAGCATGAAGAGTGAAACAACACTGGTGTCATTACCAGTCAGGAACCGAACTGAGGTTTCAAACAAGGCTGGCCTTGAACAGCGATGCACCAGACCTTCATTGAAACGGGGCTTTGCTCCCGGCCCAGGTGAGGCTCTGGGAGTACAAATCACACAAGATAGGAGATCTACTCGTGAGGGGGTTCCAGGGGAGGTACAACCTTCAAGCCCAAGTCCTTTCCTCTGTACACGTTGTGAAGAGAAACCTCATAGCACCACCTTACACACTTGTCCATCCTTGCTTCCACATGTCCCAGCAAGCCGTCTACAAACAGTCTACCCAGGGTCTGAGATACAGGAAAGGAAAGGGGGGAAGAAGAAAAAGTCGATTGACCAGGAAGGGGTAGTAGCATGGGAGTTGTTCTAGAATGAAGGACACTGGCTTACCTGATATGCACCTGGTTGCCAGTGCTGCCCTTGGGAGTGACAGAGACAGAAAGAAAGCCCCTTCTGTCTTCCCCTGGAATTCCTTCAGACGTTTGAGAACAGCTGCTGTGTGCTACCCCTGCGTACTCTTTCTCAGGCCAAATGTATCCATGGCGTACTGCTTCGTGGTTTGTGAAACCTATCACCACCCAGTACCATGTTTAATTTCCACAGTCTAAGGAGGTAGGAATGGTTGTTCTCGCTTTGTAACAAAGGAAGCGGTTGCATGGATGTTCGGTGACTTTCCAGGTCAGAGACAGGATCCAAACCCAAGTACTCTGAATATGGATTCCCCTGTATCTACGCGTGAAAATTTATGAACAGGGACGCTTTGTATCAGGGAATGCTAGTCCCCTAGTATCTACTCTTGCTTTGGATTTTAGCAGGGCATCGGGCCACTCAAAATAAAAGCAACATTTCCTAGCCTCCCTGGCAGTTAATTATGGCATGTGGCTGAGTTCTAGCAAAGAGACACGTGCAGAAAGTTGCATCCAATTTCCAGAACAAATCCATACATGGAGGAACTGTCTTTTTTATTTCTCTGTCCTTCCCACTCCTGGCTGGAATGCTGATGTGCTGGCAGGACCTGAGCAGCCACGATGGACTACTAGCTGAATGTTGTTTTGAAATGGCAACACAGCTGCTAGAAACGATCTGGGACCCAGTGATCAAGTAACTGCCTCATCCACCCAGCATTATCTATATTTACCTATATTTACATGGGGGGGGGGGAATGAATTTCTCCCCATTTTGTTTAATTCTGTATTGCCTGGAGGGTTCTGTTATTTATCAGCCAAACCTAATTTTAAGTGATACGGTGCCTAAACGTTCAAGGAAACCAAATAGTTTAAAATCTCTTGGTTTTAAAGGTTCAGGTTGGGGGGACACCTAGGTTGCTCAGTCGGTTAAGTGTCTGACTTCAGCTCAGGTCATGATCTCTGGGTTTGTGGGTTCAAGCCCCACCTCCAGCTTTGTGCTAACAGCTCAGACCCTGGAGCCTAATTCAGATTCTGTGCCTCCCTCACTCTCTGCGCACCGCCCCCCCACTCTGTCTCTCTATCAAAGAAAATAAATAACATTAAAAAAAACTTTTTTAATAAGATAAAAAATCAAAATTCGGGTCATTTGCTGGTTCTTGTAAGTTTCCTAAAACTGCTTCAGTATCTGAAGATTGTGAAGATGGGGGAAGTTAAAATCAGAATTACACCAAAGCCACAGAATAGTTAGGAGGCGTCAGGATTATATTAAGAAAGAATTACCTACATCAATACCGAGGCATCTACTCTTTTAGGTCTTACTACAGGTTGAATTATTGCCTATTATAGAGACCACTTAAACAATTACATTTTTTGTAGCCTGCTTATTTCATCCTTTTCTTGGTACCAGCTTTATAGAGATATAATTCATATACCATTCAACTCACCCATTTAAAGTGCACAATTCCATGGTTTTTATAGTCACAGAGTTGCTGCAACCATTGCAACAATCAACTCTAGCACATTTTCATCATCCTGGAAAAGAAACCCCCTGCACCATAACAGGCACTCCCCACTCCCCCACCCCTCCTCAGCGTACTAATCACTAACCTACTTCCTGTCTCCGTGGACTTGCGCACTCTGGGCATTTTGTGTACAGATCTCTCTTGACGTACAATGGGGTCACGTTCCGATAAACCCATCACAGGTTGAAAATGCATTTGCTACACCTAACGTATCAAGCATCCTAGTTCAGCCTAGCCTACCATAAATGTCCTCAGAAGGCTTCCATTAGCCTACAGTTGGGCAAAACCATCTAACACAAAGCCTATTTTATAACAAAGTGCTGAACGTCTCACGTAATTCATCAAATACTGTACTGACACTGAGAAATGGAATGGCAGTCTGGGCGCAGAATGACTGGCAGTGTCCAGGTTGTTGACCCTCGTGATCACATGGCCGACTGGGAGCTGTGGCCGCCTCTGCCCAGCATCAGGAGAAAACCATCCTGATATCACTAGCCTGGGGAAAGATCCAAATTCAAAATTCTAAGTATGGTTTCTACTGAATGCCTATCGCTTTAACACTATCATAAAGTCAGAAAACCCTAAGTCAAACCATCCTAAGTCAGGGACCTTCTGTAAATGGAATCAGGCAATATGAACTTCTGTGCCTGGCTTCTTTCATGTAGCACAATGTGGTTCCAGGTTCATCTATGTTGTCATATGTAACAGTACTTCCTTTTATTGCCAAACAATATTCCACTCTATGGATATACCACATTTTATTTATATAATTGTCAGCTGACGGACATGTGGGTTGATTCCAATCTGGGGCTATGATGAATAATGCTGCTATGAACATTCCTGTGCTATTTCATCCTCAAAGAGTTCTATTACAGGGCTCTTTTTTTAATTTTTAATTTTTTTTTTACGTTGAGAGAGAAAAAGAGAGCATGAGTCGGGGGCGGGGGGAAGAAGAAAAAGACAGAGAGAGAATCTTAAGCAGTTTCCATGCTCAGCACAGAGCCCGACACAGGGCTCAATCTCACAACTGAGAGATCATGACCTGAGCCAAAATCTAGAGTCAGACACTCAACTGCCTGAGCCACCCAGGTACCCCCCCAAAAAGCTCTTATTTATATAAACCACATTCTACCATTCTCTAAGATACAACTATTAGTCTTTTAAAATTTTTTTAACGTGTATTCATTTTTTGATAGAGACAGAGCATGAGTGGGGGAGGGGCAGTGAGAGAGGGAGAGACAGAATCTGAAACAGGCTCCAGGCTCTGAGCTGTCGGCACGGAGCCCGACGCGGGGCTTGAACTCACAGACCGTGAGATCATGACCTGAGCTGAAGTTGGACGCTTAACCGACTGAGCCACCCAAATGCCCCACAACTATTAGCCTTAATTTAATTTTTTGATAATTATTTTAGGACAAAATATGTTTTGTCTGGTAACCTGGTGTTATAATCACAGTACTATGGGAAAAGCAACCTGTTCCTAGCATCAGAGGTTAACAGCACCAAAGTTACTAATATGTTACTAATAACAATAATAACAGCAGCTACCAGTTGTCGAGATTCTCCTATGTCTTAATTACTTTCCATTCATTCAGTTCAGGCACCGAATTTATCTAATAAATCTCCTATTGCTGATGAATTTGGGCTGTTCCCATTATATAACATTAAGGTTAACACTTCAATAACCATTTCATGCAATTTTTTTTCCTTCTTCCCAAAGTATTTTCTCAGGATAAATTCATAATCCTGGTAAAAAGGATAAACCCTCTTCTAGTCTCCATGCTTAATTGCTGTATTGATTTGTAAAAGTATTTAGAAATACCTGTTTCAGCACACTTCACCAGGGACAGGTGCTGACTTCCTAAACTTTGACAAATGTTGTCTGTGAAAAACACAAACTCCTCCATAATGTTTTAGTTTGATTATCTTTGATTACTTCTTTGTTGTTTTGTTGAAGAGTAAGGCTGGGATACCTCATGAAGTCTTTGTCAAAAGCTAAAATTAAACGAACACAAACTTTGACCCAAGAGCCTATGAAGCCTGACTGAAGGGGTGATAACATAGTTAAATTAAAGATGATTATTTGGCACAAGAGCGAGCCTCAGTGGAATTACCCAGAAATGGCTGCAAAACTCAATTCAATTCAATGTTTTATCATCATTAATGATTTGGAAGAAAAGAGTAAACAGCACTGAAATTAACTTCACAAATGGCTCTAAACTGAGAGAATTGTAAATAGCAATGAATAATGAGAAATTTCCCAGGGACCAGAAAGGTGAGAACTCACAATATATAAAAGCTAGTCCATACTGGAAAACAAGGCTGCCAGGTCAGGAAAATAGAGCATCTGGTACAAAAGTAAGGAGGTGCCATAGGCCCACATCCACCGGTCACCCACTTAGCACATGACAAGTATCAGGGCCTCTCAGTTACCCAGGTAACTGGCTTTTCAACGCCCTGACCACTCACACATGCTGTTCCTTTTGCCTGAATATATTATCCTCCCTTATTTGCCCAACGGACTTCTCCTGGGACTCAGTTCAGACAGAAGTTACCTCTTCTAGCTGACCTCCAAACCACCCTCCATCCACCTTTCTTTGCATCTCAGGGGCATCCTGTGCCTACAGCCTTTTTGGCACTTTTAAGACTACATTTTGGAGTAAAAAAAAAAAAAAAAGATGGTTACTATGGTATACTAGATTTTGAATCCCTTCCCATAAAAACATACAGAACACTTGGGATAGCCAAACTGAAATTCCACAGATAATATCTACAATACAACCAGATGACTAGATATTCTCATCAACACCATAATAAGACCCAGTGAAGACAGACCACTGCCCTTCATCAGCATGTGTATCTGTGTGTAACGTAGGAGAGGGAAGCAGAGCGGCATCTGACAGACTGGGACTGGAAGAACTATCAAAAGAGCATCCCATATTCCTCAAACACACAAGTCAACTTAAGAATAATAATGGACACTAGGAGAGATTTCCAACATAATCTGTGAGTGAATGCCAGAGGGTTCACGCAATGCTGGAAGGGCTGAAACTATCTATGCCGTATCAACACCCCAAATTAACTGGTCGACATAACATGCCCTTTAAAACAAAGTTCCGGGGGCACCTTGGTGACTCAGTTGGTTAAGAGTCCACCTTCAGCTCAGGTCATGATCTCATGGTTCGTGAGTTTGATTCCTGCATCAGGCTCTGTGCTGACAGCTCAGAGGCCTGGAACCTGCTTCAGATTCTGTGTCTCCCTCTCTCTCTGCCCCTTCCCTGCCTGCACTCTGTCTCTCTCTCTCAAAAATAAATAAACATTTTTAGAAATTTTTCTAAAAAATAAAACAAAGTTCCACATTGATAACTTCTGTGAATAGAGGTGAAATTAATAGGATGAGGAGACAGGAGAAAGGACAAAGACATCCAGATAAAAATGGAGGAAGGAAAAGGAGCCAGGAGATGTCAGAATTAATAAGGACCTGATTTTTGAACACTTCACAAAACAACAGAAGAGAGAAGTCCAGAGCTAAATGTAGAAAGTCTTTCCTACCATCCCCACAAAGGATGCCAGAGAATACATTCATGTAAAAATGACCATCAGGAAAAGATTATGCACAAATCCCACACAAAATTATTATGAAAACAGCCACATGAGCACAGAAAAACGTCCTCCCATACCAAGGACAAAATAATGACCAAAAATGGAATGTTTTTAAAGAAACAGATGAGGGGCACCTTGTTAGCTCAGTTGGTTGAGCGTCTGACTCTTGATTTTGGCTCAGGTCATGCTCCCAGGGTTGTGGGATGCAGCCCCACATTGGGCTCTGCTCTGTGCTGGAGACTACTTAAGATTCTCTCTCTCTCTCTCTCTCTCTCTCTCTCAATCTCTCCCCCTCTGGCTCTCTCACCCACTCATGCACTCTTGCTCTCTCTCTCTCTCAAATAAAACAAAATTGAAAAGAAAGAGAAAGAAAGAGATGAAACTGTTTATAATCTAATATTTCCAATGATCTAACAGAAGTGATCATAGAAGATGTGAACTAACAACATAAGTCAGAATAAGAAATACTAAAAACTGGGATAATACTCAGGAAACCATAGGAACAAAGGCAAAAGAGCATTTTAGAAGTGGAGATTCACACTGAAAAAAAAAAAAACACAAGAGGAAAAGAAACACAACAGATAATGCCTTAAAAGAAATAGAAGATGTAAAGGAGGAGTTTTTAAATAAAAAAATAAATAAGAAGAATTGAACGAGAAAGTGACAAATGCAGAAGATAGTCAAAGACAATCCAGTACATGTATAATTAGAGCACTAGAAGAAAAACAACCAAAGAAAAGTAACCGAACAAATTCTAAAACTATAGCTTAAAAAGACTACCCAAAAATACTGTTTTTTTAAATTTGAAACCACATTTAAAATGCCACATCCTATATCTGGGTACAATCAACCCAGGACAACCAGTATAGAGACATATTCTAATAGCTTAACTTTGAAGGAAAAAACACCTTAGGGCATCCAAGTACAAAAACTAAGTCACTTCCAAGGGAAAGAATATCAGATTGTCATCAAACGTTTTGAAAGTAGTACATACAATATGCCAGAAGACAAGGGGCAACAGTTAGTATACTCAAAGAAAGAGAAGGTGAATGTTGAGTGAATGAAGCCAGTCCTAAAATACCACACTTGTATGATTCCCTTTATTTTAATATCTAAAATAAGTAAATCTACAGAGACAAAAAGTAGATGAGTGGTTGCCAGGGCTGCAGGGAGGAATTACTGGTAACAGATACAGAGTTTCTTTTGAAGATGATGACAGAGTTCTTGAAATAGTGGTGGTGGTTTCACAACTTGGTGAATATATTAAAACCATTGAATTGTACACTTCAGAAGAGTAAATGTTATAATATGTGAATTAGATCTCAATAAAGCTGTTAAATTTAAAAAAATGAAAGGAAAGACAATGTGAGCCAAAGATTTTATATCTAGCCAAACTAACCTTCAGGTATAAGTGCTAACAAATGGTTCTCATCAAGAAAGTACTCAAGGAGGAGCACCTGAGTGTCTCCATCGGTTAAACATCCAACTTTGGCTCAGGAAATGATCTCACAGTCTGTGAGTTCGAGCCCCATGTTGGGCTCTGTGCTGAAAGCTCAGAGCCTGGAGCCTGCTTCAGATTCTGTGTCTCCCTCTCTCTCTCTGCCCCTCCCCCACTCATGCATGTGCGCGCGCTCTCTCTCTCTCTCTCTTTCTCTCAAAAGTAAATAAACATTCAAAAAAAATTTTTAATAAAAATAAAAATAAAGAAAGTACTCGAGGAGTACTGTTCCCAAGAACTCTTCCAAGCATCCACTTGAGTGTGAGCTTCAGCTTGCCAAAATCACTGGAATATTAAATACATATAAATATAAATAGATAAGTACTTGTATAAATACATGTAGTAGAGCTAAGACTTTTATAAGGGAGAGTATACAGAATGCAGTGACTATATGTGTGACACCATAGCTATCAAAAATGGGTGGGAGAGACAAATAAATAAAAAACAGATTCTCAAATATAGAGAACAAACTGGTGGTTGCCAGAAAGGTGGCGGGTCGGGGATGGGTGAAATAGGTGATGGGGATGAAGACTACGCTTAATCATGATGAGCACTGAGTAATGTACAGAATTGCTGAATCGTTACATTGTACACCTGAAACTAATGTAACACTGTATGTTAATTATACTTGAATTTTTTTTAAATGGGTGGGCGATGAGGAGAGTGCCTAAGAATTCAGTTAAGCTAGTTGATTTATAATTTTTAACTGGGTATTAGAAGGTTTTACTTGGGGGGAGAGATGAGCAGAGGAAGAAGAGGTTACTCACTGATTTCAATAATGCTCATTGCAAAGAACCAATAGACCATAATTAAGAATGAGGAACTGAAGATATTATGTAAAGCTATTAGTATACAGATGGAAAAAAAAGAAATGAAGTGTATCTCCATATACCCCTATGGAGTAATCCCAAAATATATGCTTCAGAGAAAATAAGAAAGAAGAAATAGAAAAGCACATATAATATGCTCCTGTTTATTGAAAAAGGGGGGTATACATATTTGCTTCAATTAAAAAATCAATGAAGGATAAACCATAAATTTTTAATGGTTGCCTATAAGGGAGGAAAGGAATAAGGTGAAAGGTACAGAGACAGAAGCTAGACTTACTTGAATATATCTTGTTTTGTAGATTTCATTTGGAGTCACGGATTATTTTATGGAATTGTAAAGTAAAATGAAAAGCAATGACTAAACGTTAAAAATAAAGAAGTTTAACAATATCAAAGATCTCCAAAAGCATATCCAATTGTCAGCAGAGCCACACAGAGAAGAATTATTCCAAATAACTTTAAAGACAGTAATTTTAACTGTAAATCCTTAGTAGACTATACACCAAGATCCACCACATTATTGGGGCAGCTACTGGTATTGTTTTTCTGTTCAGGTGTGTAGTCACAAGGCAAATTTTTATGATACTCTCATTCTATTATTCCCAATTTTCATGAGATCAATCCCAGAATAGAAGAAATACAAATGTAATAGAGAAAAGATTAAGGGAAAGCTCTATATTCCTGACATTTAATTGCAAGTACCATGAATTCAAGTATTCAAGTATAAATTCATGATGTATTTTATCTGTTAAAAATGTCTTAGCACAGTCCACTGAAAACACCTAAAACCCCAATGAAAACCCCAACAGCAATGAGCATTCTTAAAGTACAGATTGTACTCTTGAAATTTCATTTACCAGTAGAAGAAATCAGTACTCCTTGGAGAAATGACTGATTCCGGATCTGGAGCAGGAAATACATAAGGCAAGCCTAAAACAGATTGCCATACCAAGATCCTAGAAAACTATCAAAGATTACTAATGTCAAAACAGATCAGGAACCAAACTGAAGAGACTCCCCCTGGCCAAAAATAGGACATTTTGAGCTTCAGTGGATTGAAATACATGGAATTTATTTACACCCACGAATAAATAATGATGCTTTAAAAATTTAAACTAATCGGTCACTGTTAGGATGATATAAGAGAACTCAATTTACTATTTTTAAATACCTACTTTCCTTTATTTCTAGGCAACTAAATAGAATTACAATGTTGCCATTTTATAACTTCTAATTCATTAACAAACATAGGCATTGATCATCACCAAGATCACAAAAAGAGACGCTATTGCCTCCTGATGGAAGAGTCTTGCTAATAATAATAATAATAATAATAATAGAACCTGAATCTGATCATTGCCAGTTTATAGGAAGTAGAAAGGACAGAGAGATAGTTTAAAATATAACAGTTGGGTACAATCACTCAAATTCAGACCAGCCACAAAGAACAAAATACATACTTGTAATGGGGTAGGGAAGAAAGAGAGGAAGAAAGAACACATTAGATTTTAAGAGTAAATTACATATCAAACAATCACAAGGTACTGACCTTATTCAAAGAAGTTATTAAAACTGACACAAATGGAAATTTGAACAATATCTTAGTGTTTGATGCTATTAAAGAATTACTGTTAAATTTTTAAGATGGGAGAATGATATTGTGGAATTTATTTCAAAAATAGTCCTTATTTTGTAAAGCTATATAACTATAACAATTCTGGGAGCAATTACATAATGTCTGAGATTTGCTTCAAGATGATATGGACAAAACACATACATACAAAGAAGTACAAGAATACAGGAAAACCTGGAGAAATCTGAATAAGACAGCAGATTCTACCAATGTCAATATTCTGGTTGTGATATTATACTATAGCTTTATAGATATTCCCACTGGAGGAAACAGGGAGAAGCATACACAGATTTCTCTGTGTCATTTTTTTTTTTTAGGTTTTTTAAATGTTTATTTATTTATTTTGAGAGAGAGTGCTCATAGGCAGGGGAGGGGCAGAAAGAGAAGGAGAGAGAGAATCCCAAGCAGGCTCTCCACTGTGTGTACACAGCCTGATGCAGGGCTCGATCTCCCAAACCATAAGGAGGTCATGACCTGAGCCAAAATCAAAAGTCAGCCACTTAACTGACCGAGCCACCCAGGCACCTCTCTCTGTGTAATTTTTTATAGCTTTGTGTAAATCTACAATTATCTCAATAAAAGTTCCAATTAAAAAAAAAACCACTAATATGGAAGATGTTGGTGGAGGTAGAGACATAGTAAGATCAGTGAGCCTGGCAATGAATTGAGAATTGTTGAAACTGAGTGATAGGTTCAAGGGAATGCGTTATATTATTTTATTCATGCTTGTATATGTTTGTAATTTTCTATAATCTAGTTTTTGTTTGTTTTTAACGTTTATTTTTGAGAGAGAGAAAGAGGGAGTGTGAGTGGGGAAGGGGCAGAGAGAGGGAGACACTGAATCGAAGCAGGCTCCGAGCTCTGAGCTGTCAGCACAGAGTCCAACATGGGGTTCGAACTCACAAACCAAACTGCAAGATCATTACCGGAGCTGAAGTTGGACACTTAACTGACTGAGTCTCCCAGGCGCCCCTATGATCTAGTTTTTAATGCTCTTTTTTTCACATATCTCCATCTATGAACTTCTGAGACAGGATTTGTGTATTATGTATCCCGGATTATTTGCGGAGGACTTGGATGAAAATATGTCAGTTAGATAAACTCATGAAGAAATGGATGGAAAACTAGTTATGAATGAGTGTATAACCAGCTGGAAAAATACATAAAACCGGTGAAGGCTTCAGTCCCAGATCTGATGCCAAAGCCTTATTGTTACCAATTAGTGCCAACCTAAGGACCAAAAAACACCTATATGGTAGACTAAACTGCTTACCAACATCTGATTCCCCACCTTGGCAGCGGATTATAATTCCACGGAAATCAGATTTGTGGTATGACTTCCTCTGGCCAATTAAATATGATTAAAAAGTCATTTGTGTCATTTGCAGGAAAATCTTCAAGAGACCATTCACCATGTTCCTTCTCTTTATCGTGGGCAGGGACTCCAACAGAAAGTGGCCACGCCATTCCAGTGTGTGGGTCCCCTGAGTAACACGAGGAGGAGATATAGCTGGTCAGTGCTGAGTAGGTACTATGTGCAAAAAGTAAACCTTGGCTGTTCCACACGACCGAGATTTTGGAGCATTTTGTTATTACACCACACAGTAGCATAACCTGATAGAATTACCCGGGTTTGCTTTGTTTTGGTAGAGCAGGAGCAAGGAGGGTAAAATCCGGGCTTGCAGTAGCCCAGAGCAGGTAGTGAGAGTATAAACCAGAGCAGAGGCGACAGAAAGAGAGCTGAGACGCTATAGGGGGAGGATCCACAGGGCTGGGAGGATGGATAGCGGGCATAAGGGAGAGAGACGCAAGGATGTGGAATGAATGGCGTCATGGTTACTGAGGAAGGGAGCACTAGGAGTCGAGGGGCAGGCTGTTTACTGAAGGGGAAGAGGCGGATGACTTCGGTCTTAACTTGAAAAGCCTCAGGCAAGACGGCGAGTACGTTTTGTACATTCCGGCTGCACAGTAAGCAAGGCAGAATCTCAACACCGACTGCAGGAATGGGAAGAGTGGCAAATGTGAATAAAGGCCCCCCGCCCCGGCCTCCAAGCTGGGCTGGGCTCGCAAAATCCCTGACAGAGGGGCACGTTCCCGCTTCTCAACCTTTGCCAGGAAAGGCGAGTTCCCTGACTTCTCCAGGAACCCAGCAGTGTCTGACAAGGCCAGCGGTCAGCAGGTTTTCCCCTTAGTAAGCAGGCAGCATTCCCCCCTGGGGGAGGCAGACCACAAGCATTAATCAATAATCACTTTAATCGGGGCTTTCAAGAATTGGCTTTGGAGGTAGGGTTCCAGAATTTCTGAGCTTTAACCTTGAAATGACCTCTTTCCAGAAGTCTCTTCTTGTCAAAAGTAAAACGAGCCATGAGAGATCTAAGTAATACATCTTTATTTGGTAGTTTCCCACAGTAGCAGTCTCTTATATACAGAGACTTTATATATACTACATATAAAGCAGGCTTTATGTACATTACCTCACTCATTCATGTAGCCCACAAATCAACCGTATGAAGTTATAAAATAATGTGATAGAAAACACAGACATGGCATGCCGACCGAGTAAGGCAAATTCCGGGAGTATGGCTTTTCTGTTTGCTGAGCAAGGTGACGGTTGTGGGGATGTAAGCTTGGAAGAATCAGAGGTAGATTACTGTATCTAATCAGAGGACAGGAGGATGCAAGAGACAGAAGAAGAAGGTGGAGGAGCTAGAGGACAATGCTAGAAGCTGCAGCCCTGAGTAGGAGAAAGAACAGTGCATGCACGCGCAGGCACATGCACAAACACACGCACGCACACACTTGGTGAGGCATCTGGAAATATCAAACAACTTGATGTTTGTTGCAGTGCATAGCGGGTGAAACATCTCTGAGTTCCCTCTACAAAATCTTTAATGAAATATGCATTGCACACTAATGCTTTGAGACAAGGATTTTGTTGGGGGGATGGTTATAAAGAGGTAATAATGCCTGCATGAAGGTTAAGGAAAAGCAAAACCAAGGATGCTCAAGGCATTATTCTAAGTGAAATAAACCAAAGATAAATACTGTATGATATCACTCAGCTGTAGAATCAAAAAAAAAAAAAAAAGACAAATTCATAGAAACAGAGTAGAATGGTTGTCAGGGACTGGGGAGGGAGGGTAGAAGAAATGGGAAAATATTGATCAGAGGGTACAAACTTCCAGTTATAAGATGAATAACTTCTGAGGATCTCATGTACAGCATAGTGACTACAATTGATAATACTGTATTGTCTATTGAAATTTGCAAAGAGCAGATCTTAGACATTCTCATTATTAAAAAGGTAATTATATGAGGCGATGAATATGTTAATTCATTAATCGGGGCAAATATTTCACAATGTATACATATATCTAATCACCTTATTGTACATGTTAAACATATATAATTTTATTTGTCAACTACACCACAATAAAGCTTGGGGGGTAGGAGAAAGGATGCTCATGAGTTCTTTACAGTAACAATGACAGCAACATTTATATTAAGCTAAAAAAAATCCAAAACTCTAAATGGACCCATCAAACTGTGGTACATCCATACAGTGAAATACTACCCAGCAGTAAAAACGAGTAAGTTATTGATCCAATGGCAACAAAGGTGCATCTTAAATACATTTTGCTAAGTGAAAGAAGTTCAGACCCAAGAAGCTTAATGATATATGGTTCTATTTATATGATAAAATGAGGGGCACCTGGGTAGCTCAGTCACATAAGTATCCGACTTCAGCTCAGGTCATGATCTCATGGCTGGTGGGTTCGAGCCCTGTGTCGGGCTCTGTGCTGACAGCTTAGAGCTTGGAACCTGCTTTGGATTCTATATCTCCCTCTCTCTGCCCCTTCCCCGCTTGCACTCTGTTTCTCTATTAAAAATAAGTAAACATTAAAATTTTTTTAAAAATTATAGGATAAAATGAAAAAGGCACAACTAGAGGGGCAAATATCAGATGAGTAATGGCCAGGGGTTGGGAGAAGGGGAGAGGTTGACTCTAGTGGAGCACATAGGGGAATTTTTTAGGGTGATAAAGCTGTTCTGTGTGTTCTGAAGTTGTTAAATACATGAATCCACATTTGTCAAAATCCTTACAGAGTAAACTTTATTGTATGTAAAAAAAATTTTAAGCAATCAGAATGTCTAGGGATCTCAGGATGGAATGCAGATCATGAAAAATAAATCTATCTGTATAAAGTACACATCACATAACCTTACTGATGGGAAGGAGTTGATGTAGGTAATTTTGATTGTTTACAGTGTTTTAACAATTTATATAAATGAGTTGTAGGTAACGAGAACTAGATTTCCTACTGTCTGAGAAAGAAGGTAAAACTCAGAGAGAGAAAGCTAGAATAAACCTTGGGTATAGGCTGGACTTATGACTCATTTCCAAGGAATAAATTATGGAAAGGGGAAAATATAACCCTTAAAGTGGAGAACCTGGCAGACCCAACTGGAACCAAGAGATCAAGGTTAACATCGTGAGTCTTAAGTCATATGGATGTCCTGTTTCCTGGACACTTCCCCTCAGTGGTATTCTTCTCCAAACCCCATAATCCTAGTCTAATCATGAGAAAAAGAAATCCAGAAAAACTAAAATTGAAGGACATCCTATAAAATATTTGACCAGTTCTCTCAAAATTACTAAATTTGTGAAAAACAAGCACTGAATGAGAAACTGTCACAAATTAGAATAAACTAAGGAGATAAGGTGAATAAACGTAGTGTGGCATCCTGGGTTGGATTTTGGAACATAAAATGGGGTAGGAGTGGAAAAACAGTGCCATCGGAATAAAGCCTATAGTTGGGTTATCAGTAAGGCGCCAATGTCAATGTCTTAGTTTTGACCAGTCCGTCATAGTTATGTAAGATGTTAACATTAGGGGAAGCTGGGTGTAGGGCCTATGGGAACTCTCTACTCTATCTTTGCAACTTTTCTGTAAGTCTGAAATTATTTCAAAAGAATTGGCATGGGCTGGGAGTAGATTATACCACCTCTACCCACACGCTATTGGCTAGGAATTAGCCACACATCCCTAATCAACCCGTATGGGTATCTGGGAACTATAAGCAGCCTGGGTGCACAAGAAGAACATAAAACACGATTTTGTGAACACCTAGCACTGTCTCTATCTACCACTCTAAAGGTACAAGGCAGACACAATAAGCAAGAGAAAACTCACCATCCCAAGCTCCAGCAGCATCTTCCCCCAAACCTTGGGACCCTGACCTTTAACTGCCCACAGAGTAGCCAGCCACATTTTGGGAACAGCTGTGGTGCTGGGAGAAGAGTTTGTGCAGCAGTGTGGGAATGAACACTTCCAGCTCATGAACCACTTTATGCTTTAAATGTATTGTCACATTTTATCCTTTCACCAGCCTCCAGTTTTAGAGATGAGGAATCTGAGAGGTTTGGAGGTTCTTACCATATGGACTTACCAAAGGTCTTAGTGGATGTTTGATGAGGCCATGTAGTTAAAAATAAAATAAAACAAAACGAAAAACTTACTGGGACTCTGTTATGGCCTGAATTGAGTCCTTCTTCCCCCAAATTTATATGTTGAAGTCCCAACACCCAGAACTTAGAATGTGGCTGTATTTAGAGATGTGGGTTTTTTTTAAGCTTAGTTTATTTTGAGAGAGAAAGAGAGAGAGCTTGCTCTGGGGAGGGACAGAGAGAGAGAGAGACAGGTAGATAAAGAATCCCAAGCGGGTTCTATGATGTCAGCGCAGAGCCTGATGCGGGGCTCAATCTTAGGAACTGTGAGAGATCATGACCTGAGTTGAAATCAAGAGTCAGACACTCAACTTACTAAACCACCCAAGTGCCTGAGATATGATCTTTAAAGAGATGACTGAGTTAAAATGAAGCCTTCAGCATTGTTCCTAATCCAATATAAGCATAGGAAGAGGAAATCTGGACACAGACACATGTGCACAGAGAGGAAAGCCCATGTGAAGATTGCTGTCTACAAGCCAAGGAGACAGCCCTCAGAAGAAATCAACCCCACCAATACCAGAATCTTGGATGGTCAGCCCCCTGAACTGTGGGAAAATAATTCTATGGTTAAGCCACTCAGTCTATGGTCCTTTGTTATGGTGACTCCAGCAGACTAACACAGCCTCTCTGTGGCTGTCCTCAGGTCACTGAGCCCCATAGGAAGGAGTGAGGAGTGAGTCTTTTTCTTCTCAGCTGGCTTTTCCCAGGGAAGCAAGGTGCTACCCACTCACTCAGCCCCTAAAGAAACAGGAGATTCATTCTGCCCATCCCCACTACCGACCTCAATCACCTTTCCAGGTCTAGTGTGAAAGGCGAGGCCATGTCCCTCACCAGCTGAGTCACCCTGAGAGAGTGACAACCTCTCAGAACCCCCACTACCCCATCAAGAAAATGAGAAAAATGGGCAATGCCGGCCCAACAAGGTGTTAGTCAAGCTAAATTGGTCTAACGTCTGTGAAAGCTCTAAACACCAGGCCCAGTATACATCCAATCAAAACATACACAGCATCCCCCATCACTACAACTTGGATATTCTTTTCTTTTCTCCTGTGAGTCATGGCCAAGAGTCAGGATACAGGAATCACTGATACCTGGGCACACATCCCCAAGTGACCGTGAAGTGACCTCAGTTAAGTCAGCCCTCTGAACTCTGCTTGGCTGTAAAATGGAACAGTGGCTCCCTCCCAGGACTTTTCTGGGGCCCTGGCGAGATCGTATGCATAAAGCTCTCAGCGTGGAGGCTGGCCCATCGTTATGCTCATCACCAAGGTTATTAGAATGTTGAGTTTTGTTTCATTTTCAAACGTCTCTTTTTCCGTTTCCCAGTGACGCTGCTAACATGAGCACAGCTCACATAAACTCGTCTGAGGCTACTATGCTTTAATCACCAGTCGGACCAGTCTGCGGATGGGCAAACGTGGGGCCTCATCGACGTTCCTTGGACTGTGTTTTTAAAGCAGCCTTTTATTGGCTTCTGGGGAATGGATACCTCCTTACAAATCTTTGTTTTAGAGATGGCTCTACTTAAAAGGGCAAAAAAATGTTCAAGGAAGGAGTATTATATTCTTGTTCTCAGACATTGTTCTGGAAAAGGAACAGAAAGTACTCCCAACAGGTCGGCATCAATACAATTCTATATTTAATCGTGTGGTTTGCTTTTGTGAATTCTTTATTAGCCGGTCATTAAGAGCATAATCGCTGATTGGAATCGGTGCACAGGGAGGAATTTTCTTGCCTCCTGCTTTTGAATCTTAATTGTAAGGCAGATGGAATGAGTTTGTGTACTGACCTGGGAATGAGCCTGAAGACATCTTTTCAGCGGCGTCGAAAACAAACAAACCAGCCCACGCGCCGCCTGGCTCAGAACCGAACAACCTGGAAGGTGGTTGGAAAAGGGGAACTGGAGACAGACCCCTCTGGAGCTGAACTCTGCTTCCAGAGGCCAAGAAATGTGAAGTGTGGATTGACCGCCAGAGACAAGGGCTAAGGAGGCTGAAGATTTTCAAGCTTGTACTGAGCCCCTAGAAAGCACCCCACACTAGGCGCTTCATGGCATACCAACCACACAGCCCTGGGAAAGCTCCCTATTCTCCCTTAGCCTGTTTCCCTCGCTGTAGAACAGAAATAATAATGCCTACTTACTAGAACCGTCATGAGATTTAATGAGCTAATGTCTAGTAATGCGGCTGTGCAGTAAGAAGTACTTCAGATAATATTTATTAAGTGTTCATGAGGTGCCGAGTGCTTCCCATGTCTTGTCTCATTCAACACACACAATCCTATCATTCAAAATTTCTTATTTTAAAAGAAAAGAAACTTTAGACTTAAGGGAGTGAAGAAGCATGCCTTGCCCTCAGATCCGGCAAATGTAGGCTAGAACCAGGCTTCACGTTCAAGTTATTGATTACAGTCTCAAGTCTTAATTAACCCGATAGCGTGGTCAGTGGCAGAGGCAGAAACATCTGGATTCACTGATAATTAAGCCACAATCCTGGCCCCTAAATAGCTTGCAGACTGATAGGGGAGCCGGACACTGTAAACACATAAATGACTTAACAATGCATTAAGTACTGGAACGGAGTCACAGACAAAATGCTGTGAATATGTAAAGGATACAGGAGCTTATCAGCCTGTTAGAGCTAGAACAGAATCACCGAGGAGGTAATATTGAAGCTAAAGAGTTCGCCAGGCAGAGGAAAACACGAGAGGTGGGGGCAGAAAACAAAACCAAAACCAAAAATACCTTCAAAACAAGGTATGAAGTCACAAGATCATGAAAGAACCTGTTTTGTCCAGGCCATGATGACAAGTCCAGTGTGCCTTTACTTGATGGTGCATGCATAGGGCGAGCCATTAGTCGTGCACAGAAAGGTCCACGGAGGCCAGTGATGAAGGGCCTGATGAATAGCAAGTGATGGAGTTGATCCTTGTAGAAACCAAGACGTGAATGGCGGTTGAAGCAGGGCAAAAACTTATCAAATTGTGTTTTTTAGGAAAAACTCTCCTAGCAGCGGCTGGCATAGTTGAGACAGTCCCTGAGAAGATGAAAAAACTCTGAGAATTAGATCAGGAACTGATGAGTGAGTGACAATTAGGACCATAGTGTCTGCAAACCGTAGCTTACAGACCAGGCAGGATGGGCTCTGTGGTCTAAAAATGAAATACATGTTCCAGAGATGGAGAAGCATGTCTGCTTGGAGGTCAGATACAGCAATGGAGGAGGCCTTGACATGAGAAATGAAGGAAGGGGCAAGTCAGATAAAACCTTTTGCCTGGGAAAATAAGGATGCATTCAGACATTCAGCAAATTCTCACTAAGCTACTTATTAAATTGTAGGCACTGGAAGCACAAAGATAAACAAATCACCATAGTTCCTGATCTTAAGGAGCACACAGTCAATACATGTGAAGAACACTGAGTGCAGGAGGTGTCCAAGGGTCACATGGGAAAGACCTTGGTCAACATCCCCAGGGGCTCTCCACCTTCCTGCAGAGCAAACATGGATGACGAGCAAGGTGACCTAGCGGTCACTACCCAAGGAGGCAGTGCACTCCCAGAGCATCACTGAGACCGGGTGAAACACGATTCAATGAAGGCTGACCAGGACATAAGAAAGGATTCTTTTTCCCTTCAAGATGAAAACAATGGAGATTCCACTGATGAAAACAGGTGACCTAAGTGACAACGGAGCAGCTTTCTATATTAGCATTTTAATAAGATAGAATCACCTGGCACCATTTTAGGAACATAGGATTTGGAGTTTTGCCAACCTGGGTTCCATGTCAGACTCCCAAGTTGACCATCTGAGCGATCTTGATTGGTTGCTGCATCTTTCTCCTGCTTGTATGGTCTCTTTATCTGAAGAATGTGGACAGTAACACCTTCCACTTAGGTTTGTGGTGAAACACACATGAGGGAACGTTATAAAATGCGTATTGAAGGGCCTGGAATACAGCATGTGAATGTCAGAGTCTCTGCAGCACATCCAGTACATATATATCTCTCCTCCCCATCTAAATTTCTAAACAAGGAGAGAAGTAAAATGCAACAGCAAAATAGAGGCCAAATATCAACTTTATTACTGATCATCTACTGCTGTATAACAAACCACCTTAAAATTTAGGGGCTCGAAAACAATATTTATTGTGCTCATAAAGCTGCCATTTGGACAGGGCTACATTTTGGACTCCCTGTCTCTGCTCTACTCGCATTGGTTGGAGCAGCTCAAAGGTCCAGGGCTAGAATCATCTGAAGGCTCTGTCACTCGCATGCCTGGCAGCTGGGCACGTGACCCCCTGGCACCTGGGACCTGTGACCAGGACAAGGATGCATGTCCTCTCCATATGCTGGCTGGGTTCCATGAGCAGGCATCCCCGGAGGACCAGGTGGAAGTGATACTGCCCCCACCTTGGACTCCACCAATGACTCAGCCTTGGAATTCACGTGGCATCATTTCTGCCATTTTCATAGTCCTGCCCAGATTTAAGGAGGGAACATGGAGACTCTCTTGGTGGAAGAGTATCGAGATTATGTTTGAAGAAGGAGGGGTGGGATGGGATATATATTGGCGCAGCCATCGTTGGCTAACCCACTGATAGAAGCTAACCAGTCAGGCTAAGTTACGGAGGAAGGTTTAATAAAGCATCTATTTATAGGCACCTGGGTGGCTCAGTCGGTTAAGCATCCGACTTCAGCTCAGGCCATGATCTTGCTGTTTGTAAGTTCAGGCCCCACATCAGGCTCTGTGCTGACAGCTCAGAGCCTGGAGGCTGCTTTGGATTCTCTCTCTGCCCCTCCCCTGCTCAAGCTTGCTCTCTCTCTCTCGCTCTCTCTCTCAAAAATACGTAAACGTTAATAAAGCATCTATTTACAAGGGTATGGGGAAGAATTTAGGAAAAGCAACTAGACCTGCATACAGTGGGAGCTGTCACTATGCTTAAGCTCTAAGGCATAAGGGGAGGGAGTGACTGCCTGAGAGAGTCACATACTTTAGTTAAGGAACGCAGCTGACCAATGACAGCCGGCAGGGAGAGAGCCATGGGAATAAATGCCCCAGCCTTACCCTCTTCCTTCCAGACCTCCCCGGTCTGAGACCAGGGCTACACGTATTTTCTGAGACCGGGGCGAGCACGTATTTTCGAATGCAACAAAGAACAGAGAAGGTAGGATCTGGAGGGGTAAACAAAAGTCATCAAGCACAAAGTCCATGTTGGAATATCTGGGGGTTTTGGTGGGACGGCTAAATGGATCCATCATCTTCCGGCCTCCTGATCCTGAACTACAACCAGCCCATCGGGAAGAAGTTTGCATGTGCATTTACTGGGGTCATTGCCTCCTGTTGGTCATGTGGAAGAGGAGGATAAGGCCAAACCACCCCCCTTTGTTACTTGAGTCCAAACAGAAATGTGGACAGATCACCACCCCCCCCCAAAACACACACACCCCAGACAATTTACTGCACCACTCTGGAGGTGGGAAGCATAAGAAATGCAGGGGTTGCTGTTTTTGTAATAGGAAAAGTCCATACCAAGAACATGGGAGGACTCCCCCCTACCAGGGCTCAGCCGTGTTCCTCCTTTTGTTTACCTGCCCCCTGCCTTCCACTGAAAAGGAAACCCGGGCTGTGTGAGTGCAGTGCGTAGCATAGAAGGAGAGATTTTTGTCTGTATTAAGCCAGCGGCATCATCCATCAATTTCAGGCACATCAAACAGACCAATTTAAAACAAAAGACTTTTCATTGGATTTCTGCATTTCCCATGTACACAAATAATACGAGAGGAGACAAGCAATGCCTGAGCATTTCAATCTTACTCCTTCCAGATCTTAACAAAACCTGACATTCTTCAGGGCAACTTTTCAAACAAACAGCCAGGGATGGACAGGAGGCAAATGCTTTGTGCAAACACCAATAATTCTCATTCTATCCCCTTACATATTGACATGTTCTAGCTGTAATCTTTTTATTTTTATTTTTTTTTTCTTAACCTGTTCTGCTTTGGGAGAAAGTGAAAAGTCTCAGGAGGCAATTTAAGTGACAGAAAGAGTAGAGGCTTAGTAGTGGCCTCCCAGGACCTGCCCCAGATCTCCCAGGCACTGTTGACCACTCCCTCTTTTCACTGCCCCCACACCGTGAATTAATTACACGTGGCATTTCCTTGTTCATGTGCTCTACCCTTCCACCCTCCTTAAAGGTAGAGACAGCTTCTTGCAGGTGGGAACTATGTCTTTCTCAGTGCTACACAGCTGAGTACCTGGCTCATTAAACATGAGGGGTGTGATAGCATGCATTAAGGCAGACTGGAGGGAAGACACCAGCTCTGGAGATAATTGTAACACTCTTCCCCTTCTCCAGTGATACATGCTCAACAGATAAGATGTGTGAAATTGCTGTACAACCTGTAATCCCGTTACCACATCGTACTGGTTAGTCCCAGTGCTGGGAGACACAGTGGTCAGGACCCCGAGGCTCCACCGTGAGACCAGAACAGTCTATTTCAAATCCCAGAAATACAGCCCAGAGGTTAAAAGCGGGACGGCCTCAGTTCATATCCCAGCTGAACTCATTACTAGCTGTGTGATTTTGGTGAGGTCACTTCCCTTCTCTGTGTGCCTCAGTTTCGTCATTTGGAAAATTGGGAGTATAACAGAACCTACCGCCTAGAGTGGCTTGAGAATCAAATGAGCCAAAACATAAAACTTTTGGAACAGTGCCCGGCGTATGGTAAACACTATATTAACATTAGCTACTATTAATAAGCATTGTGATTTTCATTATTAATGTTACTAGCCCGTCTCTGGCTGTTGCCACAGTCTCCTGAAATCTCAGAAGTGGAGAGAATCTTAGAGGTCCTGCGTTCCCACCTCCTGCCAGCTCACCTCTGATGGGTGGGTGGCCGACCACAGAGGGAATTAACATGTTTCAAACACCTACTATGTGCCAGAAAAACTGCTAGATGTCTAGCCCACTGCATCACACTCTTGTCTCGATAAAATTCAGTGAGAAAGATATGGCTAGTCCTCCATTTTACAGAGGGGGAATGGAAGTTCGAAGGGAAAGCTGCCTCTGGTCACACAGCTAGGAAAAGCTGGAGGCGGATTCCAACTGGGATCGCCTAAACCCCTCCTTCACAATTTGTTGCAATTTGTTAGCTCGAGTCCCGCCCTGCGCTGCAGTCACTGTGTGAGTGCTAGCCTTCTCTCTGCAACCAGACTCAGCACCTGCCATTTCCTCCTGCGCCATCCCCTCCACCCACGCCCATTTAATAAGTGTAAAAATACTTTCTCTGAATCATTTATTCATAATTCTCCAGACGCCCACCATGTGTGCTGTGGGTACAACAATGAGCAATCCGTAGTCCCTGACCATGGAGTCTAGGGGAGTCTTGGGAACTCTGTGCTTCTCATGCCAGGTAAATATCAATTAGGCCATTTAATTGATTGAGACAGCGGAAGAGATAGACAGCCACAGTCGATGTCTTAGACTGAGTTTCCTCTGGAAAGCAGGGCCTGAGTCAAGGACTTGCATGCAGGTGATTTGTTTTGGAAAGTGAGCCTAGGAACAGGAGTGGGAGAATGGATAGTGAAACATGGAAGGGGGGAAAGCCAATGTAAGGGCATGATGCATAACACCAACTTGGTCACCACCATGGGCAACTGGGGTGCTACGTCCCTGGGACCTTCAGAGCCACCGTCCAGAATGCATCTCAGAATTAGGGGCGCCTACGTGGCTCAGTCAGTTTGGTGTCTGACTCTTGACTTTGGCTCAGGTCATGATCCCAGGGTCGTGGGATCCAGCCCTGTTACAGGCTCCACACTGGAGCCTGCTTGGGATTCTCTCTCTCTCTCTCTCTCTCCCTCTGCCCCTCTCCCCAGCTCACATTCTCTCTCTCTCTCTAAAAAAAGAAAAAAAAAAAAAAAAAGAATTGCCTACTAACATGTAACAGCAGCTCTTATCTTCTATGGCTCAAGGGTTCATCAAGAGGCCTTAAGCGCCTTGCAAGTCCAGACAGCACAGGCTGGAGCCCCAAGCAGTTTCCCTGCAAACATCCACTGCTAAAAATGCAAAGATGCCCCAGGGCAGAACACGTGGCAACTGCATTCACTTGGACAGAGGAGGTTACTTCTGAACAGACTGGAACAAAAGAACAAGCAACATCAGCACCACATTAGAAGTTATTATAAATACAAATTCTCACACCCCAGCCCAGACTTAACTGACTCAGACACTCAGGGAGTGGGCTCAGCCATCTGCTTTACCTCCAAGTGATCCTGGCGCACACACAGACTGGACAATCTCTGGCCTATGGAACTTTGGGTGAGGATGCAAAAGGAATCTAATCCAGTTAATACGCTGACCTAGAATTCTAGCAACTGAAAGGTCCAATAGCTTCAGGTCCCGAAGTAGAAATCTGCAGGTGGCCTTCAACTCACTTCCCAAGTCTGACACTGCCTCTCTCCCTACAACACCTATTGTCTATGGCCACTGTCGTGCAAACCAGACTATGTGGTCACAAGCCTACAATATTTACGATTTAGCCCCTTAAGAAAACTTTTGCCAACTCCTAAAATAGACTCCAAAAATATACCTACGCAGATATGGTCATAACTGACTTCTGACAAAGTTGCAAAGGCAATTCAAATGATAGTCTTTGCGGCAAACAGTTTGGGAATGAATGGGCATCTATATGCAAGAAAATAAACTTCAACCTATATCTTGCACCTCATACAAAAATTAATTCAAAACAAGAAACAGAGACATGAGTGGAAAACACAATCATATAAAACGCTTGGAAGAAAACATCAGAGGAAACAATTGTGGCCTTTGATTAAGCAAAAGTTCATAGACACAGTAGTGAAAGCATGATCCATAAAATAATAAATTGATCAATTATGCTTCATTAAAACCTTTGGTCTGAGGGTGCCTGGGTGGCTCAGTCGGTTGAGTGTCTGACTCTTGATTTTGGCTCAGGTCACAATCCTACAGTCATGGGATCTAGCCCCACATTGGGCTCTGTGCTGAGTATGGAGCCTGCTTAAGATTCTCTCTCTCTCTCTCTCTCTCTCTCTCTCTCTCTCTCTTCCCCTCTGCCGCTCTCCTCTACTCACTCTCTCTTTCTCAAATAAAAAAATAAATAAATAAACGTTGGTCTGCAGAAAGCAATGTCCAGAGAATGAAGCACAAGCTGAAGACTGGAAGAAAACACTTTGAAAATCGCTTTTCAACAACAAAAAAGAGCTTCTAGTTAGAATATATAAAGAATGTCTGGGGCGCCTGGGTGGCGCAGTCGGTTAAGCGTCCGACTTCAGCCAGGTAACGATCTCACGGTCCGTGAGTTCGAGCCCCGCGTCGGGCTCTGGGCTGATGGCTCGGAGCCTGGAGCCTGTTTCCGATTCTGTGTCTCCCTCTCTCTCTGTCCCTCCCCCGTTCATGCTCTGTCTCTCTCTGTCCCAAAAATAAAAAAATAAACGTTGAATATATAAAGAATGTCAAAACTCAACAATAAGAACACAAACAACCCAAGTTTTGAAATGGACAAAAGAATGGAGCAGATACTTCACCAAAGAAGATATGTGGATGGCAGAGAAGAACAGGAAAAGATATTCAACGTCGTAAATCATTAGGAAAATGCAAATTAAAATCATGAGATATGCCCACACATCTATTAGAATGGCTAATTTTTTCTTAGAAAATGTTACATCTGACATGACTAAGTGCTTATAGGACAGGTGGCAACTGGGTTTCTTGTGCATTGCAGTCGGGAATGGAAAATGCCTCAACCCCTCTAGAAAATACCTTGGCAATTTCTTAGAGAGCTTAAACATACACACAACTGCATGACCAAGAAATTACACTCCTTTTATGGACCTTGGAGGAATGAAGACATGTTCACTCAAAACCCTGCGTGTGAATGTTAGTCAAAACCAGCCAGCGGGACGCCTGGGTAGCTCAGTCGGTTAAGCAACCAACTCTGGACTTTAGCTCAAGGCATGATCTCACATTCCGTGAGTTTAAGCTCTGTGTCAGGCTCTATGCTGGCAGGATGGAGCCTGCTTGGGAGTCTGTCTCCCTCGCTCTCTGTCCCTCCTCCACTTGCGCTCTCTCTCTCTCAAAATAAATTTTTAAAAATCACCCCCAAAACTGAAAATAACAAAAATGTCCTTCTGTAAGTAAATGGATAAATAAACTGTGGTACATTCATACAATGAAACGCTACTCATCCATAAAAGGAACAAACTATCGATAGTCACAGCAACGTGGATGAATCTCAAAAGCATTATGCTGAGTGAAGAAAGTCAATTTCAGAAGATTATGTACTGTATGATAATATAGGACATTCTAGAAAAGACCAAACTATAGTGGTTGCCAAAGGCTAGGGGTGGGAAAGATGAGATTATAAAGGAACACCGTGAGGCTGATTTTTGAAATGGTGGTGCTGTTCTGTGTCAGAATAGTGAAGATGTTTACAAAAATCTACGCACGTATTAAAACTCATAGAATCCTACGCCAAAATAAAATGAGTTGTGTTATATAGCAATGAAAAACAAGCATCCAGGAGCACAGAAGGTAGGCTCTGGGGTCACTTGAGCTGTTTGGTTCCCTTCTATAACTCTTACTGGCTGTGTGACCTTCAGTGGGTCACTTAACCTCTCTTTGCCTCAGCTTCCCAAATTGTAGAATGGAGATAATATTTCCTACCTCATAAACTTTTTGTGAGGATCAGTTGAGAAAATCATATAAAGAAAGTACCCAGACACGGCTTGGCATATGAAAGAAATGTAATAATAATAATAAATGCTTACTCTCGTTGCAGTGCCTGGGTGACTCAGTCGGTTAAGTGTCCGACTTCAGCTCAGGTCATGATCTCACAGTTTGTGGGTTCAAGCCCTGGGTGGGGCTCCGTGCTGACAGCTCAGAGCCTGGAGCCTGCTTCGGCTTCTGTGTCTCCCTCTCTCTCTCTGTCCCTCCCCTGCTCATGCTCTGTGTCTCTCTCTCAAAAATAAAAACTAAAACATTAAAAAAAGTTTTTAAATGTTTACTCTTATTAAGGTTAGTCCAGCTGTTACACTGAATGGATTTTATCATTCAAAAACCGATCTCTTCGGGGGGCTTGAACAGTAATTCTCGCTTAATTCAGAATATCCTATTTCATATAGCAACTCTTCCATCCGTACCAGATTCAGAAGGATTTTATGAATTTTTGTGACTTATCCTTGTAAGACCATGAGATCATCCCTCCGTATTAAACTGTCCATCGCCTGGGTTGTGAGGCTTTCTCCAAGTCTAAGAGTTTAAGATAGTTTATGGGAAGAAGTCAGGACCCAAAATTAGAGTCCAGAAATGGAGAGACGCCTCTTCTAACACTGTGTAGTTGGTATTCCTTCCATCTAGCCTTGAATCCCATTACTTTGATGGAGTGAATCATGATGCTTAACACCGAACAAGTGACTCACTCTCTGTTCCCCCACCATGGAATCTTCTCAGTCATTCTTTCCTTTCCTGTCCTGGGGTTCTTGCAATAATCCCTCTTTTATACCACTTCTATTCTCCTGCCCAGAGCTTTCCACCAAACCCAACTCCCTGAGTAGATGATGGCCTTTGATATGTCATTTCAGTCTTCAATGGCCCCGAGATTCTCCTTCCCCTTCACAAATCATCATTAGGTTTCTTTAGCACATTTTCCACTGGAGATAATTGTTGTGACATGTCCTCGATCCCCTTCTAATGAGAGTGGAGCGTAACCCAGGGCTTTTCAAAATTTGAACAAAAGGACTTCACCTCAATCATACATAATACAGTCATAGCCAGCTGTCAGTTCAATAGCTTAACAAATGTATATTGAACATCGTTTGTGCCATGTGTGGTGGGAACAAACATGACTAAAAATGGCCCCATGGAGCCACAGGGATTTTCATATACTGCTGGTGAGCATGTAAATTGGAACAACGCTCGAGAAAACAGTGTGCCATTATTATCAAAGCTGAAGATGTATCCTATGACCCAGCAATTCCACTCCTGGGTATATATCCTAGAGAAACCTATGTGCACGTGCCCCAAGAATTGTATGTGAATGTCATAGAGCCTTCTTCCAACAGCCCCAAACCAGAAACAACCCAAGTGTTCATCGGCACTTGAATGGATAAACACATTGCCGTATATTCGCAGGATGGAACATGGAAATGAAAATAAGGACAGCTACACACAACCACGTAGGTGAATCTCACCCTGGTGAACACAGGAAGCCAGACATAAAAGTATGATTCGATTTATATACAGTTCAAAAAGTGCACAGCTACCGCGGTATAGATGGCAGATAAAAGATAAGTTCCGAAATGGGCACCATCAAGTCCGGAGATAATGGGTGCTTCTAGCAGGAAAGTGAGAGAGTCATCACGGACGCTTTTGGGATATCGGTAATCTTTTACTTCTTAACCTGGAAGGTGAGAATTCGAACGAGCAAACGGGAGGTGAGTCTGCCGTGGCTTTTCCTCTGGTGGTGCCCAGCGGGTGCACACAGCGGCCCAAACCCAGCAAGTGAGCACCCAGGTGAACACGGACGTCTCCAGAAGCAGCTTCTGGTTGTGACTGCAGGCTCAGGACAGGGCACATTTCCCCCTCTCTCCGTTCGCAGATCTAGACCCCAAGCAATCCTGTGATGTCAGTGCCAGAGGCCCAGCAGGAGGCTACGGGGACCAAAACGCCGAGGGAGGGGGCCTGGCTCAGCTCAGTGCAGCAAACACCCATTTGAGGTTTTTATATTTTTATTTTTTTTAATGTTTATTTGAGAGAGAAAGAGAGAGAGAGACAGATCGTAACCGGGGGGAGGGGGGGTGTGCAGAGAGAGAGGGAGACACAGAATCCAAAGCAGGCTCCAGGCTCCAGGCTCCCAGCTGTCAGCACAGAGCCCAAGACCAGGCTCGAACTCACCAGTCAATCAACTGACCCACCCTGGCGTCCCTCTCCATTTGTGTTTTATAAATGCACTTTTTAAACTCTATTTATTTATTTATTTATTTATTTATTTATTGAGAGAGAGAGACAGAATCCGAGCAGTGTAGGAGCAGAGAGAGAGGGAGACACAGAATCTGAAGCAGGCTCCACGCTCTGAACTGTCAGCACAGAGCCTAACATGAGGCTCAAACCCACAAACTGTGAGATTATGACCTGAGTCCAAGTCAGAGACTTAACCAACAGAGCTGCCCAGACGCCCCTGCACTTTTTTAGTTTAGAATAGTTTTCAACTTACAGACAGCCCTGAGGACAGTGTGGAGAATCCCCATGCACCCCAGAGGCAGTTTTCCTATTGTTAGCATCTTACATTTGTCTCTATTTCTCTGTCTTCCTGCAGCCTGGCCCCAGATACAGGCATAGCTGCTAAGTGCTTAGCAAGGTAAGCTAACTAAAGCCCCAACTTTCTGGCCAAAGGAAGGAAAAGGGGAGCCCCAGGAAAATAAATGAGAAGCACCGGAGACATAAAGCAGACACAGGGGCTCAAGAGAGAGGACCCCCCACCCCACCCCATAAAGTGGTTGATGAATTCGTGTGCTCACACCCAAGCTGTGCCTGCATGGGGTCGGATTCAATTCAGCATACCTAACACTGAGACCTGGACCCACAGATGTACCCTGACCCATGTCTTTAGACTGACCACCGGGTGGCGCAGCGGTGGCCAGATCTAAATAGCTGGACAGAGGTTTGAAAACCAAACTCCCGTTGGAGCCAGAGTTCACAAAAGGGAGGCTGGAACTTGCTACCTGAATCTAACCCATTGATTTCCTGCTCAAGCAAAACAATTTCCATAAGAGTTAGTTAAATAAGGACCAGAGTTGCATAATATGCAACCCAAATGTTCAGAATCTAACTCAAAATCAGTCAGTATACAAGCACCAGAAAGCTCTTAGCTCCCTTGGGAAGAAATGGTTAACAGACAACACAGGTGTTGGAATTAGTTGACAAAGGCTTTAAAGCAGTCATTGTACAAATGCTCCAACAAGCAATCATAAACCATCTTGAAACAAATGGAAAATGGAAAATCTCAATAAAGAAATAGAAGACCTATCAAAAAATCAAATAGAAACTTAAAAGTAGCTAACTGAAATTTTTTTTTAAAGAATTCCCTTGGATGGGCTCCATTGCAGACTGGAGATGACAGAGCAAATATTCAGCGAACTTGATATTTTAATAAAAATGATCCAGTCTGAAGAACAGAGAGGGGAAAAAAAACATTACATAAGTGGACCATTATAGACCTGTGGCACTATTACAAAAGGTCTAATATTTGTGTTATCTGAGTCCAAAGGGGGAAGATAGAGAGTGTGACGCTGCACACCTTTAAAAGATAAAGACTGAGGGGCGCCTGGGTGGCTCAGTCAGTTAAGTGTCTGACTTTGGCTCAGGTCACGACCTCATGGTTCGTGGGTTCGAGCCTCACATCGGGCTCTGTGCTGACAGCTTGGAGCCTGGAGCCTGCTATGGATTCTGTATCTCCCTCTTTATCTGCCCCTCCCCTGTTCGCTCTCTCTCTCTCTCTCTCTCTCTCTCAAAAATAAATAAACATTTTAAAAATTAAAAAAAAAAGGCTGAAAACTTTCCCCACATTTGGCAAAACTATATAAAGCTACAGGGTAAAAGTGTTCAGTGATACCCAAACAGGATATACCCAAGAAAATACACATACAAAGACACATCACAGACAAATTACAAAAACTGAAGATAAAGAAAAAATTCCTGACAGCAGCCAGAGAAAAAGAATGCACTACTTAAAGAGAAGCAAATATTCAAATGACTATAAATTTCTCATCAGAAATCATGGAGGCCAGAAAAAAGGACTCTAATGTTTTTTAGTGCTGAAAGAGAAAAATCGCCCATCTAGAATTCTGTATGTAGTGATCTGTAACAGAACAAAGTTAAAATAAAGGCATTCTCGGATGAAGATAAACAGAGAATTTCTTGACAATGCACCTGTAAGATACACCTGCTTTTAAGGAATTTCTAAAGCAATTTCTCCTGGCATGAATGTACATGAAACCAGAAGAAGACGAAATATTGTCAGAATGAAGGAAGAACAAAAGACATAGGAAATATCGGATAGAATAATAGGCAATTCTCTCCTCTTGAGTTTTTTAAAATGGATTTCACAGTTGAAAGTAAAGAGCATTTTCTGGTGGAGTTTTAAATGAATTCAGAAGCAATATGTAAGACAGATACAAAGGTGGGGGAGTAAAGGCACCTAAAGGATGGTAAGTTTTCTATATGTGTCTTGTTTATAAGTAGATTACAAGAAAATAAGTATGTATATTGACATCCCTTTGTTGAATACTAAAGTAACTATAAAAGAGATATAGTCAAAATCTAAATATATAATTAAAATAAAACACTAAAAATATTAAAATAACCCAATAAAGGGCAGGGAAAGGGAAACTGAGAAAAACAAAGGAAACAAAAGGAGAAATAAAATGATAGATCTAAATAAAAACGTAACAGTAAATATATTAAATTATAGTAAATATAGTAAATTTTATTTACTATAGTAAATATTACTATATTTTATAGTAAATTTTAAATATAGTAAATTTTCTAAGCACACTAAATAAAAGAGATTTTCAGAATGGGCAAAAACATATGCCCCAACTATAGGCTGTGTATAAGAAACTCACTTTGACTGGGGCGCCTGGGTGGCTCAGTCGGTTGAGCGTCCGACTTCAGCTCAGGTCACGATCTCGCCTCAGTGAGTTCGAGCCCCGCGTCGGGCTCTGGGCTGACAGCTCAGAGCCTGGAGCCTGTTTCAGATTCTGTGTCTCCCTCTCTCTGTGACCCTCCCCCGTTCATGCTCTGTCTCTCTCTGTCTCAAAAATAAATAAAACGTTAAAAAAAAAAAAGAAAAAAAAAAGAAACTCACTTTGACTATAATAATACAGCTAAGTTAAAAGGGGAAAAAATGAAAAATGACATATCACACAGACACTAATATTTATATATTTTTTAACATTTATATTTTTGAGAGACAGAGAGAGAGTGCGAGTGAAGGAGGCACAGAGAGAGAGGGAGGCACAGAATCCGAAGCCGGCTCCAGGCTCTGAGCTGTCAGCACAGAGCCCAACGCGGGGCTCCAACTCACAAACTGCGAGACCACGACCTGAGCTGAAGTCGGACCCTTAACCGACTGAGCCCCCAGGCACCCCTCATAGAGACACTAATAAAAAGGAAGCTGCAAGGGCTATTCTAAATAGACTTCAGAGCAAAGAAAACTACCAGGCCTGAAGAGGAACAAAACATAATGGTAAAAAGGTCAACTCGGCACGAAAACATAATAGTCCAAAATGTGTATGCAGCCTAACAACGATTTTCAAAGCACACAAAGCAAAACTGAAAAACTGAAAGGAGAAATAGATAAATCCACAAATAAGGTTTCAGATCTTAACCCTCCTCTTTCAGCTATATATAGAACTAACACACAAGAAATTAGCAAGGACATCAACCAACTGTATTGAACTGATATTTATTAATTATGAGTGTTGTGTGCTTTCCACACAACAACATCCAAATACACATTCTCTTTAAGTGCGCGTGGAATATTTACCACAACAGACCATATTCTAAGCCATAAGACAAACCTAACAAGCTTAAAAGAGTTGAAACCATACAGAATATGTTACTGGACTCCAATGAAGTTAAACAATAACAGGAAGTCTGGAATATCTCAATACCACTTGTGTTTTAACCACATACTTTTCAATAATCAATGGGTCAACCAGGAAGTCTTAAGGGAAACATACACTGAACTGAAGAAAAATTTGCCAAATCTGTCAGCTGCTGCTAAAGTGCATAAAGTGCATAAAGGAAAAAATATAATATTAAATGTTTATTAGAAAAGGAGAAAGGTCCCAAAGCAATAAGCTAAGTTTCCACCTTAAGGATTAGAAAAAAATAAAAGAAGAGCAAAATAAAAGTAAGCAGAAGGAAGAAAATAATAAATGTAATTAAGAACGGACAAAGTGCTTGAAAAACCGTAAACTACCCAAGGTGAAATAGATAACCCGTAGCAGGATTCTCACAGAGTCCTGACACTGAGGCTTTTCTTTCCAGGAAGCGACTTTATTCCTGTTGGCACAGCTCAGTTGGGTTTGTACCCAAAGAACGGAGCCCTGAACGCCATGTGGCATAGTTTTTTTATATATATTTTTACTGTTTTGTCTCCCATATATGGTAACACACAAACATGCAGTCTGATTAAGTGGTCTCATTGTTACAAGGTCAGGAGGGATGTTGTCACATATAGCCAGGTTGCCTACAGGTTTGTCTGTTTTTATTCTTTCCTTAAGGAGGGGACCCTACCACAAACACGCACAGACTTTTAACTATTAAGGAAATTCAATTGCGGGCATCTGGGTAGCACAGTTGGTTAAGCGTCCAACTCTTGATCTGGGCTCAGGTAGGTCATGTTCTCACTGCTTGTGAGTTCAAGCCCCACATCAGGCTCTACGCTGATGGTGCAGAGCCTGCTTGAGATTCTGTCTCTCCTTCTGTCCCTCCCCAGCTCCTGCTCACTCATGCTCTCTCTCTCTCTGAAAATAAATAAATAAACTTACATATATAAATAATTTTTTTAAAGTAAATTTAATTCAGAGCATAAAGTCTGCCAAAAAATAAATCTCCATGTCCAAATGGTTTCACTGGAAAATTCTCCCAAACATCGAAGGAATACATAACACCAATTCTGTACAACCTCTTGCAGATATTATAAGCAGAGGAAACACTTTCCAACTCATTTTATGAGACCACATTCCCCTGATATGAGGGGAGAGTTCAGGGCTGGCGGTTGGAAGCTGGCACAGTAATAGCAAATAGCAGTGCATGTAAAAATGCAATGGCTGAGATGCCCCAAGCAGAATGCATCTAGTAGAAAGAATTGGGGACCCAGGAGAGAACGCTGGGAAACCACCAGGGACTGGCAGGGCAGAAGGATGTCAATGAAGGAGACCAAGAAGAAATGGTCAGAGTTGAGACCAAGAGAAGCAACAGCTTCAAAAAGAAATGAGGGGTCAATAGTATCAAATGAACTGGTGTGGTTCAGACAAGAATAAAGGTGCCCACAGTTAAGAAAGAGTATAGGCTCCCTAAAAGGGAACCATTGTGCACTGATGGTGAGATCATACATTGGTTCAGTCACTATGGAGGACAGTGTGGAGTTTCCTCCAAATATTAAAAATAGAACCACCATTTATGATCCAGCAACCCCACTTCTGGGTATACATCCGAAGGAAATTAAAATAGGATATGGAAGACATCTATGCCCTGCCATGTTTTTTGCAGTATTATTCACAATAGCCAAGATTTGGAAACAACTTAAATGATCATCAATGTATGAATGGATAAGAAGATGTGATGCATACACACACACACACACACACACACACACACACACACACACAATGAAATACTATTTAGCCATGAGATAGAAGGAAATCCTTCCAT